>NC_090931.1:505422936-506054464 GCF_040938575.1 Ambystoma mexicanum | reverse complement strand
CCTGAGACCCTTCCTATAGCATGAGATGTGACATCTCAATGCTTCTAATACCAAACCTGAGATCCTTCCTATAACATAAGATGCAATATCCAACTCCTTCCCATTCCAATCCTGAGACCCTTCCTATAGTATGAGATGTGATATCTCAATGCTTCTAATACCAAACCTGAGAGCCTTCCTACAGCATGAGATGTGATATCCAAGTCCTTCCCATTCCAATCCTGAGATCCTTCCTATAACATGAGATGTGATATCCAACTCCTTCCCATTCCAACCTGAGACCCTTCCTATAGCATGAGATGGGATATCCAACTCCTTCCAAATCCAATCCTGATACCCTTCCATGAGATGCGATATCCCAATGCTTCTACAAAACCTGAGACCCATACCATGGCATGAGATGTGATATCAAACTCCCGTCCTATACCATGAGATTTGATATCTCAATGCTTCTAATACCAAACCTGAGACCGGTCCAATAACATGAGATGTGATATCCAAATCCTTCCCCTTCCAAACCTTAGACCCTTCCTTTATCATGAGATGTGATATCCAAGTCCTTCCCATGCCATTCCTGAGACCCTTCCTATAGCATGAAATGTGATATCTCAATGCTTCTAATACCAAACCTGAGACCCTTCCTATAACATGAGATGTGATATCCAAGTCTTTCCCATTCCAATCCTGAAACCCTTCCTATAGCATGAGATGTGATATCTCAATGCTTCTAATACCAAACCTGAGACCTTTCCTATAACATGAATTGTAATATCCAAGTCCTTCCCATTCCAATCCTGAGACCCTTCCGATAGCAGAGATGTGATATCGCAATGCTTATACCAAACCTGAGACCCTTCCGATAGCATGAGATGTGATATCTCAATGCTTCTAATACCAAACCTGAGATCCTTCCTATAACATGAGATGTGATATCCAAATCCTTCCCCTTCCAAACCTTAGACCCTCCCTTTAGCATGAGATGTGATATCCAACTCCTTCCCATTCCAATCCTGAGACCCTTCCTATAGCATGAGATGTGATATCTCAATGCTTCTACCAAAACTGAGACCCTTCCTTTAGCATCAGATGTGATATCCAACTCCTTCCCATTCAAATCCTGAGACCCTTCCTATAGCATGAGATGTGACATCTCAATGCTTCTAATACCAAACCTGAGATCCTTCCTATAACATG
Organism: Ambystoma mexicanum; assembly: GCF_040938575.1. Taxonomy (NCBI): domain Eukaryota; kingdom Metazoa; phylum Chordata; class Amphibia; order Caudata; family Ambystomatidae; genus Ambystoma; species Ambystoma mexicanum. The sequence continues at coordinate 506,053,270 of NC_090931.1, read as the reverse complement.
AGATGCGATATCCAACTCCTTCCCATTCCAATCCTGAGACCCTTCCTATAGCATGAGATGTGACATCTCAATGCTTCTAATACCAAACCTGAGATCCTTCCTATAACATAAGATGCGATATCCAACTCCTTCCCATTCCAATCCTGAGACCCTTCCTATAGTATGAGATGTGATATCTCAATGCTTCTAATACCAAACCTGAGAGCCTTCCTACAGCATGAGATGTGATATCCAAGTCCTTCCCATTCCAATCCTGAGATCCTTCCTATAACATGAGATGTGATATCCAACTCCTTCCCATTCCAACCTGAGACCCTTCCTATAGCATGAGATGGGATATCCAACTCCTTCCAAATCCAATCCTGATACCCTTCCATGAGATGCGATATCCCAATGCTTCTACAAAACCTGAGACCCATACCATGGCATGAGATGTGATATCAAACTCCCGTCCTATACCATGAGATTTGATATCTCAATGCTTCTAATACCAAACCTGAGACCGGTCCAATAACATGAGATGTGATATCCAAATCCTTCCCCTTCCAAACCTTAGACCCTTCCTTTATCATGAGATGTGATATCCAAGTCCTTCCCATGCCATTCCTGAGACCCTTCCTATAGCATGAAATGTGATATCTCAATGCTTCTAATACCAAACCTGAGACCCTTCCTATAACATGAGATGTGATATCCAAGTCTTTCCCATTCCAATCCTGAAACCCTTCCTATAGCATGAGATGTGATATCTCAATGCTTCTAATACCAAACCTGAGACCTTTCCTATAACATGAATTGTAATATCCAAGTCCTTCCCATTCCAATCCTGAGACCCTTCCGATAGCAGAGATGTGATATCGCAATGCTTATACCAAACCTGAGACCCTTCCGATAGCATGAGATGTGATATCTCAATGCTTCTAATACCAAACCTGAGATCCTTCCTATAACATGAGATGTGATATCCAAATCCTTCCCCTTCCAAACCTTAGACCCTCCCTTTAGCATGAGATGTGATATCCAACTCCTTCCCATTCCAATCCTGAGACCCTTCTGATAGCATGAGATGTGATATCTCAATGCCTCTAATACCAAACCTGAGATCCTACCTCTAACATGAAATGTGATATCCAACTCCTTCCCCTTCCAACCCTGAGAGCCTTCCTATAGAATGAGATGTTATATCCAAGTCCTTCGAATTCCAATTCTGAGACCCTTCCTATAACATGAGATGTGATATCCAACTCCTTCCCATTCCAACCTTAGACCCTTCCTATAGCATGAGATGGGATATCCAACTCCTTCCAAATCCAATCCTTATACCCTTCCGATAGCATGAGATGTGATATCCCAATGCCTCTACAAAACCTGAGACCCATACCATGGCATGAGATGTGATTTCAAACTCCTTCCCATTCCAATCCTGAGACCCTTCCTATAGCTTGAGATGTGATATCCAACTTCTTCCCATTCCAAATCTGAGACCCGTCCTATACCATGAGACTTGATATTTCAATGCTTCTAATACCAAACCTGAGACCGGTCCTATAACATAAGATGTGATATCCAAATCCTTCCCCTTCCAAACCTTAGACCCTTCCTATAGCAGAGATGTGATATCTCAATGCTTATACCAAACCTGTGACCCTTCCTATGGCATGAGATGTCATATACAACTCCTTCCGATTCCAATCCTGAGACCCTTCCTATAGCATGAGATGGGATATCTCAATGCTTATACCAAACCTGAGACCCTTCCTATAGCATGGGATGTGATATCCAACTCCTTCCCATTCCAATCCTGAGACCCTTCATATAGCATGAGATGTGATATCTCAATGCTTCTAATACCAAACCTGAGATCCTTCCTATAACATGAGGTGTGATATCAAACTCCTTCCCATTCCAAACCTTTGCTTCTATCAAACCTGAGACCCTTCCTTTAGCATGAGATGTGATATCCAACTCCTTCCCATTCCAATCCTGAGACCCTTCCTATAACATGAGACGTGATATCCAACTCCTTCCAATTCCAAACCTTTGCTTCTACCAAAACTGAGACCCTTCCTTTAGCATCAGATGTGATATCTAACTCCTTCCCATTCCAATCCTGAGACCCTTCCTATAGCATTAGATGTGACATCTCAATGCTTCTAATACCAAACCTGAGAGCCTTCCTACAGCATGAGATGTGATATCCAAGTCCTTCCCATTCCAATCCTGAGATCCTTCCTATAACATGAGATGTGATATCCAACTCCTTCCCATTCCAACCTGAGACCCTTCCTATAGCATGAGATGGGATATCCAACTCCTTCCAAATCCAATCCTGATACCTTTCCATGAGATGTGATATCCCAATGCTTCTACAAAACCTGAGACCCATACCATGGCATGAGATGTGATATCAAACTCCCGTCCTATACCATGAGACTTGATATCTCAATGCTTCTAATACCAAACCTGAGACCGGTCCAATAACATGAGATGTGATATCCAAATCCTTCCCCTTCCAAACCTTAGACCTTTCCTTTATCATGAGATGTGATATCCTGAGACCCTTCATAGAGCATGAGATGTGATATCAATATCTTATAATCTCAATGCTTCTAATACCAAACCTGAGATCCTTCCTATAACATGAGGTGTAATATCAAACTAATTCCCATTCCAAACCTTTGCTTCTATCAAACCTGAGACCCTTCCTTTAGCATGAGATGTGATATCCAACTCCTTCCCATTCCAATACTGAGACCCTTCCTATAACATGAGACGTGATATCCAACTCCTTCCCATTCCAAACCTTTGCTTTTATCAAACCTGAGACCCTTCCTTTAGCATGAGATGTGATATCCAACTCCTTCCCATTCCAATCCTGAGACTCTTCCTATAGCATGAGATGTGATATCTCAATGCTTCTAAAACCAAACATGAGAACCATCCTATAACATGAGATGTGAAATCCAAATCATTCCCTTTCCAAACCAGAGACCCTTCCTATAGCTTCAGATGTGATATCAAACTCCTTCCCATTCAATGTGATATCCAACTCCTTCCCATTCCAATCCTGAGACCCTTCCTATACCTTGAGATGTGATATCTCAATGCTTCTAATACCAAACCTGAGACCCGTCCTAAAACATGAGATGTGAGATCCAAATCCTTCCCCTTCCAAACCTGAGACCTTTCCTTTAGCATGAGATGTCATATCCAACTCCTTCCCATTCCATACCTGAGGCCCTTCCTATAGGATGAGATGTTATATCTTAATGCTTCTAAAACCAAACCTGAGAACCATCCTATAACATGTGAAATCCAAATCCTTCCCTTTCTAAACCGGAGACACTTCCGATAGCATGAGATGTGATATCTCAATGCTTCGAAAACCAAACATGAGAACCATCCTATAACATGAGATGTGAAATCCAGATCCTTCCCTTTCCAAACCTGAGACCCTTCGTATAGCTTGAGATGTGATATCAAACTCCTTCCCATTCCAATCCTGAGATAGCTTGAGATGTGATATCCAACTCCTTCCCATTCCAATCCTGAGACCCTTCCTATACCATATGTGATATCTCAATGCTTCTAATACCAAACCTGAGACCCGTCCTTAAACATGAGATGTGAGATCCTAATCCTTCCCCTTCCAAACCTGAGACCTTTCCTATAGCTTGAGATGTGATATCAAACCCCTTCCCATTCCAATCCTGAGATAGCTTGAGATGTGATATCCAACTCCATCCCATTCCAATCCTGAGACCCTTCCGATAGCATGAGATATGATATCTCAATGCTACTAATATCAAAACTGAGACCCTCCCTATAGTATGAGATGTGATATCTAAGTCCTTCCCATTCCTATCCTGAGACCCTTCCGATAGCAGAGATGTGATATCTCAATGCTTATACCAAACCTGATGACCCTTCCTATTGCATGAGATGTGATATCCAACTCCTTCCCATTCCAATCCTGAGACTCTTCCTATAACATGAGATGTGATATCCAAGTCCTTCCCATGCCATTCCTGAGACCCTTCCTATAGCATGAAATGTGATATCTCAATGCTTCTAATACCAAACCTGAGACCCTTCCTATAACATGAGATGTGATATCCAAGTCTTTCCCATTCCAATCCTGAAACCCTTCCTATAGCATGAGATGTGATATCTCAATGCTTCTAATACCAAACCTGAGACCTTTCCTATAACATGAATTGTAATATCCAAGTCCTTCCCATTCCAATCCTGAGACCCTTCCGATAGCAGAGATGTGATATCGCAATGCTTATACCAAACCTGAGACCCTTCCGATAGCATGAGATGTGATATCCAACTCCTTCCCATTCCAATCCTGAGACTCTTCCTATAACATGAAATGTGATATCCAACTCCTTCCCATTCCAACCTGAGACCCTTCCTATAGCATGAGATGGGATATCCAACTCCTTCCAAATCCAATCCTGATACCCTTCCATGAGATGTGATATCCCAATGCTTCTACAAAACCTGAGACCCATACCATGGCATGAGATGTGATATCCAAATCCTTCCCCTTCCAAACCTTAGACCCTTCCTTTATCATGAGATGTGATATCCAAGTCCTTCCCATGCCATTCCTGAGACCCTTCCTATAGCATGAGATGTGATATCTCAATGCTTCTACCAAACCTGAGACCCTTCCTATAGCATGAGATGTGATATCCAACTCCTTCCCATTCCAATCCTGAGACCCTTCCTATAGCATGAGATATGATATGTCAATGCTTCTACCTAAATTGAGGCCCTTCCTTTAGCATCAGATGTGATATCCAACTCCTTCCCATTCCAATCCTGAGACCCTTCCTATAGCATGTGATGTGATATCTCAAAGCTTCTAATACCAAACCTGAGATCCTTCCTATAACATGAGATGCGATATCCAACTCCTTCCCATTCCAATCCTGAGACCCTTCCTATAGCATGAGATGTGATATCTCAATGCTTCTAATACCAAACCTGAGATCCTTCCTATAACATGAGATGTGATATCCAAATCCTTCCCCTTCCAAACCTGAGACCCTCCCTTTAGCATGAGATGTGATATCCAACTCCTTCCTGTTCCAATCCTGAGACCCTTCCTATAGCATGAGATGTGATATCTCAATGCTTCTACCAAAACTGAGACCCTTCCTTTAGCATCAGATGTGATATCCAACTCCTTCCCATTCAAATCCTGAGACCCTTCCTATAGCATGAGATGTGACATCTCAATGCTTCTAATACCAAACCTGAGATCCTTCCTATAACATGAGATGCGATATCCAACTCCTTCCCATTCCAATCCTGAGACCCTTCCTATAGTATGAGATGTGATATCTCAATGCTTCTAATACCAAACCTGAGAGCCTTCCTACAGCATGAGATGTGATATCCAAGTCCTTCCCATTCCAATCCTGAGACCCTTCCTATAGTATGAGATGTGATATCTCAATGCTTCTAATACCAAACCTGAGAGCCTTCCTACAGCATGAGATGTGATATCCAAGTCCTTCCCATTCCAATCCTGAGATCCTTCCTATAACATGAGATGTGATATCCAACTCCTTCCCATTCCAACCTGAGACCCTTCCTATAGCATGAGATGGGATATCCAACTCCTTCCAAATCCAATCCTGATACCCTTCCATGAGATGCGATATCCCAATGCTTCTACAAAACCTGAGACCCATACCATGGCATGAGATGTGATATCAAACTCCCGTCCTATACCATGAGATTTGATATCTCAATGCTTCTAATACCAAACCTGAGACCGGTCCAATAACATGAGATGTGATATCCAAATCCTTCCCCTTCCAAACCTTAGACCCTTCCTTTATCATGAGATGTGATATCCAAGTCCTTCCCATGCCATTCCTGAGACCCTTCCTATAGCATGAAATGTGATATCTCAATGCTTCTAATACCAAACCTGAGACCCTTCCTATAACATGAGATGTGATATCCAAGTCTTTCCCATTCCAATCCTGAAACCCTTCCTATAGCATGAGATGTGATATCTCAATGCTTCTAATACCAAACCTGAGACCTTTCCTATAACATGAATTGTAATATCCAAGTCCTTCCCATTCCAATCCTGAGACCCTTCCGATAGCAGAGATGTGATATCGCAATGCTTATACCAAACCTGAGACCCTTCCGATAGCATGAGATGTGATATCTCAATGCTTCTAATACCAAACCTGAGATCCTTCCTATAACATGAGATGTGATATCCAAATCCTTCCCCTTCCAAACCTTAGACCCTCCCTTTAGCATGAGATGTGATATCCAACTCCTTCCCATTCCAATCCTGAGACCCTTCCTATAGCATGAGATGTGATATCTCAATGCTTCTACCAAAACTGAGACCCTTCCTTTAGCATCAGATGTGATATCCAACTCCTTCCCATTCAAATCCTGAGACCCTTCCTATAGCATGAGATGTGACATCTCAATGCTTCTAATACCAAACCTGAGATCCTTCCTATAACATGAGATGCGATATCCAACTCCTTCCCATTCCAATCCTGAGACCCTTCCTATAGCATGAGATGTGACATCTCAATGCTTCTAATACCAAACCTGAGATCCTTCCTATAACATAAGATGCGATATCCAACTCCTTCCCATTCCAATCCTGAGACCCTTCCTATAGTATGAGATGTGATATCTCAATGCTTCTAATACCAAACCTGAGAGCCTTCCTACAGCATGAGATGTGATATCCAAGTCCTTCCCATTCCAATCCTGAGATCCTTCCTATAACATGAGATGTGATATCCAACTCCTTCCCATTCCAACCTGAGACCCTTCCTATAGCATGAGATGGGATATCCAACTCCTTCCAAATCCAATCCTGATACCCTTCCATGAGATGCAATATCCCAATGCTTCTACAAAACCTGAGACCCATACCATGGCATGAGATGTGATATCAAACTCCCGTCCTATACCATGAGATTTGATATCTCAATGCTTCTAATACCAAACCTGAGACCGGTCCAATAACATGAGATGTGATATCCAAATCCTTCCCCTTCCAAACCTTAGACCCTTCCTTTATCATGAGATGTGATATCCAAGTCCTTCCCATGCCATTCCTGAGACCCTTCCTATAGCATGAAATGTGATATCTCAATGCTTCTAATACCAAACCTGAGACCCTTCCTATAACATGAGATGTGATATCCAAGTCTTTCCCATTCCAATCCTGAAACCCTTCCTATAGCATGAGATGTGATATCTCAATGCTTCTAATACCAAACCTGAGACCTTTCCTATAACATGAATTGTAATATCCAAGTCCTTCCCATTCCAATCCTGAGACCCTTCCGATAGCAGAGATGTGATATCGCAATGCTTATACCAAACCTGAGACCCTTCCGATAGCATGAGATGTGATATCTCAATGCTTCTAATACCAAACCTGAGATCCTTCCTATAACATGAGATGTGATATCCAAATCCTTCCCCTTCCAAACCTTAGACCCTCCCTTTAGCATGAGATGTGATATCCAACTCCTTCCCATTCCAATCCTGAGACCCTTCTGATAGCATGAGATGTGATATCTCAATGCCTCTAATACCAAACCTGAGATCCTACCTCTAACATGAAATGTGATATCCAACTCCTTCCCCTTCCAACCCTGAGTGCCTTCCTATAGAATGAGATGTTATATCCAAGTCCTTCGAATTCCAATTCTGAGACCCTTCCTATAACATGAGATGTGATATCCAACTCCTTCCCATTCCAACCTTAGACCCTTCCTATAGCATGAGATGGGATATCCAACTCCTTCCAAATCCAATCCTTATACCCTTCCGATAGCATGAGATGTGATATCCCAATGCCTCTACAAAACCTGAGACCCATACCATGGCATGAGATGTGATTTCAAACTCCTTCCCATTCCAATCCTGAGACCCTTCCTATAGCTTGAGATGTGATATCCAACTTCTTCCCATTCCAAATCTGAGACCCGTCCTATACCATGAGACTTGATATTTCAATGCTTCTAATACCAAACCTGAGACCGGTCCTATAACATAAGATGTGATATCCAAATCCTTCCCCTTCCAAACCTTAGACCCTTCCTATAGCAGAGATGTGATATCTCAATGCTTATACCAAACCTGTGACCCTTCCTATGGCATGAGATGTCATATACAACTCCTTCCGATTCCAATCCTGAGACCCTTCCTATAGCATGAGATGGGATATCTCAATGCTTATACCAAACCTGAGACCCTTCCTATAGCATGGGATGTGATATCCAACTCCTTCCCATTCCAATCCTGAGACCCTTCATATAGCATGAGATGTGATATCTCAATGCTTCTAATACCAAACCTGAGATCCTTCCTATAACATGAGGTGTGATATCAAACTCCTTCCCATTCCAAACCTTTGCTTCTATCAAACCTGAGACCCTTCCTTTAGCATGAGATGTGATATCCAACTCCTTCCCATTCCAATCCTGAGACCCTTCCTATAACATGAGACGTGATATCCAACTCCTTCCCATTCCAAACCTTTGCTTCTACCAAAACTGAGACCCTTCCTTTAGCATCAGATGTGATATCTAACTCCTTCCCATTCCAATCCTGAGACCCTTCCTATAGCATTAGATGTGACATCTCAATGCTTCTAATACCAAACCTGAGAGCCTTCCTACAGCATGAGATGTGATATCCAAGTCCTTCCCATTCCAATCCTGAGATCCTTCCTATAACATGAGATGTGATATCCAACTCCTTCCCATTCCAACCTGAGACCCTTCCTATAGCATGAGATGGGATATCCAACTCCTTCCAAATCCAATCCTGATACCTTTCCATGAGATGTGATATCCCAATGCTTCTACAAAACCTGAGACCCATACCATGGCATGAGATGTGATATCAAACTCCCGTCCTATACCATGAGACTTGATATCTCAATGCTTCTAATACCAAACCTGAGACCGGTCCAATAACATGAGATGTGATATCCAAATCCTTCCCCTTCCAAACCTTAGACCTTTCCTTTATCATGAGATGTGATATCCAAGTCCTTCCCATGCCATTCCTGAGACCCTTCCTATAGCATGAGATGTGATATCCAACTCCTTCCCATCCCAATCCTGAGACACTTCCGATTGCATAGATGTGATATCTCAATGCTTATACCAAACCTGAGACTCTTCCTATAACATGAGATGTGATATCCAACTCCTTCCCGTTCCAAACCTGAGACCCTTCCTATAGCATGAGATGTGATATCCAACTCCTTCCGATTCCAATCCTGAGACCCTTCCGATAGCATGAGATGTGATATCTCAATGCTTCTAATACCAAACCTGAGACCCTTCCAATAACATGAGATGTGATATCCAAGTCCTTCCCATTCCAATCCTGAAACCCTTCCTATAGCATGAGATGTGATATCTCAATGCTTCTAATACCAAACCTGAGACCTTTCCTATAACATGAATTGTAATATCCAAGTCCTTCCCATTCCAATCCTGAGACCCTTCCGATAGCAGAGATGTGATATCTCAATGCTTATACCAAACCTGAGACCCTTCCGATAGCATGAGATGTGATATCTCAATGCTTCTAATACCAAACCTGAGATCCTTCCTATAACATGAGATGTGATATCCAAATCCTTCCCCTTCCAAACCTTAGACCCTCCCTTTAGCATGAGATGTGATATCCAACTCCTTCCCATTCCAATCCTGAGACCCTTCTGATAGCATGAGATGTGACATCTCAATGCCTCTAATACCAAACCTGAGATCCTACCTCCAACATGAAATGTGATATCCAACTCCTTCCCCTTCCAACCCTGAGAGCCTTCCTATAGCTTGAGATGTGATATCCAACTCCTTCCCATTCCAATTCTGAGACCCGTCCTACACCATGAGACTTGATATCTCAATGCTTCTACCAAACCTGAGACCCTTCCTATAGCATGAGATGTGATATCCAACTCCTTCCCATTCCAATCCTGAGACCCTTCCTATAGCATGAGATTTGATATCCAACTCCTTCCCATTCCAATTCTGAGACCCGTCCTATACCATGAGACTTGATATTTCAATGCTTCTAATACCAAACCTGAGACCGGTCCTATAACATGAGATGTGATATCCAAATCCTTCCCCTTCCAAACCTTAGACCCTTCCTATAGCAGAGATGTTATATCTCAATGCTTATACCAAACCTGTGACCCTTCCTATGGCATGAGATGTCATATACAACTCCTTCCCATTCCAATCCTGAGACCCTTCATATAGCATGAGATGTGATATCTCAATGCTTCTAATACCAAACCTGTGATCCTTCCTATAACATGAGGTGTGATATCCAAATCCTTCCCCTTCCAAACCTTAGACCCTCCCTTTAGCATGAGATGTGATATCCAACTCCTTCCCATTCCAATCCTGAGACCCTTCTGATAGCATGAGATGTGACATCTCAATGCCTCTAATACCAAACCTGAGATCCTACCTCCAACATGAAATGTGATATCCAACTCCTTCCCCTTCCAACCCTGAGAGCCTTCCTATAGCTTGAGATGTGATATCCAACTCCTTCCCATTCAAATTCTGAGACCCGTCCTACACCATGAGACGTGATATCTCAATGCTTCTACCAAACCTGAGACCCTTCCTATAGCATGAGATTTGATATCCAACTCCTTCCCATTCCAATTCTGAGACCCGTCCTATACCATGAGACTTGATATTTCAATGCTTCTAATACCAAACCTGAGACCGGTCCTATAACATGAGATGTGATATCCAACTCCTTCCCATTCCAATCCTGAGACCCTTCTGATAGCATGAGATGTGACATCTCAATGCCTCTAATACCAAACCTGAGATCCTACCTCCAACATGAAATGTGATATCCAACTCCTTCCCATTCCAACCCTGAGAGCCTTCCTATAGCTTGAGATGTGATATCCAACTCCTTCGCATTCCAATTCTGAGACCCGTCCTACACCATGAGACGTGATATCTCAATGCTTATACCAAACCTGTGACCCTTCCTATGGCATGAGATGTCATATACAACTCCTTCCCATTCCAATCCTGAGACCCTTCATATAGCATGAGATGTGATATCTCAATGCTTCTAATACCAAACCTGAGATCCTTCCTATAACATGAGGTGTGATATCAAACTCCTTCCCATTCCAAATCTTTGCTTCTATCAAACAAACCTGAGACCCTTCCTTTAGCATGAGATGTGATATCCAACTCCTTCCCATTCCAATCCTCAGACCCTTCCTATAACATGAGACGTGATATCCAACTCCTTCCCATTCCAAACCGTTGCTTCTATCAAACCTGAGACCCTTCCTTTAGCATGAGATGTGATATCCAACTCCTTCCCATTCCAATCCTGGGACCCGTCCTAAAACATGAGATGTGAGATCCAAATCCTTCCCCTTCCAAACCTGAGACCTTTCCTTTAGCATGAAAAGTGATATCCAACTCCTTCCCATTCCAAACCTGAGTCCCTTCCTATAGCATGAGATGTTATATCTTAATGCTTCTAAAACCAAACCTGAGAACCATCCTATAACATGTGAAATCCAAATCCTTCCCTTTCTAAACCTGAGACCCTTCCGATAGCATGAGATGTGATATCTCAATGCTTCGAAAACCAAACATGAGAACTATCCTATAACATGAGATTTGAAATCCAGATCCTTCCCTTTCCAAACATGAGACCCTTCCTATAGCTTGAGATTTGATATCAAACTCCTTCCCATTCCAATCCTGAGACCCTTCCTATACCATGAGATGTGATATCTCAATGCTTCTAATACCAATCCTGAGACCCGTCCTAAAACATGAGATGTGAGATCCTAATCCTTCCCCTTCCAAACCTGAGACCATTCCTATAGCTTGAGATGTGATATCAAACTCCTTCCCATTCCAATCCTGAGATAGCTTGAGATGTGATATCCAACTCCATCCCATTCCAATCCTGAGACCCTTCTGATAGCATGAGATATGATATCTCAATGCTTCTAATATCAAAACTGAGACCCTCCCTATAGTATGAGATGTGATATCTAAGTCCTTCCCATTCCTATCCTGAGACCCTTCCGATAGCAGAGATGTGATATCTCAATGCTTATACCAAACCTGATGACCCTTCCTATGGCATGAGATGTGATATCCAACTCCTTCCCATTCCAAACCTGAGACCCTTCCGATAGCATGAGATGAGATATCTCAATGCTTCTAAAACCAAACATGAGAACCATCCTATAACATGAGATGTGAAATCCAAATCCTTCCCTTCCCAAACCTGAGAGCCTCCCTATAGCATGAGATGTGATATCCAAGTCCTTCCCATTCCAATCCTGAGACCCTTCCTATAGCATGAGATGTGATATCCAACTCCTTCCCATTCCAATCCTGAGACCCTTCCTATAGCATGAGATGTGATATCTCAATGCTTCTACCAAAACTGAGACCCTTCCTTTAGCATCAGATGTGATATCCAACTCCTTCCCATTCCAATCCTGAGACCCTTCCTATAGCATGAGATGTGATATCTCAATGCTTCTAATACCAAACCTGAGATCCTTCCTATAACATGAGATGCGATATCCAACTCCTTCCCATTCCAATCCTGAGACCCTTCCTATAGCATGAGATGGGATATCTCAATGCTTCTAAAACCAAACCTGAGATCCTTCCTATAACATGAGATGTGATATCCAAATCCTTCCCCTTCCAAACCTGAGACCCTCCCTTTAGCATGAGATGTGATATCCAACTCCTTCCCATTCCAATCCTGAGACCCTTCCTATAGCATGAGATGTGATATCTCAATGCTTCTACCAAAACTGACACCCTTCCTTTAGCATCAGATGTCATATCCAACTCCTTCCCATTCCAATCCTGAGTCCCTTCCTATAGCATGAGATGTTATATCTTAATGTTTCTAAAACCAAACCTGAGAACCATCCTATAACATGTGAAATCCAAATCCTTCCCTTTCTAAACCTGAGACCCTTCCGATAGCATGAGATGTGATATCTCAATGCTTCGAAAACCAAACATGAGAACTATCCTATAACATGAGATTTGAAATCCAGATCCTTCCCTTTCCAAACATGAGACCCTTCCTATAGCTTGAGATTTGATATCAAACTCCTTCCCATTCCAATCCTGAGACCCTTCCTATACCATGAGATGTGATATCTCAATGCTTCTAATACCAATCCTGAGACCCGTCCTAAAACATGAGATGTGAGATCCTAATCCTTCCCCTTCCAAACCTGAGACCATTCCTATAGCTTGAGATGTGATATCAAACTCCTTCCCATTCCAATCCTGAGATAGCTTGAGATGTGATATCCAACTCCATCCCATTCCAATCCTGAGACCCTTCTGATAGCATGAGATATGATATCTCAATGCTTCTAATATCAAAACTGAGACCCTCCCTATAGTATGAGATGTGATATCTAAGTCCTTCCCATTCCTATCCTGAGACCCTTCCGATAGCAGAGATGTGATATCTCAATGCTTATACCAAACCTGATGACCCTTCCTATGGCATGAGATGTGATATCCAACTCCTTCCCATTCCAAACCTGAGACCCTTCCGATAGCATGAGATGAGATATCTCAATGCTTCTAAAACCAAACATGAGAACCATCCTATAACATGAGATGTGAAATCCAAATCCTTCCCTTCCCAAACCTGAGAGCCTCCCTATAGCATGAGATGTGATATCCAAGTCCTTCCCATTCCAATCCTGAGACCCTTCCTATAGCATGAGAAGTGATATCTCAATGCTTATACCAAACCTGAGACCCTTCCTATAGCATGAGATGTGATATCCAACTCCTTCCCATTCCAATCCTGAGACCCTTCTGATAGCATGAGATGTGACATCTCAATGCCTCTAATACCAAACCTGAGATCCTACCTCTAACATGAAATGTGATATCCAACTCCTTCCCCTTCCAACCCTGAGAGCCTTCCTATAGAATGAGATGTTATATCCAAGTCCTTCCCATTCCAATCCTGACACCCTTCCTATAACATGAGATGTGATATCCAACTCCTTCCCATTCCAACCTTGGACCCTTCCTATAGCATGAGATGGGATATCCAACTCCTTCCAAATCCAATCCTGATACCCGTCCTATACCATGAGACTTGATATTTCAATGCTTCTAATACCAAACCTGAGACCGGTCCTATAACATGAGATGTGATATCCAAATCTTTCCCCTTCCAAACCTGAGACCCTTCCTATAGCAGAGATGTGATATCTCAATGCTTATACCAAACCTGTGACCCTTCCTATGGCATGAGATGTCATATACAACTCCTTCCGATTCCAATCCTGAGACCCTTCCTATAGCATGAGATGGGATATCTCAATGCTTATACCAAACCTGAGACCCTTCCTATAGCATGAGATGTGATATCCAACTCCTTCCCATTCCAATCCTGAGACCCTTCATAGAGCATGAGATGTGATATCTCAATGCTTCTAATACCAAACCTGAGATCCTTCCTATAATATGAGGTGTAATATCAAACTCCTTCCCATTCCAAACCTTTGCTTCTATCAAACCTGAGACCCTTCCTTTAGCATGAGATGTGATATCCAACTCCTTCCCATTCCAATACTGAGACCCTTCCTATAACATGAGACGTGATATCCAACTCCTTCCCATTCCAAACCTTTGCTTCTATCAAACCTGAGACCCTTCCTTTAGCATGAGATGTGATATCCAACTCCTTCCCATTCCTATACTGAGACCCTTCCTATAACATGAGACGTGATATCCAACTCCTTCCCATTCCAAACCTTTGCTTCTATCAAACCTGAGACCCTTCCTTTAGCATGAGATGTGATATCCAACTCCTTCCCATTCCAATCCTGAGACTCTTCCTACAGCATGAGATGTGATATCTCAATGCTTCTAAAACCAAACATGAGAACCATCCTATAACATGAGATGTGAAATCCAAATCATTCCCTTTCCAAACCAGAGACCCTTCCTATAGCTTCAGATGTGATATCAAACTCCTTCCCATTCAATGTGATATCCAACTCCTTCCCATTCCAATCCTGAGACCCTTCCTATACCTTGAGATGTGATATCTCAATGCTTCTAATACCAAACCTGAGACCCGTCCTAAAACATGAGATGTGAGATCCAAATCCTTCCCCTTCCAAACCTGAGACCTTTCCTTTAGCATGAGATGTCATATCCAACTCCTTCCCATTCCATACCTGAGGCCCTTCCTATAGCATGAGATGTTATATCTTAATGCTTCTAAAACCAAACCTGAGAACCATCCTATAACATGAGATGTGAAATCCAGATCCTTCCCTTTCCAAACCTGAGACCCTTCCGATAGCATGAGATGTGATATCTCAATGCTTCGAAAACCAAACATGAGAACCATCCTATAACATGAGATGTGAAATCCAGATCCTTCCCTTTCCAAACCTGAGACCCTTCGTATAGCTTGAGATGTGATATCAAACTCCTTCCCATTCCAATCCTGAGATAGCTTGAGATGTGATATCCAACTCCTTCCCATTCCAATCCTGAGACCCTTCCTATACCATATGTGATATCTCAATGCTTCTAATACCAAACCTGAGACCCGTCCTTAAACATGAGATGTGAGATCCTAATCCTTCCCCTTCCAAACCTGAGACCTTTCCTATAGCTTGAGATGTGATATCAAAACCCTTCCCATTCCAATCCTGAGATAGCTTGAGATGTGATATCCAACTCCATCCCATTCCAATCCTGAGACCCTTCCCATAGCATGAGATATGATATCTCAATGCTACTAAAATCAAAACTGAGACCCTCCCTATAGTATGAGATGTGATATCTAAGTCCTTCCCATTCCTATCCTGAGACCCTTCCGATAGCAGAGATGTGATATCTCAATGCTTATACCAAACCTGATGACCCTTCCTATTGCATGAGATGTGATATCCAAGTCCTTCCCATTCCAATCCTGACACCCTTCCTATAACATGAGATGTGATATCCAACTCCTTCCCATTCCAACCTTGGACCCTTCCTATAGCATGAGATGGGATATCCAACTCCTTCCAAATCCAATCCTGATACCCGTCCTATACCATGAGACTTGATATTTCAATGCTTTTAATACCAAACCTGAGACCGGTCCTATAACATGAGATGTGATATCCAAATCTTTCCCCTTCCAAACCTGAGACCCTTCCTATAGCAGAGATGTGATATCTCAATGCTTATACCAAACCTGTGACCCTTCCTATGGCATGAGATGTCATATACAACTCCTTCCGATTCCAATCCTGAGACCCTTCCTATAGCATGAGATGGGATATCTCAATGCTTATACCAAACCTGAGACCCTTCCTATAGCATGAGATGTGATATCCAACTCCTTCCCATTCCAATCCTGAGACCCTTCATAGAGCATGAGATGTGATATCTCAATGCTTCTAATACCAAACCTGAGATCCTTCCTATAATATGAGGTGTAATATCAAACTCCTTCCCATTCCAAACCTTTGCTTCTATCAAACCTGAGACCCTTCCTTTAGCATGAGATGTGATATCCAACTCCTTCCCATTCCAATACTGAGACCCTTCCTATAACATGAGACGTGATATCCAACTCCTTCCCATTCCAAACCTTTGCTTCTATCAAACCTGAGACCCTTCCTTTAGCATGAGATGTGATATCCAACTCCTTCCCATTCCTATACTGAGACCCTTCCTATAACATGAGACGTGATATCCAACTCCTTCCCATTCCAAACCTTTGCTTCTATCAAACCTGAGACCCTTCCTTTAGCATGAGATGTGATATCCAACTCCTTCCCATTCCAATCCTGAGACTCTTCCTACAGCATGAGATGTGATATCTCAATGCTTCTAAAACCAAACATGAGAACCATCCTATAACATGAGATGTGAAATCCAAATCATTCCCTTTCCAAACCAGAGACCCTTCCTATAGCTTCAGATGTGATATCAAACTCCTTCCCATTCAATGTGATATCCAACTCCTTCCCATTCCAATCCTGAGACCCTTCCTATACCTTGAGATGTGATATCTCAATGCTTCTAATACCAAACCTGAGACCCGTCCTAAAACATGAGATGTGAGATCCAAATCCTTCCCCTTCCAAACCTGAGACCTTTCCTTTAGCATGAGATGTCATATCCAACTCCTTCCCATTCCATACCTGAGGCCCTTCCTATAGCATGAGATGTTATATCTTAATGCTTCTAAAACCAAACCTGAGAACTATCCTATAACATGAGATGTGAAATCCAGATCCTTCCCTTTCCAAACCTGAGACCCTTCCGATAGCATGAGATGTGATATCTCAATGCTTCGAAAACCAAACATGAGAACCATCCTATAACATGAGATGTGAAATCCAGATCCTTCCCTTTCCAAACCTGAGACCCTTCGTATAGCTTGAGATGTGATATCAAACTCCTTCCCATTCCAATCCTGAGATAGCTTGAGATGTGATATCCAACTCCTTCCCATTCCAATCCTGAGACCCTTCCTATACCATATGTGATATCTCAATGCTTCTAATACCAAACCTGAGACCCGTCCTTAAACATGAGATGTGAGATCCTAATCCTTCCCCTTCCAAACCTGAGACCTTTCCTATAGCTTGAGATGTGATATCAAAACCCTTCCCATTCCAATCCTGAGATAGCTTGAGATGTGATATCCAACTCCATCCCATTCCAATCCTGAGACCCTTCCCATAGCATGAGATATGATATCTCAATGCTACTAATATCAAAACTGAGACCCTCCCTATAGTATGAGATGTGATATCTAAGTCCTTCCCATTCCTATCCTGAGACCCTTCCGATAGCAGAGATGTGATATCTCAATGCTTATACCAAACCTGATGACCCTTCCTATTGCATGAGATGTGATATCCAACTCCTTCCCATTCCAATCCTGAGACTTTTCCTATAACATGAGATGTGATATCCAACTCCTTCCCATTCCAACCTGAGACCCTTCCTATAGCATGAGATGGGATATCCAACTCCTTCCAAATCCAATCCTGATACCCTTCCATGAGATGTGATATCCCAATGCTTCTACAAAACCTGAGACCCATACCATGGCATGAGATGTGATATCCAAATCCTTCCCCTTCCAAACCTTAGACCCTTCCTTTATCATGAGATGTGATATCCAAGTCCTTCCCATGCCATTCCTGAGACCCTTCCTATAGCATGAGATGTGATATCTCAATGCTTCTAATACCAAACCTGAGACCCTTCCAATAACATGAGATGTGATATCCAAGTCCTTCCCATGCCATTCCTGAGACCCTTCCTTTAGCATGAGATGTGATATCCAACTCCTTCCCATTCCAATACTGAGACCCTTCCTATAACATGAGACGTGATATCCAACTCCTTCCCATTCCAAACCTTTGCTTCTATCAAACCTGAGACCCTTCCTTTAGCATGAGATGTGATATCCAACTCCTTCCCATTCCAATACTGAGACCCTTCCTATAACATGAGACGTGATATCCAACTTCTTCCCATTCCAAACCTTTGCTTCTATCAAACCTGAGACCCTTCCTTTAGCATGAGATGTGATATCCAACTCCTTCCCATTCCTATACTGAGACCCTTCCTATAACATGAGACGTGATATCCAACTCCTTCCCATTCCAAACCTTTGCTTCTATCAAACCTGAGACCCTTCCTTTAGCATGAGATGTGATATCCAACTCCTTCCCATTCCAATCCTGAGACTCTTCCTATAGCATGAGATATGATATCTCAATGCTTCTAAAACCAAACATGAGAACCATCCTATAACATGAGATGTGAAATCCAAATCATTCCCTTTCCAAACCAGAGACCCTTCCTATAGCTTCAGATGTGATATCAAACTCCTTCCCATTCAATGTGATATCCAACTCCTTCCCATTCCAATCCTGAGACCCTTCCTATACCTTGAGATGTGATATCCAACTCCTTCCCATTCCAATCCTGAGACCCTTCCTATACCATATGTGATATCTCAATGCTTCTAATACCAAACCTGAGACCCGTCCTAAAACATGAGATGTGAGATCCTAATCCTCCCCCTTCCAAACCTGAGACCTTTCCTATAGCTTGAGATGTGATATCAAACCCCTTCCCATTCCAATCCTGAGATAGCTTGAGATGTGATATCCAACTCCATCCCATTCCAATCCTGAGACCCTTCCGATAGCATGAGATATGATATCTCAATGCTACTAATATCAAAACTGAGACCCTCCCTATAGTATGAGATGTGATATCTAAGTCCTTCCCATTCCTATCCTGAGACCCTTCCGATAGCAGAGATGTGATATCTCAATGCTTATACCAAACCTGATGACCCTTCCTATTGCATGAGATGTGATATCCAACTCCTTCCCATTCCAAACCTTTGCTTCTATCAAACCTGAGACCCTTCCTTTAGCATGAGATGTGATATCCAACTCCTTCCCATTCCAATCCTGAGACCCTTCCTATAGCTTCAGATGTGATATCAAACTACTTCACATTCAATGTGATATCCAACTCCTTCCCATTCCAATCCTGAGACCCTTCTTATACCTTGAGATGTGATATCTCAATGCTTCTAATACCAAACCTGAGACCCGTCCTAAAACATGAGATGTGAGATCCAAATCCTTCCCCTTCCAAACCTGAGACCTTTCCTTTAACATGAGATGTCATATCCAACTCCTTCCCATTCCAAACCTGAGGCCCTTCCTATAGCATGAGATGTTATATATTAATGCTTCTAAAACCAAACCTGAGAACCATCCTATAACATGTGAAATCCAAATCCTTCCCTTTCTAAACCTGAGACCCTTCCGATAGCATGAGTTGTGATATCTCAATGCTTCGAAAACCAAACATGAGAACCATCCTATAACATGAGATGTGAAATCCAGATCCTTCCCTTTCCAAACCTGAGACCCTTCCTATAGCTTGAGGTGTGATATCAAACTCCTTCCCATTCCAATCCTGAGATAGCTTGAGATGTGATATCCAACTCCTTCCGATTCCAATCCTGAGACCCTTCCTATACCATGAGATGTGATATCTCAATGCTTCTAATACCAAACCTGAGACCCGTCCTAAAACATGAGATGTGAGATCCTAATCCTTCCCCTTCCAAACCTGAGACCTTTCCTATAGCTTGAGATGTGATATCAAACTCCTCCCATTCCAATCCTGAGATAGCTTGAGATGTGATGTCCAACTCCATCCCATTCCAATCCTGAGACCCTTCCGATAGCATGAGATATGATATCTCAATGCTTCTAATATCAAAACTGAGACCCTCCCTATAGTATGAGATGTGATATCTAAGTCCTTCCCATTCCTATCCTGAGACCCTTCCGATAGCAGAGATGTGATATCTCAATGCTTATACCAAACCTGATGACCCTTCCTATTGCATGAGATGTGATATCCAACTCCTTCCCATTTCAATCCTGAGTTCCTTCCTATAGCATGAGATGTGATATCTCAATGCTTCTAATACCAAACCTGGGACCAGTCCTATAACATGAGATATGATATCCAAATCCTTCCCCTTCCAAACCTGAGACCCTTCCTTTAGCATGAGATGTGATTTCCAAATCCTTCCCATTCCAATCCTGAAACCCTTCCTATAGCATGAGATGTGATATCTCAATGTTTCTAATAAAAAACCTGAGACCTTCCTATAGCAAGAGATGTGATATCCAAATCCTTCCCAGTCAAATCCTGAGACCCTTCCTATAATGAGATGTGATATCCAACTCTTTCCCATTCCAACCTGAGACCCTTCCTATAGCATGAGAAGGGATATCCAACTCCTTCCCATTCCAATCCTGAGACCCTTCCTATACCATGAGATGTGCTATCTCAATGCTGCTAATACCAAACCTGAGACCCTTCCAATAACATGAGATGTGATATCCAAGTCCTTCCCATGCCATTCCTGAGACCCTTCCTTTAGCATGAGATGTGATATCCAACTCCTTCCCATTCCAATACTGAGACCCTTCCTATAACATGAGACGTGATATCCAACTCCTTCCCATTCCAAACCTTTGCTTCTATCAAACCTGAGACCCTTCCTTTAGCATGAGATGTGATATCCAACTCCTTCCCATTCCAATACTGAGACCCTTCCTATAACATGAGACGTGATATCCAACTCCTTCCCATTCCAAACCTTTGCTTCTATCAAACCTGAGACCCTTCCTTTAGCATGAGATGTGATATCCAACTCCTTCCCATTCCAATCCTGAGACTCTTCCTATAGCATGAGATGTGATATCTCAATGCTTCTAAAACCAAACATGAGAACCATCCTATAACATGAGATGTGAAATCCAAATCATTCCCTTTCCAAACCAGAGACCCTTCCTATAGCTTCAGATGTGATATCAAACTCCTTCCCATTCAATGTGATATCCAACTCCTTCCCATTCCAATCCTGAGACCCTTCCTATACCTTGAGATGTGATATCTCAATGCTTCTAATACCAAACCTGAGACCCGTCCTAAAACATGAGATGTGAGATCCAAATCCTTCCCCTTCCAAACCTGAGACCTTTCCTTTAGCATGAGATGTCATATCCAACTCCTTCCCATTCCAAACCTGAGGCCCTTCCTATAGCATGAGATGTTATATCTTAATGCTTCTAAAACCAAACCTGAGAACCATCCTATAACATGTGAAATCCAAATCCTTCCCTTTCTAAACCGGAGACCCTTCCGATAGCATGAGATGTGATATCTCAATGCTTCGAAAACCAAACATGAGAACCATCCTATAACATGAGATGTGAAATCCAGATCCTTCCCTTTCCAAACCTGAGACCCTTCTTATAGCTTGAGATGTGATATCAAACTCCTTCCCATTCCAATCCTGAGATAGCTTGAGATGTGATATCCAACTCCTTCCCATTCCAATCCTGAGACCCTTCCTATACCATATGTGATATCTCAATGCTTCTAATACCAAACCTGAGACCCGTCCTAAAACATGAGATGTGAGATCCTAATCCTTCCCCTTCCAAACCTGAGACCTTTCCTATAGCTTGAGATGTGATATCAAACCCCTTCCCATTCCAATCCTGAGATAGCTTGAGATGTGATATCCAACTCCATCCCATTCCAATCCTGAGACCCTTACGATAGCATGAGATATGATATCTCAATGCTACTAATATCAAAACTGAGACCCTCCCTATAGTATGAGATGTGATATCTAAGGCCTTCCCATTCAAATCCTGAGACCCTTCCGATAGCAGAGATGTGATATCTCAATGCTTATACCAAACCTGATGACCCTTCCTATTGCATGAGATGTGATATCCAACTCCTTCCCATTCCAAACCTTTGCTTCTATCAAACCTGAGACCCTTCCTTTAGCATGAGATGTGATATCCAACTCCTTCCCATTCCTATACTGAGACCCTTCCTATAACATGAGACCTGATATCCAACTCCTTCCCATTCCAAACCTTTGCTTCTATCAAACCTGAGACCCTTCCTTTAGCATGAGATGTGATATCCAACTCCTTCCCATTCCAATCCTGAGACCCTTCCTATAGCTTCAGATGTGATATCAAACTCCTTCACATTCAATGTGATATCCAACTCCTTCCCGTTCCAATCCTGAGACCCTTCCTATACCTTGAGATGTGATATCTCAATGCTTCTAATACCAAACCTGAGACCCGTCCTAAAACATGAGATGTGAGATCCAAATCCTTCCCCTTCCAAACCTGAGACCTTTCCTTTAACATGAGATGTCATATCCAACTCCTTCCCATTCCAAACCTGAGGCCCTTCCTATAGCATGAGATGTTATATCTTAATGCTTCTAAAACCAAACCTGAGAACCATCCTATAACATGTGAAATCCAAATCCTTCCCTTTCTAAACCGGAGACCCTTCCGATAGCATGAGATGTGATATCTCAATGCTTCGAAAACCAAACATGAGAACCATCCTATAACATGAGATGTGAAATCCAGATCCTTCCCTTTCCAAACCTGAGACCCTTCGTATAGCTTGAGATGTGATATCAAACTCCTTCCCATTCCAATCCTGAGATAGCTTGAGATGTGATATCCAACTCCTTCCCATTCCAATCCTGAGACCCTTCCTATACCATATGTGATATCTCAATGCTTCTAATACCAAACCTGAGACCCGTCCTTAAACATGAGATGTGAGATCCTAATCCTTCCCCTTCCAAACCTGAGACCTTTCCTATAGCTTGAGATGTGATATCAAACCCCTTCCCATTCCAATCCTGAGATAGCTTGAGATGTGATATCCAACTCCATCCCATTCCAATCCTGAGACCCTTCCGATAGCATGAGATATGATATCTCAATGCTACTAATATCAAAACTGAGACCCTCCCTATAGTATGAGATGTGATATCTAAGTCCTTCCCATTCCTATCCTGAGACCCTTCCGATAGCAGAGATGTGATATCTCAATGCTTATACCAAACCTGATGACCCTTCCTATTGCATGAGATGTGATATCCAACTCCTTCCCATTCCAATCCTGAGACTCTTCCTATAACATGAGATGTGATATCCAACTCCTTCCCATTCCAACCTGAGACCCTTCCTATAGCATGAGATGGGATATCCAACTCCTTCCAAATCCAATCCTGATACCCTTCCATGAGATGTGATATCCCAATGCTTCTACAAAACCTGAGACCCATACCATGGCATGAGATGTGATATCCAAATCCTTCCCCTTCCAAACCTTAGACCCTTCCTTTATCATGAGATGTGATATCCAAGTCCTTCCCATGCCATTCCTGAGACCCTTCCTATAGCATGAGATGTGATATCTCAATGCTTCTAATACCAAACCTGAGACCCTTCCAATAACATGAGATGTGATATCCAAGTCCTTCCCATGCCATTCCTGAGACCCTTCCTTTAGCATGAGATGTGATATCCAACTCCTTCCCATTCCAATACTGAAACCCTTCCTATAACATGAGACGTGATATCCAACTCCTTCCCATTCCAAACCTTTGCTTCTATCAAACCTGAGACCCTTCCTTTAGCATGAGATGTGATATCCAACTCCTTCCCATTCCAATACTGAGACCCTTCCTATAACATGAGACGTGATATCCAACTCCTTCCCATTCCAAACCTTTGCTTTTATCAAACCTGAGACCCTTCCTTTAGCATGAGATGTGATATCCAACTCCTTCCCATTCCTATACTGAGACCCTTCCTATAACATGAGACGTGATATCCAACTCCTTCCCATTCCAAACCTTTGCTTCTATCAAACCTGAGACCCTTCCTTTAGCATGAGATGTGATATCCAACTCCTTCCCATTCCAATCCTGAGACTCTTCCTATAGCATGAGATGTGATATCTCAATGCTTCTAAAACCAAACATGAGAACCATCCTATAACATGAGATGTGAAATCCAAATCATTCCCTTTCCAAACCAGAGACCCTTCCTATAGCTTCAGATGTGATATCAAACTCCTTCCCATTCAATTTGATATCCAACTCCTTCCCATTCCAATCCTGAGACCCTTCCTTTACCTTGAGATGTGATATCTCAATGCTTCTAATACCAAACCTGAGACTCGTCCTAAAACATGAGATGTGAGATCCAAATCCTTCCCCTTCCAAACCTGAGACCTTTCCTTTAGCATGAGATGTCATATTCAAATCCTTCCCATTCCAAACCTGAGGCCCTTCCTATAGCATGAGATGTTATATCTTAATGCTTCTAAAACCAAACCTGAGAACCATCCTATAACATGTGAAATCCAAATCCTTCCCTTTCTAAACCGGAGACCCTTCCGATAGCATGAGATGTGATATCTCAATGCTTCGAAAACCAAACATGAGAACCATCCTATAACATGAGATGTGAAATCCAGATCCTTCCCTTTCCAAACCTGAGACCCTTCTTATAGCTTGAGATGTGATATCAAACTCCTTCCCATTCCAATCCTGAGATAGCTTGAGATGTGATATCCAACTCCTTCCCATTCCAATCCTGAGACCCTTCCTATACCATATGTGATATCTCAATGCTTCTAATACCAAACCTGAGACCCGTCCTAAAACATGAGATGTGAGATCCTAATCCTTCCCCTTCCAAACCTGAGACCTTTCCTATAGCTTGAGATGTGATATCAAACCCCTTCCCATTCTAATCCTGAGATAGCTTGAGATGTGATATCCAACTCCATCCCATTCCAATCCTGAGACCCTTCCGATAGCATGAGATATGATATCTCAATGCTACTAATATCAAAACTGAGACCCTCCCTATCGTATGAGATGTGATATCTAAGTCCTTCCCATTCCTATCCTGAGACCCTTCCGATAGCAGAGATGTGATATCTCAATGCTTATACCAAACCTGATGACCCTTCCTATTGCATGAGATGTGATATCCAACTCCTTCCCATTCCAAACCTTTGCTTCTATCAAACCTGAGACCCTTCCTTTAGCATGAGATGTGATATCCAACTCCTTCCCATTCCTATACTGAGACCCTTCCTATAACATGAGACGTGATATCCAACTCCTTCCCATTCCAAACCTTTGCTTCTATCAAACCTGAGACCCTTCCTTTAGCATGAGATGTGATATCCAACTCCTTCCCATTCCAATCCTGAGACCCTTCCTATAGCTTCAGATGTGATATCAAACTACTTCACATTCAATGTGATATCCAACTCCTTCCCATTCCAATCCTGAGACCCTTCCTATACCTTGAGATGTGATATCTCAATGCTTCTAATACCAAACCTGAGACCCGTCCTAAAACATGAGATGTGAGATCCAAATCCTTCCCCTTCCAAACCTGAGACCTTTCCTTTAACATGAGATGTCATATCCAACTCCTTCCCATTCCAAACCTGAGGCCCTTCCTATAGCATGAGATGTTATATATTAATGCTTCTAAAACCAAACCTGAGAACCATCCTATAACATGTGAAATCCAAATCCTTCCCTTTCTAAACCTGAGACCCTTCCGATAGCATGAGATGTGATATCTCAATGCTTCGAAAACCAAACATGAGAACCATCCTATAACATGAGATGTGAAATCCAGATCCTTCCCTTTCCAAACCTGAGACCCTTCCTATAGCTTGAGGTGTGATATCAAACTCCTTCCCATTCCAATCCTGAGATAGCTTGAGATGTGATATCCAACTCCTTCCGATTCCAATCCTGAGACCCTTCCTATACCATGAGATGTGATATCTCAATGCTTCTAATACCAAACCTGAGACCCGTCCTAAAACATGAGATGTGAGATCCTAATCCTTCCCCTTCCAAACCTGAGACCTTTCCTATAGCTTGAGATGTGATATCAAACTCCTTCCCATTCCAATCCTGAGATAGCTTGAGATGTGATGTCCAACTCCATCCCATTCCAATCCTGAGACCCTTCCGATAGCATGAGATATGATATCTCAATGCTTCTAATATCAAAACTGAGACCCTCCCTATAGTATGAGATGTGATATCTAAGTCCTTCCCATTCCTATCCTGAGACCCTTCCAATAGCAGAGATGTGATATCTCAATGCTTATACCAAACCTGATGACCCTTCCTATTGCATGAGATGTGATATCCAACTCCTTCCCATTTCAATCCTGAGTTCCTTCCTATAGCATGAGATGTGATATCTCAATGCTTCTAATACCAAACCTGGGACCAGTCCTATAACATGAGATATGATATCCAAATCCTTCCCCTTCCAAACCTGAGACCCTTCCTTTAGCATGAGATGTGATTTCCAAATCCTTCCCATTCCAATCCTGAAACCCTTCCTATAGCATGAGATGTGATATCTCAATGTTTCTAATAAAAAACCTGAGACCTTCCTATAGCAAGAGATGTGATATCCAAATCCTTCCCAGTCAAATCCTGAGACCCTTCCTATAATGAGATGTGATGTCCAACTCTTTCCCATTCCAACCTGAGACCCTTCCTATAGCATGAGAAGGGATATCCAACTCCTTCCCATTCCAATCCTGAGACCCTTCCTATACCATGAGATGTGCTATCTCAATGCTGCTAATACCAAACCTGAGACCCTTCCAATAACATGAGATGTGATATCCAAGTCCTTCCCATGCCATTCCTGAGACCCTTCCTTTAGCATGAGATGTGATATCCAACTCCTACCCATTCCAATACTGAGACCCTTCCTATAACATGAGACGTGATATCCAACTCCTTCCCATTCCAAACCTTTGCTTCTATCAAACCTGAGACCCTTCCTTTAGCATGAGATGTGATATCCAACTCCTTCCCATTCCAATACTGAGACCCTTCCTATAACATGAGACGTGATATCCAACTCCTTCCCATTCCAAACCTTTGCTTCTATCAAACCTGAGACCCTTCCTTTAGCATGAGATGTGATATCCAACTCCTTCCCATTCCTATACTGAGACCCTTCCTATAACATGAGACGTGATATCCAACTCCTTCCCATTCCAAACCTTTGCTTCTATCAAACCTGAGACCCTTCCTTTAGCATGAGATGTGATATCCAACTCCTTCCCATTCCAATCCTGAGACTCTTCCTATAGCATGAGATGTGATATCTCAATGCTTCTAAAACCAAACATGAGAACCATCCTATAACATGAGATGTGAAATCCAAATCATTCCCTTTCCAAACCAGAGACCCTTCCTATAGCTTCAGATGTGATATCAAACTCCTTCCCATTCAATGTGATATCCAACTCCTTCCCATTCCAATCCTGAGACCCTTCCTATACCTTGAGATGTGATATCTCAATGCTTCTAATACCAAACCTGAGACCCGTCCTAAAACATGAGATGTGAGATCCAAATCCTTCCCCTTCCAAACCTGAGACCTTTCCTTTAGCATGAGATGTCATATCCAACTCCTTCCCATTCCAAACCTGAGGCCCTTCCTATAGCATGAGATGTTATATCTGAATGCTTCTAAAACCAAACCTGAGAACCATCCTATAACATGTGAAATCCAAATCCTTCCCTTTCTAAACCGGAGACCCTTCCGATAGCATGAGATGTGATATCTCAATGCTTCGAAAACCAAACATGAGAACCATCCTATAACATGAGATGTGAAATCCAGATCCTTCCCTTTCCAAACCTGAGACCCTTCTTATAGCTTGAGATGTGATATCAAACTCCTTCCCATTCCAATCCTGAGACCCTTCCTATACCATATGTGATATCTCAATGCTTCTAATACCAAACCTGAGACCCGTCCTAAAACATGAGATGTGAGATCCTAATCCTTCCCCTTCCAAACCTGAGACCTTTCCTATAGCTTGAGATGTGATATCAAACCCCTTCCCATTCCAATCCTGAGATAGCTTGAGATGTGATATCCAACTCCATCCCATTCCAATCCTGAGACCCTTCCGATAGCATGAGATATGATATCTCAATGCTACTAATATCAAAACTGAGACCTTCCCTATAGTATGAGATGTGATATCTAAGGCCTTCCCATTCCTATCCTGAGACCCTTCCGATAGCAGAGATGTGATATCTCAATGCTTATACCAAACCTGATGACCCTTCCTATTGCATGAGATGTGATATCCAACTCCTTCCCATTCCAAACCTTTGCTTCTATCAAACCTGAGACCCTTCCTTTAGCATGAGATGTGATATCCAACTCCTTCCCATTCCTATACTGAGACCCTTCCTATAACATGAGACGTGATATCCAACTCCTTCCCATTCCAAACCTTTGCTTCTATCAAACCTGAGACCCTTCCTTTAGCATGAGATGTGATATCCAACTCCTTCCCATTCCAATCCTGAGACCCTTCCTATAGCTTCAGATGTGATATCAAACTCCTTCACATTCAATGTGATATCCAACTCCTTCCCATTCCAATCCTGAGACCCTTCCTATACCTTGAGATGTGATATCTCAATGCTTCTAATACCAAACCTGAGACCCGTCCTAAAACATGAGATGTGAGATCCAAATCCTTCCCCTTCCAAACCTGAGACCTTTCCTTTAACATGAGATGTCATATCCAACTCCTTCCCATTCCAAACCTGAGGCCCTTCCTATAGCATGAGATGTTATATCTTAATGCTTCTAAAACCAAACCTGAGAACCATCCTATAACATGTGAAATCCAAATCCTTCCCTTTCTAAACCGGAGACCCTTCCGATAGCATGAGATGTGATATCTCAATGCTTCGAAAACCAAACATGAGAACCATCCTATAACATGAGATGTGAAATCCAGATCCTTCCCTTTCCAAACCTGAGACCCTTCATATAGCTTGAGATGTGATATCAAACTCCTTCCCATTCCAATCCTGAGATAGCTTGAGATGTGATATCCAACTCCTTCCCATTCCAATCCTGAGACCCTTCCTATACCATATGTGATATCTCAATGCTTCTAATACCAAACCTGAGATCCGTCCTTAAACATGAGATGTGAGATCCTAATCCTTCCCCTTCCAAACCTGAGACCTTTCCTATAGCTTGAGATGTGATATCAAACCCCTTCCCATTCCAATCCTGAGATAGCTTGAGATGTGATATCTAACTCCATCCCATTCCAATCCTGAGACCCTTCCGATAGCATGAGATATGATATCTCAATGCTACTAATATCAAAACTGAGACCCTCCCTATAGTATGAGATGTGATATCTAAGTCCTTCCCATTCCTATCCTGAGACCCTTCCGATAGCAGAGATGTGATATCTCAATGCTTATACCAAACCTGATGACCCTTCCTATTGCATGAGATGTAATATCCAACTCCTTCCCATTCCAATCCTGAGACTCTTCCTATAACATGAGATGTGATATCCAACTCCTTCCCATTCCAACCTGAGACCCTTCCTATAGCATGAGATGGGATATCCAACTCCTTCCAAATCCAATCCTGATACCCTTCCATGAGATGTGATATCCCAATGCTTCTACAAAACCTGAGACCCATACCATGGCATGAGATGTGATATCCAAATCCTTCCCCTTCCAAACCTTAGACCCTTCCTTTATCATGAGATGTGGTATCCAAGTCCTTCCCATGCCATTCCTGAGACCCTTCCTATAGCATGAGATGTGATATCTCAATGCTTCTAATACCAAACCTGAGACCCTTCCAATAACATGAGATGTGATATCCAAGTCCTTCCCATGCCATTCCTGAGACCCTTCCTTTAGCATGAGATGTGATATCCAACTCCTTCCCATTCCAATACTGAGACCCTTCCTATAACATGAGACGTGATATCCAACTCCTTCCCATTCCAAACCTTTGCTTCTATCAAACCTGAGACCCTTCCTTTAGCATGAGGTGTGATATCCAACTCCTTCCCATTCCTATACTGAGACCCTTCCTATAACATGAGAGGTGATATCCAACTCCTTCCCATTCCAAACCTTTGCTTCTATCAAACCTGAGACCCTTCCTTTAGCATGAGATGTGATATCCAACTCCTTCCCATTCCAATCCTGAGACTCTTCCTATAGCATGAGATGTGATATCTCAATGCTTCTAAAACCAAACATGAGAACCATCCTATAACATGAGATGTGAAATCCAAATCATTCCCTTTCCAAACCAGAGACCCTTCCTATAGCTTCAGATGTGATATCAAACTCCTTCCCATTCAATGTGATATCCAACTCCTTCCCATTCCAATCCTAAGACCCTTCCTATACCTTGAGATGTGATATCTCAATGCTTCTAATACCAAACCTGAGACCCGTCCTAAAACATGAGATGTGAGATCCAAATCCTTCCCCTTCCAAACCTGAGACCTTTCCTTTAGCATGAGATGTCATATCCAAATCCTTCCCATTCCAAACCTGAGGCCCTTCCTATAGCATGAGATGTTATATCTTAATGCTTCTAAAACCAAACCTGAGAACCATCCTATAACATGTGAAATCCAAATCCTTCCCTTTCTAAACCGGAGACCCTTCCGATAGCATGAGATGTGATATCTCAATGCTTCGAAAACCAAACATGAGAACCATCCTATAACATGAGATGTGAAATCCAGATCCTTCCCTTTCCAAACCTGAGACCCTTCTTATAGCTTGAGATGTGATATCAAACTCCTTCCCATTCCAATCCTGAGATAGCTTGAGATGTGATATCCAACTCCTTCCCATTCCAATCCTGAGACCCTTCCTATACCATATGTGATATCTCAATACTTCTAATACCAAACCTGAGACCCGTCCTAAAACATGAGATGTGAGATCCTAATCCTTCCCCTTCCAAACCTGAGACCTTTCCTATAGCTTGAGATGTGATATCAAACCCCTTCCCATTCCAATCCTGAGATAGCTTGAGATGTGATATCCAACTCCATCCCATTCCAATCCTGAGACCCTTACGATAGCATGAGATATGATATCTCAATGCTACTAATATCAAAACTGAGACCCTCCCTATAGTATGAGATGTGATATCTAAGTCCTTCCCATTCCTATCCTGAGACCCTTCCGATAGCAGAGATGTGATATCTCAATGCTTATACCAAACCTGATGACCCTTCCTATTGCATGAGATGTGATATCCAACTCCTTCCCATTCCAAACCTTTGCTTCTATCAAACCTGAGACCCTTCCTTTAGCATGAGGTGTGATATCCAACTCCTTCCCATTCCTATACTGAGACCCTTCCTATAACATGAGACGTGATATCCAACTCCTTCCCATTCCAAACCTTTGCTTCTATCAAACCTGAGACCCTTCCTTTAGCATGAGATGTGATATCCAACTCCTTCCCATTCCAATCCTGAGACCCTTCCTATAGCTTGAGATGTGATATCAAACTCCTTCACATTCAATGTGATATCCAACTCCTTCCCATTCCAATCCTGAGACCCTTCCTATACCTTGAGATGTGATATCTCAATGCTTCTAATACCAAACCTGAGACCCGTCCTAAAACATGAGATGTGAGATACAAATCCTTCCCCTTCCAAACCTGAGACCTTTCCTTTAACATGAGATGTCATATCCAACTCCTTCCCATTCCAAACCTGAGGCCCTTCCTATAGCATGAGATGTTATATCTTAATGCTTCTAAAACCAAACCTGAGAACCATCCTATAACATGTGAAATCCAAATCCTTCCCTTTCTAAACCGGAGACCCTTCCGATAGCATGAGATGTGATATCTCAATGCTTCGAAAACCAAACATGAGAACCATCCTATAACATGAGATGTGAAATCCAGATCCTTCCCTTTCCAAACCTGAGACCCTTCGTATAGCTTGAGATGTGATATCAAACTCCTTCCCATTCCAATCCTGAGATAGCTTGAGATGTGATATCCAACTCCTTCCCATTCCAATCCTGAGACCCTTCCTATACCATATGTGATATCTCAATGCTTCTAATACCAAACATGAGACCCGTCCTTAAACATGAGATGTGAGATCCTAATCCTTCCCCTTCCAAACCTGAGACCTTTCCTATAGCTTGAGATGTGATATCAAACCCCTTCCCATTCCAATCCTGAGATAGCTTGAGATGTGATATCCAACTCCATCCCATTCCAATCCTGAGACCCTTCCGATAGCATGATATGATATCTCAATGCTACTAATATCAAAACTGAGACCCTCCCTATAGTATGAGATGTGATATCTAAGTCCTTCCCATTCCAATCCTGAGACTCTTCCTATAGCATG
Source organism: Ambystoma mexicanum (assembly GCF_040938575.1). NCBI lineage: Eukaryota > Metazoa > Chordata > Amphibia > Caudata > Ambystomatidae > Ambystoma > Ambystoma mexicanum. Next base: position 506,020,481 of record NC_090931.1, on the reverse strand, counting down.
AGATGTGATATCTCAATGCTTCTAAAACCAAACATGAGAACCATCCTATAACATGAGATGTGATATCCAACTCCATCCCATTCCAATCCTGAGACCCTTCCGATAGCATGATATGATATCTCAATGCTACTAATATCAAAACTGAGACCCTCCCTATAGTATGAGATGTGATATCAAACTCCTTCCCATTCCAATCCTGAGATAGCTTGAGATGTGATATCCAACTCCTTCCCATTCCAATCCTGAGACCCTTCCTATACCATATGTGATATCTCAATGCTTCTAATACCAAACCTGAGACCCGTCCTAAAACATGAGATGTGAGATCCTAATCCTTCCCCTTCCAAACCTGAGACCTTTCCTATAGCTTGAGATGTGATATCAAACTCCTTCCCATTCCAATCCTGAGATAGCTTGAGATGTGATATCCAACTCCATCCCATTCCAATCCTGAGACCCTCCCGATAGCATGAGATATGATATCTCAATGCTACTAATATCAAAACTGAGACCCTCCCTATAGTATGAGATGTGATATCTAAGTCCTTCCCATTCCTATCCTGAAACCCTTCCGATAGCAGAGATGTGATATCTCAATGCTTATACCAAACCTGATGACCCTTCCTATTGCATGAGATGTGATATCCAACTCCTTCCCATTCCAAACCTTTGCTTCTATCAAACCTGAGACCCTTCCTTTAGCATGAGATGTGATATCCAACTCCTTCCCATTCCTATACTGAGACCCTTCCTATAACATGAGACGTGATATCCAACTCCTTCCCATTCCAAACCTTTGCTTCTATCAAACCTGAGACCCTTCCTTTAGCATGAGATGTGATATCCAACTCCTTCCCATTCCAATCCTGAGACTCTTCCTATATCTTCAGATGTGATATCAAACTCTTTCACATTCAATGTGATATCCAGCTCCTTCCCATTCCAATCCTGAGACCCTTCCTATACCTTGAGATGTGATATCTCAATGCTTCTAATACCAAACCTGAGACCCGTCCTAAAACATGAGATGTGAGATCCAAATCCTTCCCCTTCCAAACCTGAGACCTTTCCTTTAACATGAGATGTCATATCCAACTCCTTCCCATTCCAAACCTGAGGCCCTTCCTATAGTATGAGATGTGATATCTAAGTCCTTCCCATTCCTATCCTGAGACCCTTCCGATAGCAGAGATGTGATATCTCAATGCTTATACCAAACCTGATGACCCTTCCTATTGCATGAGATGTGATATCCAACTCCTTCCCATTCCAAACCTTTGCTTCTATCAAACCTGAGACCCTTCCTTTAGCATGAGATGTGATATTCAACTCCTTCCCATTCCTATACTGAGACCCTTCCTATAACATGAGACGTGATATCCAACTCCTTCCCATTCCAAACCTTTGCTTCTATCAAACCTTCCTTTAGCATGAGATGTGATATCCAACTCCTTCCCATTCCAATCCTGAGACTCTTCCTATATCTTCAGATGTGATATCAAACTCCTTCACATTCAATGTGATATCCAACTCCTTCCCATTCCAATCCTGAGACCCTTCCTATACCTTGAGATGTGATATTTCAATGCTTCTAATACCAAACCTGAGACCCGTCCTAAAACATGAGATGTGAGATCCAAATCCTTCCCCTTCCAAACCTGAGACCTTTCCTTTAACATGAGATGTCATATCCAACTCCTTCCCATTCCAAACCTGAGATGTGATATCTCAATGCTTCTAATACCAAACCTGAGACCCGTCCTAAAACATGAGATGTGAGATCCAAATCCTTCCCCTTCCAAACCTGAGACCTTTCCTTTAACATGAGATGTCATATCCAACTCCTTCCCATTCCAAACCTGAGGCCCTTCCTATAGCATGAGATGTTATATATTAATGCTTCTAAAACCAAACCTGAGAACCATCCTATAACATGTGAAATCCAAATCCTTCCCTTTCTAAACCTGAGACCCTTCCGATAGCATGAGATGTGATATCTCAATGATTCGAAAACCAAACATGAGAACCATCCTATAACATGAGATGTGAAATCCAGATCCTTCCCTTTCCAAACCTGAGACCCTTCCTATAGCTTGAGGTGTGATATCAAACTCCTTCCCATTCCAATCCTGAGATAGCTTGAGATGTGATATCCAACTCCTTCCGATTCCAATCCTGAGACCCTTCCTATACCATGAGATGTGATATCTCAATGCTTCTAATACCAAACCTGAGACCCGTCCTAAAACATGAGATGTGAGATCCTAATCCTTCCCCTTCCAAACCTGAGACCTTTCCTATAGCTTGAGAAGTGATATCAAACTCCTTCCCATTCCAATCCTGAGATAGCTTGAGATGTGATATCCAACTCCATCCCATTCCAATCCTGAGACCCTTCCGATAGCATGAGATATGATATCTCAATGCTTCTAATATCAAAACTGAGACCCTCCCTATAGTATGAGATGTGATATCTAAGTCCTTCCCATTCCTATCCTGAGACCCTTCCGATAGCAGAGATGTGATATCTCAATGCTTATACCAAACCTGATGACCCTTCCTATTGCATGAGATGTGATTTCCAACTCCTTCCCATTTCAATCCTGTGTTCCTTCCTATAGCATGAGATGTGATATCTCAATGCTTCTAATACCAAACCTGGGACTAGTCCTATAACATGAGATATGATATCCAAATCCTTCCCCTTCCAAACCTGAGACCCTTCCTTTAGCATGAGATGTGATTTCCAAATCCTTCCCATTCCAATCCTGAAACCCTTCCTATAGCATGAGATGTGATATCTCAATGTTTCTAATAAAAAACCTGAGACCTTCCTATAGCAAGAGATGTGATATCCAAATCCTTCCCAGTCAAATCCTGAGACCCTTCCTATAATGAGATGTGATATCCAACTCTTTCCCATTCCAACCTGAGACCCTTCCTATAGCATGAGAAGGGATATCCAACTCCTTCCCATTCCAATCCTGAGACCCTTCCTATACCATGAGATGTGCTATCTCAATGCTGCTAATACCAAACCTGAGACCCTTCCAATAACATGAGATGTGATATCCAAGTCCTTCCCATGCCATTCCTGAGACCCTTCCTTTAGCATGAGATGTGATATCCAACTCCTACCCATTCCAATACTGAGACCCTTCCTATAACATGAGACGTGATATCCAACTCCTTCCCATTCCAAACCTTTGCTTCTATCAAACCTGAGACCCTTCCTTTAGCATGAGATGTGATATCCAACTCCTTCCCATTCCAATACTGAGACCCTTCCTATAACATGAGACGTGATATCCAACTCCTTCCCATTCCAAACCTTTGCTTCTATCAAACCTGAGACCCTTCCTTTAGCATGAGATGTGATATCCAACTCCTTCCCATTCCTATACTGAGACCCTTCCTATAACATGAGACGTGATATCCAACTCCTTCCCATTCCAATCCTGAGACTCTTCCTATAGCATGAGATGTGATATCTCAATGCTTCTAAAACCAAACATGAGAACCATCCTATAACATGAGATGTGAAATCCAAATTATTCCCTTTCCAAACCAGAGACCCTTCCTATAGCTTCAGATGTGATATCAAACTCCTTCCCATTCAATGTGATATCCAACTCCTTCCCATTCCAATCCTGAGACCCTTCCTATACCTTGAGATGTGATATCTCAATGCTTCTAATACCAAACCTGAGACCCGTCCTAAAACATGAGATGTGAGATCCAAATCCTTCCCCTTCCAAACCTGAGACCTTTCCTTTAGCATGAGATGTCATATCCAACTCCTTCCCATTCCAAACCTGAGGCCCTTCCTATAGCATGAGATGTTATATCTTAATGCTTCTAAAACCAAACCTGAGAACCATCCTATAACATGTGAAATCCAAATCCTTCCCTTTCTAAACCGGAGACCCTTCCGATAGCATGAGATGTGATATCTCAATGCTTCGAAAACCAAACATGAGAACCATCCTATAACATGAGATGTGAAATCCAGATCCTTCCCTTTCCAAACCTGAGACCCTTCTTATAGCTTGAGATGTGATATCAAACTCCTTCCCATTCCAATCCTGAGATAGCTTGAGATGTGATATCCAACTCCTTCCCATTCCAATCCTGAGACCCTTCCTATACCATATGTGATATCTCAATGCTTCTAATACCAAACCTGAGACCCGTCCTAAAACATGAGATGTGAGATCCTAATCCTTCCCCTTCCAAACCTGAGACCTTTCCTATAGCTTGAGATGTGATATCTAAGTCCTTCCCATTCCTATCCTGAGACCCTTCCGATAGCAGAGATGTGATATCTCAATGCTTATACCAAACCTGATGACCCTTCCTATTGCATGAGATGTGATATCCAACTCCTTCCCATTCCAAACCTTTGCTTCTATCAAACCTGAGACCCTTCCTTTAGCATGAGATGTGATATCCAACTCCTTCCCATTCCTATACTGAGACCCTTCCTATAACATGAGACGTGATATCCAACTCCTTCCCATTCCAAACCTTCGCTTCTATCAAACCTGAGACCCTTCCTTTAGCATGAGATGTGATATCCAACTCCTTCCCATTCCAATCCTGAGACCCTTCCTATAGCTTCAGATGTGATATCAAACTCCTTCACATTCAATGTGATATCCAACTCCTTCCCATTCCAATCCTGAGACCCTTCCTATACCTTGAGATGTGATATCTCAATGCTTCTAATCCCAAACCTGAGACCTGTCCTAAAACATGAGATGTGAGATCCAAATCCTTCCCCTTCCAAACCTGAGACCTTTCCTTTAACATGAGATGTCATATCCAACTCCTTCCCATTCCAAACCTGAGGCCCTTCCTATAGCATGAGATGTTATATCTTAATGCTTCTAAAACCAAACCTGAGAACCATCCTATAACATGTGAAATCCAAATCCTTCCCTTTCTAAACCGGAGACCCTTCCGATAGCATGAGATGTGATATCTCAATGCTTCGAAAACCAAACATGAGAACCATCCTATAACATGAGATGTGAAATCCAGATCCTTCCCTTTCCAAACCTGAGACCCTTCCTATAGCTTGAGATGTGATATCAAACTCCTTCCCATTCCAATCCTGAGATAGCTTGAGATGTGATATCCAACTCCTTCCCATTCCAATCCTGAGACCCTTCCTATACCATGAGATGTGATATCTCAATGCTTCTAATACCAAACCTGAGACCCGTCCTAAAACATGAGATGTGAGATCCTAATCCTTCCCCTTCCAAACCTGAGACCTTTCCTATAGCTTGAGATGTGATATCAAACTCCTTCCCATTCCAATCCTGAGATAGCTTGAGATGTGATATCCAACTCCATCCCATTCCAATCCTGAGACCCTTTCCGATAGCATGAGATATGATATCTCAATGCTTCTAATATCAAAACTGAGACCCTCCCTATAGTATGAGATGTGATATCTAAGTCCTTCCCATTCCTATCCTGAGATCCTTCCGATAGCAGAGATGTGATATCTCAATGCTTATACCAAACCTGATGACCCTTCCTATTGCATGAGATGTGATATCCAACTCCTTCCCATTTCAATCCTGAGTTCCTTCCTATAGCATGAGATGTGATATCTCAATGCTTCTAATACCAAACCTGGGACCAGTCCTATAACATGAGATATGATATCCAAATCCTTCCCCTTCCAAACCTGAGACCCTTCCTTTAGCATGAGATGTGATTTCCAAATCCTTCCCATTCCAATCCTGAAACCCTTCCTATAGCATGAGATGTGATATCTCAATGTTTCTAATAAAAAACCTGAGACCTTCCTATAGCAAGAGATGTGATATCCAAATCCTTCCCAGTCAAATCCTGAGACCCTTCCTATAATGAGATGTGATATCCAACTCTTTCCCATTCCAACCTGAGACCCTTCCTATAGCATGAGAAGGGATATCCAACTCCTTCCCATTCCAATCCTGAGACCCTTCCTATACCATGAGATGTGCTATCTCAATGCTGCTAATACCAAACCTGGGACCCGTCCTATAACATGAGATGTGATATCCAAATCCTTTCCATTCCAATCCTCAAACCCTTCCTATAGCATGAGATGTGATATCTCAATGTTTCTAATAAAAAACCCGAGACCTTTCCTATAGCAAGAGATGTAATATCCAAATCCTTCCCATTCCAATCTTGAGACACTTCCTATAATATGAGATGTGAAATCCAACTCCTTCCCATTCCAACCTGAGATCCTTCCTATAGCATGAGAAGGGATATCCAACTCCTTCCCAATCCAATCCTGACACCCTTCCGATAGCAGAGATGTGATATCTCAATGCTTCTAATACGAAACCTGAGACCCGTCCTAAAACATGAGATGTGAGATACAGATCCTTCCCCTTCCAAACCTGAGACCTTTCCTTTAGCATGAGATGTGATATCCAACTCCTTCCCATTCCAAACCCGAGACCCTTCCTATAGCATGAGATTTTATATCTTAATGCTTCTAAAACCAAACCTGACAACCATCCTATAACATGTGAAATCCAAATCCTTCCCTTTCCAAAACTGAGACCCTTCCGATAGCATGTGATATCTCAATGCTTCTAAAACCAAACATGAGAACCATCCTATAACATTAGATGTGAAATCCAGATCCTTCCGTTTCCAATCCTGAGACCCTTCCTATAGCTTGAGATGTGATATCAAACTTCCCATTCCAATCGTGAGATAGCTTGAGATGTGATATCCAACTCCTTCCCATTCCAATCCTGAGACCCTTCCTATACCATGAGATGTGATTTCTCAATGCTTCTAATACCAAACCTGCGACCCGTCCTAAAACATGAGATGTGAGATAAATCCTTCCCCTTCCAAACCTGAGACCGTTCCTATAGCTTGAGATGTGATATCAAACTCCTTCCCATTCCAATCCTGAGATAGCTTGAGATGTGATATCCAACTCCATCCCATTCCAATCCTGAGACCCTTCCGATAGCATGAGATGTGATATCTCAATGCTTCTAATATCAAAACTGAGACCCTCCCTATAGTATGAGATGTGATATCTAAGTCCTTCCCATTCCAATCCTGAGACCCTTCCGAGAGCAGAGATGTGATATCTCAATGCTTATACCAAACCTGATGACCCTTCCTATGGCATGTGATGTGATATCCAACTGCTTCCCATTCCAATCCTGAGACCCTTCCTATAACATGAGATGTGATATCCAACTCCTTCCCATTCCAATCCTGAGACTCTTCCTGTAGCATGAGATGTGATATCTCAATGCTTCTAATACCAAACATGGGACCAGTCATATAGCATGAGATATGATATCCAAATCCTTCCCCTTCCAAACCTGAGACCCTTCCTTTAGCATGAGATGTGATTTCCAACTCCTTCCCATTCCAACCTGCGATCCTTCCTATAGCATGAGAAGGGATATCCAACTCCTTCCCAATCCAATCCTGAGACCCTTCCAATAGCAGAGATGTGATATCTCAATGCTTATACCAAACCTGCGATCCTTCCTATAGCATGAGAAGGGATATCCAACTCCTTCCCAATCCAATCCTGAGACCCTTCCAATAGCAGAGATGTGATATCTCAATGCTTATACCAAACCTGAGACCCTTCCTATGGCATGAGATGTGATATCCAACTCCTTCCCATTCCAATCCTGAGACTCTTCCTTTAGCATGAGATGTGATTTCCAAATCCTTCACATTCCAATCCTGAGACCCTTCCTATAGCATATGTGATATCTCAATGCTTCTAAAACCAAACATGAGAACCATCCTATAACATGAGATGTGAAATCCAAATCCTTCCCTTCCCAAATATGAGACCCTTCTTAGAGCTTGAGATGTGATATCTCAATGCTTCTAATACCAAACCTGAGACCCGTCCTAAAACATGAGATGTGAGATCCAAATCCTTCCCCTTCCAAACCTGACACCTTTCCTTTAGCATGAGATGTGATATCCAACTCCTTCCCATTCCAATCCTGAGACCCTTCTGATAGCATGAGATGTGATATCTCAATGCTTCTAATATCAAACCTGAGAGCCTTCCTATAGCATGAGATGGGATATCCAACTCCTTCCAAATCCAATCCTGATACCCTTCCATGAGATGTGATATCCCAATGCTTCTACAAAACCTGAGACCCATACCATGGCATGAGATGTGATATCAAACTCCCGCCCTATACCTTGAGACTTGATATCTCAATGCTTCTAATACCAAACCTGAGACCGGTCCAATAACATGAGATGTGATATCCAAATCCTTCCCCTTCCAAACCTTCGACCCTTCCTTTATCATGAGATGTGATATCCAAGTCCTTCCCATGCCATTCCTGAGACCCTTCCTATAGCATGAGATGTGATATCTCAATGCTTCTAATACCAAACCTGAGACCCTTCCTATAACATGAGATGTGATATCCAAGTCTTTCCCATTCCAATCCTGAAACCCTTCCTATAGCATGAGCTGTGATATCTCAATGCTTCTAATACCAAACCTGAGACCTTTCCTATTACATGAATTGCAATATCCAAGTCCTTCCCATTCCAATCCTGAGACCCTTCCGATAGCAGAGATGTGATATCTCAATGCTTATACCAAACCTGAGACCCTTCCGATAGCATGAGATGTGATATCTCAATGCTTCTAATACCAAACCTGAGATCCTTCCTATAACATGAGATGTGATATCCAAATCCTTCCCATTCCAAACCTTAGACCCTCCCTTTAGCATGAGATGTGACATCCAACTCCTTCCCATTCCAATCCTGAGACCCTTCTGATAGCATGAGATGTGATATCTCAATGCCTCTAATACCAAACCTGAGATCCTACCTCTAACATGAAATGTGATATCCAACTCCTTCCCCTTCCAACCCTGAGAGCCTTCCTATAGAATGAGTCCTTCCCATTCCAATCCTGAGACCCTTCCTATTAAATGAGATGTGATATCCAACTCCTTCCCATTCCAACCTTAGACCCTTCCTATAGCATGAGATGGGATATCCAACTCCTTCCAAATCCAATCCTGATACCCTTCCGATAGCATGAGATGTGATATCCCAATGCCTCTACAAAACCTGAGACCCATACCATGGCATGAGATGTGATATCAAACTCCTTCCCATTCCAATCCTGAGACCCTTCCTATAGCTTGAGATTTGATATCCAACTCCTTCCCATTCCAATTCTGAGACCCGTCCTATACCATGAGACTTGATATTTCAATGCTTCTAATACCAAACCTGAGACCGGTCCTATAACATGAGATGTGATATCCAAATCCTTCCCCTTCCAAACCTTAGACCCTTCCTATAGCAGAGATGTTATATCTCAATGCTTATACCAAACCTGTGACCCTTCCTATGGCATGAGATGTCATATACAACTCCTTCCGATTCCAATCCTGAGACCCTTCCTATAGCATGAGATGGGATATCTCAATGCTTATACCAAACCTGAGACCCTTCCTATAGCATGAGATGTGATATCCAACTACTTCCCATTCCAATCCTGAGACCCTTCATATAGCATGAGATGTGATATCTCAATGCTTCTAATACCAAACCTGAGATCCTTCCTATAACATGAGGTGTGATATCAAACTCCTTCCCATTCCAAATCTTTGCTTCTATCAAACCTGAGACCCTTCCTTTAGCATGAGATGTGATATCCAACTCCTTCCCATTCCAATCCTGAGACCCTTCCTATAACATGAGACGTGATATCCAACTCCTTCCCATTCCAAACCTTTGCTTCTATCAAACCTGAGACCCTTCCTTTAGCATGAGATGTGATATCCAACTCCTTCCCATTCCAATCCTGAGACCCGTCCTAAAACATGAGATGTGAGATCCAAATCCTTCCCCTTCCAAACCTGAGACCTTTCCTTTAGCATGAGAAGGGATATCCAACTCCTTCCCATTCCAAACCTGAGTCCCTTCCTATAGCATGAGATGTTATATCTTAATGCTTCTAAAACCAAACCTGAGAACCATCCTATAACATGTGAAATCCAAATCCTTCCCTTTCTAAACCTGAGACCCTTCCGATAGCATGAGATGTGATATCTCAATGCTTCGAAAACCAAACATGAGAACTATCCTATAACATGAGATTTGAAATCCAGATCCTTCCCTTTCCAAACATGAGACCCTTCCTATAGCTTGAGATTTGATATCAAACTCCTTCCCATTCCAATCCTGAGACCCTTCCTATACCATGAGATGTGATATCTCAATGCTTCTAATACCAAACCTGAGACCCGTCCTAAAACATGAGATGTGAGATCCTAATCCTTCCCCTTCCAAACCTGAGACCATTCCTATAGCTTGAGATGTGATATCAAACTCCTTCCCATTCCAATCCTGAGATAGCTTGAGATGTGATATCCAACTCCATCCCATTCCAATCCTGAGACCCTTCTGATAGCATGAGATATGATATCTCAATGCTTCTAATATCAAAACTGAGACCCTCCCTATAGTATGAGATGTGATATCTAAGTCCTTCCCATTCCTATCCTGAGACCCTTCTGATAGCAGAGATGTGATATCTCAATGCTTATACCAAACCTGATGACCCTTCCTATGGCATGAGATGTGATATCCAACTCCTTCCCATTCCAAACCTGAGACCCTTCCGATAGCATGAGATGAGATATCTCAATGCTTCTAAAACCAAACATGAGAACCATCCTATAACATGAGATGTGAAATCCAAATCCTTCCCTTCCCAAACCTGAGAGCCTCCCTATAGCATGAGATGTGATATCCAAGTCCTTCCCATTCCAATCCTGAGACCCTTCCTATAGCATGAGAAGTGATATCTCAATGCTTATACCAAACCTGAGACCCTTCCTATAGCATGAGATGTGATATCCAACTCCTTCCCATTCCAATCCTGAGACCCTTCCTATAGCATGAGATGTGATATCTCAATGCTTCTACCAAAACTGAGACCCTTCCTTTAGCATCAGATGTGATATCCAACTCCTTCCCATTCCAATCCTGAGACCCTTCCTATAGCATGAGATGTGATATCTCAATGCTTCTAATACCAAACCTGAGATGCTTCCTATAACATGAGATGCGATATCCAACTCCTTCCCATTCCAATCCTGAGACCCTTCCTATAGCATGAGATGTGATATCTCAATGCTTCTAAAACCAAACCTGAGATCCTTCCTATAACATGAGATGTGATATCCAAATCCTTCCCCTTCCAAACCTGAGACCCTCCCTTTAGCATGAGATGTGATATCCAACTCCTTCCCATTCCAATCCTGAGACCCCTCCTATAGCATGAGATGTGATATCTCAATGCTTCTACCAAAACTGACACCCTTCCTTTAGCATCAGATGTGATATCCAACTCCTTCCCATTCCAATCCTGAGACCCTTCCTATAGCATGAGATATGATATCCAACTCCTTCCCATTCCAACCTGAGACCCTTCCTATAGCATGAGATGGGATATCCAACTCCTTCCAAATCCAATCCTGATACCCTTCCATGAGATGTGATATCCCAATGCTTCTACAAAACCTGAGACCCATACCATGGCATGAGATGTGATATCAAACTCCCGTCCTATACCATGAGACTTGATATCTCAATGCTTTTAATACCAAACCTGAGACCGGTCCAATAACATGAGATGTGATATCCAAATCCTTCCCCTTCCAAACCTTAGACAATTCCTTTATCATGAGATGTGATATCCAATTCCTTCCCATGCCATTCCTGAGACCCTTCCTATAGCATGAGATGTGATATCTCAATGCTTCTAATACCAAACCTGAGACCCTTCCAATAACATGAGATGTGATATCCAAGTCCTTCCCATTCCAATCCTGAAACCCTTCCTATAGCATGAAATGTGATATCTCAATGCTTCTAATACCAAACCTGAGACCTTTCCTATAACATGAATTGTAATATCCAAGTCCTTCCCATTCCAATCCTGAGACCCTTCCGATAGCAGAGATGTGATATCTCAATGCTTATACCAAACCTGAGACCCTTCCTATAACATGAGATGTGATATCCAAATCCTTACCCTTCCAAACCTTAGACCCTCCCTTTAGCATGAGATGTGATATCCAACTCCTTCCCATTCCAATCCTGAGACCCTTCTGATAGCATGAGATGTGACATCTCAATGCCTCTAATACCAAACCTGAGATCCTACCTCTAACATGAAATGTGATATCCAACTCCTTCCCCTTCCAACCCTGAGAGCCTTCCTATAGAATGAGATGTTATATCCAAGTCCTTCCCATTCCAATCCTGAGACCGTTCCTATAAAATGAGATGTGATATCCAACTCCTTCCCATTCCAACCTTAGACCCTTCCTATAGCATGAGATGGGATATCCAACTCCTTCCAAATCCAATCCTGATACCCTTCCGATAGCATGAGATGTGATATCCCAATGCCTCTACAAAACCTGAGACCCATACCATGGCATGAGATGTGATATCAAACTCCTTCCCATTCCAATCCTGAGACCCTTCCTATAGCTTGAGATTTGATATCCAACTCCTTCCCATTCCAATTCTGAGACCCGTCCTATACCATGAGACTTGATATTTCAATGCTTCTAATACCAAACCTGAGACCGGTCCTATAACATGAGATGTGATATCCAAATCCTTCCCCTTCCAAACCTTAGACCCTTCCTATAGCAGAGATGTTATATCTCAATGCTTATACCAAACCTGTGACCCTTCCTATGGCATGAGATGTCATATACAACTCCTTCCGATTCCAATCCTGAGACCCTTCCTATAGCATGAGATGGGATATCTCAATGCTTATACCAAACCTGAGACCCTTCCTATAGCATGAGATGTGATATCCAACTACTTCCCATTCCAATCCTGAGACCCTTCATATAGCATGAGATGTGATATCTCAATGCTTCTAATACCAAACCTGAGATCCTTCCTATAACATGAGGTGTGATATCAAACTCCTTCCCATTCCAAATCTTTGCTTCTCTCAAACCTGAGACCCTTCCTTTAGCATGAGATGTGATATCCAACTCCTTCCCATTCCAATCCTGAGACCCTTCCTATAACATGAGACGTGATATCCAACTCCTTCCCATTCCAAACCTTTGCTTCTATCAAACCTGAGACCCTTCCTTTAGCATGAGATGTGATATCCAACTCCTTCCCATTCCAATCCTGAGACCCGTCCTAAAACATGAGATGTGAGATCCAAATCCTTCCCCTTCCAAACCTGAGACCTTTCCTTTAGCATGAGAAGTGATATCCAACTCCTTCCCATTCCAAACCTGAGTCCCTTCCTATAGCATGAGATGTTATATCTTAATGCTTCTAAAACCAAACCTGAGAACCATCCTATAACATGTGAAATCCAAATCCTTCCCTTTCTAAACCTGAGACCCTTCCGATAGCATGAGATGTGATATCTCAATGCTTCGAAAACCAAACATGAGAACTATCCTATAACATGAGATTTGAAATCCAGATCCTTCCCTTTCCAAACATGAGACCCTTCCTATAGCTTGAGATTTGATATCAAACTCCTTCCCATTCCAATCCTGAGACCCTTCCTATACCATGAGATGTGATATCTCAATGCTTCTAATACCAAACCTGAGACCCGTCCTAAAACATGAGATGTGAGATCCTAATCCTTCCCCTTCCAAACCTGAGACCATTCCTATAGCTTGAGATGTGATATCAAACTCCTTCCCATTCCAATCCTGAGATAGCTTGAGATGTGATATCCAACTCCATCCCATTCCAATCCTGAGACCCTTCTGATAGCATGAGATATGATATCTCAATGCTTCTAATATCAAAACTGAGACCCTCCCTATAGTATGAGATGTGATATCTAAGTCCTTCCCATTCCTATCCTGAGACCCTTCCGATAGCAGAGATGTGATATCTCAATGCTTATACCAAACCTGATGACCCTTCCTATGGCATGAGATGTGATATCCAACTCCTTCCCATTCCAAACCTGAGACCCTTCCGATAGCATGAGATGAGATATCTCAATGCTTCTAAAACCAAACATGAGAACCATCCTATAACATGAGATGTGAAATCCAAATCCTTCCCTTCCCAAACCTGAGAGACTCCCTATAGCATGAGATGTGATATCCAAGTCCTTCCCATTCCAATCCTGAGACCCTTCCTATAGCATGAGAAGTGATATCTCAATGCTTATACCAAACCTGAGACCCTTCCTATAGCATGAGATGTGATATCCAACTCCTTCCCATTCCAATCCTGAGACCCTTCCTATAGCATGAGATGTGATATCTCAATGCTTCTACCAAAACTGAGACCCTTCCTTTAGCATCAGATGTGATATCCAACTCCTTCCCATTCCAATCCTGAGACCCTTCCTATAGCATGAGATGTGATATCTCAATGCTTCTAATACCAAACCTGAGATCCTTCCTATAACATGAGATGCGATATCCAACTCCTTCCCATTCCAATCCTGAGACCCTTCCTATAGCATGAGATGTGATATCTCAATGCTTCTAAAACCAAACCTGAGATCCTTCCTATAACATGAGATGTGATATCCAAATCCTTCCCCTTCCAAACCTGAGACCCTCCCTTTAGCATGAGATGTGATATCCAACTCCTTCCCATTCCAATCCTGAGACCCTTCCTATAGCATGAGATGTGATATCTCAATGCTTCTACCAAACCTGAGACCCTTCCTTTAGCATGAGATGTGATATCCAACTCCTTCCCATTCCAATCCTGAGACCCTTCCTATAGCATGAGATGTGATATCCAACTCCTTCCCATTCCAACCTGAGACCCTTCCTATAGCATGAGATGGGATATCCAACTCCTTCCAAATCCAATCCTGATACCCTTCCATGAGATGTGATATCCCAATGCTTCTACAAAACCTGAGACCCATACCATGGCATGAGATGTGATATCAAACTCCCGTCCTATACCATGAGACTTGATATCTCAATGCTTTTAATACCAAACATGAGACCGGTCCAATAACATGAGATGTGATATCCAAATCCTTCCCCTTCCAAACCTTAGACAATTCCTTTATCATGAGATGTGATATCCAATTCCTTCCCATGCCATTCCTGAGACACTTCCTATAGCATGAGATGTGATATCTCAATGCTTCTAATACCAAACCTGAGACTCTTCCAATAACATGAGATGTGATATCCAAGTCCTTCCCATTCCAATCCTGAAACCCTTCCTATAGCATGAGATGTGATATCTCAATGCTTCTAATACCAAACCTGAGACCTTTCCTATAACATGAATTGTAATATCCAAGTCCTTCCCATTCCAATCCTGAGACCCTTCCGATAGCAGAGATGTGATATCTCAATGCTTATACCAAACCTGAGACCCTTCCGATAGCATGAGATGCGATATCTCAATGCTTCTAATACCAAACCTGAGAGCCTTCCTACAGCATGAGATGTGATATCCAAGTCCTTCCCATTCCAATCCTGAGATCCTTCCTATAACATGAGATGTGATATCCAACTCCTTCCCATTCCAACCTGAGACCCTTCCTATAGCATGAGATGGGATATCCAACTCCTTCCAAATCCAATCCTGATACCCTTCCATGAGATGTGATATCCCAATGCTTCTACAAAACCTGAGACCCATACCATGGCATGAGATGTGATATCAAACTCCCGCCCTATACCATGAGACTTGATATCTCAATGCTTCTAATACCAAACCTGAGACCGGTCCAATAACATGAGATGTGATATCCAAATCCTTCCCCTTCCAAACCTTAGACCCTTCCTTTATCATGAGATGTGATATCCAAGTCCTTCCCATGCCATTCCTGAGACCCTTCCTATAGCCTGAGATGTGATATCTCAATGCTTCTAATACCAAACCTGAGACCCTTCCAATAACATGAGATGTGATATCCAAGTCCTTCCCATTCCAATCCTGAAACCCTTCCTAAAGCATGAGATGTGATATCTCAATGCTTCTAATACCAAACCTGAGACCTTTCCTATAACATGAGATGTGATATCCAAATCCTTCCCCTTCCAAACCTTAGACCCTCCCTTTAGCATGAGATGTGATATCCAACTCCTTCCCATTCCAATCCTGAGACCCTTCTGATAGCATGAGATGTGACATCTCAATGCCTCTAATACCAAACCTGAGATCCTACCTCTAACATGAAATGTGATATCCAACTCCTTCCCCTTCCAACCCTGAGAGCCTTCGTATAGAATGAGATGTTATATCCAAGTCCTTCCCATTCCAATCCTGAGACCCATCCTATAACATGAGATGTGATATCCAACTCCTTCCCATTCCAACCTTAGACCCTTCCTATAGCATGAGATGGGATATCCAACTCCTTCCAAATCCAATCCTGATACCCTTCCGATAGCATGAGATGTGATATCCCAATGCCTCTACAAAACCTCAGACCCATACCATGGCATGAGATGTGATATCAAACTCCTTCCCATTCCAATCATGAGACGCTTCCTATAGCTTGAGATGTGATATCCAACTCCTTCCCATTCTAATTCTGAGACCCGTCCTATACCATGAGACTTGATATTTCAATGCTTCTAATACCAAACCTGAGACCGGTCCTATAACATGAGATGTGATATCCAAATCCTTCCCCTTCCAAACCTGAGACCCTTCCTATAGCAGAGATGTGATATCTCAATGCTTATTATACCAAACCTGTGACCCTTCCTATGGCATGAGATGTCATATACAACTCCTTCCGATTCCAATCCTGAGACCCTTCCTATAGCATGTGATGGGATATCTCAATGCATATACCAAACCTGAAACCCTTCATATAGCATGAGATGTGATATCCAACTCCTTCCCATTCCAATCCTGAGACCCTTCATATAGCATGAGATGTGATATCTCAATGCTTCTAATACCAAACCTGAGATCCTTCCTATAACATGAGGTGTGATATCAAACTCCTTCCCATTCCAAACCTTTGCTTCTATCAAACCTGAGACCCTTCCTTTAGCATGAGATGTGATATCCAACTCCTTCCCATTCCTATACTGAGACCCTTCCTATAACATGAGACGTGATATCCAACTCCTTCCCATTCCAAACCTTTGCTTCTATCAAACCTGAGACCCTTCCTTTAGCATGAGATGTGATATCCAACTCCTTCCCATTCCAATCCTGAGACTCTTCCTATAGCATGAGATGTGATAGCTCAATGCTTCTAAAACCAAACATGAGAACCATCCTATAACATGAGATGTGAAATCCAAATCATTCCCTTTCCAAACCTGAGACCCTTCCTATAGCTTCAGATGTGATATCAAACTCCTTCCCATTCAATGTGATATCCAACTCCTTCCCATTCCAATCCTGAGACCCTTCCTATACCTTGAGATGTGATATCTCAATGCTTCTAATACCAAACCTGAGACCCGTCCTAAAACATGAGATGTGAGATCCAAATCCTTCCCCTTCGAAACCTGAGACCTTTCCTTTAACATGAGATGTCATATCCAACTCCTTCCCATTCCAAACCTGAGGCCCTTCCTATAGCATGAGATGTTATATCTTAATGCTTCTAAAACCAAACCTGAGAACCATCCTATAACATGTGAAATCCAAATCCTTCCCTTTCTAAACCTGAGACCCTTCCGATAGCATGAGATGTGATATCTCAATGCTTCGAAAACCAAACATGAGAACCATCCTATAACATGAGATGTGAAATCCAGATCCTTCCCTTTCCAAACCTGAGACCCTTCCTATAGCTTGAGGTGTGATATCAAACTCCTTCCCATTCCAATCCTGAGATAGCTTGAGATGTGATATCCAACTCCTTCCGATTCCAATCCTGAGACCCTTCCTATACCATGAGATGTGATATCTCAATGCTTCTAATACCAAACCTGAGACCCGTCCTTAAACATGAGATGTGAGATCCTAATCCTTCCCCTTCCAAACCTGAGACCTTTCCTATAGCTTGAGATGTGATATCAAACTCCTTCCCATTCCAATCCTGAGATAGCTTGAGATGTGATATCCAACTCCATCCCATTCCAATCCTGAGACCCTTCTGATAGCATGAGATATGATATCTCAATGCTTCTAATATCAAAACTGAGACCTTCCCTATAGTATGAGATGTGATATCTAAGTCCTTCCCATTCCTATCCTGAGACCCTTCCGATAGCAGAGATGTGATATCTCAATGCTTATACCAAACCTGATGACCCTTCCTATTGCATGAGATGTGATATCCAACTCCTTCCCATTTCAATCCTGAGTTCCTTCCTATAACATGAGACGTGATATCCAACTCCTTCCCATTCCAAACCTTTGCTTCTATCAAACCTGAGACCCTTCCTATAGCATGATGTGTGATATCTCAATGCTTCTAATACCAAACCTGGGACCAGTCCTATAACATGAGATATGATATCCAAATCCTTCCCCTTCCAAACCTGAGACCCTTCCTTTAGCATGAGATGTGATATCCAAATCCTTCCCATTCCAATCCTGAAACCCTTCCTATAGCATGAGATGTGATATCTCAATGTTTCTAATAAAAAACCTGAGACCTTCCTATAGCAAGAGATGTGATATCCAAATCCTTCCCAGTCAAATCCTGAGACCATTCCTATAATGAGATGTGATATCCAACTCTTTCCCATTCCAACCTGAGACCCTTCCTATAGCATGAGAAGGGATATCCAACTCCTTCCCATTCCAATCCTGAGACCCTTCCTATACCATGAGATGTGATATCTCAATGCTGCTAATACCAAACCTGGGACCCGTCCTATAACATGAGATATGATATCCAAATCCTTCCCCTTCCAAACCTGAGACCCTTCCTTTAGCATGAGATGTGATATCCAAATCCTTCCCATTCCAATCCTCAAACCCTTCCTATAGCATGAGATGTGATATCTCAATGTTTCTAATAAAAAACCCGAGACCCTTCCTATAGCAAGAGATGTAATATCCAAATCCTTCCCATTCCAATCTTGAGACACTTCCTATAACATGAGATGTGATATCCAACTCCTTCCCATTCCAACCTGAGATCCTTCCTATAGCATGAGAAGGGATATCCAACTCCTTCCCAATCCAATCCTGAGACCCTTCCGATAGCAGAGATGTGATATCTCAGTGCTTCTAATACGAAACCTGAGACCCGTCCTAAAACATGAGATGTGAGATACAAATCCTTCCCCTTCCAAACCTGAGACCTTTCCTTTAGCATGAGATGTGATATCCAACTCCTTCCCATTCCAAACCCGAGACCCTTCCTATAGCATGAGATTTTATATCTTAATGCTTCTAAAACCAAACCTGACAACCATCCTATAACATGTGAAATCCAAATCCTTCCCTTTCCAAACCTGAGACCCTTCCGATAGCATATGTGATATCTCAATGCTTCTAAAACCAAACATGAGAACCATCCTATAACATTAGATGTGAAATCCAGATCCTTCCGTTTCCAATCCTGAGACCGTTCCTATAGCTTGAGATGTGATATCAAACTCCTTCCCATTCCAATGCTGAGATAGCTTGAGATGTGATATCCAACTCCTTCCCATTCCAATCCTGAGACCCTTCCGATAGCATGAGATGTGATATCTCAATGCTTCTAATATCAAAACTGAGACCCTCCCTATAGTATGAGATGTGATGTCTAAGTCCTTCCCATTCCTATCCTGAGACCCTTCCGAGAGCAGAGATGTGATATCTCAATGCTTATACCAAACCTGATGACCCTTCCTATGGCATGAGATGTGATATCCAACTGCTTCCCATTCCAATCCTGAGACCCTTCCTATAACATGAGATGTGATATCCAACTCCTTCCCATTCCAATCCTGAGACTCTTCCTGTAGCATGAGATGTGATATCTCAATGCTTCTAATACCAAACCTG
Source organism: Ambystoma mexicanum (assembly GCF_040938575.1). Lineage (NCBI taxonomy): Eukaryota > Metazoa > Chordata > Amphibia > Caudata > Ambystomatidae > Ambystoma > Ambystoma mexicanum. Next base: position 506,000,507 of record NC_090931.1, on the reverse strand, counting down.
GGACCAGTCATATAGCATGAGATATGATATCCAAATCCTTCCCCTTCCAAACCTGAGACCCTTCCTTTAGCATGAGATGTGATATCCAACTCCTTCCCATTCCAACCTGAGATCCTTCCTATAGCATGAGAAGGGATATCCAACTCCTTCCCAATCCAATCCTGAGACCCTTCCAATAGCAGAGATGTGATATCTCAATGCTTATACCAAACCTGAGACCCTTCCTATGGCATGAGTGTGATATCCAACTCCTTCCCATTCCAATCCTGAGACCCTTCCTATAGCATGAGATGTATCTCAATGCTTCTATTAAACCTGAGACTCTTGCTTTAGCATGAGATGTGATATCCAAATCCTTCACATTCCAATCCTGAGACCCTTCCGATAGCATGAGATGTGATATCTCAATGCTTCCTATATCAAAACTGAGACCCTCCCTATAGTATGAGATGTGATATCTAAGTCCTTCCCATTCCTATCCTGAGACCCTTCCGAGAGCAGAGATGTGATATCTCAATGCTTGTACCAAACCTGAGACCCTTCCTATAACATGAGACGTGATATCCAACTCCTTCCCATTCCAATCCTGAACTCTTCCTATAACATGAGATGTGATATCCAACTCCTTCCCATTCCAACCTGAGACCCTTCCTATAGCATGAGATGGGATATCCAACTCCTTCCAAATCTAATCCTGATACCCTTCCATGAGATGTGATATCCCAATGCTTCTATAAAACCTGAGACCCATACCATGGCATGAGATGTGATATCAAACTCCCGTCCTATACCATGAGACTTGATATCTCAATGCTTCTAATACCAAACCTGAGACCGGTCCAATAACATGAGATGTGATATCCAAATCCTTCCCCTTCCAAACCTTAGACCCTTCCTTTATCATGAGATGTGATATCCAAGTCCTTCCCATGCCATTCCTGAGACCCTTCCTATAGCATGAGATGTGATATCTCAATGCTTCTAATACCAAACCTGAGACCCTTCCTATGACATGAGATGTGATATCCAAATCCTTACCCTTCCAAACATTAGACCCTCCCTTTAGCATGAGATGTGATATCCAACTCCTTCCCATTCCAATCCTGAGACCCTTCTGATAGCATGAAATGTGACATCTCAATGCCTCTAATACCAAACCTGAGATCCTACCTCTAACATGAAATGTGATATCCAACTCCTTCCCCTTCCAACCCTGAGAGCCTTCCTATAGAATGAGATGTTATATCCAAGTCCTTCCCATTCCAATCCTGAGACCCTTCCTATAACATGAGATGTGATATCCAACTCCTTCCCATTCCAACCTTGGACCCTTCCTATAGCATGAGATGGGATATCCAACTCCTTCCAAATCCAATCCTGATACCCGTCCTATACCATGACACTTGATATTTCAATGCTTCTAATACCAAACCTGAGACCGGTCCTATAACATGAGATGTGATATCCAAATCCTTCCCCTTCCAAACCTGAGACCCTTCCTATAGCAGAGATGTGATATCTCAATGCTTATACCAAACCTGTGACCCTTCCTATGGCATGAGATGTCATATACAACTCCTTCCGATTCCAATCCTGAGACCCTTCCTATAGCATGAGATGGGATATCTCAATGCTTATACCAAACCTGAGACCCTTCCTATAGCATGAGATGTGATATCCAACTCCTTCCCATTCCAATCCTGAGACCCTTCATAGAGCATGAGATGTGATATCTCAATGCTTCTAATACCAAACCTGAGATCCTTCCTATAACATGAGGTGTAATATCAAACTCCTTCCCATTCCAAGCCTTTGCTTCTATCAAACCTGAGACCCTTCCTTTAGCATGAGATGTGATATCCAACTCCTTCCCATTCCAATACTGAGACCCTTCCTATAACATGAGACGTGATATCCAACTCCTTCCCATTCCAAACCTTTGCTTCTATCAAACCTGAGACCCTTCCTTTAGCATGAGATGTGATATCCAACTCCTTCCCATTCCTATACTGAGACCCTTCCTATAACATGAGACGTGATATCCAACTCCTTCCCATTCCAAACCTTTGCTTCTATCAAACCTGAGACCCTTCCTTTAGCATGAGATGTGATATCCAACTCCTTCCCATTCCAATCCTGAGACCCTTCCTATAACATGAGACGTGATATCCAACTCCTTCCCATTCCAAACCTTTGCTTCTATCAAACCTGAGACCCTTCCTTTAGCATGAGATGTGATATCCAACTCCTTCCCATTCCTATACTGAGACCCTTCCTATAACATGAGACGTGATATCCAACTCCTTCCCATTCCAAACCTTTGCTTCTATCAAACCTGAGACCCTTCCTTTAGCATGAGATGTGATATCCAACTCCTTCCCATTCCAATCCTGAGACTCTTCCTATAGCATGAGATGTGATATCTCAATGCTTCTAAAACCAAACATGAGAACCATCCTATAACATGAGATGTGAAATCCAAATCATTCCCTTTCCAAACCAGAGACCCTTCCTATAGCTTCAGATGTGATATCAAACTCCTTCCCATTCAATGTGATATCCAACTCCTTCCCATTCCAATCTTGAGACCCTTCCTATACCTTGAGATGTGATATCTCAATGCTTCTAATACCAAACCTGAGACCTGTCCTAAAACATGAGATGTGAGATCCAAATCCTTCCCCTTCAAAACCTGAGACCTTTCCTTTAGCATGAGATGTCATATCCAACTCCTTCCCATTCCAAACCTGAGGCCCTTCCTATAGCATGAGATGTTATATCTTAATGCTTCTAAAACCAAACCTGAGAACCATCCTATAACATGTGAAATCCAAATCCTTCCCTTTCTAAACCGGAGACCCTTCCGATAGCATGAGATGTGATATCTCAATGCTTCGAAAACCAAACATGAGAACCATCCTATAACATGAGATGTGAAATCCAGATCCTTCCCTTTCCAAACCTGAGACCCTTCTTATAGCTTGAGATGTGATATCAAACTCCTTCCCATTCCAATCCTGAGATAGCTTGAGATGTGATATCCAACTCCTTCCCATTCCAATCCTGAGACCCTTCCTATACCATATGTGATATCTCAATGCTTCTAATACCAAACCTGAGACCCGTCCTAAAACATGAGATGTGAGATCCTAATCCTTCCCCTTCCAAACCTGAGACCTTTCCTATAGCTTGAGATGTGATATCAAACCCCTTCCCATTCCAATCCTGAGATAGCTTGAGATGTGATATCCAACTCCATCCCATTCCAATCCTGAGACCCTTCCGATAGCATGAGATATGATATCTCAATGCTACTAATATCAAAACTGAGACCCTCCCTATAGTATGAGATGTGATATCTAAGTCCTTCCCATTCCTATCCTGAGACCCTTCCGATAGCAGGGATGTGATATCTCAATGCTTATACCAAACCTGATGACCCTTCCTATTGCATGAGATGTGATATCCAACTCCTTCCCATTCCAAACCTTTGCTTCTATCAAACCTGAGACCCTTCCTTTAGCATGAGATGTGATATCCAACTCCTTCCCATTCCTATACTGAGACCCTTCCTATAACATGAGACGTGATATCCAACTCCTTCCCATTCCAAACCTTTGCTTCTATCAAACCTGAGACCCTTCCTTTAGCATGAGATGTGATATCCAACTCCTTCCCATTCCAATCCTGAGACCCTTCCTATAGCTTCAGATGTGATATCAAACTACTTCACATTCAATGTGATATCCAACTCCTTCCCATTCCAATCCTGAGACCCTTCCTATACCTTGAGATGTGATATCTCAATGCTTCTAATACCAAACCTGAGACCCGTCCTAAAACATGAGATGTGAGATCCAAATCCTTCCCCTTCCAAACCTGAGACCTTTCCTTTAACATGAGATGTCATATCCAACTCCTTCCCATTCCAAACCTGAGGCCCTTCCTATAGCATGAGATGTTATATATTAATGCTTCTATAACCAAACCTGAGAACCATCCTATAACATGTGAAATCCAAATCCTTCCCTTTCTAAACCTGAGACCCTTCCGATAGCATGAGATGTGATATCTCAATGCTTCGAAAACCAAACATGAGAACCATCCTATAACATGAGATGTGAAATCCAGATCCTTCCCTTTCCAAACCTGAGACCCTTCCTATAGCTTGAGGTGTGATATCAAACTCCTTCCCATTCCAATCCTGAGATAGCTTGAGATGTGATATCCAACTCCTTCCGATTCCAATCCTGAGACCCTTCCTATACCATGAGATGTGATATCTCAATGCTTCTAATACCAAACCTGAGACCCGTCCTAAAACATGAGATGTGAGATCCTAATCCTTCCCCTTCCAAACCTGAGACCTTTCCTATAGCTTGAGATGTGATATCAAACTCCGCCCATTCCAATCCTGAGATAGCTTGAGATGTGATGTCCAACTCCATCCCATTCCAATCCTGAGACCCTTCCGATAGCATGAGATATGAAATCTCAATGCTTCTAATATCAAAACTGAGACCCTCCCTATAGTATGAGATGTGATATCTAAGTCCTTCCCATTCCTATCCTGAGACCCTTCCGATAGCAGAGATGTGATATCTCAATGCTTATACCAAACCTGATGACCCTTCCTATTGCATGAGATGTGATTTCCAACTCCTTCCCATTTCAATCCTGAGTTCCTTCCTATAGCATGAGATGTGATATCTCAATGCTTCTAATACCAAACCTGGGACCAGTCCTATAACATGAGATATGATATCCAAATCCTTCCCCTTCCAAACCTGAGACCCTTCCTTTAGCATGAGATGTGATTTCCAAATCCTTCCCATTCCAATCCTGAAACCCTTCCTATAGCATGAGATGTGATATCTCAATGTTTCTAATAAAAAACCTGAGACCTTCCTATAGCAAGAGATGTGATATCCAAATCCTTCCCAGTCAAATCCTGAGACCCTTCCTATAATGAGATGTGATATCCAACTCTTTCCCATTCCAACCTGAGACCCTTCCTATAGCATGAGAAGGGATATCCAACTCCTTCCCATTCCAATCCTGAGACCCTTCCTATACCATGAGATGTGCTATCTCAATGCTGCTAATACCAAACCTGAGACCCTTCCAATAACATGAGATGTGATATCCAAGTCCTTCCCATGCCATTCCTGAGACCCTTCCTTTAGCATGAGATGTGATATCCAACTCCTTCCCATTCCAATACTGAGACCCTTCCTATAACATGAGACGTGATATCCAACTCCTTCCCATTCCAAACCTTTGCTTCTATCAAACCTGAGACCCTTCCTTTAGCATGAGATGTGATATCCAACTCCTTCCCATTCCAATACTGAGACCCTTCCTATAACATGAGACGTGATATCCAATTCCTTCCCATTCCAAACCTTTGCTTCTATCAAACCTAAGACCCTTCCTTTAGCATGAGATGTGATATCCAACTCCTTCCCATTCCTATACTGAGACCCTTCCTATAACATGAGACGTGATATCCAACTCCTTCCCATTCCAAACCTTTGCTTCTATCAAACCTGAGACCCTTCCTTTAGCATGAGATGTGATATCCAACTCCTTCCCATTCCAATCCTGAGACTCTTCCTATAGCATGAGATGTGATATCTCAATGCTTCTAAAACCAAACATGAGAACCATCCTATAACATGAGATGTGAAATCCAAATCATTCCCTTTCCAAACCAGAGACCCTTCCTATAGCTTCAGATGTGATATCAAACTCCTTCCCATTCAATGTGATATCCAACTCCTTCCCATTCCAATCCTGAGACCCTTCCTATACCTTGAGATGTGATATCTCAATGCTTCTAATACCAAACCTGAGACCCGTCCTAAAACATGAGATGTGAGATCCAAATCCTTCCCCTTCCAAACCTGAGACCTTTCCTTTAGCATGAGATGTCATATCCAACTCCTTCCCATTCCAAACCTGAGGCCCTTCCTATAGCATGAGATGTTATATCTTAATGCTTCTAAAACCAAACCTGAGAACCATCCTATAACATGTGAAATCCAAATCCTTCCCTTTCTAAACCGGAGACCCTTCCGATAGCATGAGATGTGATATCTCAATGCTTCGAAAACCAAACATGAGAACCATCCTATAACATGAGATGTGAAATCCAGATCCTTCCCTTTCCAAACATGAGACTCTTCTTATAGCTTGAGATGTGATATCAAACTCCTTCCCTTTCCAATCCTGAGATAGCTTGAGATGTGATATCCAACTCCTTCCCATTCCAATCCTGAGACCCTTCCTATACCATATGTGATATCTCAATGCTTCTAATACCAAACCTGAGACCCGTCCTAAAACATGAGATGTGAGATCCTAATCCTTCCCCTTCCAAACCTGAGACCTTTCCTATAGCTTGAGATGTGATATCAAACCCCTTCCCATTCCAATCCTGAGATAGCTTGAGATGTGATATCCAACTCCATCCCATTCCAATCCTGAGACCCTTCCGATAGCATGAGATATGATATCTCAATGCTACTAATATCAAAACTGAGACCCTCCCTATAGTATGAGATGTGATATCTAAGGCCTTCCCATTCCTATCCTGAGACCCTTCCGATAGCAGAGATGTGATATCTCAATGCTTATACCAAACCTGATGACCCTTCCTATTGCATGAGATGTGATATCCAACTCCTTCCCATTCCAATCCTGAGACTCTTCCTATAACATGAGATGTGATATCCAACTCCTTCCCATTCCAACCTGAGACCCTTCCTATAGCATGAGATGGGATATCCAACTCCTTCCAAATCCAATCCTGATACCCTTCCATGAGATGTGATATCCCAATGCTTCTACAAAACCTGAGACCCATACCATGGCATGAGATGTGATATCCAAATCCTTCCCCTTCCAAACCTTAGACCCTTCCTTTATCATGAGATGTGATATCCAAGTCCTTCCCATGCCATTCCTGAGACCCTTCCTATAGCATGAGATGTGATATCTCAATGCTTCTAATACCAAACCTGAGACCCTTCCAATAACATGAGATGTGATATCCAAGTCCTTCCCATGCCATTCCTGAGACCCTTCCTTTAGCATGAGATGTGATATCCAACTCCTTCCCATTCCAATACTGAGACCCTTCCTATAACATGAGACGTGATATCCAACTCCTTCCCATTCCAAACCTTTGCTTCTATCAAACCTGAGACTCTTCCTTTAGCATGAGATTTGATATCCAACTCCTTCCCATTCCAATACTGAGACCCTTCCTATAACATGAGACGTGATATCCAACTCCTTCCCATTCCAAACCTTTGCTTCTATCAAACCTGAAACCCTTCCTTTAGCATGAGATGTGATATCCAACTCCTTCCCATTCCTATACTGAGACCCTTCCTATAACATGAGACGTGATATCCAACTCCTTCCCATTCCAAACCTTTGCTTCTATCAAACCTGAGACCCTTCCTTTAGCATGAGATGTGATATCCAACTCCTTCCCATTCCAATCCTGAGACTCTTCCTATAGCATGAGATGTGATATCTCAATGCTTCTAAAACCAAACATGAGAACCATCCTATAACATGAGATGTGAAATCCAAATCATTCCCTTTCCAAACCAGAGACCCTTCCTATAGCTTCAGATGTGATATCAAACTCCTTCCCATTCAATGTGATATCCAACTCCTTCCCATTCCAATCCTGAGACCCTTCCTATACCTTGAGATGTGATATCTCAATGCTTCTAATACCAAACCTGAGACCCGTCCTAAAACATGAGATGTGAGATCCAAATCCTTCCCCTTCCAAACCTGAGACCTTTCCTTTAGCATGAGATGTCATATCCAAATCCTTCCCATTCCAAACCTGAGGCCCTTCTTATAGCATGAGATGTTATATCTTAATGCTTCTAAAACCAAACCTGAGAACCATCCTATAACATGTGAAATCCAAATCCTTCCCTTTCTAAACCGGAGACCCTTCCGATAGCATGAGATGTGATATCTCAATGCTTCGAAAACCAAACATGAGAACCATCCTATAACATGAGATGTGAAATCCAGATCCTTCCCTTTCCAAACCTGAGACCCTTCTTATAGCTTGAGATGTGATATCAAACTCCTTCCCATTCCAATCCTGAGATAGCTTGAGATGTGATATCCAACTCCTTCCCATTCCAATCCTGAGACCCTTCCTATACCATATGTGATATCTCAATGCTTCTAATACCAAACCTGAGACCCGTCCTAAAACATGAGATGTGAGATCCTAATCCTTCCCCTTCCAAACCTGAGACCTTTCCTATAGCTTGAGATGTGATATCAAACCCCTTCCCATTCCAATCCTGAGATAGCTTGAGATGTGATATCCAACTCCATCCCATTCCAATCCTGAGACCCTTCCGATAGCATGAGATATGATATCTCAATGCTACTAATATCAAAACTGAGACCCTCCCTATAGTATGAGATGTGATAACTAAGTCCTTCCCATTCCTATCCTGAGACCCTTCCGATAGCAGAGATGTGATATCTCAATGCTTATACCAAACCTGATGACCCTTCCTATTGCATGAGATGTGATATCCACCTCCTTCCCTTTCCAAACCTTTGCTTCTATCAAACCTGAGACCCTTCCTTTAGCATGAGATGTGATATCCAACTCCTTCCCATTCCTATACTGAGACCCTTCCTATAACATGAGACGTGATATCCAACTCCTTCCCATTCCAAACCTTTGCTTCTATCAAACCTGAGACCCTTCCTTTAGCATGAGATGTGATATCCAACTCCTTCCCATTCCAATCCTGAGACCCTTCCTATAGCTTCAGATGTGATATCAAACTACTTCACATTCAATGTGATATCCAACTCCTTCCCATTCCAATCCTGAGACCCTTCCTATACCTTGAGATGTGATATCTCAATGCTTCTAATACCAAACCTGAGACCCGTCCTAAAACATGAGATGTGAGATCCAAATCCTTCCCCTTCCAAACCTGAGACCTTTCCTTTAGCATGAGATGTCATATCCAACTCCTTCCCATTCCAAACTTGAGGCCCTTCCTATAGCATGAGATGTTATATATTAATGCTTCTAAAACCAAACCTGAGAACCTACCTATAACATGTGAAATCCAAATCCTTCCCTTTCTAAACCTGAGACCCTTCCGATAGCATGAGATGTGATATCTCAATGCTTCGAAAACCAAACATGAATACCATCCTATAACATGAGATGTGAAATCCAGATCCTTCCCTTTCCAAACCTGAGACCCTTCCTATAGCTTGAGGTGTGATATCAAACTCCTTCCCATTCCAATCCTGAGATAGCTTGAGATGTGATATCCAACTCCTTCCGATTCCAATCCTGAGACCCTTTCTATACCATGAGATGTGATAGCTCAATGCTTCTAATACCAAACCTGAGACCCGTCCTAAAACATGAGATGCGGGATCCTAATCCTTCCCCTTCCAAACCTGAGACCTTTCCTATAGCTTGAGATGTGATATCAAACTCCTTCCCATTCCAATCCTGAGATAGCTTGAGATGTGATGTCCAACTCCATCCCATTCCAATCCTGAGACCCTTCCGATAGCATGAGATATGATATCTCAATGCTTCTAATATCAAAACTGAGACCCTCCCTATAGTATGAGATGTGATATCTAAGTCCTTCCCATTCCTATCCTGAGACCCTTCCGATAGCAGAGATGTGATATCTCAATGCTTATACCAAACCTGATGACCCTTCCTATTGCATGAGATGTGATATCCAACTCCTTCCCATTTCAATCCTGAGTTCCTTCCTATAGCATGAGATGTGATATCTCAATGCTTCTAATACCAAACCTGGGACCAGTCCTATAACATGAGATATGATATCCAAATCCTTCCCCTTCCAAACCTGAGACCCTTCCTTTAGAATGAGATGTGATTTCCAAATCCTTCCCATTCCAATCCTGAAACCCTTCCTATAGCATGAGATGTGATATCTCAATGTTTCTAATAAAAAACCTGAGACCTTCCTATAGCAAGAGATGTGATATCCAAATCCTTCCCAGTCAAATCCTGAGACCCTTCCTATAATGAGATGTGATATCCAACTCTTTCCCATTCCAACCTGAGACCCTTCCTATAGCATGAGAAGGGATATCCAACTCCTTCCCATTCCAATCCTGAGACCCTTCCTATACCATGAGATGTGCTATCTCAATGCTGCTAATACCAAACCTGAGACACTTCCAATAACATGAGATGTGATATCCAAGTCCTTCCCATTCCAAACCTTTGCTTCTATCAAACCTGAGACCCTTCCTTTAGCATGAGATGTGATATCCAACTCCTTCCCATTCCTATACTGAGACCCTTCCTATAACATGAGACGTGATATCCAACTCCTTCCCATTCCAAACCTTTGCTTCTATCAAACCTGAGACCCTTCCTTTAGCATGAGATGTGATATCCAACTCCTTCCCATTCCAATCCTGAGACCCTTCCTATAGCTTCAGATGTGATATCAAACTACTTCACATTCAATGTGATATCCAACTCCTTCCCATTCCAATCCTGAGACCCTTCCTATACCTTGAGATGTGATATCTCAATGCTTCTAATACCAAACCTGAGACCCGTCCTAAAACATGAGATGTGAGATCCAAATCCTTCCCCTTCCAAACCTGAGACCTTTCCTTTAGCATGAGATGTCATATCCAACTCCTTCCCATTCCAAACCTGAGGCCCTTCCTATAGCATGAGATGTTATATATTAATGCTTCTAAAACCAAACCTGAGAACCATCCTATAACATGTGAAATCCAAATCGTTCCCTTTCTAAACCTGAGACCCTTCCGATAGCATGAGATGTGATATCTCAATGCTTCGAAAACCAAACATGAGAACCATCCTATAACATGAGATGTGAAATCCAGATCCTTCCCTTTCCAAACCTGAGACCCTTCCTATAGCTTGAGGTGTGATATCAAACTCCTTCCCATTCCAATCCTGAGATAGCTTGAGATGTGATATCCAACTCCTTCCGATTCCAATCCTGAGACCCTTCCTATACCATGAGATGTGATATCTCAATGCTTCTAATACCAAACCTGAGACCCGTCCTAAAACATGAGATGTGAGATCCTAATCCTTCCCCTTCCAAACCTGAGACCTTTCCTATAGCTTGAGATGTGATATCAAACTCCTTCCCATTCCAATCCTGAGATAGCTTGAGATGTGATGTCCAACTCCATCCCATTCCAATCCTGAGACCCTTCCGATAGCATGAGATATGATATCTCAATGCTTCTAATATCAAAACTGAGACCCTCCCTATAGTATGAGATGTGATATCTAAGTCCTTCCCATTCCTATCCTGAGACCCTTCCGATAGCAGAGATGTGATATCTCAATGCTTATACCAAACCTGATGACCCTTCCTATTGCATGAGATGTGATATCCAACTCCTTCCCATTTCAATCCTGAGTTCCTTCCTATAGCATGAGATGTGATATCTCAATGCTTCTAATACCAAACCTTGGACCAGTCCTATAACATGAGATATGATATCCAAATCCTTCCCCTTCCAAACCTGAGACCCTTCCTTTAGCATGAGATGTGATTTCCAAATCCTTCCCATTCCAATCCTGAAACCCTTCCTATAGCATGAGATGTGATATCTCAATGTTTCTAATAAAAAACCTGAGACCTTCCTATAGCAAGAGATGTGATATCCAAATCCTTCCCAGTCAAATCCTGAGACCCTTCCTATAATGAGATGTGATATCCAACTCTTTCCCATTCCAACCTGAGACCCTTCCTATAGCATGAGAAGGGATATCCAACTCCTTCCCATTCCAATCCTGAGACCCTTCCTATACCATGAGATGTGCTATCTCAATGCTGCTAATACCAAACCTGAGACACTTCCAATAACATGAGATGTGATATCCAAGTCCTTCCCATGCCATTCCTGAGACCCTTCCTTTAGCATGAGATGTGATATCCAACTCCTTTTCATTCCAATACTGAGACCCTTCCTATAACATGAGACATGATATCCAACTCCTTCCCATTCCAAACCTTTGCTTCTATCAAACCTGAGACCCTTCCTTTAGCATGAGATGTGATATCCAACTCCTTCCCATTCCAATACTGAGACCCTTCCTATAACATGAGACGTGATATCCAACTCCTTCCCATTCCAAACCTTTGCTTCTATCAAACCTGAGACCCTTCCTTTAGCATGAGATGTGATATCCAACTCCTTCCCATTCCTATACTGAGACCCTTCCTATAACATGAGACGTGATATCCAACTCCTTCCCATTCCAAACCTTTGCTTCTATCAAACCTGAGACCCTTCCTTTAGCATGAGATGTGATATCCAACTCCTTCCCATTCCAATCCTGAGACTCTTCCTATAGCATGAGATGTGATATCTCAATGCTTCTAAAACCAAACATGAGAACCATCCTATAACATGAGATGTGAAATCCAAATCATTCCCTTTCCAAACCAGAGACCCTTCCTATAGCTTCAGATGTGATATCAAACTCGTTCCCATTCAATGTGATATCCAACTCCTTCCCATTCCAATCCTGAGACCCTTCCTATACCTTGAGATGTGATATCTCAATGCTTCTAATACCAAACCTGAGACCCGTCCTAAAACATGAGATGTGAGATCCAAATCCTTCCCCTTCCAAACCTGAGACCTTTCCTTTAGCATGAGATGTCATATCCAAATCCTTCCCATTCCAAACCTGAGGCCCTTCCTATAGCATGAGATGTTATATCTTAATGCTTCTAAAACCAAACCTGAGAACCATCCTATAACATGTGAAATCCAAATCCTTCCCTTTCTAAACCGGAGACCCTTCCGATAGCATGAGATGTGATATCTCAATGCTTCGAAAACCAAACATGAGAACCATCCTATAACATGAGATGTGAAATCCAGATCCTTCCCTTTCCAAACCTGAGACCCTTCTTATAGCTTGAGATGTGATATCAAACTCCTTCCCATTCCAATCCTGAGATAGCTTGAGATGTGATATCCAACTCCTTCCCATTCCAATCCTGAGACCCTTCCTATACCATATGTGATATCTCAATGCTTATAATACCAAACCTGAGACCCGTCCTAAAACATATGTGAGATCCTAATCCTTCCCCTTCCAAACCTGAGACCTTTCCTATAGCTTGAGATGTGATATCAAACCCCTTCCCATTCCAATCCTGAGATAGCTTGAGATGCGATATCCAACTCCATCCCATTCCAATCCTGAGACCCTTACGATAGCATGAGATATGATATCTCAATGCTACTAATATCAAAACTGAGACCCTCCCTATAGTATGAGATGTGATATCTAAGTCCTTCCCATTCCTATCCTGAGACCCTTCCGATAGCAGAGATGTGATATCTCAATGCTTATACCAAACCTGATGACCCTTCCTATTGCATGAGATGTGATATCCAACTCCTTCCCATTCCAAACCTTTGCTTCTATCAAACCTGAGACCCTTCCTTTAGCATGAGATGTGATATCCAACTCCTTCCCATTCCTATACTGAGACCCTTCCTATAACATGAGACGTGATATCCAACTCCTTCCCATTCCAAACCTTTGCTTCTATCAAACCTGAGACCCTTCCTTTAGCATGAGATGTGATATCCAACTCCTTCCCATTCCAATCCTGAGACCCTTCCTATAGCTTCAGATGTGATATCAAACTCCTTCACATTCAATGTGATATCCAACTCCTTCCCATTCCAATCCTGAGACCCTTCCTATACCTTGAGATGTGATATCTCAATGCTTCTAATACCAAACCTGAGACCCGTCCAAAAAACATGAGATGTGAGATCCAAATCCTTCCCCTTCCAAACCTGAGACCTTTCCTTTAACATGAGATGTCATATCCAACTCCTTCCCATTCCAAACCTGAGGCCCTTCCTATAGCATGAGATGTTACATCTTAATGCTTCTAAAACCAAACCTGAGAACCATCCTATAACATGTGAAATCCAAATCCTTCCCTTTCTAAACCGGAGACCCTTCCGATAGCATAAGATGTGATATCTCAATGCTTCGAAAACCAAACATGAGAAACATCCTATAACATGAGATGTGAAATCCAGATCCTTCCCTTTCCAAACCTGAGACCCTTCGTATAGCTTGAGATGTGATATCAAACTCCTTCCCATTCGAATCCTGAGATAGCTTGAGATGTGATATCCAACTCCTTCCCATTCCAATCCTGAGACCCTTCCTATACCATATGTGATATCTCAATGCTTCTAATACCAAACATGAGACCCGTCCTTAAACATGAGATGTGAGATCCTAATCCTTCCCCTTCCAAACCTGAGACCTTTCCTATAGCTTGAGATGTGATATCAAACCCCTTCCCATTCCAATCCTGAGATAGCTTGAGATGTGATATCCAACTCCATCCCATTCCAATCCTGAGACCCTTCCGATAGCATGATATGATATCTCAATGCTACTAATATCAAAACTGAGACCCTCCCTATAGTATGAGATGTGATATCTAAGTCCTTCCCATTCCTATCCTGAGACCCTTCCGATAGCAGATATGTGATATCTCAATGCTTATACCAAACCTGATGACCCTTCCTATTGCATGAGATGTGATATCCAACTCCTTCCCATTCCAATCCTGAGACTCTTCCTATAACATGAGATGTGATATCCAACTCCTTCCCATTCCAACCTGAGACCCTTCCTATAGCATGAGATGGGATATCCAACTCCTTCCAAATCCAATCCTGATACCCTTCCATGAGATGTGATATCCCAATGCTTCTACAAAACCTGAGACCCATACCATGGCATGAGATGTGATATCCAAATCCTTCCCCTTCCAAACCTTAGACCCTTCCTTTATTATGAGATGTGATATCCAAGTCCTTCCCATGCCATTCCTGAGACCCTTCCTATAGCATGAGATGTGATATCTCAATGCTTCTAATACCAAACCTGAGACCCTTCCAATAACATGAGATGTGATATCCAAGTCCTTCCCATGCCATTCCTGAGACCCGTCCTTTAGCATGAGATGTGATATCCAACTCCTTCCCATTCCAATACTGAGACCCTTCCTATAACATGAGACGTGATATCCAACTCCTTCCCATTCCAAACCTTTGCTTCTATCAAACCTGAGACCCTTCCTTTAGCATGAGATGTGATATCCAACTCCTTCCCATTCCAATACTGAGACCCTTCCTATAACATGAGACGTGATGTCCAACTCCTTCCCATTCCAAACCTTTGCTTCTATCAAACCTGAGACCCTTCCTTTAGCATGAGATGTGATATCCAACTCCTTCCCATTCCTATACTGAGACCCTTCCTATAACATGAGACGTGATATCCAACTCCTTCCCATTCCAAACCTTTGCTTCTATCAAACCTGAGACCCTTCCTTTAGCATGAGATGTGATATCCAACTCCTTCCCATTCCAATCCTGAGACTCTTCCTATAGCATGAGATGTGAAATCCAAATCATTCCCTTTCCAAACCAGAGACCCTTCCTATAGCTTCAGATGTGATATCAAACTCCTTCCCATTCAATGTGATATCCAACTCCTTCCCATTCCCATCCTGAGACCCTTCCTATACCTTGAGATGTGATATCTCAATGCTTCTAATACCAAACCTGAGACCCGTCCTAAAACATGAGATGTGAGATCCAAATCCTTCCCCTTCCAAACCTGAGACCTTTCCTTTAGCATGAGATGTCATATCCAACTCCTTCCCATTCCAAACCTGAGGCCCTTCCTATAGCATGAGATGTTATATCTTAATGCTTCTAAAACCAAACCTGAGAACCATCCTATAACATGTGAAATCCAAATCCTTCCCTTTCTAAACCGGAGACCCTTCCGATAGCATGAGATGTGATATCTCAATGCTTCGAAAACCAAACATGAGAACCATCCTATAACATGAGATGTGAAATCCAGATCCTTCCCTTTCCAAACCTGAGACCCTTCTTATAGCTTGAGATGTGATATCAAACTCCTTCCCATTCCAATCCTGAGATAGCTTGAGATGTGATATCCAACTCCTTCCCATTCCAATCCTGAGACCCTTCCTATACCATATGTGATATCTCAATGCTTCTAATACCAAACCTGAGACCCGTCCTAAAACATGAGATGTGAGATCCTAATCCTTCCCCTTCCAAACCTGAGACCTTTCCTATAGCTTGAGATGTGATATCAAACTCCTTCCCATTCCAATCCTGAGATAGCTTGAGATGTGATATCCAACTCCATCCCATTCCAATCCTGAGACCCTTCCGATAGCATGAGATATGATATCTCAATGCTACTAATATCAAAACTGAGACCCTCCCTATAGTATGAGATGTGATATCTAAGTCCTTCCCATTCCTATCCTGAGACCCTTCCGATAGCAGAGATGTGATATCTCAATGCTTATATCAAACCTGATGACCCTTCCTATTGCATGAGATGTGATATCCAACTCCTTCCCATTCCAAACCTTTGCTTCTATCAAAACTGAGACCCTTCCTTTAGCATGAGATGTGATATCCAACTCCTTCCCATTCCTATACTGAGACCCTTCCTATAACATGAGACGTGATATCCAACTCCTTCCCATTCCAAACCTTTGCTTCTATCAAACCTGAGACCCTTCCTTTAGCATGAGATGTGATATCCAACTCCTTCCCATTCCAATCCTGAGACTCTTCCTATATCTTCAGGTGTGATATCAAACTCCTTCACATTCAATGTGATATCCAACTCATTCCCATTCCAATCCTGAGACCCTTCCTATACCTTGAGATGTGATATCTCAATGCTTCTAATACCAAACCTGAGACCCGTCCTAAAACATGAGATGTGAGATCCAAATCCTTCCCCTTCCAAACCTGAGACCTTTCCTTTAACATGAGATGTCATATCCAACTCCTTCCCATTCCAAACCTGAGGCCCTTCCTATAGTATGAGATGTGATATCTAAGTCCTTCCCATTCCTATCCTGAGACCCTTCCGATAGCAGAGATGTGATATCTCAATGCTTATACCAAACCTGATGACCCTTCCTATTGCATGAGATGTGATATCCAACTCCTTCCCATTCCAAACCTTTGCTTCTATCAAACCTGAGATCCTTCCTTTAGCATGAGATGTGATATCCAACTCCTTCCCATTCCTATACTGAGACCCTTCCTATAACATGAGACGTGATATCCAACTCCTTCCCATTCCAAACCTTTGCTTCTATCAAACCTTCCTTTAGCATGAGATGTGATATCCAACTCCTTCCCATTCCAATCCTGAGACTCTTCCTATATCTTCAGATGTGATATCAAACTCCTTCACATTCAATGTGATATCCAACTCCTTCCCATTCCAATCCTGAGACCCTTCCTATACCTTGAGATGTGATATCTCAATGCTTCTAATACCAAACCTGAGACCCGTCCTAAAACATGAGATGTGAGATCCAAATCCTTCCCCTTCCAAACCTGAGACCTTTCCTTTAACATGAGATGTCATATCCAACTCCTTCCCATTCCAAACCTGAGATGTGATATCTCAATGCTTCTAATACCAAACCTGAGACCCGTCCTAAAACATGAGATGTGAGATCCAAATCCTTCCCCTTCCAAACCTGAGACCTTTCCTTTAACATGAGATGTCATATCCAACTCCTTCCCATTCCAAACCTGAGGCCCTTCCTATAGCATGAGATGTTATATATTAATGCTTCTAAAACCAAACCTGAGAACCATCCTATAACATGTGAAATCCAAATCCTTCCCTTTCTAAACCTGAGACCCTTCCGATAGCATGAGATGTGATATCTCAATGCTTCGAAAACCAAACATGAGAACCATCCTATAACATGAGATGTGAAATCCAGATCCTTCCCTTTCCAAACCTGAGACCCTTCCTATAGCTTGAGGTGTGATATCAAACTCCTTCCCATTCCAATCCTGAGATATCTTGAGATGTGATATCCAACTCCTTCCGATTCCAATCCTGAGACCCTTCCTATACCATGAGATGTGATATCTCAATGCTTCTAATACCAAACCTGAGACCCGTCCTAAAACATGAGATGTGAGATCCTAATCCTTCCCCTTCCAAACCTGAGACCTTTCCTATAGCTTGAGATGTGATATCAAACTCCTTCCCATTCCAATCCTGAGATAGCTTGAGATGTGATATCCAACTCCATCCCATTCCAATCCTGAGACCCTTCCGATAGCATGAGATATGATATCTCAATGCTTCTAATATCAAAACTGAGACCCTCCCTATAGTATGAGATGTGATATCTAAGTCCTTCCCATTCCTATCCTGAGACCCTTCCGATAGCAAAGATGTGATATCTCAATGCTTATACCAAACCTGATGACCCTTCCTATTGCATGAGATGTGATTTCCAACTCCTTCCCATTTCAATCCTGAGTTCCTTCCTATAGCATGAGATGTGATATCTCAATGCTTCTAATCCCAAACCTGGGACCAGTCCTATAACATGAGATATGATATCCAAATCCTTCCCCTTCCAAACCTGAGACCCTTCCTTTAGCATGAGATGTGATTTCCAAATCCTTCCCATTCCAATCCTGAAACCCTTCCTATAGCATGAGATGTGATATCTCAATGTTTCTAATAAAAAACCTGAGACCTTCCTATAGCAAGAGATGTGATATCCAAATCCTTCCCAGTCAAATCCTGAGACCCTTCCTATAATGAGATGTGATATCCAACTCTTTCCCATTCCAACCTGAGACCCTTCCTATAGCATGAGAAGGGATTTCCAACTCCTTCCCATTCCAATCCTGAGACCCTTCCTATACCATGAGATGTGCTATCTCAATGCTGCTAATACCAAACCTGAGATCCTTCCAATAACATGAGATGTGATATCCAAGTCCTTCCCATGCCATTCCTGAGACCCTTCCTTTAGCATGAGATGTGATATCCAACTCCTACCCATTCCAATACTGAGACCCTTCCTATAACATGAGACGTGATATCCAACTCCTTCCCATTCCAAACCTTTGCTTCTATCAAACCTGAGACCCTTCCTTTAGCATGAGATGTGATATCCAACTCCTTCCCATTCCAATACTGAGACCCTTCCTATAACATGAGACGTGATATCCAACTCCTTCCCATTCCAAACCTTTGCTTCTATCAAACCTGAGACCCTTCCTTTAGCATGAGATGTGATATCCAACTCCTTCCCATTCCTATACTGAGACCCTTCCTATAACATGAGACGTGATATCCAACTCCTTCCCATTCCAATCCTGAGACTCTTCCTATAGCATGAGATGTGATATCTCAATGCTTCTAAAACCAAACATGAGAACCATCCTATAACATGAGATGTGAAATCCAAATCATTCCCTTTCCAAACCAGAGACCCTTCCTATAGCTTCAGATGTGATATCAAACTCCTTCCCATTCAATGTGATATCCAACTCCTTCCCATTCCAATCCTGAGACCCTTCCTATACCTTGAGATGTGATATCTCAATGCTTCTAATACCAAACCTGAGACCCGTCCTAAAACATGAGATGTGAGATCCAAATCCTTCCCCTTCCAAACCTGAGACCTTTCCTTTAGCATGAGATGTCATATCCAACTCCTTCCCATTCCAAACCTGAGGCCCTTCCTATAGCATGAGATGTTCTATCTTAATGCTTCTAAAACCAAACCTGAGAACCATCCTATAACATGTGAAATCCAAATCCTTCCCTTTCTAAACCGGAGACCCTTCCGATAGCATGAGATGTGATATCTCAATGCTTCGAAAACCAAACATGAGAACCATCCTATAACATGAGATGTGAAATCCAGATCCTTCCCTTTCCAAACCTGAGACCCTTCTTATAGCTTGAGATGTGATATCAAACTCCTTCCCATTCCAATCCTGAGATAGCTTGAGATGTGATATCCAACTCCTTCCCATTCCAATCCTGAGACCCTTCCTATACCATATGTGATATCTCAATGCTTCTAATACCAAACCTGAGACCCGTCCTAAAACATGAGATGTGAGATCCTAATCCTTCCCCTTCCAAACCTGAGACCTTTCCTATAGCTTGAGATGTGATATCAAACCCCTTCCCATTCCAATCCTGAGATAGCTTGAGATGTGATATCCAACTCCATCCCATTCCAATCCTGAGACCCTTACGATAGCATGAGATATGATATCTCAATGCTACTAATATCAAAACTGAGACCCTCCCTATAGTATGAGATGTGATATCTAAGTCCTTCCCATTCCTATCCTGAGACCCTTCCGATAGCAGAGATGTGATATCTCAATGCTTATACCAAACCTGATGACCCTTCCTATTGCATGAGATGTGATATCCAACTCCTTCCCATTCCAAACCTTTGCTTCTATCAAACCTGAGACCCTTCCTTTAGCATGAGATGTGATATCCAACTCCTTCCCATTCCTATACTGAGACCCTTCCTATAACATGAGACGTGATATCCAACTCCTTCCCATTCCAAACCTTTGCTTCTATCAAACCTGAGACCCTTCCTTTAGCATGAGATGTGATATCCAACTCCTTCCCATTCCAATCCTGAGACCCTTCCTATAGCTTCAGATGTGATATCAAACTCCTTCACATTCAATGTGATATCCAACTCCTTCCCATTCCAATCCTGAGACCCTTCCTATACCTTGAGATGTGATATCTCAATGCTTCTAATACCAAACCTGAGACCCGTCCTAAAACATGAGATGTGAGATCCAAATCCTTCCCCTTCCAAACCTGAGACCTTTCCTTTAACATGAGATGTCATATCCAACTCCTTCCCATTCCAAACCTGAGGCCCTTCCTATAGCATGAGATGTTACATCTTAATGCTTCTAAAACCAAACCTGAGAACCATCCTATAACATGTGAAATCCAAATCCTTCCCTTTCTAAACCGGAGACCCTTCCGATAGCATGAGATGTGATATCTCAATGCTTCGAAAACCAAACATGAGAAACATCCTATAACATGAGATGTGAAATCCAGATCCTTCCCTTTCCAAACCTGAGACCCTTCGTATAGCTTGAGATGTGATATCAAACTCCTTCCCATTCGAATCCTGAGATAGCTTGAGATGTGATATCCAACTCCTTCCCATTCCAATCCTGAGACCCTTCCTATACCATATGTGATATCTCAATGCTTCTAATACCAAACATGAGACCCGTCCTTAAACATGAGATGTGAGATCCTAATCCTTCCCCTTCCAAACCTGAGACCTTTCCTATAGCTTGAGATGTGATATCAAACCCCTTCCCATTCCAATCCTGAGATAGCTTGAGATGTGATATCCAACTCCATCCCATTCCAATCCTGAGACCCTTCCGATAGCATGATATGATATCTCAATGCTACTAATATCAAAACTGAGACCCTCCCTATAGTATGAGATGTGATATCTAAGTCCTTCCCATTCCTATCCTGAGACCCTTCCGATAGCAGATATGTGATATCTCAATGCTTATACCAAACCTGATGACCCTTCCTATTGCATGAGATGTGATATCCAACTCCTTCCCATTCCAATCCTGAGACTCTTCCTATAACATGAGATGTGATATCCAACTCCTTCCCATTCCAACCTGAGACCCTTCCTATAGCATGAGATGGGATATCCAACTCCTTCCAAATCCAATCCTGATACCCTTCCATGAGATGTGATATCCCAATGCTTCTACAAAACCTGAGACCCATACCATGGCATGAGATGTGATATCCAAATCCTTCCCCTTCCAAACCTTAGACCCTTCCTTTATCATGAGATGTGATATCCAAGTCCTTCCCATGCCATTCCTGAGACCCTTCCTATAGCATGAGATGTGATATCTCAATGCTTCTAATACCAAACCTGAGACCCTTCCAATAACATGAGATGTGATATCCAAGTCCTTCCCATGCCATTCCTGAGACCCGTCCTTTAGCATGAGATGTGATATCCAACTCCTTCCCATTCCAATACTGAGACCCTTCCTATAACATGAGACGTGATATCCAACTCCTTCCCATTCCAAACCTTTGCTTCTATCAAACCTGAGACCCTTCCTTTAGCATGAGATGTGATATCCAACTCCTTCCCATTCCAATACTGAGACCCTTCCTATAACATGAGACGTGATATCCAACTCCTTCCCATTCCAAACCTTTGCTTCTATCAAACCTGAGACCCTTCCTTTAGCATGAGATGTGATATCCAACTCCTTCCCATTCCTATACTGAGACCCTTCCTATAACATGAGACGTGATATCCAACTCCTTCCCATTCCAAACCTTTGCTTCTATCAAACCTGAGACCCTTCCTTTAGCATGAGATGTGATATCCAACTCCTTCCCATTCCAATCCTGAGACTCTTCCTATAGCATGAGATGTGAAATCCAAAACATTCCCTTTCCAAACCAGAGACCCTTCCTATAGCTTCAGATGTGATATCAAACTCCTTCCCATTCAATGTGATATCCAACTCCTTCCCATTCCCATCCTGAGACCCTTCCTATACCTTGAGATGTGATATCTCAATGCTTCTAATACCAAACCTGAGACCCGTCCTAAAACATTAGATGTGAGATCCAAATCCTTCCCCTTCCAAACCTGAGACCTTTCCTTTAGCATGAGATGTCATATCCAACTCCTTCCCATTCCAAACCTGAGGCCCTTCCTATAGCATGAGATGTTATATCTTAATGCTTCTAAAACCAAACCTGAGAACCATCCTATAACATGTGAAATCCAAATCCTTCCCTTTCTAAACCGGAGACCCTTCCGATAGCATGAGATGTGATATCTCAATGCTTCGAAAACCAAACATGAGAACCATCCTATAGCATGAGATGTGAAATCCAGATCCTTCCCTTTCCAAACCTGAGACCCTTCTTATAGCTTGAGATGTGATATCAAACTCCTTCCCATTCCAATCCTGAGATAGCTTGAGATGTGATATCCAACTCCTTCCCATTCCAATCCTGAGACCCTTCCTATACCATATGTGATATCTCAATGCTTCTAATACCAAACCTGAGACCCGTCCTAAAACATGAGATGTGAGATCCTAATCCTTCCCCTTCCAAACCTGAGACCTTTCCTATAGCTTGAGATGTGATATCAAACTCCTTCCCATTCCAATCCTGAGATAGCTTGAGATGTGATATCCAACTCCATCCCATTCCAATCCTGAGACCCTTCCGATAGCATGAGATATGATATCTCAATGCTACTAATATCAAAACTGAGACCCTCCCTATAGTATGAGATGTGATATCTAAGTCCTTCCCATTCCTATCCTGAGACCCTTCCGATAGCAGAGATGTGATATCTCAATGCTTATACCAAACCTGATGACCCTTCCTATTGCATGAGATGTGATATCCAACTCCTTCCCATTCCAAACCTTTGCTTCTATCAAACCTGAGACCCTTCCTTTAGCATGAGATGTGATATCCAACTCCTTCCCATTCCTATACTGAGACCCTTCCTATAACATGAGACGTGATATCCAACTCCTTCCCATTCCAAACCTTTGCTTCTATCAAACCTGAGACCCTTCCTTTAGCATGAGATGTGATATCCAACTCCTTCCCATTCCAATCCTGAGACTCTTCCTATATCTTCAGGTGTGATATCAAACTCCTTCACATTCAATGTGATATCCAACTCATTCCCATTCCAATCCTGAGACCCTTCCTATACCTTGAGATGTGATATCTCAATGCTTCTAATACCAAACCTGAGACCCGTCCTAAAACATGAGATGTGAGATCCAAATCCTTCCCCTTCCAAACCTGAGACCTTTCCTTTAACATGAGATGTCATATCCAACTCCTTCCCATTCCAAACCTGAGGCCCTTCCTATAGTATGAGATGTGATATCTAAGTCCTTCCCATTCCTATCCTGAGACCCTTCCGATAGCAGAGATGTGATATCTCAATGCTTATACCAAACCTGATGACCCTTCCTATTGCATGAGATGTGATATCCAACTCCTTCCCATTCCAAACCTTTGCTTCTATCAAACCTGAGACCCTTCCTTTAGCATGAGATGTGATATCCAACTCCTTCCCATTCCTATACTGAGACCCTTCCTATAACATGAGACGTGATATCCAACTCCTTCCCATTCCAAACCTTTGCTTCTATCAAACCTTCCTTTAGCATGAGATGTGATATCCAACTCCTTCCCATTCCAATCCTGAGACTTTTCCTATATCTTCAGATGTGATATCAAACTCCTTCACATTCAATGTGATATCCAACTCCTTCCCATTCCAATCCTGAGACCCTTCCTATACCTTGAGATGTGATATCTCAATGCTTCTAATACCAAACCTGAGACCCGTCCTAAAACATGAGATGTGAGATCCAAATCCTTCCCCTTCCAAACCTGAGACCTTTCCTTTAACATGAGATGTCATATCCAACTCCTTCCCATTCCAAACCTGAGATGTGATATCTCAATGCTTCTAATACCAAACCTGAGACCCGTCCTAAAACATGAGATGTGAGATCCAAATCCTTCCCCTTCCAAACCTGAGACCTTTCCTTTAACATGAGATGTCATATCCAACTCCTTCCCATTCCAAACCTGAGGCCCTTCCTATAGCATGAGATGTTATATATTAATGCTTCTAAAACCAAACCTGAGAACCATCCTATAACATGTGAAATCCAAATCCTTCCCTTTCTAAACCTGAGACCCTTCCGATAGCATGAGATGTGATATCTCAATGCTTCGAAAACCAAACATGAGAACCATCCTATAACATGAGATGTGAAATCCAGATCCTTCCCTTTCCAAACCTGAGACCCTTCCTATAGCTTGAGGTGTGATATCAAACTCCTTCCCATTCCAATCCTGAGATATCTTGAGATGTGATATCCAACTCCTTCCGATTCCAATCCTGAGACCCTTCCTATACCATGAGATGTGATATCTCAATGCTTCTAATACCAAACCTGAGACCCGTCCTAAAACATGAGATGTGAGATCCTAATCCTTCCCCTTCCAAACCTGAGACCTTTCCTATAGCTTGAGATGTGATATCAAACTCCTTCCCATTCCAATCCTGAGATAGCTTGAGATGTGATATCCAACTCCATCCCATTGCAATCCTGAGACCCTTCCGATAGCATGAGATATGATATCTCAATGCTTCTAATATCAAAACTGAGACCCTCCCTATAGTATGAGATGTGATATCTAAGTCCTTCCCATTCCTATCCTGAGACCCTTCCGATAGCAAAGATGTGATATCTCAATGCTTATACCAAACCTGATGACCCTTCCTATTGCATGAGATGTGATTTCCAACTCCTTCCCATTTCAATCCTGAGTTCCTTCCTATAGCATGAGATGTGATATCTCAATGCTTCTAATACCAAACCTGGGACCAGTCCTATAACATGAGATATGATATCCAAATCCTTCCCCTTCCAAACCTGAGACCCTTCCTTTAGCATGAGATGTGATTTCCAAATCCTTCCCATTCCAATCCTGAAACCCTTCCTATAGCATGAGATGTGATATCTCAATGTTTCTAATAAAAAACCTGAGACCTTCCTATAGCAAGAGATGTGATATCCAAATCCTTCCCAGTCAAATCCTGAGACCCTTCCTATAATGAGATGTGATATCCAACTCTTTCCCATTCCAACCTGAGACCCTTCCTATAGCATGAGAAGGGATATCCAACTCCTTCCCATTCCAATCCTGAGACCCTTCCTATACCATGAGATGTGCTATCTCAATGCTGCTAATACCAAACCTGAGATCCTTCCAATAACATGAGATGTGATATCCAAGTCCTTCCCATGCCATTCCTGAGACCCTTCCTTTAGCATGAGATGTGATATCCAACTCTACCCATTCCAATACTGAGACCCTTCCTATAACATGAGACGTGATATCCAACTCCTTCCCATTCCAAACCTTTGCTTCTATCAAACCTGAGACCCTTCCTTTAGCATGAGATGTGATATCCAACTCCTTCCCATTCCAATACTGAGACCCTTCCTATAACATGAGACGTGATATCCAACTCCTTCCCATTCCAAACCTTTGCTTCTATCAAACCTGAGACCCTTCCTTTAGCATGAGATGTGATATCCAACTCCTTCCCATTCCTATACTGAGACCCTTCCTATAACATGAGACGTGATATCCAACTCCTTCCCATTCCAATCCTGAGACTCTTCCTATAGCATGAGATGTGATATCTCAATGCTTCTAAAACCAAACATGAGAACCATCCTATAACATGAGATGTGAAATCCAAATCATTCCCTTTCCAAACCAGAGACCCTTCCTATAGCTTCAGATGTGATATCAAACTCCTTCCCATTCAATGTGATATCCAACTCCTTCCCATTCCAATCCTGAGACCCTTCCTATACCTTGAGATGTGATATCTCAATGCTTCTAATACCAAACCTGAGACCCGTCCTAAAACATGAGATGTGAGATCCAAATCCTTCCCCTTCCAAACCTGAGACCTTTCCTTTAGCATGAGATGTCATATCCAACTCCTTCCCATTCCAAACCTGAGGCCCTTCCTATAGCATGAGATGTTATATCTTAATGCTTCTAAAACCAAACCTGAGAACCATCCTATAACATGTGAAATCCAAATCCTTCCCTTTCTAAACCGGAGACCCTTCCGATAGCATGAGATGTGATATCTCAATGCTTCGAAAACCAAACATGAGAACCATCCTATAACATGAGATGTGAAATCCAGATCCTTCCCTTTCCAAACCTGAGACCCTTCTTATAGCTTGAGATGTGATATCAAACTCCTTCCCATTCCAATCCTGAGATAGCTTGAGATGTGATATCCAACTCCTTCCCATTCCAATCCTGAGACCCTTCCTATACCATATGTGATATCTCAATGCTTCTAATACCAAACCTGAGACCCGTCCTAAAACATGAGATGTGAGATCCTAATCCTTCCCCTTCCAAACCTGAGACCTTTCCTATAGCTTGAGATGTGATATCAAACCCCTTCCCATTCCAATCCTGAGATAGCTTGAGATGTGATATCCAACTCCATCCAATTCCAATCCTGAGACCCTTACGATAGCATGAGATATGATATCTCAATGCTACTAATATCAAAACTGAGACCCCCCTATAGTATGAGATGTGATATCTAAGTCCTTCCCATTCCTATCCTGAGACCCTTCCGATAGCAGAGATGTGATATCTCAATGCTTATACCAAACCTGATGACCCTTCCTATTGCATGAGATGTGATATCCAACTTCTTCCCATTCCAATCCTGAGACTCTTCCTATAACATGAGATGTGATATCCAACTCCTTCCCATTCCAACCTGAGACCCTTCCTATAGCATGAGATGGGATATCCAACTCCTTCCAAATCCAATCCTGATACCCTTCCATGAGATGTGATATCCCAATGCTTCTACAAAACCTGAGACCCATACCATGGCATGAGATGTGATATCCAAATCCTTCCCCTTCCAAACCTTAGACCCTTCCTTTATCATGAGATGTGATATCCAAGTCCTTCCCATGCCATTCCTGAGACCCTTCCTATAGCATGAGATGTGATATCTCAATGCTTCTAATACCAAACCTGAGACCCTTCCAATAACATGAGATGTGATATCCAAGTCCTTCCCATGCCATTCCTGAGACCCGTCCTTTAGCATGAGATGTGATATCCAACTCCTTCCCATTCTAATACTGAGACCCTTCCTATAACATGAGACGTGATATCCAACTCCTTCCCATTCCAAACCTTTGCTTCTATCAAACCTGAGACCCTTCCTTTAGCATGAGATGTGATATCCAACTCCTTCCCATTCCAATACTGAGACCCTTCCTATAACATGAGACGTGATATCCAACTCCTTCCCATTCCAAACCTTTGCTTCTATCAAACCTGAGACCCTTCCTTTAGCATGAGATGTGATATCCAACTCCTTCCCATTCCTATACTGAGACCCTTCCTATAACATGAGACGTGATATCCAACTCCTTCCCATTCCAAACCTTTGCTTCTATCAAACCTGAGACCCTTCCTTTAGCATGAGATGTGATATCCAACTCCTTCCCATTCCAATCCTGAGACTCTTCCTATAGCATGAGATGTGAAATCCAAATCATTCCCTTTCCAAACCAGAGACCCTTCCTATAGCTTCAGATGTGATATCAAACTCCTTCCCATTCAATGTGATATCCAACTCCTTCCCATTCCCATCCTGAGACCCTTCCTATACCTTGAGATGTGATATCTCAATGCTTCTAATACCAAACCTGAGACCCGTCCTAAAACATGAGATGTGAGATCCAAATCCTTCCCCTTCCAAACCTGAGACCTTTCCTTTAGCATGAGATGTCATATCCAACTCCTTCCCATTCCAAACCTGAGGCCCTTCCTATAGCATGAGATGTTATATCTTAATGCTTCTAAAACCAAACCTGAGAACCATCCTATAACATGTGAAATCCAAATCCTTCCCTTTCTAAACCGGAGACCCTTCCGATAGCATGAGATGTGATATCTCAATGCTTCGAAAACCAAACATGAGAACCATCCTATAACATGAGATGTGAAATCCAGATCCTTCCGTTTCCAAACCTGAGACCCTTCTTATAGCTTGAGATGTGATATCAAACTCCTTCCCATTCCAATCCTGAGATAGCTTGAGATGTGATATCCAACTCCTTCCCATTCCAATCCTGAGACCCTTCCTATACCATATGTGATATCTCAATGCTTCTAATACCAAACCTGAGACCCGTCCTAAAACATGAGATGTGAGATCCTAATCCTTCCCCTTCCAAACCTGAGACCTTTCCTATAGCTTGAGATGTGATATCAAACTCCTTCCCATTCCAATCCTGAGATAGCTTGAGATGTGATATCCAACTCCATCCCATTCCAATCCTGAGACCCTTCCGATAGCATGAGATATGATATCTCAATGCTACTAATATCAAAACTGAGACCCTCCCTATAGTATGAGATGTGATATCTAAGTCCTTCCCATTCCTATCCTGAGACCCTTCCGATAGCAGAGATGTGATATCTCAATGCTTATACCAAACCTGATGACCCTTCCTATTGCATGAGATGTGATATCCAACTCCTTCCCATTCCAAACCTTTGCTTCTATCAAACCTGAGACCCTTCCTTTAGCATGAGATGTGATATCCAACTCCTTCCCATTCCTATACTGAGACCCTTCCTATAACATGAGACGTGATATCCAACTCCTTCCCATTCCAAACCTTTGCTTCTATCAAACCTGAGACCCTTCCTTTAGCATGAGATGTGATATCCAACTCCTTCCCATTCCAATCCTGAGACTCTTCCTATATCTTCAGGTGTGATATCAAACTCCTTCACATTCAATGTGATATCCAACTCATTCCCATTCCAATCCTGAGACCCTTCCTATACCTTGAGATGTGATATCTCAATGCTTCTAATACCAAACCTGAGACCCGTCCTAAAACATGAGATGTGAGATCCAAATCCTTCCCCTTCCAAACCTGAGACCTTTCCTTTAACATGAGATGTCATATCCAACTCCTTCCCATTCCAAACCTGAGGCCCTTCCTATAGTATGAGATGTGATATCTAAGTCCTTCCCATTCCTATCCTGAGACCCTTCCGATAGCAGAGATGTGATATCTCAATGCTTATACCAAACCTGATGACCCTTCCTATTGCATGAGATGTGATATCCAACTCCTTCCCATTCCAAACCTTTGCTTCTATCAAACCTGAGATCCTTCCTTTAGCATGAGATGTGATATCCAACGCCTTCCCATTCCTATACTGAGACCCTTCCTATAACATGAGACGTGATATCCAACTCCTTCCCATTCCAAACCTTTGCTTCTATCAAACCTTCCTTTAGCATGAGATGTGATATCCAACTCCTTCCCATTCCAATCCTGAGACTCTTCCTATATCTTCAGATGTGATATCCAACTCCTTCCCATTCCAAACCTTTGCTTCTATCAAACCTGAGATCCTTCCTTTAGCATGAGATGTGATATCCAACGCCTTCCCATTCCTATACTGAGACCCTTCCTATAACATGAGACGTGATATCCAACTCCTTCCCATTCCAAACCTTTGCTTCTATCAAACCTTCCTTTAGCATGAGATGTGATATCCAACTCCTTCCCATTCCAATCCTGAGACCCTTCCTATACCTTGAGATGTGATATCTCAATGCTTCTAATACCAAACCTGAGACCCGTCCTAAAACATGAGATGTGAGATCCAAATCCTTCCCCTTCCAAACCTGAGACCTTTCCTTTAACATGAGATGTCATATCCAACTCCTTCCCATTCCAAACCTGAGATGTGATATCTCAATGCTTCTAATACCAAACCTGAGACCCGTCCTAAAACATGAGATGTGAGATCCAAATCCTTCCCCTTCCAAACCTGAGACCTTTCCTTTAACATGAGATGTCATATCCAACTCCTTCCCATTCCAAACCTGAGGCCCTTCCTATAGCATGAGATGTTATATATTAATGCTTCTAAAACCAAACCTGAGAACCATCCTATAACATGTGAAATCCAAATCCTTCCCTTTCTAAACCTGAGACCCTTCCGATAGCATGAGATGTGATATCTCAATGCTTCGAAAACCAAACATGAGAACCATCCTATAGCATGAGATGTGAAATCCAGATCCTTCCCTTTCCAAACCTGAGACCCTTCCTATAGCTTGAGGTGTGATATCAAACTCCTTCCCATTCCAATCCTGAGATATCTTGAGATGTGATATCCAACTCCTTCCGATTCCAATCCTGAGACCCTTCCTATACCATGAGATGTGATATCTCAATGCTTCTAATACCAAACCTGAGACCCGTCCTAAAACATGAGATGTGAGATCCTAATCCTTCCCCTTCCAAACCTGAGACCTTTCCTATAGCTTGAGATGTGATATCAAACTCCTTCCCATTCCAATCCTGAGATAGCTTGAGATGTGATATCCAACTCCATCCCATTGCAATCCTGAGACCCTTCCGATAGCATGAGATATGATATCTCAATGCTTCTAATATCAAAATTGAGACCCTCCCTATAGTATGAGATGTGATATCTAAGTCCTTCCCATTCCTATCCTGAGACCCTTCCGATAGCAAAGATGTGATATCTCAATGCTTATACCAAACCTGATGACCCTTCCTATTGCATGAGATGTGATTTCCAACTCCTTCCCATTTCAATCCTGAGTTCCTTCCTATAGCATGAGATGTGATATCTCAATGCTTCTAATACCAAACCTGGGACCAGTCCTATAACATGAGATATGATATCCAAATCCTTCCCCTTCCAAACCTGAGACCCTTCCTTTAGCATGAGATGTGATTTCCAAATCCTTCCCATTCCAATCCTGAAACCCTTCCTATAGCATGAGATGTGATATCTCAATGTTTCTAATAAAAAACCTGAGACCTTCCTATAGCAAGAGATGTGATATCCAAATCCTTCCCAGTCAAATCCTGAGACCCTTCCTATAATGAGATGTGATATCCAACTCTTTCCCATTCCAACCTGAGACCCTTCCTATAGCATGAGAAGGGATATCCAACTCCTTCCCATTCCAATCCTGAGACCCTTCCTATACCATGAGATGTGCTATCTCAATGCTGCTAATACCAAACCTGAGATCCTTCCAATAACATGAGATGTGATATCCAAGTCCTTCCCATGCCATTCCTGAGACCCTTCCTTTAGCATGAGATGTGATATCCAACTCCTACCCATTCCAATACTGAGACCCTTCCTATAACATGAGACGTGATATCCAACTCCTTCCCATTCCAAACCTTTGCTTCTATCAAACCTGAGACCCTTCCTTTAGCATGAGATGTGATATCCAACTCCTTCCCATTCCAATACTGAGACCCTTCCTATAACATGAGACGTGATATCCAACTCCTTCCCATTCCAAACCTTTGCTTCTATCAAACCTGAGACCCTTCCTTTAGCATGAGATGTGATATCCAACTCCTTCCCATTCCTATACTGAGACCCTTCCTATAACATGAGACGTGATATCCAACTCCTTCCCATTCCAATCCTGAGACTCTTCCTATAGCATGAGATGTGATATCTCAATGCTTCTAAAACCAAACATGAGAACCATCCTATAACATGAGATGTGAAATCCAAATCATTCCCTTTCCAAACCAGAGACCCTTCCTATAGCTTCAGATGTGATATCAAACTCCTTCCCATTCAATGTGATATCCAACTCCTTCCCATTCCAATCCTGAGACCCTTCCTATACCTTGAGATGTGATATCTCAATGCTTCTAATACCAAACCTGAGACCCGTCCTAAAACATGAGATGTGAGATCCAAATCCTTCCCCTTCCAAACCTGAGACCTTTCCTTTAGCATGCGATGTCATATCCAACTCCTTCCCATTCCAAACCTGAGGCCCTTCCTATAGCATGAGATGTTATATCTTAATGCTTCTAAAACCAAACCTGAGAACCATCCTATAACATGTGAAATCCAAATCCTTCCCTTTCTAAACCGGAGACCCTTCCGATAGCATGAGATGTGATATCTCAATGCTTCGAAAACCAAACATGAGAACCATCCTATAACATGAGATGTGAAATCCAGATCCTTCCCTTTCCAAACCTGAGACCCTTCTTATAGCTTGAGATGTGATATCAAACTCCTTCCCATTCCAATCCTGAGATAGCTTGAGATGTGATATCCAACTCCTTCCCATTCCAATCCTGAGACCCTTCCTATACCATATGTGATATCTCAATGCTTCTAATACCAAACCTGAGACCCGTCCTAAAACATGAGATGTGAGATCCTAATCCTTCCCCTTCCAAACCTGAGACCTTTCCTATAGCTTGAGATGTGATATCAAACCCCTTCCCATTCCAATCCTGAGATAGCTTGAGATGTGATATCCAACTCCATCCCATTCCAATCCTGAGACCCTTACGATAGCATGAGATATGATATCTCAATGCTACTAATATCAAAACTGAGACCCTCCCTATAGTATGAGATGTGATATCTAAGTCCTTCCCATTCCTATCCTGAGACCCTTCCGATAGCAGAGATGTGATATCTCAATGCTTATACCAAACCTGATGACCCTTCCTATTGCATGAGATGTGATATCCAACTCCTTCCCATTCCAAACCTTTGCTTCTATCAAACCTGAGACCCTTCCTTTAGCATGAGATGTGATATCCAACTCCTTCCCATTCCTATACTGAGACCCTTCCTATAACATGAGACGTGATATCCAACTCCTTCCCATTCCAAACCTTTGCTTCTATCAAACCTGAGACCCTTCCTTTAGCATGAGATGTGATATCCAACTCCTTCCCATTCCAATCCTGAGACCCTTCCTATAGCTTCAGATGTGATATCAAACTCCTTCACATTCAATGTGATATCCAACTCCTTCCCATTCCAATCCTGAGACCCTTCCTATACCTTGAGATGTGATATCTCAATGCTTCTAATACCAAACCTGAGACCCGTCCTAAAACATGAGATGTGAGATCCAAATCCTTCCCCTTCCAAACCTGAGACCTTTCCTTTAACATGAGATGTCATATCCAACTCCTTCCCATTCCAAACCTGAGGCCCTTCCTATAGCATGAGATGTTACATCTTAATGCTTCTAAAACCAAACCTGAGAACCATCCTATAACATGTGAAATCCAAATCCTTCCCTTTCTAAACCGGAGACCCTTCCGATAGCATGAGATGTGATATCTCAATGCTTCGAAAACCAAACATGAGAAACATCCTATAACATGAGATGTGAAATCCAGATCCTTCCCTTTCCAAACCTGAGACCCTTCGTATAGCTTGAGATGTGATATCAAACTCCTTCCCATTCGAATCCTGAGATAGCTTGAGATGTGATATCCAACTCCTTCCCATTCCAATCCTGAGACCCTTCCTATACCATATGTGATATCTCAATGCTTCGAATACCAAACATGAGACCCGTCCTTAAACATGAGATGTGAGATCCTAATCCTTCCCCTTCCAAACCTGAGACCTTTCCTATAGCTTGAGATGTGATATCAAACCCCTTCCCATTCCAATCCTGAGATAGCTTGAGATGTGATATCCAACTCCATCCCATTCCAATCCTGAGACCCTTCCGATAGCATGATATGATATCTCAATGCTACTAATATCAAAACTGAGACCCTCCCTATAGTATGAGATGTGATATCTAAGTCCTTCCCATTCCTATCCTGAGACCCTTCCGATAGCAGATATCTGATATCTCAATGCTTATACCAAACCTGATGACCCTTCCTATAACATGAGATGTGATATCCAACTCCTTCCCATTCCAACCTGAGACCCTTCCTATAGCATGAGATGGGATATCCAACTCCTTCCAAATCCAATCCTGATACCCTTCCATGAGATGTGATATCCCAATGCTTCTACAAAACCTGAGACCCATACCATGGCATGAGATGTGATATCCAAATCCTTCCCCTTCCAAACCTTAGACCCTTCCTTTATCATGAGATGTGATATCCAAGTCCTTCCCATGCCATTCCTGAGACCCTTCCTATAGCATGAGATGTGATATCTCAATGCTTCTAATACCAAACCTGAGACCCTTCCAATAACATGAGATGTGATATCCAAGTCCTTCCCATGCCATTCCTGAGACCCGTCCTTTAGCATGAGATGTGATATCCAACTCCTTCCCATTCCAATACTGAGACCCTTCCTATAACATGAGACGTGATATCCAACTCCTTCCCATTCCAAACCTTTGCTTCTATCAAACCTGAGACCCTTCCTTTAGCATGAGATGTGATATCCAACTCCTTCCCATTCCAATACTGAGACCCTTCCTATAACATGAGACGTGATATCCAACTCCTTCCCATTCCAAACCTTTGCTTCTATCAAACCTGAGACCCTTCCTTTAGCATGAGATGTGATATCCAACTCCTTCCCATTCCTATACTGAGACCCTTCCTATAACATGAGACGTGATATCCAACTCCTTCCCATTCCAAACCTTTGCTTCTATCAAACCTGAGACCCTTCCTTTAGCATGAGATGTGATATCCAACTCCTTCCCATTCCAATCCTGAGACTCTTCCTATAGCATGAGATGTGAAATCCAAATCATTCCCTTTCCAAACCAGAGACCCTTCCTATAGCTTCAGATGTGATATCAAACTCCTTCCCATTCAATGTGATATCCAACTCCTTCCCATTCCCATCCTGAGACCCTTCCTATACCTTGAGATGTGATATCTCAATGCTTCTAATACCAAACCTGAGACCCGTCCTAAAACATTAGATGTGAGATCCAAATCCTTCCCCTTCCAAACCTGAGACCTTTCCTTTAGCATGAGATGTCATATCCAACTCCTTCCCATTCCAAACCTGAGGCCCTTCCTATAGCATGAGATGTTATATCTTAATGCTTCTAAAACCAAACCTGAGAACCATCCTATAACATGTGAAATCCAAATCCTTCCCTTTCTAAACCGGAGACCCTTCCGATAGCATGAGATGTGATATCTCAATGCTTCGAAAACCAAACATGAGAACCATCCTATAGCATGAGATGTGAAATCCAGATCCTTCCCTTTCCAAACCTGAGACCCTTCTTATAGCTTGAGATGTGATATCAAACTCCTTCCCATTCCAATCCTGAGATAGCTTGAGATGTGATATCCAACTCCTTCCCATTCCAATCCTGAGACCCTTCCTATACCATATGTGATATCTCAATGCTTCTAATACCAAACCTGAGACCCGTCCTAAAACATGAGATGTGAGATCCTAATCCTTCCCCTTCCAAACCTGAGACCTTTCCTATAGCTTGAGATGTGATATCAAACTCCTTCCCATTCCAATCCTGAGATAGCTTGAGATGTGATATCCAACTCCATCCCATTCCAATCCTGAGACCCTTCCGATAGCATGAGATATGATATCTCAATGCTACTAATATCAAAACTGAGACCCTCCCTATAGTATGAGATGTGATATCTAAGTCCTTCCCATTCCTATCCTGAGACCCTTCCGATAGCAGAGATGTGATATCTCAATGCTTATACCAAACCTGATGACCCTTCCTATTGCATGAGATGTGATATCCAACTCCTTCCCATTCCAAACCTTTGCTTCTATCAAACCTGAGACCCTTCCTTTAGCATGAGATGTGATATCCAACTCCTTCCCATTCCTATACTGAGACCCTTCCTATAACATGAGACGTGATATCCAACTCCTTCCCATTCCAAACCTTTGCTTCTATCAAACCTGAGACCCTTCCTTTAGCATGAGATGTGATATCCAACTCCTTCCCATTCCAATCCTGAGACTCTTCCTATATCTTCAGGTGCGATATCAAACTCCTTCACATTCAATGTGATATCCAACTCATTCCCATTCCAATCCTGAGACCCTTCCTATACCTTGAGATGTGATATCTCAATGCTTCTAATACCAAACCTGAGACCCGTCCTAAAACATGAGATGTGAGATCCAAATCCTTCCCCTTCCAAACCTGAGACCTTTCCTTTAACATGAGATGTCATATCCAACTCCTTCCCATTCCAAACCTGAGGCCCTTCCTATAGTATGAAATGTGATATCTAAGTCCTTCCCATTCCTATCCTGAGACCCTTCCGATAGCAGAGATGTGATATCTCAATGCTTATACCAAACCTGATGACCCTTCCTATTGCATGAGATGTGATATCCAACTCCTTCCCATTCCAAACCTTTGCTTCTATCAAACCTGAGACCCTTCCTTTAGCATGAGATGTGATATCCAACTCCTTCCCATTCCTATACTGAGACCCTTCCTATAACATGAGACGTGATATCCAACTCCTTCCCATTCCAAACCTTTGCTTCTATCAAACCTTCCTTTAGCATGAGATGTGATATCCAACTCCTTCCCATTCCAATCCTGAGACTTTTCCTATATCTTCAGATGTGATATCAAACTCCTTCACATTCAATGTGATATCCAACTCCTTCCCATTCCAATCCTGAGACCCTTCCTATACCTTGAGATGTGATATCTCAATGCTTCTAATACCAAACCTGAGACCCGTCCTAAAACATGAGATGTGAGATCCAAATCCTTCCCCTTCCAAACCTGAGACCTTTCCTTTAACATGAGATGTCATATCCAACTCCTTCCCATTCCAAACCTGAGGCCCTTCCTATAGCATGAGATGTTATATATTAATGCTTCTAAAACCAAACCTGAGAACCATCCTATAACATGTGAAATCCAAATCCTTCCCTTTCTAAACCTGAGACCCTTCCGATAGCATGAGATGTGATATCTCAATGCTTCGAAAACCAAACATGAGAACCATCCTATAACATGAGATGTGAAATCCAGATCCTTCCCTTTCCAAACCTGAGACCCTTCCTATAGCTTGAGGTGTGATATCAAACTCCTTCCCATTCCAATCCTGAGATATCTTGAGATGTGATATCCAACTCCTTCCGATTCCAATCCTGAGACCCTTCCTATACCATGAGATGTGATATCTCAATGCTTCTAATACCAAACCTGAGACCCGTCCTAAAACATGAGATGTGAGATCCTAGTCCTTCCCCTTCCAAACCTGAGACCTTTCCTATAGCTTGAGATGTGATATCAAACTCCTTCCCATTCCAATCCTGAGATAGCTTGAGATGTGATATCAACTCCATCCCATTGCAATCCTGAGACCCTTCCGATAGCATGAGATATGATATCTCAATGCTTCTAATATCAAAACTGAGACCCTCCCTATAGTATGAGATGTGATATCTAAGTCCTTCCCATTCCTATCCTGAGACCCTTCCGATAGCAAAGATGTGATATCTCAATGCTTATACCAAACCTGATGACCCTTCCTATTGCATGAGATGTGATTTCCAACTCCTTCCCATTTCAATCCTGAGTTCCTTCCTATAGCATGAGATGTGATATCTCAATGCTTCTAATACCAAACCTGGGACCAGTCCTATAACATGAGATATGATATCCAAATCCTTCCCCTTCCAAACCTGAGACCCTTCCTTTAGCATGAGATGTGATTTCCAAATCCTTCCCATTCCAATCCTGAAACCCTTCCTATAGCATGAGATGTGATATCTCAATGTTTCTAATAAAAAACCTGAGACCTTCCTATAGCAAGAGATGTGATATCCAAATCCTTCCCAGTCAAATCCTGAGACCCTTCCTATAATGAGATGTGATATCCAACTCTTTCCCATTCCAACCTGAAACCCTTCCTATAGCATGAGAAGGGATATCCAACTCCTTCCCATTCCAATCCTGAGACCCTTCCTATACCATGAGATGTGCTATCTCAATGCTGCTAATACCAAACCTGAGATCCTTCCAATAACATGAGATGTGATATCCAAGTCCTTCCCATGCCATTCCTGAGACCCTTCCTTTAGCATGAGATGTGATATCCAACTCCTACCCATTCCAATACTGAGACCCTTCCTATAACATGAGACGTGATATCCAACTCCTTCCCATTCCAAACCTTTGCTTCTATCAAACCTGAGACCCTTCCTTTAGCATGAGATGTGATATCCAACTCCTTCCCATTCCAATACTGAGACCCTTCCTATAACATGAGACGTGATATCCAACTCCTTCCCATTCCAAACCTTTGCTTCTATCAAACCTGAGACCCTTCCTTTAGCATGAGATGTGATATCCAACTCCTTCCCATTCCTATACTGAGACCCTTCCTATAACATGAGACGTGATATCCAACTCCTTCCCATTCCAATCCTGAGACTCTTCCTATAGCATGAGATGTGATATCTCAATGCTTCTAAAACCAAACATGAGAACCATCCTATAACATGAGATGTGAAATCCAAATCATTCCCTTTCCAAACCAGAGACCCTTCCTATAGCTTCAGATGTGATATCAAACTCCTTCCCATTCAATGTGATATCCAACTCCTTCCCATTCCAATCCTGAGACCCTTCCTATACCTTGAGATGTGATATCTCAATGCTTCTAATACCAAACCTGAGACCCGTCCTAAAACATGAGATGTGAGATCCAAATCCTTCCCCTTCCAAACCTGAGACCTTTCCTTTAGCATGAGATGTCATATCCAACTCCTTCCCATTCCAAACCTGAGGCCCTTCCTATAGCATGAGATGTTATATCTTAATGCTTCTAAAACCAAACCTGAGAACCATCCTATAACATGTGAAATCCAAATCCTTCCCTTTCTAAACCGGAGACCCTTCCGATAGCATGAGATGTGATATCTCAATGCTTCGAAAACCAAACATGAGAACCATCCTATAACATGAGATGTGAAATCCAGATCCTTCCCTTTCCAAACCTGAGACCCTTCTTATAGCTTGAGATGTGATATCAAACTCCTTCCCATTCCAATCCTGAGATAGCTTGAGATGTGATATCCAACTCCTTCCCATTCCAATCCTGAGACCCTTCCTATACCATATGTGATATCTCAATGCTTCTAATACCAAACCTGAGACCCGTCCTAAAACATGAGATGTGAGATCCTAATCCTTCCCCTTCCAAACCTGAGACCTTTCCTATAGCTTGAGATGTGATATCAAACCCCTTCCCATTCCAATCCTGAGATAGCTTGAGATGTGATATCCAACTCCATCCCATTCCAATCCTGAGACCCTTACGATAGCATGAGATATGATATCTCAATGCTACTAATATCAAAACTGAGACCCCCCCTATAGTATGAGATGTGATATCTAAGTCCTTCCCATTCCTATCCTGAGACCCTTCCGATAGCAGAGATGTGATATCTCAATGCTTATACCAAACCTGATGACCCTTCCTATTGCATGAGATGTGATATCCAACTCCTTCCCATTCCAATCCTGAGACTCTTCCTATAACATGAGATGTGATATCCAACTCCTTCCCATTCCAACCTGAGACCCTTCCTATAGCATGAGATGGGATATCCAACTCCTTCCAAATCCAATCCTGATACCCTTCCATGAGATGTGATATCCCAATGCCTCTACAAAACCTGAGACCCATACCATGGCATGAGATGTGATATCCAAATCCTTCCCCTTCCAAACCTTAGACCCTTCCTTTATCATGAGATGTGATATCCAAGTCCTTCCCATGCCATTCCTGAGACCCTTCCTATAGCATGAGATGTGATATCTCAATGCTTCTAATACCAAACCTGAGACCCTTCCAATAACATGAGATGTGATATCCAAGTCCTTCCCATGCCATTCCTGAGACCCGTCCTTTAGCATGAGATGTGATATCCAACTCCTTCCCATTCCAATACTGAGACCCTTCCTATAACATGAGACGTGATATCCAACTCCTTCCCATTCCAAACCTTTGCTTCTATCAAACCTGAGACCCTTCCTTTAGCATGAGATGTTATATCCAACTCCTTCCCATTCCAATACTGAGACCCTTCCTATAACATGAGACGTGATATCCAACTCCTTCCCATTCCAAACCTTTGCTTCTATCAAACCTGAGACCCTTCCTTTAGCATGAGATGTGATATCCAACTCCTTCCCATTCCTATACTGAGACCCTTCCTATAACATGAGACGTGATATCCAACTCCTTCCCATTCCAAACCTTTGCTTCTATCAAACCTGAGACCCTTCCTTTAGCATGAGATGTGATATCCAACTCCTTCCCATTCCAATCCTGAGACTCTTCCTATAGCATGAGATGTGAAATCCAAATCATTCCCTTTCCAAACCAGAGACCCTTCCTATAGCTTCAGATGTGATATCAAACTCCTTCCCATTCAATGTGATATCCAACTCCTTCCCATTCCCATCCTGAGACCCTTCCTATACCTTGAGATGTGATATCTCAATGCTTCTAATACCAAACCTGAGACCCGTCCTAAAACATTAGATGTGAGATCCAAATCCTTCCCCTTCCAAACCTGAGACCTTTCCTTTAGCATGAGATGTCATATCCAACTCCTTCCCATTCCAAACCTGAGGCCCTTCCTATAGCATGAGATGTTATATCTTAATGCTTCTAAAACCAAACCTGAGAACCATCCTATAACATGTGAAATCCAAATCCTTCCCTTTCTAAACCGGAGACCCTTCTGATAGCATGAGATGTGATATCTCAATGCTTCGAAAACCAAACATGAGAACCATCCTATAACATGAGATGTGAAATCCAGATTCTTCCCTTTCCAAACCTGAGACCCTTCTTATAGCTTGAGATGTGATATCAAACTCCTTCCCATTCCAATCCTGAGATAGCTTGAGATGTGATATCCAACTCCTTCCCATTCCAATCCTGAGACCCTTCCTATACCATATGTGATATCTCAATGCTTCTAATACCAAACCTGAGACCCGTCCTAAAACATGAGATGTGAGATCCTAATCCTTCCCCTTCCAAACCTGAGACCTTTCCTATAGCTTGAGATGTGATATCAAACTCCTTCCCATTCCAATCCTGAGATAGCTTGAGATGTGATATCCAACTCCATCCCATTCCAATCCTGAGACCCTTCCGATAGCATGAGATATGATATCTCAATGCTACTAATATCAAAACTGAGACCCTCCCTATAGTATGAGATGTGATATCTAAGTCCTTCCCATTCCTATCCTGAGACCCTTCCGATAGCAGAGATGTGATATCTCAATGCTTATACCAAACCTGATGACCCTTCCTATTGCATGAGATGTGATATCCAACTCCTTCCCATTCCAAACCTTTGCTTCTATCAAACCTGAGACCCTTCCTTTAGCATGAGATGTGATATCCAACTCCTTCCCATTCCTATACTGAGACCCTTCCTATAACATGAGACGTGATATCCAACTCCTTCCCATTCCAAACCTTTGCTTCTATCAAACCTGAGACCCTTCCTTTAGCATGAGATGTGATATCCAACTCCTTCCCATTCCAATCCTGAGACTCTTCCTATATCTTCAGGTGTGATATCAAACTCCTTCACATTCAATGTGATATCCAACTCATTCCCATTCCAATCCTGAGACCCTTCCTATACCTTGAGATGTGATATCTCAATGCTTCTAATACCAAACCTGAGACCCGTCCTAAAACATGAGATGTGAGATCCAAATCCTTCCCCTTCCAAACCTGAGACCTTTCCTTTAACATGAGATGTCATATCCAACTCCTTCCCATTCCAAACCTGAGGCCCTTCCTATAGTATGAGATGTGATATCTAAGTCCTTCCCATTCCTATCCTGAGACCCTTCCGATAGCAGAGATGTGATATCCAATGCTTATACCAAACCTGATGACCCTTCCTATTGCATGAGATGTGATATCCAACTCCTTCCCATTCCAAACCTTTGCTTCTATCAAACCTGAGACCCTTCCTTTAGCATGAGATGTGATATCCAACTCCTTCCCATTCCTATACTGAGACCCTTCCAATAACATGAGACGTGATATCCAACTCCTTCCCATTCCAAACCTTTGCTTCTATCAAACCTTCCTTTAGCATGAGATGTGATATCCAACTCCTTCCCATTCCAATCCTGAGACTCTTCCTATATCTTCAGATGTGATATCAAACTCCTTCACATTCAATGTGATATCCAACTCCTTCCCATTCCAATCCTGAGACCCTTCCTATACCTTGAGATGTGATATCTCAATGCTTCTAATACCAAACCTGAGACCCGTCCTAAAACATGAGATGTGAGATCCAAATCCTTCCCCTTCCAAACCTGAGACCTTTCCTTTAACATGAGATGTCATATCCAACTCCTTCCCATTCCAAACCTGAGGCCCTTCCTATAGCATGAGATGTTATATATTAATGCTTCTAAAACCAAACCTGAGAACCATCCTATAACATGTGAAATCCAAATCCTTCCCTTTCTAAACCTGAGACCCTTCCGATAGCATGAGATGTGATATCTCAATGCTTCGAAAACCAAACATGAGAACCATCCTATAACATGAGATGTGAAATCCAGATCCTTCCCTTTCCAAACCTGAGACCCTTCCTATAGCTTGAGGTGTGATATCAAACTCCTTCCCATTCCAATCCTGAGATATCTTGAGATGTGATATCCAACTCCTTCCGATTCCAATCCTGAGACCCTTCCTATACCATGAGATGTGATATCTCAATGCTTCTAATACCAAACCTGAGACCCGTCCTAAAACATGAGATGTGAGATCCTAATCCTTCCCCTTCCAAACCTGAGACCTTTCCTATAGCTTGAGATGTGATATCAAACTCCTTCCCATTCCAATCCTGAGATAGCTTGAGATGTGATATCCAACTCCATCCCATTGCAATCCTGAGACCCTTCCGATAGCATGAGATATGATATCTCAATGCTTCTAATATCAAAACTGAGACCCTCCCTATAGTATGAGATGTGATATCTAAGTCCTTCCCATTCCTATCCTGAGACCCTTCCGATAGCAAAGATGTGATATGTCAATGCTTATACCAAACCTGATGACCCTTCCTATTGCATGAGATGTGATTTCCAACTCCTTCCCATTTCAATCCTGAGTTCCTTCCTATAGCATGAGATGTGATATCTCAATGCTTCTAATACCAAACCTGGGACCAGTCCTATAACATGAGATATGATATCCAAATCCTTCCCCTTCCAAACCTGAGACCCTTCCTTTAGCATGAGATGTGATTTCCAAATCCTTCCCATTCCAATCCTGAAACCCTTCCTATAGCATGAGGTGTGATATCTCAATGTTTCTAATAAAAAACCTGAGACCTTCCTATAGCAAGAGATGTGATATCCAAATCCTTCCCAGTCAAATCCTGAGACCCTTCCTATAATGAGATGTGATATCCAACTCTTTCCCATTCCAACCTGAGACCCTTCCTATAGCATGAGAAGGGATATCCAACTCCTTCCCATTCCAATCCTGAGACCCTTCCTATACCATGAGATGTGCTATCTCAATGCTGCTAATACCAAACCTGAGATCCTTCCAATAACATGAGATGTGATATCCAAGTCCTTCCCATGCCATTCCTGAGACCCTTCCTTTAGCATGAGATGTGATATCCAACTCCTACCCATTCCAATACTGAGACCCTTCCTATAACATGAGACGTGATATCCAACTCCTTCCCTTTCCAAACCTTTGCTTCTATCAAACCTGAGACCCTTCCTTTAGCATGAGATGTGATATCCAACTCCTTCCCATTCCAATACTGAGACCCTTCCTATAACATGAGACGTGATATCCAACTCCTTCCCATTCCAAACCTTTGCTTCTATCAAACCTGAGACCCTTCCTTTAGCATGAGATGTGATATCCAACTCCTTCCCATTCCTATACTGAGACCCTTCCTATAACATGAGACGTGATATCCAACTCCTTCCCATTCCAATCCTGAGACTCTTCCTATAGCATGAGATGTGATATCTCAATGCTTCTAAAACCAAACATGAGAACCATCCTATAACATGAGATGTGAAATCCAAATCATTCCCTTTCCAAACCAGAG
Source organism: Ambystoma mexicanum (assembly GCF_040938575.1). Lineage (NCBI taxonomy): Eukaryota > Metazoa > Chordata > Amphibia > Caudata > Ambystomatidae > Ambystoma > Ambystoma mexicanum. The sequence continues at coordinate 505,955,902 of NC_090931.1, read as the reverse complement.
ACCCTTCCTATAGCTTCAGATGTGATATCAAACTCCTTCCCATTCAATGTGATATCCAACTCCTTCCCATTCCAATCCTGAGACCCTTCCTATACCTTGAGATGTGATATCTCAATGCTTCTAATACCAAACCTGAGACCCGTCCTAAAACATGAGATGTGAGATCCAAATCCTTCTCCTTCCAAACCTGAGACCTTTCCTTTAGCATGAGATGTCATATCCAACTCCTTCCCATTCCAAACCTGAGGCCCTTCCTATAGCATGAGATGTTATATCTTAATGCTTCTAAAACCAAACCTGAGAACCATCCTATAACATGTGAAATCCAAATCCTTCCCTTTCTAAACCGGAGACCCTTCCGATAGCATGAGATGTGATATCTCAATGCTTCGAAAACCAAACATGAGAACCATCCTATAACATGAGATGTGAAATCCAGATCCTTCCCTTTCCAAACCTGAGACCCTTCTTATAGCTTGAGATGTGATATCAAACTCCTTCCCATTCCAATCCTGAGATAGCTTGAGATGTGATATCCAACTCCTTCCCATTCCAATCCTGAGACCCTTCCTATACCATATGTGATATCTCAATGCTTCTAATACCAAACCTGAGACCCGTCCTAAAACATGAGATGTGAGATCCTAATCCTTCCCCTTCCAAACCTGAGACCTTTCCTATAGCTTGAGATGTGATATCAAACCCCTTCCCATTCCAATCCTGAGATAGCTTGAGATGTGATATCCAACTCCATCCCATTCCAATCCTGAGACCCTTACGATAGCATGAGATATGATATCTCAATGCTACTAATATCAAAACTGAGACCCTCCCTATAGTATGAGATGTGATATCTAAGTCCTTCCCATTCCTATCCTGAGACCCTTCCGATAGCAGAGATGTGATATCTCAATGCTTATACCAAACCTGATGACCCTTCCTATTGCATGAGATGTGATATCCAACTCCTTCCCATTCCAAACCTTTGCTTCTATCAAACCTGAGACCCTTCCTTTAGCATGAGATGTGATATCCAACTCCTTCCCATTCCTATACTGAGACCCTTCCTATAACATGAGACGTGATATCCAACTCCTTCCCATTCCAAACCTTTGCTTCTATCAAACCTGAGACCCTTCCTTTAGCATGAGATGTGATATCCAACTCCTTCCCATTCCAATCCTGAGACCCTTCCTATAGCTTCAGATGTGATATCAAACTCCTTCACATTCAATGTGATATCCAACTCCTTCCCATTCCAATCCTGAGACCCTTCCTATACCTTGAGATGTGATATCTCAATGCTTCTAATACCAAACCTGAGACCCGTCCTAAAACATGAGATGTGAGATCCAAATCCTTCCCCTTCCAAACCTGAGACCTTTCCTTTAACATGAGATGTCATATCCAACTCCTTCCCATTCCAAACCTGAGGCCCTTCCTATAGCATGAGATGTTACATCTTAATGCTTCTAAAACCAAACCTGAGAACCATCCTATAACATGTGAAATCCAAATCCTTCCCTTTCTAAACCGGAGACCCTTCCGATAGCATGAGATGTGATATCTCAATGCTTCGAAAACCAAACATGAGAAACATCCTATAACATGAGATGTGAAATCCAGATCCTTCCCTTTCCAAACCTGAGACCCTTCGTATAGCTTGAGATGTGATATCAAACTCCTTTCCATTCGAATCCTGAGATAGCTTGAGATGTGATATCCAACTCCTTCCCATTCCAATCCTGAGACCCTTCCTATACCATATGTGATATCTCAATGCTTCTAATACCAAACATGAGACCCGTCCTTAAACATGAGATGTGAGATCCTAATCCTTCCCCTTCCAAACCTGAGACCTTTCCTATAGCTTGAGATGTGATATCAAACCCCTTCCCATTCCAATCCTGAGATAGCTTGAGATGTGATATCCAACTCCATTCCATTCCAATCCTGAGACCCTTCCGATAGCATGATATGATATCTCAATGCTACTAATATCAAAACTGAGACCCTCCCTATAGTATGAGATGTGATATCTAAGTCCTTCCCATTCCTATCCTGAGACCCTTCCGATAGCAGATATGTGATATCTCAATGCTTATACCAAACCTGATGACCCTTCCTATTGCATGAGATGTGATATCCAACTCCTTCCCATTCCAATCCTGAGACTCTTCCTATAACATGAGATGTGATATCCAACTCCTTCCCATTCCAACCTGAGACCCTTCCTATAGAATGAGATGGGATATCCAACTCCTTCCAAATCCAATCCTGATACCCTTCCATGAGATGTGATATCCCAATGCTTCTACAAAACCTGAGACCCATACCATGGCATGAGATGTGATATCCAAATCCTTCCCCTTCCAAACCTTAGACCCTTCCTTTATCATGAGATGTGATATCCAAGTCCTTCCCATGCCATTCCTGAGACCCTTCCTATAGCATGAGATGTGATATCTCAATGCTTCTAATACCAAACCTGAGACCCTTCCAATAACATGAGATGTGATATCCAAGTCCTTCCCATGCCATTCCTGAGACCCGTCCTTTAGCATGAGATGTGATATCCAACTCCTTCCCATTCCAATACTGAGACCCTTCCTATAACATGAGACGTGATATCCAACTCCTTCCCATTCCAAACCTTTGCTTCTATCAAACCTGAGACCCTTCCTTTAGCATGAGATGTGATATCCAACTCCTTCCCATTCCAATACTGAGACCCTTCCTATAACATGAGACGTGATATCCAACTCCTTCCCATTCCAAACCTTTGCTTCTATCAAACCTGAGACCCTTCCTTTAGCATGAGATGTGATATCCAACTCCTTCCCATTCCTATACTGAGACCCTTCCTATAACATGAGACGTGATATCCAACTCCTTCCCATTCCAAACCTTTGCTTCTATCAAACCTGAGACCCTTCCTTTAGCATGAGATGTGATATCCAACTCCTTCCCATTCCAATCCTGAGACTCTTCCTATAGCATGAGATGTGAAATCCAAATCATTCCCTTTCCAAACCAGAGACCCTTCCTATAGCTTCAGATGTGATATCAAACTCCTTCCCATTCAATGTGATATCCAACTCCTTCCCATTCCCATCCTGAGACCCTTCCTATACCTTGAGATGTGATATCTCAATGCTTCTAATACCAAACCTGAGACCCGTCCTAAAACATGAGATGTGAGATCCAAATCCTTCCCCTTCCAAACCTGAGACCTTTCCTTTAACATGAGATGTCATATCCAACTCCTTCCCATTCCAAACCTGAGGCCCTTCCTATAGTATGAGATGTGATATCTAAGTCCTTCCCATTCCTATCCTGAGACCCTTCCGATAGCAGAGATGTGATATCCAATGCTTATACCAAACCTGATGACCCTTCCTATTGCATGAGATGTGATATCCAACTCCTTCCCATTCCAAACCTTTGCTTCTATCAAACCTGAGACCCTTCCTTTAGCATGAGATGTGATATCCAACTCCTTCCCATTCCTATACTGAGACCCTTCCAATAACATGAGACGTGATATCCAACTCCTTCCCATTCCAAACCTTTGCTTCTATCAAACCTTCCTTTAGCATGAGATGTGATATCCAACTCCTTCCCATTCCAATCCTGAGACTCTTCCTATATCTTCAGATGTGATATCAAACTCCTTCACATTCAATGTGATATCCAACTCCTTCCCATTCCAATCCTGAGACCCTTCCTATACCTTGAGATGTGATATCTCAATGCTTCTAATACCAAACCTGAGACCCGTCCTAAAACATGAGATGTGAGATCCAAATCCTTCCCCTTCCAAACCTGAGACCTTTCCTTTAACATGAGATGTCATATCCAACTCCTTCCCATTCCAAACCTGAGGCCCTTCCTATAGCATGAGATGTTATATATTAATGCTTCTAAAACCAAACCTGAGAACCATCCTATAACATGTGAAATCCAAATCCTTCCCTTTCTAAACCTGAGACCCTTCCGATAGCATGAGATGTGATATCTCAATGCTTCGAAAACCAAACATGAGAACCATCCTATAACATGAGATGTGAAATCCAGATCCTTCCCTTTCCAAACCTGAGACCCTTCCTATAGCTTGAGGTGTGATATCAAACTCCTTCCCATTCCAATCCTGAGATATCTTGAGATGTGATATCCAACTCCTTCCGATTCCAATCCTGAGACCCTTCCTATACCATGAGATGTGATATCTCAATGCTTCTAATACCAAACCTGAGACCCGTCCTAAAACATGAGATGTGAGATCCTAATCCTTCCCCTTCCAAACCTGAGACCTTTCCTATAGCTTGAGATGTGATATCAAACTCCTTCCCATTCCAATCCTGAGATAGCTTGAGATGTGATATCCAACTCCATCCCATTGCAATCCTGAGACCCTTCCGATAGCATGAGATATGATATCTCAATGCTTCTAATATCAAAACTGAGACCCTCCCTATAGTATGAGATGTGATATCTAAGTCCTTCCCATTCCTATCCTGAGACCCTTCCGATAGCAAAGATGTGATATGTCAATGCTTATACCAAACCTGATGACCCTTCCTATTGCATGAGATGTGATTTCCAACTCCTTCCCATTTCAATCCTGAGTTCCTTCCTATAGCATGAGATGTGATATCTCAATGCTTCTAATACCAAACCTGGGACCAGTCCTATAACATGAGATATGATATCCAAATCCTTCCCCTTCCAAACCTGAGACCCTTCCTTTAGCATGAGATGTGATTTCCAAATCCTTCCCATTCCAATCCTGAAACCCTTCCTATAGCATGAGGTGTGATATCTCAATGTTTCTAATAAAAAACCTGAGACCTTCCTATAGCAAGAGATGTGATATCCAAATCCTTCCCAGTCAAATCCTGAGACCCTTCCTATAATGAGATGTGATATCCAACTCTTTCCCATTCCAACCTGAGACCCTTCCTATAGCATGAGAAGGGATATCCAACTCCTTCCCATTCCAATCCTGAGACCCTTCCTATACCATGAGATGTGCTATCTCAATGCTGCTAATACCAAACCTGAGATCCTTCCAATAACATGAGATGTGATATCCAAGTCCTTCCCATGCCATTCCTGAGACCCTTCCTTTAGCATGAGATGTGATATCCAACTCCTACCCATTCCAATACTGAGACCCTTCCTATAACATGAGACGTGATATCCAACTCCTTCCCTTTCCAAACCTTTGCTTCTATCAAACCTGAGACCCTTCCTTTAGCATGAGATGTGATATCCAACTCCTTCCCATTCCAATACTGAGACCCTTCCTATAACATGAGACGTGATATCCAACTCCTTCCCATTCCAAACCTTTGCTTCTATCAAACCTGAGACCCTTCCTTTAGCATGAGATGTGATATCCAACTCCTTCCCATTCCTATACTGAGACCCTTCCTATAACATGAGACGTGATATCCAACTCCTTCCCATTCCAATCCTGAGACTCTTCCTATAGCATGAGATGTGATATCTCAATGCTTCTAAAACCAAACATGAGAACCATCCTATAACATGAGATGTGAAATCCAAATCATTCCCTTTCCAAACCAGAGACCCTTCCTATAGCTTCAGATGTGATATCAAACTCCTTCCCATTCAATGTGATATCCAACTCCTTCCCATTCCAATCCTGAGACCCTTCCTATACCTTGAGATGTGATATCTCAATGCTTCTAATACCAAACCTGAGACCCGTCCTAAAACATGAGATGTGAGATCCAAATCCTTCTCCTTCCAAACCTGAGACCTTTCCTTTAGCATGAGATGTCATATCCAACTCCTTCCCATTCCAAACCTGAGGCCCTTCCTATAGCATGAGATGTTATATCTTAATGCTTCTAAAACCAAACCTGAGAACCATCCTATAACATGTGAAATCCAAATCCTTCCCTTTCTAAACCGGAGACCCTTCCGATAGCATGAGATGTGATATCTCAATGCTTCGAAAACCAAACATGAGAACCATCCTATAACATGAGATGTGAAATCCAGATCCTTCCCTTTCCAAACCTGAGACCCTTCTTATAGCTTGAGATGTGATATCAAACTCCTTCCCATTCCAATCCTGAGATAGCTTGAGATGTGATATCCAACTCCTTCCCATTCCAATCCTGAGACCCTTCCTATACCATATGTGATATCTCAATGCTTCTAATACCAAACCTGAGACCCGTCCTAAAACATGAGATGTGAGATCCTAATCCTTCCCCTTCCAAACCTGAGACCTTTCCTATAGCTTGAGATGTGATATCAAACCCCTTCCCATTCCAATCCTGAGATAGCTTGAGATGTGATATCCAACTCCATCCCATTCCAATCCTGAGACCCTTACGATAGCATGAGATATGATATCTCAATGCTACTAATATCAAAACTGAGACCCTCCCTATAGTATGAGATGTGATATCTAAGTCCTTCCCATTCCTATCCTGAGACCCTTCCGATAGCAGAGATGTGATATCTCAATGCTTATACCAAACCTGATGACCCTTCCTATTGCATGAGATGTGATATCCAACTCCTTCCCATTCCAAACCTTTGCTTCTATCAAACCTGAGACCCTTCCTTTAGCATGAGATGTGATATCCAACTCCTTCCCATTCCTATACTGAGACCCTTCCTATAACATGAGACGTGATATCCAACTCCTTCCCATTCCAAACCTTTGCTTCTATCAAACCTGAGACCCTTCCTTTAGCATGAGATGTGATATCCAACTCCTTCCCATTCCAATCCTGAGACCCTTCCTATAGCTTCAGATGTGATATCAAACTCCTTCACATTCAATGTGATATCCAACTCCTTCCCATTCCAATCCTGAGACCCTTCCTATACCTTGAGATGTGATATCTCAATGCTTCTAATACCAAACCTGAGACCCGTCCTAAAACATGAGATGTGAGATCCAAATCCTTCCCCTTCCAAACCTGAGACCTTTCCTTTAACATGAGATGTCATATCCAACTCCTTCCCATTCCAAACCTGAGGCCCTTCCTATAGCATGAGATGTTACATCTTAATGCTTCTAAAACCAAACCTGAGAACCATCCTATAACATGTGAAATCCAAATCCTTCCCTTTCTAAACCGGAGACCCTTCCGATAGCATGAGATGTGATATCTCAATGCTTCGAAAACCAAACATGAGAAACATCCTATAACATGAGATGTGAAATCCAGATCCTTCCCTTTCCAAACCTGAGACCCTTCGTATAGCTTGAGATGTGATATCAAACTCCTTTCCATTCGAATCCTGAGATAGCTTGAGATGTGATATCCAACTCCTTCCCATTCCAATCCTGAGACCCTTCCTATACCATATGTGATATCTCAATGCTTCTAATACCAAACATGAGACCCGTCCTTAAACATGAGATGTGAGATCCTAATCCTTCCCCTTCCAAACCTGAGACCTTTCCTATAGCTTGAGATGTGATATCAAACCCCTTCCCATTCCAATCCTGAGATAGCTTGAGATGTGATATCCAACTCCATTCCATTCCAATCCTGAGACCCTTCCGATAGCATGATATGATATCTCAATGCTACTAATATCAAAACTGAGACCCTCCCTATAGTATGAGATGTGATATCTAAGTCCTTCCCATTCCTATCCTGAGACCCTTCCGATAGCAGATATGTGATATCTCAATGCTTATACCAAACCTGATGACCCTTCCTATTGCATGAGATGTGATATCCAACTCCTTCCCATTCCAATCCTGAGACTCTTCCTATAACATGAGATGTGATATCCAACTCCTTCCCATTCCAACCTGAGACCCTTCCTATAGAATGAGATGGGATATCCAACTCCTTCCAAATCCAATCCTGATACCCTTCCATGAGATGTGATATCCCAATGCTTCTACAAAACCTGAGACCCATACCATGGCATGAGATGTGATATCCAAATCCTTCCCCTTCCAAACCTTAGACCCTTCCTTTATCATGAGATGTGATATCCAAGTCCTTCCCATGCCATTCCTGAGACCCTTCCTATAGCATGAGATGTGATATCTCAATGCTTCTAATACCAAACCTGAGACCCTTCCAATAACATGAGATGTGATATCCAAGTCCTTCCCATGCCATTCCTGAGACCCGTCCTTTAGCATGAGATGTGATATCCAACTCCTTCCCATTCCAATACTGAGACCCTTCCTATAACATGAGACGTGATATCCAACTCCTTCCCATTCCAAACCTTTGCTTCTATCAAACCTGAGACCCTTCCTTTAGCATGAGATGTGATATCCAACTCCTTCCCATTCCAATACTGAGACCCTTCCTATAACATGAGACGTGATATCCAACTCCTTCCCATTCCAAACCTTTGCTTCTATCAAACCTGAGACCCTTCCTTTAGCATGAGATGTGATATCCAACTCCTTCCCATTCCTATACTGAGACCCTTCCTATAACATGAGACGTGATATCCAACTCCTTCCCATTCCAAACCTTTGCTTCTATCAAACCTGAGACCCTTCCTTTAGCATGAGATGTGATATCCAACTCCTTCCCATTCCAATCCTGAGACTCTTCCTATAGCATGAGATGTGAAATCCAAATCATTCCCTTTCCAAACCAGAGACCCTTCCTATAGCTTCAGATGTGATATCAAACTCCTTCCCATTCAATGTGATATCCAACTCCTTCCCATTCCCATCCTGAGACCCTTCCTATACCTTGAGATGTGATATCTCAATGCTTCTAATACCAAACCTGAGACCCGTCCTAAAACATGAGATGTGAGATCCAAATCCTTCCCCTTCCAAACCTGAGACCTTTCCTTTAGCATGAGATGTCATATCCAACTCCTTCCCATTCCAAACCTGAGGCCCTTCCTATAGCATGAGATGTTATATCTTAATGCTTCTAAAACCAAACCTGAGAACCATCCTATAACATGTGAAATCCAAATCCTTCCCTTTCTAAACCGAGGACCCTTCCGATAGCATGAGATGTGATATCTCAATGCTTCGAAAACCAAACATGAGAACCATCCTATAACATGAGATGTGAAATCCAGATCCTTCCCTTTCCAAACCTGAGACCCTTCCTATAGCTTGAGGTGTGATATCAAACTCCTTCCCATTCCAATCCTGAGATAGCTTGAGATGTGATATCCAACTCCTTCCGATTCCAATCCTGAGACCCTTCCTCTACTATGAGATGTGATATCTCAATGCTTCTAATACCAAACCTGAGACGCGTCCTAAAACATGAGATGTGAGATCCTAATCCTTCCCCTTCCAAACCTGAGACCTTTCCTATAGCTTGAGATGTGATATCAAACTCCTTCCCATGCCAATCCTGAGGTAGCTTGAGATGTGATATCCAACTCCATCCCATTCCAATCCTGAGACCCTTCCGATAGCATGAGATATGATATCTCAATGCTTCTAATATCAAAACTGAGACCCTCCCTATAGTATGAGATGTGATATCTAAGTCCTTCCCATTCCTATCCTGAGACCCTTCCGATAGCAAAGATGTGATATCTCAATGCTTATACCAAACCTGATGACCCTTCCTATTGCATGAGATGTGATATCCAACTCCTTCCCATTCCTATACTGAGACCCTTCCTATAACATGAGACGTGATATCCAACTCCTTCCCATTCCAAACCTTTGCTTCTATCAAACCTGAGACCCTTCCTTTAGCATGAGATGTGATATCCAACTCCTTCCCATTCCAATCCTGAGACTCTTCCTATAGCATGAGATGTGAAATCCAAATCATTCCCTTTCCAAACCAGAGACCCTTCCTATAGCTTCAGATGTGATATCAAACTCCTTCCCATTCAATGTGATATCCAACTCCTTCCCATTCCCATCCTGAGACCCTTCCTATACCTTGAGATGTGATATCTCAATGCTTCTAATACCAAACCTGAGACCCGTCCTAAAACATGAGATGTGAGATCCAAATCCTTCCCCTTCCAAACCTGAGACCTTTCCTTTAGCATGAGATGTCATATCCAACTCCTTCCCATTCCAAACCTGAGGCCCTTCCTATAGCATGAGATGTTATATCTTAATGCTTCTAAAACCAAACCTGAGAACCATCCTATAACATGTGAAATCCAAATCCTTCCCTTTCTAAACCGAGGACCCTTCCGATAGCATGAGATGTGATATCTCAATGCTTCGAAAACCAAACATGAGAACCATCCTATAACATGAGATGTGAAATCCAGATCCTTCCTTTTCCAAACCTGAGACCCTTCCTATAGCTTGAGGTGTGATATCAAACTCCTTCCCATTCCAATCCTGAGATAGCTTGAGATGTGATATCCAACTCCTTCCCATTCCAATCCTGAGACCCTTCCTCTACCATGAGATGTGATATCTCAATGCTTCTAATACCAAACCTGAGACGCGTCCTAAAACATGAGATGTGAGATCCTAATCCTTCCCCTTCCAAACCTGAGACCTTTCCTATAGCTTGAGATGTGATATCAAACTCCTTCCCATGCCAATCCTGAGGTAGCTTGAGATGTGATATCCAACTCCTTCCCATTTCAATCCTGAGTTCCTTCCTATAGCATGAGATGTGATTTCCAAATCCTTCCCATTCCAATCCTGAAACCCTTCCTATAGCATGAGAAGGGATATCCAACTCCTTCCCATTCCAATCCTGAGACCCTTCCTATACCATGAGATGTGCTATCTCAATGCTGCTAATACCAAACCTGAGACCCTTCCAATAACATGAGATGTGATATCCAAGTCCTTCCCATGCCATTCCTGAGACCCTTCCTTTAGCATGAGATGTGATATCCAACTCCTACCCATTCCAATACTGAGACCCTTCCTATAACATGAGACGTGATATCCAACTCCTTCCCATTCCAAACCTTTGCTTCTATCAAACCTGAGACCCTTCCTTTAGCATGAGATGTGATATCCAACTCCTTCCCATTCCAATACTGAGACCCTTCCTATAACATGAGACGTGATATCCAACTCCTTCCCATTCCAAACCTATGCTTCTATCAAACCTGAGACCCTTCCTTTAGCATGAGATGTGATATCCAACTCCTTCCCATTCCTATACTGAGACCCTTCCTATAACATGAGACGTGATATCCAACTCCTTCCCATTCCAATCCTGAGACTCTTCCTATAGCATGAGATGTGATATCTCAATGCTTCTAAAACCAAACATGAGAACCATCCTATAACATGAGATGTGAAATCCAAATCATTCCCTTTCCAAACCAGAGACCCTTCCTATAGCTTCAGATGTGATATCAAACTCCTTCCCATTCAACGTGATATCCAACTCCTTCCCATTCCAATCCTGAGACCCTTCCTATACCTTGAGATGTGATATCTCAATGCTTCTAATACCAAACCTGAGACCCGTCCTAAAACATGAGATGTGAGATCCAAATCCTTCCCCTTCCAAACCTGAGACCTTTCCTTTAGCATGAGATGTCATATCCAACTCCTTCCCATTCCAAACCTGAGGCCCTTCCTATAGCATGAGATGTTATATCTTAATGCTTCTAAAACCAACCCTGAGAACCATCCTATAACATGTGAAATCCAAATCCTTCCCTTTCTAAACCGGAGACCCTTCCGATAGCATGAGATGTGATATCTCAATGCTTCGAAAACCAAACATGAGAACCATCCTATAACATGAGATGTGAAATCCAGATCCTTCCCTTTCCAAACCTGAGACCCTTCTTATAGCTTGAGATGTGATATCAAACTCCTTCCCATTCCAATCCTGAGATAGCTTGAGATGTGATATCCAACTCCTTCCCATTCCAATCCTGAGACCCTTCCTATACCATATGTGATATCTCAATGCTTCTAATACCAAACCTGAGACCCGTCCTAAAACATGAGATGTGAGATCCTAATCCTTCCCCTTCCAAACCTGAGACCTTTCCTATAGCTTGAGATGTGATATCAAACTCCTTCCCATTCCAATCCTGAGATAGCTTGAGATGTGATATCCAACTCCATCCCATTCCAATCCTGAGACCCTTCCGATAGCATGAGATATGATATCTCAATGCTACTAATATCAAAACTGAGACCCTCCCTATAGTATGAGATGTGATATCTAAGTCCTTCCCATTCCTATCCTGAGACCCTTCCGATAGCAGAGATGTGATATCTCAATGCTTATACCAAACCTGATGACCCTTCCTATTGCATGAGATGTGATATCCAACTCCTTCCCATTCCAAACCTTTGCTTCTATCAAACCTGAGACCCTTCCTTTAGCATGAGATGTGATATCCAACTCCTTCCCATTCCTATACTGAGACCCTTCCTATAACATGAGACGTGACATCCAACTCCTTCCCATTCCAAACCTTTGCTTCTATCAAACCTGAGACCCTTCCTTTAGCATGAGATGTGATATCCAACTCCTTCCCATTCCAATCCTGAGACTCTTCCTATATCTTCAGGTGTGATATCAAACTCCTTCACATTCAATGTGATATCCAACTCATTCCCATTCCAATCCTGAGACCCTTCCTACACCTTGAGATGTGATATCTCAATGCTTCTAATACCAAACCTGAGACCCGTCCTAAAACATGAGATGTGAGATCCAAATCCTTCCCCTTCCAAACCTGAGACCTTTCCTTTAACATGAGATGTCATATCCAACTCCTTCCCATTCCAAACCTGAGGCCCTTCCTATAGTATGAGATGTGATATCTAAGTCCTTCCCATTCCTATCCTGAGACCCTTCCGATAGCAGAGATGTGATATCTCAATGCTTATACCAAACCTGATGACCCTTCCTATTGCATGAGATGTGATATCCAACTCCTTCCCATTCCAAACCTTTGCTTCTATCAAACCTGAGACCCTTCCTTTAGCATGAGATGTGTTATCCAACTCCTTCCCATTCCTATACTGAGACCCTTCCTATAACATGAGACGTGATATCCAACTCCTTCCCATTCCAAACCTTTGCTTCTATCAAACCTTCCTTTAGCATGAGATGTGATATCCAACTCCTTCCCATTCCAATCCTGAGACTCTTCCTATATCTTCAGATGTGATATCAAACTCCTTCACATTCAATGTGATATCCAACTCCTTCCCATTCCAATCCTGAGACCCTTCCTATACCTTGAGATGTGATATCTCAATGCTTCTAATACCAAACCTGAGACCCGTCCTAAAACATGAGATGTGAGATCCAAATCCTTCCCCTTCCAAACCTGAGACCTTTCCTTTAACATGAGATGTCATATCCAACTCCTTCCCATTCCAAACCTGAGATGTGATATCTCAATGCTTCTAATACCAAACCTGAGACCCGTCCTAAAACATGAGATGTGAGATCCAAATCCTTCCCCTTCCAAACCTGAGACCTTTCCTTTAACATGAGATGTCATATCCAACTCCTTCCCATTCCAAACCTGAGGCCCTTCCTATAGCATGAGATGTTATATATTAATGCTTCTAAAACCAAACCTGAGAACCATCCTATAACATGTGAAATCCAAATCCTTCCCTTTCTAAACCTGAGACCCTTCCGATAGCATGAGATGTGATATCTCAATGCTTCGAAAACCAAACATGAGAACCATCCTATAACATGAGATGTGAAATCCAGATCCTTCCCTTTCCAAACCTGAGACCCTTCCTATAGCTTGAGGTGTGATATCAAACTCCTTCCCATTCCAATCCTGAGATATCTTGAGATGTGATATCCAACTCCTTCCGATTCCAATCCTGAGACCCTTCCTATACCATGAGATGTGATATCTCAATGCTTCTAATACCAAACCTGAGACCCGTCCTAAAACATGAGATATGAGATCCTAATCCTTCCCCTTCCAAACCTGAGACCTTTCCTATAGCTTGAGATGTGATATCAAACTCCTTCCCATTCCAATCCTGAGATAGCTTGAGATGTGATATCCAACTCCATCCCATTGCAATCCTGAGACCCTTCCGATAGCATGAGATATGATATCTCAATGCTTCTAATATCAAAACTGAGACCCTCCCTATAGTATGAGATGTGATATCTAAGTCCTTCCCATTCCTATCCTGAGACCCTTCCGATAGCAAAGATGTGATATGTCAATGCTTATAGTAAACCTGATGACCCTTCCTATTGCATGAGATGTGATTTCCAACTCCTTCCCATTTCAATCCTGAGTTCCTTCCTATAGCATGAGATGTGATATCTCAATGCTTCTAATACCAAACCTGGGACCAGTCCTATAACATGAGATATGATATCCAAATCCTTCCCCTTCCAAACCTGAGACCCTTCCTTTAGCATGAGATGTGATTTCCAAATCCTTCCCATTCCAATCCTGAAACCCTTCCTATAGCATGAGATGTGATATCTCAATGTTTCTAATAAAAAACCTGAGACCTTCCTATAGCAAGAGATGTGATATCCAAATCCTTCCCAGTCAAATCCTGAGACCCTTCCTATAATGAGATGTGATATCCAACTCTTTCCCATTCCAACCTGAGACCCTTCCTATAGCATGAGAAGGGATATCCAACTCCTTCCCATTCCAATCCTGAGACCCTTCCTATACCATGAGATGTGCTATCTCAATGCTGCTAATACCAAACCTGAGATCCTTCCAATAACATGAGATGTGATATCCAAGTCCTTCCCATGCCATTCCTGAGACCCTTCCTTTAGCATGAGATGTGATATCCAACTCCTACCCATTCCAATACTGAGACCCTTCCTATAACATGAGACGTGATATCCAACTCCTTCCCATTCCAAACCTTTGCTTCTATCAAACCTGAGACCCTTCCTTTAGCATGAGATGTGATATCCAACTCCTTCCCATTCCAATACTGAGACCCTTCCTATAACATGAGACGTGATATCCAACTCCTTCCCATTCCAAACCTTTGCTTCTATCAAACCTGAGACCCTTCCTTTAGCATGAGATGTGATATCCAACTCCTTCCCATTCCTATACTGAGACCCTTCCTATAACATGAGACGTGATATCCAACTCCTTCCCATTCCAATCCTGAGACTCTTCCTATAGCATGAGATGTGATATCTCAATGCTTCTAAAACCAAACATGAGAACCATCCTATAACATGAGATGTGAAATCCAAATCATTCCCTTTCCAAACCAGAGACCCTTCCTATAGCTTCAGATGTGATATCAAACTCCTTCCCATTCAATGTGATATCCAACTCCTTCCCATTCCAATCCTGAGACCCTTCCTATACCTTGAGATGTGATATCTCAATGCTTCTAATACCAAACCTGAGACCCGTCCTAAAACATGAGATGTGAGATCCAAATCCTTCCCCTTCCAAACCTGAGACCTTTCCTTTAGCATGAGATGTCATATCCAACTCCTTCCCATTCCAAACCTGAGGCCCTTCCTATAGCATGAGATGTTATATCTTAATGCTTCTAAAACCAAACCTGAGAACCATCCTATAACATGTGAAATCCAAATCCTTCCCTTTCTAAACCGGAGACCCTTCCGATAGCATGAGATGTGATATCTCAATGCTTCGAAAACCAAACATGAGAACCATCCTATAACATGAGATGTGAAATCCAGATCCTTCCCTTTCCAAACCTGAGACCCTTCTTATAGCTTGAGATGTGATATCAAACTCCTTCCCATTCCAATCCTGAGATAGCTTGAGATGTGATATCCAACTCCTTCCCATTCCAATCCTGAGACCCTTCCTATACCATATGTGATATCTCAATGCTTCTAATACCAAACCTGAGACCCGTCCTAAAACATGAGATGTGAGATCCTAATCCTTCCCCTTCCAAACCTGAGACCTTTCCTATAGCTTGAGATGTGATATCAAACCCCTTCCCATTCCAATCCTGAGATAGCTTGAGATGTGATATCCAACTCCATCCCATTCCAATCCTGAGACCCTTACGATAGCATGAGATATGATATCTCAATGCTACTAATATCAAAACTGAGACCCTCCCTATAGTATGAGATGTGATATCTAAGTCCTTCCCATTCCTATCCTGAGACCCTTCCGATAGCAGAGATGTGATATCTCAATGCTTATACCAAACCTGATGACCCTTCCTATTGCATGAGATGTGATATCCAACTCCTTCCCATTCCAAACCTTTGCTTCTATCAAACCTGAGACCCTTCCTTTAGCATGAGATGTGATATCCAACTCCTTCCCATTCCTATACTGAGACCCTTCCTATAACATGAGACGTGATATCCAACTCCTTCCCATTCCAAACCTTTGCTTCTATCAAACCTGAGACCCTTCCTTTAGCATGAGATGTGATATCCAACTCCTTCCCATTCCAATCCTGAGACCCTTCCTATAGCTTCAGATGTGATATCAAACTCCTTCACATTCAATGTGATATCCAACTCCTTCCCATTCCAATCCTGAGACCCTTCCTATACCTTGAGATGTGATATCTCAATGCTTCTAATACCAAACCTGAGACCCGTCCTAAAACATGAGATGTGAGATCCAAATCCTTCCCCTTCCAAACCTGAGACCTTTCCTTTAACATGAGATGTCATATCCAACTCCTTCCCATTCCAAACCTGAGGCCCTTCCTATAGCATGAGATGTTACATCTTAATGCTTCTAAAACCAAACCTGAGAACCATCCTATAACATGTGAAATCCAAATCCTTCCCTTTCTAAACCGGAGACCCTTCCGATAGCATGAGATGTGATATCTCAATGCTTCGAAAACCAAACATGAGAAACATCCTATAACATGAGATGTGAAATCCAGATCCTTCCCTTTCCAAACCTGAGACCCTTCGTATAGCTTGAGATGTGATATCAAACTCCTTTCCATTCGAATCCTGAGATAGCTTGAGATGTGATATCCAACTCCTTCCCATTCCAATCCTGAGACCCTTCCTATACCATATGTGATATCTCAATGCTTCTAATACCAAACATGAGACCCGTCCTTAAACATGAGATGTGAGATCCTAATCCTTCCCCTTCCAAACCTGAGACCTTTCCTATAGCTTGAGATGTGATATCAAACCCCTTCCCATTCCAATCCTGAGATAGCTTGAGATGTGATATCCAACTCCATTCCATTCCAATCCTGAGACCCTTCCGATAGCATGATATGATATCTCAATGCTACTAATATCAAAACTGAGACCCTCCCTATAGTATGAGATGTGATATCTAAGTCCTTCCCATTCCTATCCTGAGACCCTTCCGATAGCAGATATGTGATATCTCAATGCTTATACCAAACCTGATGACCCTTCCTATTGCATGAGATGTGATATCCAACTCCTTCCCATTCCAATCCTGAGACTCTTCCTATAACATGAGATGTGATATCCAACTCCTTCCCATTCCAACCTGAGACCCTTCCTATAGAATGAGATGGGATATCCAACTCCTTCCAAATCCAATCCTGATACCCTTCCATGAGATGTGATATCCCAATGCTTCTACAAAACCTGAGACCCATACCATGGCATGAGATGTGATATCCAAATCCTTCCCCTTCCAAACCTTAGACCCTTCCTTTATCATGAGATGTGATATCCAAGTCCTTCCCATGCCATTCCTGAGACCCTTCCTATAGCATGAGATGTGATATCTCAATGCTTCTAATACCAAACCTGAGACCCTTCCAATAACATGAGATGTGATATCCAAGTCCTTCCCATGCCATTCCTGAGACCCGTCCTTTAGCATGAGATGTGATATCCAACTCCTTCCCATTCCAATACTGAGACCCTTCCTATAACATGAGACGTGATATCCAACTCCTTCCCATTCCAAACCTTTGCTTCTATCAAACCTGAGACCCTTCCTTTAGCATGAGATGTGATATCCAACTCCTTCCCATTCCAATACTGAGACCCTTCCTATAACATGAGACGTGATATCCAACTCCTTCCCATTCCAAACCTTTGCTTCTATCAAACCTGAGACCCTTCCTTTAGCATGAGATGTGATATCCAACTCCTTCCCATTCCTATACTGAGACCCTTCCTATAACATGAGACGTGATATCCAACTCCTTCCCATTCCAAACCTTTGCTTCTATCAAACCTGAGACCCTTCCTTTAGCATGAGATGTGATATCCAACTCCTTCCCATTCCAATCCTGAGACTCTTCCTATAGCATGAGATGTGAAATCCAAATCATTCCCTTTCCAAACCAGAGACCCTTCCTATAGCTTCAGATGTGATATCAAACTCCTTCCCATTCAATGTGATATCCAACTCCTTCCCATTCCCATCCTGAGACCCTTCCTATACCTTGAGATGTGATATCTCAATGCTTCTAATACCAAACCTGAGACCCGTCCTAAAACATGAGATGTGAGATCCAAATCCTTCCCCTTCCAAACCTGAGACCTTTCCTTTAGCATGAGATGTCATATCCAACTCCTTCCCATTCCAAACCTGAGGCCCTTCCTATAGCATGAGATGTTATATCTTAATGCTTCTAAAACCAAACCTGAGAACCATCCTATAACATGTGAAATCCAAATCCTTCCCTTTCTAAACCGAGGACCCTTCCGATAGCATGAGATGTGATATCTCAATGCTTCGAAAACCAAACATGAGAACCATCCTATAACATGAGATGTGAAATCCAGATCCTTCCCTTTCCAAACCTGAGACCCTTCCTATAGCTTGAGGTGTGATATCAAACTCCTTCCCATTCCAATCCTGAGATAGCTTGAGATGTGATATCCAACTCCTTCCGATTCCAATCCTGAGACCCTTCCTCTACTATGAGATGTGATATCTCAATGCTTCTAATACCAAACCTGAGACGCGTCCTAAAACATGAGATGTGAGATCCTAATCCTTCCCCTTCCAAACCTGAGACCTTTCCTATAGCTTGAGATGTGATATCAAACTCCTTCCCATGCCAATCCTGAGGTAGCTTGAGATGTGATATCCAACTCCATCCCATTCCAATCCTGAGACCCTTCCGATAGCATGAGATATGATATCTCAATGCTTCTAATATCAAAACTGAGACCCTCCCTATAGTATGAGATGTGATATCTAAGTCCTTCCCATTCCTATCCTGAGACCCTTCCGATAGCAAAGATGTGATATCTCAATGCTTATACCAAACCTGATGACCCTTCCTATTGCATGAGATGTGATATCCAACTCCTTCCCATTCCTACACTGAGACCCTTCCTATAACATGAGACGTGATATCCAACTCCTTCCCATTCCAAACCTTTGCTTCTATCAAACCTGAGACCCTTCCTTTAGCATGAGATGTGATATCCAACTCCTTCCCATTCCAATCCTGAGACTCTTCCTATAGCATGAGATGTGAAATCCAAATCATTCCCTTTCCAAACCAGAGACCCTTCCTATAGCTTCAGATGTGATATCAAACTCCTTCCCATTCAATGTGATATCCAACTCCTTCCCATTCCCATCCTGAGACCCTTCCTATACCTTGAGATGTGATATCTCAATGCTTCTAATACCAAACCTGAGACCCGTCCTAAAACATGAGATGTGAGATCCAAATCCTTCCCCTTCCAAACCTGAGACCTTTCCTTTAGCATGAGATGTCATATCCAACTCCTTCCCATTCCAAACCTGAGGCCCTTCCTATAGCATGAGATGTTATATCTTAATGCTTCTAAAACCAAACCTGAGAACCATCCTATAACATGTGAAATCCAAATCCTTCCCTTTCTAAACCGAGGACCCTTCCGATAGCATGAGATGTGATATCTCAATGCTTCGAAAACCAAACATGAGAACCATCCTATAACATGAGATGTGAAATCCAGATCCTTCCTTTTCGAAACCTGAGACCCTTCCTATAGCTTGAGGTGTGATATCAAACTCCTTCCCATTCCAATCCTGAGATAGCTTGAGATGTGATATCCAACTCCTTCCCATTCCAATCCTGAGACCCTTCCTCTACCATGAGATGTGATATCTCAATGCTTCTAATACCAAACCTGAGACGCGTCCTAAAACATGAGATGTGAGATCCTAATCCTTCCCCTTCCAAACCTGAGACCTTTCCTATAGCTTGAGATGTGATATCAAACTCCTTCCCATGCCAATCCTGAGGTAGCTTGAGATGTGATATCCAACTCCTTCCCATTTCAATCCTGAGTTCCTTCCTATAGCATGAGATGTGATTTCCAAATCCTTCCCATTCCAATCCTGAAACCCTTCCTATAGCATGAGAAGGGATATCCAACTCCTTCCCATTCCAATCCTGAGACCCTTCCTATACCATGAGATGTGCTATCTCAATGCTGCTAATACCAAACCTGAGACCCTTCCAATAACATGAGATGTGATATCCAAGTCCTTCCCATGCCATTCCTGAGACCCTTCCTTTAGCATGAGATGTGATATCCAACTCCTACCCATTCCAATACTGAGACCCTTCCTATAACATGAGACGTGATATCCAACTCCTTCCCATTCCAAACCTTTGCTTCTATCAAACCTGAGACCCTTCCTTTAGCATGAGATGTGATATCCAACTCCTTCCCATTCCAATACTGAGACCCTTCCTATAACATGAGACGTGATATCCAACTCCTTCCCATTCCAAACCTATGCTTCTATCAAACCTGAGACCCTTCCTTTAGCATGAGATGTGATATCCAACTCCTTCCCATTCCTATACTGAGACCCTTCCTATAACATGAGACGTGATATCCAACTCCTTCCCATTCCAATCCTGAGACTCTTCCTATAGCATGAGATGTGATATCTCAATGCTTCTAAAACCAAACATGAGAACCATCCTATAACATGAGATGTGAAATCCAAATCATTCCCTTTCCAAACCAGAGACCCTTCCTATAGCTTCAGATGTGATATCAAACTCCTTCCCATTCAACGTGATATCCAACTCCTTCCCATTCCAATCCTGAGACCCTTCCTATACCTTGAGATGTGATATCTCAATGCTTCTAATACCAAACCTGAGACCCGTCCTAAAACATGAGATGTGAGATCCAAATCCTTCCCCTTCCAAACCTGAGACCTTTCCTTTAGCATGAGATGTCATATCCAACTCCTTCCCATTCCAAACCTGAGGCCCTTCCTATAGCATGAGATGTTATATCTTAATGATTCTAAAACCAACCCTGAGAACCATCCTATAACATGTGAAATCCAAATCCTTCCCTTTCTAAACCGGAGACCCTTCCGATAGCATGAGATGTGATATCTCAATGCTTCGAAAACCAAACATGAGAACCATCCTATAACATGAGATGTGAAATCCAGATCCTTCCCTTTCCAAACCTGAGACCCTTCTTATAGCTTGAGATGTGATATCAAACTCCTTCCCATTCCAATCCTGAGATAGCTTGAGATGTGATATCCAACTCCTTCCCATTCCAATCCTGAGACCCTTCCTATACCATATGTGATATCTCAATGCTTCTAATACCAAACCTGAGACCCGTCCTAAAACATGAGATGTGAGATCCTAATCCTTCCCCTTCCAAACCTGAGACCTTTCCTATAGCTTGAGATGTGATATCAAACTCCTTCCCATTCCAATCCTGAGATAGCTTGAGATGTGATATCCAACTCCATCCCATTCCAATCCTGAGACCCTTCCGATAGCATGAGATATGATATCTCAATGCTACTAATATCAAAACTGAGACCCTCCCTATAGTATGAGATGTGATATCTAAGTCCTTCCCATTCCTATCCTGAGACCCTTCCGATAGCAGAGATGTGATATCTCAATGCTTATACCAAACCTGATGACCCTTCCTATTGCATGAGATGTGATATCCAACTCCTTCCCATTCCAAACCTTTGCTTCTATCAAACCTGAGACCCTTCCTTTAGCATGAGATGTGATATCCAACTCCTTCCCATTCCTATACTGAGACCCTTCCTATAACATGAGACGTGATATCCAACTCCTTCCCATTCCAAACCTTTGCTTCTATCAAACCTGAGACCCTTCCTTTAGCATGAGATGTGATATCCAACTCCTTCCCATTCCAATCCTGAGACTCTTCCTATATCTTCAGGTGTGATATCAAACTCCTTCACATTCAATGTGATATCCAACTCATTCCCATTCCAATCCTGAGACCCTTCCTACACCTTGAGATGTGATATCTCAATGCTTCTAATACCAAACCTGAGACCCGTCCTAAAACATGAGATGTGAGATCCAAATCCTTCCCCTTCCAAACCTGAGACCTTTCCTTTAACATGAGATGTCATATCCAACTCCTTCCCATTCCAAACCTGAGGCCCTTCCTATAGTATGAGATGTGATATCTAAGTCCTTCCCATTCCTATCCTGAGACCCTTCCGATAGCAGAGATGTGATATCTCAATGCTTATACCAAACCTGATGACCCTTCCTATTGCATGAGATGTGATATCCAACTCCTTCCCATTCCAAACCTTTGCTTCTATCAAACCTGAGACCCTTCCTTTAGCATGAGATGTGATATCCAACTCCTTCCCATTACTATACTGAGACCCTTCCTATAACATGAGACGTGATATCCAACTCCTTCCCATTCCAAACCTTTGCTTCTATCAAACCTTCCTTTAGCATGAGATGTGATATCCAACTCCTTCCCATTCCAATCCTGAGACTCTTCCTATATCTTCAGATGTGATATCAAACTCCTTCACATTCAATGTGATATCCAACTCCTTCCCATTCCAATCCTGAGACCCTTCCTATACCTTGAGATGTGATATCTCAATGCTTCTAATACCAAACCTGAGACCCGTCCTAAAACATGAGATGTGAGATCCAAATCCTTCCCCTTCCAAACCTGAGACCTTTCCTTTAACATGAGATGTCATATCCAACTCCTTCCCATTCCAAACCTGAGATGTGATATCTCAATGCTTCTAATACCAAACCTGAGACCCGTCCTAAAACATGAGATGTGAGATCCAAATCCTTCCCCTTCCAAACCTGAGACCTTTCCTTTAACATGAGATGTCATATCCAACTCCTTCCCATTCCAAACCTGAGGCCCTTCCTATAGCATGAGATGTTATATATTAATGCTTCTAAAACCAAACCTGAGAACCATCCTATAACATGTGAAATCCAAATCCTTCCCTTTCTAAACCTGAGACCCTTCCGATAGCATGAGATGTGATATCTCAATGCTTCGAAAACCAAACATGAGAACCATCCTATAACATGAGATGTGAAATCCAGATCCTTCCCTTTCCAAACCTGAGACCCTTCCTATAGCTTGAGGTGTGATATCAAACTCCTTCCCATTCCAATCCTGAGATATCTTGAGATGTGATATCCAACTCCTTCCGATTCCAATCCTGAGACCCTTCCTATACCATGAGATGTGATATCTCAATGCTTCTAATACCAAACCTGAGACCCGTCCTAAAACATGAGATGTGAGATCCTAATCCTTCCCCTTCCAAACCTGAGACCTTTCCTATAGCTTGAGATGTGATATCAAACTCCTTCCCATTCCAATCCTGAGATAGCTTGAGATGTGATATCCAACTCCATCCCATTGCAATCCTGAGACCCTTCCGATAGCATGAGATATGATATCTCAATGCTTCTAATATCAAAACTGAGACCCTCCCTATAGTATGAGATGTGATATCTAAGTCCTTCCCATTCCTATCCTGAGACCCTTCCGATAGCAAAGATGTGATATGTCAATGCTTATAGTAAACCTGATGACCCTTCCTATTGCATGAGATGTGATTTCCAACTCCTTCCCATTTCAATCCTGAGTTCCTTCCTATAGCATGAGATGTGATATCTCAATGCTTCTAATACCAAACCTGGGACCAGTCCTATAACATGAGATATGATATCCAAATCCTTCCCCTTCCAAACCTGAGACCCTTCCTTTAGCATGAGATGTGATTTCCAAATCCTTCCCATTCCAATCCTGAAACCCTTCCTATAGCATGAGATGTGATATCTCAATGTTTCTAATAAAAAACCTGAGACCTTCCTATAGCAAGAGATGTGATATCCAAATCCTTCCCAGTCAAATCCTGAGACCCTTCCTATAATGAGATGTGATATCCAACTCTTTCCCATTCCAACCTGAGACCCTTCCTATAGCATGAGAAGGGATATCCAACTCCTTCCCATTCCAATCCTGAGACCCTTCCTATACCATGAGATGTGCTATCTCAATGCTGCTAATACCAAACCTGAGATCCTTCCAATAACATGAGATGTGATATCCAAGTCCTTCCCATGCCATTCCTGAGACCCTTCCTTTAGCATGAGATGTGATATCCAACTCCTACCCATTCCAATACTGAGACCCTTCCTATAACATGAGACGTGATATCCAACTCCTTCCCATTCCAAA
Source organism: Ambystoma mexicanum (assembly GCF_040938575.1). NCBI lineage: Eukaryota > Metazoa > Chordata > Amphibia > Caudata > Ambystomatidae > Ambystoma > Ambystoma mexicanum. The sequence goes on along the minus strand of NC_090931.1, from coordinate 505,931,540 downwards.
CCTTTGCTTCTATCAAACCTGAGACCCTTCCTTTAGCATGAGATGTGATATCCAACTCCTTCCCATTCCAATACTGAGACCCTTCCTATAACATGAGACGTGATATCCAACTCCTTCCCATTCCAAACCTTTGCTTCTATCAAACCTGAGACCCTTCCTTTAGCATGAGATGTGATATCCAACTCCTTCCCATTCCTATACTGAGACCCTTCCTATAACATGAGACGTGATATCCAACTCCTTCCCATTCCAATCCTGAGACTCTTCCTATAGCATGAGATGTGATATCTCAATGCTTCTAAAACCAAACATGAGAACCATCCTATAACATGAGATGTGAAATCCAAATCATTCCCTTTCCAAACCAGAGACCCTTCCTATAGCTTCAGATGTGATATCAAACTCCTTCCCATTCAATGTGATATCCAACTCCTTCCCATTCCAATCCTGAGACCCTTCCTATACCTTGAGATGTGATATCTCAATGCTTCTAATACCAAACCTGAGACCCGTCCTAAAACATGAGATGTGAGATCCAAATCCTTCCCCTTCCAAACCTGAGACCTTTCCTTTAGCATGAGATGTCATATCCAACTCCTTCCCATTCCAAACCTGAGGCCCTTCCTATAGCATGAGATGTTATATCTTAATGCTTCTAAAACCAAACCTGAGAACCATCCTATAACATGTGAAATCCAAATCCTTCCCTTTCTAAACCGGAGACCCTTCCGATAGCATGAGATGTGATATCTCAATGCTTCGAAAACCAAACATGAGAACCATCCTATAACATGAGATGTGAAATCCAGATCCTTCCCTTTCCAAACCTGAGACCCTTCTTATAGCTTGAGATGTGATATCAAACTCCTTCCCATTCCAATCCTGAGATAGCTTGAGATGTGATATCCAACTCCTTCCCATTCCAATCCTGAGACCCTTCCTATACCATATGTGATATCTCAATGCTTCTAATACCAAACCTGAGACCCGTCCTAAAACATGAGATGTGAGATCCTAATCCTTCCCCTTCCAAACCTGAGACCTTTCCTATAGCTTGAGATGTGATATCAAACCCCTTCCCATTCCAATCCTGAGATAGCTTGAGATGTGATATCCAACTCCATCCCATTCCAATCCTGAGACCCTTACGATAGCATGAGATATGATATCTCAATGCTACTAATATCAAAACTGAGACCCTCCCTATAGTATGAGATGTGATATCTAAGTCCTTCCCATTCCTATCCTGAGACCCTTCCGATAGCAGAGATGTGATATCTCAATGCTTATACCAAACCTGATGACCCTTCCTATTGCATGAGATGTGATATCCAACTCCTTCCCATTCCAAACCTTTGCTTCTATCAAACCTGAGACCCTTCCTTTAGCATGAGATGTGATATCCAACTCCTTCCCATTCCTATACTGAGACCCTTCCTATAACATGAGACGTGATATCCAACTCCTTCCCATTCCAAACCTTTGCTTCTATCAAACCTGAGACCCTTCCTTTAGCATGAGATGTGATATCCAACTCCTTCCCATTCCAATCCTGAGACCCTTCCTATAGCTTCAGATGTGATATCAAACTCCTTCACATTCAATGTGATATCCAACTCCTTCCCATTCCAATCCTGAGACCCTTCCTATACCTTGAGATGTGATATCTCAATGCTTCTAATACCAAACCTGAGACCCGTCCTAAAACATGAGATGTGAGATCCAAATCCTTCCCCTTCCAAACCTGAGACCTTTCCTTTAACATGAGATGTCATATCCAACTCCTTCCCATTCCAAACCTGAGGCCCTTCCTATAGTATGAGATGTGATATCTAAGTCCTTCCCATTCCTATCCTGAGACCCTTCCGATAGCAGAGATGTGATATCCAATGCTTATACCAAACCTGATGACCCTTCCTATTGCATGAGATGTGATATCCAACTCCTTCCCATTCCAAACCTTTGCTTCTATCAAACCTGAGACCCTTCCTTTAGCATGAGATGTGATATCCAACTCCTTCCCATTCCTATACTGAGACCCTTCCTATAACATGAGACGTGATATCCAACTCCTTCCCATTCCAAACCTTTGCTTCTATCAAACCTTCCTTTAGCATGAGATGTGATATCCAACTCCTTCCCATTCCAATCCTGAGACTCTTCCTATATCTTCAGATGTGATATCAAACTCCTTCACATTCAATGTGATATCCAACTCCTTCCCATTCCAATCCTGAGACCCTTCCTATACCTTGAGATGTGATATCTCAATGCTTCTAATACCAAACCTGAGACCCGTCCTAAAACATGAGATGTGAGATCCAAATCCTTCCCCTTCCAAACCTGAGACCTTTCCTTTAACATGAGATGTCATATCCAACTCCTTCCCATTCCAAACCTGAGATGTGATATCTCAATGCTTCTAATACCAAACCTGAGACCCGTCCTAAAACATGAGATGTGAGATCCAAATCCTTCCCCTTCCAAACCTGAGACCTTTCCTTTAACATGAGATGTCATATCCAACTCCTTCCCATTCCAAACCTGAGGCCCTTCCTATAGCATGAGATGTTATATATTAATGCTTCTAAAACCAAACCTGAGAACCATCCTATAACATGTGAAATCCAAATCCTTCCCTTTCTAAACCTGAGACCCTTCCGATAGCATGAGATGTGATATCTCAATGCTTCGAAAACCAAACATGAGAACCATCCTATAACATGAGATGTGAAATCCAGATCCTTCCCTTTCCAAACCTGAGACCCTTCCTATAGCTTGAGGTGTGATATCAAACTCCTTCCCATTCCAATCCTGAGATATCTTGAGATGTGATATCCAACTCCTTCCGATTCCAATCCTGAGACCCTTCCTATACCATGAGATGTGATATCTCAATGCTTCTAATACCAAACCTGAGACCCGTCCTAAAACATGAGATGTGAGATCCTAATCCTTCCCCTTCCAAACCTGAGACCTTTCCTATAGCTTGAGATGTGATATCAAACTCCTTCCCATTCCAATCCTGAGATAGCTTGAGATGTGATATCCAACTCCATCCCATTGCAATCCTGAGACCCTTCCGATAGCATGAGATATGATATCTCAATGCTTCTAATATCAAAACTGAGACCCTCCCTATAGTATGAGATGTGATATCTAAGTCCTTCCCATTCCTATCCTGAGACCCTTCCGATAGCAAAGATGTGATATGTCAATGCTTATACCAAACCTGATGACCCTTCCTATTGCATGAGATGTGATTTCCAACTCCTTCCCATTTCAATCCTGAGTTCCTTCCTATAGCATGAGATGTGATATCTCAATGCTTCTAATACCAAACCTGGGACCAGTCCTATAACATGAGATATGATATCCAAATCCTTCCCCTTCCAAACCTGAGACCTTTCCTTTAGCATGAGATGTGATTTCCAAATCCTTCCCATTCCAATCCTGAAACCCTTCCTATAGCATGAGGTGTGATATCTCAATGTTTCTAATAAAAAACCTGAGACCTTCCTATAGCAAGAGATGTGATATCCAAATCCTTCCCAGTCAAATCCTGAGACCCTTCCTATAATGAGATGTGATATCCAACTCTTTCCCATTCCAACCTGAGACCCTTCCTATAGCATGAGAAGGGATATCCAACTCCTTCCCATGCCATTCCTGTGACCCTTCCTTTAGCATGAGATGTGATATCCAACTCCTACCCATTCCAATACTGAGACCCTTCCTATAACATGAGACGTGATATCCAACTCCTTCCCTTTCCAAACCTTTGCTTCTATCAAACCTGAGACCCTTCCTTTAGCATGAGATGTGATATCCAACTCCTTCCCATTCCAATACTGAGACCCTTCCTATAACATGAGACGTGATATCCAACTCCTTCCCATTCCAAACCTTTGCTTCTATCAAACCTGAGACCCTTCCTTTAGCATGAGATGTGATATCCAACTCCTTCCCATTCCTATACTGAGACCCTTCCTATAACATGAGACGTGATATCCAACTCCTTCCCATTCCAATCCTGAGACTCTTCCTATAGCATGAGATGTGATATCTCAATGCTTCTAAAACCAAACATGAGAACCATCCTATAACATGAGATGTGAAATCCAAATCATTCCCTTTCCAAACCAGAGACCCTTCCTATAGCTTCAGATGTGATATCAAACTCCTTCCCATTCAATGTGATATCCAACTCCTTCCCATTCCAATCCTGAGACCCTTCCTATACCTTGAGATGTGATATCTCAATGCTTCTAATACCAAACCTGAGACCCGTCCTAAAACATGAGATGTGAGATCCAAATCCTTCTCCTTCCAAACCTGAGACCTTTCCTTTAGCATGAGATGTCATATCCAACTCCTTCCCATTCCAAACCTGAGGCCCTTCCTATAGCATGAGATGTTATATCTTAATGCTTCTAAAACCAAACCTGAGAACCATCCTATAACATGTGAAATCCAAATCCTTCCCTTTCTAAACCGGAGACCCTTCCGATAGCATGAGATGTGATATCTCAATGCTTCGAAAACCAAACATGAGAACCATCCTATAACATGAGATGTGAAATCCAGATCCTTCCCTTTCCAAACCTGAGACCCTTCTTATAGCTTGAGATGTGATATCAAACTCCTTCCCATTCCAATCCTGAGATAGCTTGAGATGTGATATCCAACTCCTTCCCATTCCAATCCTGAGACCCTTCCTATACCATATGTGATATCTCAATGCTTCTAATACCAAACCTGAGACCCGTCCTAAAACATGAGATGTGAGATCCTAATCCTTCCCCTTCCAAACCTGAGACCTTTCCTATAGCTTGAGATGTGATATCAAACCCCTTCCCATTCCAATCCTGAGATAGCTTGAGATGTGATATCCAACTCCATCCCATTCCAATCCTGAGACCCTTACGATAGCATGAGATATGATATCTCAATGCTACTAATATCAAAACTGAGACCCTCCCTATAGTATGAGATGTGATATCTAAGTCCTTCCCATTCCTATCCTGAGACCCTTCCGATAGCAGAGATGTGATATCTCAATGCTTATACCAAACCTGATGACCCTTCCTATTGCATGAGATGTGATATCCAACTCCTTCCCATTCCAAACCTTTGCTTCTATCAAACCTGAGACCCTTCCTTTAGCATGAGATGTGATATCCAACTCCTTCCCATTCCTATACTGAGACCCTTCCTATAACATGAGACGTGATATCCAACTCCTTCCCATTCCAAACCTTTGCTTCTATCAAACCTGAGACCCTTCCTTTAGCATGAGATGTGATATCCAACTCCTTCCCATTCCAATCCTGAGACCCTTCCTATAGCTTCAGATGTGATATCAAACTCCTTCACATTCAATGTGATATCCAACTCCTTCCCATTCCAATCCTGAGACCCTTCCTATACCTTGAGATGTGATATCTCAATGCTTCTAATACCAAACCTGAGACCCGTCCTAAAACATGAGATGTGAGATCCAAATCCTTCCCCTTCCAAACCTGAGACCTTTCCTTTAACATGAGATGTCATATCCAACTCCTTCCCATTCCAAACCTGAGGCCCTTCCTATAGCATGAGATGTTACATCTTAATGCTTCTAAAACCAAACCTGAGAACCATCCTATAACATGTGAAATCCAAATCCTTCCCTTTCTAAACCGGAGACCCTTCCGATAGCATGAGATGTGATATCTCAATGCTTCGAAAACCAAACATGAGAAACATCCTATAACATGAGATGTGAAATCCAGATCCTTCCCTTTCCAAACCTGAGACCCTTCGTATAGCTTGAGATGTGATATCAAACTCCTTTCCATTCGAATCCTGAGATAGCTTGAGATGTGATATCCAACTCCTTCCCATTCCAATCCTGAGACCCTTCCTATACCATATGTGATATCTCAATGCTTCTAATACCAAACATGAGACCCGTCCTTAAACATGAGATGTGAGATCCTAATCCTTCCCCTTCCAAACCTGAGACCTTTCCTATAGCTTGAGATGTGATATCAAACCCCTTCCCATTCCAATCCTGAGATAGCTTGAGATGTTATATCCAACTCCATCCCATTCCAATCCTGAGACCCTTCCGATAGCATGATATGATATCTCAATGCTACTAATATCAAAACTGAGACCCTCCCTATAGTATGAGATGTGATATCTAAGTCCTTCCCATTCCTATCCTGAGACCCTTCCGATAGCAGATATGTGATATCTCAATGCTTATACCAAACCTGATGACCCTTCCTATTGCATGAGATGTGATATCCAACTCCTTCCCATTCCAATCCTGAGACTCTTCCTATAACATGAGATGTGATATCCAACTCCTTCCCATTCCAACCTGAGACCCTTCCTATAGAATGAGATGGGATATCCAACTCCTTCCAAATCCAATCCTGATACCCTTCCATGAGATGTGATATCCCAATGCTTCTACAAAACCTGAGACCCATACCATGGCATGAGATGTGATATCCAAATCCTTCCCCTTCCAAACCTTAGACCCTTCCTTTATCATGAGATGTGATATCCAAGTCCTTCCCATGCCATTCCTGAGACCCTTCCTATAGCATGAGATGTGATATCTCAATGCTTCTAATACCAAACCTGAGACCCTTCCAATAACATGAGATGTGATATCCAAGTCCTTCCCATGCCATTCCTGAGACCCGTCCTTTAGCATGAGATGTGATATCCAACTCCTTCCCATTCCAATACTGAGACCCTTCCTATAACATGAGACGTGATATCCAACTCCTTCCCATTCCAAACCTTTGCTTCTATCAAACCTGAGACCCTTCCTTTAGCATGAGATGTGATATCCAACTCCTTCCCATTCCAATACTGAGACCCTTCCTATAACATGAGACGTGATATCCAACTCCTTCCCATTCCAAACCTTTGCTTCTATCAAACCTGAGACCCTTCCTTTAGCATGAGATGTGATATCCAACTCCTTCCCATTCCTATACTGAGACCCTTCCTATAACATGAGACGTGATATCCAACTCCTTCCCATTCCAAACCTTTGCTTCTATCAAACCTGAGACCCTTCCTTTAGCATGAGATGTGATATCCAACTCCTTCCCATTCCAATCCTGAGACTCTTCCTATAGCATGAGATGTGAAATCCAAATCATTCCCTTTCCAAACCAGAGACCCTTCCTATAGCTTCAGATGTGATATCAAACTCCTTCCCATTCAATGTGATATCCAACTCCTTCCCATTCCCATCCTGAGACCCTTCCTATACCTTGAGATGTGATATCTCAATGCTTCTAATACCAAACCTGAGACCCGTCCTAAAACATGAGATGTGAGATCCAAATCCTTCCCCTTCCAAACCTGAGACCTTTCCTTTAGCATGAGATGTCATATCCAACTCCTTCCCATTCCAAACCTGAGGCCCTTCCTATAGCATGAGATGTTATATCTTAATGCTTCTAAAACCAAACCTGAGAACCATCCTATAACATGTGAAATCCAAATCCTTCCCTTTCTAAACCGAGGACCCTTCCGATAGCATGAGATGTGATATCTCAATGCTTCGAAAACCAAACATGAGAACCATCCTATAACATGAGATGTGAAATCCAGATCCTTCCCTTTCCAAACCTGAGACCCTTCCTATAGCTTGAGGTGTGATATCAAACTCCTTCCCATTCCAATCCTGAGATAGCTTGAGATGTGATATCCAACTCCTTCCGATTCCAATCCTGAGACCCTTCCTCTACTATGAGATGTGATATCTCAATGCTTCTAATACCAAACCTGAGACGCGTCCTAAAACATGAGATGTGAGATCCTAATCCTTCCCCTTCCAAACCTGAGACCTTTCCTATAGCTTGAGATGTGATATCAAACTCCTTCCCATGCCAATCCTGAGGTAGCTTGAGATGTGATATCCAACTCCATCCCATTCCAATCCTGAGACCCTTCCGATAGCATGAGATATGATATCTCAATGCTTCTAATATCAAAACTGAGACCCTCCCTATAGTATGAGATGTGATATCTAAGTCCTTCCCATTCCTATCCTGAGACCCTTCCGATAGCAAAGATGTGATATCTCAATGCTTATACCAAACCTGATGACCCTTCCTATTGCATGAGATGTGATATCCAACTCCTTCCCATTCCTATACTGAGACCCTTCCTATAACATGAGACGTGATATCCAACTCCTTCCCATTCCAAACCTTTGCTTCTATCAAACCTGAGACCCTTCCTTTAGCATGAGATGTGATATCCAACTCCTTCCCATTCCAATCCTGAGACTCTTCCTATAGCATGAGATGTGAAATCCAAATCATTCCCTTTCCAAACCAGAGACCCTTCCTATAGCTTCAGATGTGATATCAAACTCCTTCCCATTCAATGTGATATCCAACTCCTTCCCATTCCCATCCTGAGACCCTTCCTATACCTTGAGATGTGATATCTCAATGCTTCTAATACCAAACCTGAGACCCGTCCTAAAACATGAGATGTGAGATCCAAATCCTTCCCCTTCCAAACCTGAGACCTTTCCTTTAGCATGAGATGTCATATCCAACTCCTTCCCATTCCAAACCTGAGGCCCTTCCTATAGCATGAGATGTTATATCTTAATGCTTCTAAAACCAAACCTGAGAACCATCCTATAACATGTGAAATCCAAATCCTTCCCTTTCTAAACCGAGGACCCTTCCGATAGCATGAGATGTGATATCTCAATGCTTCGAAAACCAAACATGAGAACCATCCTATAACATGAGATGTGAAATCCAGATCCTTCCTTTTCCAAACCTGAGACCCTTCCTATAGCTTGAGGTGTGATATCAAACTCCTTCCCATTCCAATCCTGAGATAGCTTGAGATGTGATATCCAACTCCTTCCCATTCCAATCCTGAGACCCTTCCTCTACCATGAGATGTGATATCTCAATGCTTCTAATACCAAACCTGAGACGCGTCCTAAAACATGAGATGTGAGATCCTAATCCTTCCCCTTCCAAACCTGAGACCTTTCCTATAGCTTGAGATGTGATATCAAACTCCTTCCCATGCCAATCCTGAGGTAGCTTGAGATGTGATATCCAACTCCTTCCCATTTCAATCCTGAGTTCCTTCCTATAGCATGAGATGTGATTTCCAAATCCTTCCCATTCCAATCCTGAAACCCTTCCTATAGCATGAGAAGGGATATCCAACTCCTTCCCATTCCAATCCTGAGACCCTTCCTATACCATGAGATGTGCTATCTCAATGCTGCTAATACCAAACCTGAGACCCTTCCAATAACATGAGATGTGATATCCAAGTCCTTCCCATGCCATTCCTGAGACCCTTCCTTTAGCATGAGATGTGATATCCAACTCCTACCCATTCCAATACTGAGACCCTTCCTATAACATGAGACGTGATATCCAACTCCTTCCCATTCCAAACCTTTGCTTCTATCAAACCTGAGACCCTTCCTTTAGCATGAGATGTGATATCCAACTCCTTCCCATTCCTATACTGAGACCCTTCCTATAACATGAGACGTGATATCCAACTCCTTCCCATTCCAATCCTGAGACTCTTCCTATAGCATGAGATGTGATATCTCAATGCTTCTAAAACCAAACATGAGAACCATCCTATAACATGAGATGTGAAATCCAAATCATTCCCTTTCCAAACCAGAGACCCTTCCTATAGCTTCAGATGTGATATCAAACTCCTTCCCATTCAACGTGATATCCAACTCCTTCCCATTCCAATCCTGAGACCCTTCCTATACCTTGAGATGTGATATCTCAATGCTTCTAATACCAAACCTGAGACCCGTCCTAAAACATGAGATGTGAGATCCAAATCCTTCCCCTTCCAAACCTGAGACCTTTCCTTTAGCATGAGATGTCATATCCAACTCCTTCCCATTCCAAACCTGAGGCCCTTCCTATAGCATGAGATGTTATATCTTAATGCTTCTAAAACCAACCCTGAGAACCATCCTATAACATGTGAAATCCAAATCCTTCCCTTTCTAAACCGGAGACCCTTCCGATAGCATGAGATGTGATATCTCAATGCTTCGAAAACCAAACATGAGAACCATCCTATAACATGAGATGTGAAATCCAGATCCTTCCCTTTCCAAACCTGAGACCCTTCTTATAGCTTGAGATGTGATATCAAACTCCTTCCCATTCCAATCCTGAGATAGCTTGAGATGTGATATCCAACTCCTTCCCATTCCAATCCTGAGACCCTTCCTATACCATATGTGATATCTCAATGCTTCTAATACCAAACCTGAGACCCGTCCTAAAACATGAGATGTGAGATCCTAATCCTTCCCCTTCCAAACCTGAGACCTTTCCTATAGCTTGAGATGTGATATCAAACTCCTTCCCATTCCAATCCTGAGATAGCTTGAGATGTGATATCCAACTCCATCCCATTCCAATCCTGAGACCCTTCCGATAGCATGAGATATGATATCTCAATGCTACTAATATCAAAACTGAGACCCTCCCTATAGTATGAGATGTGATATCTAAGTCCTTCCCATTCCTATCCTGAGACCCTTCCGATAGCAGAGATGTGATATCTCAATGCTTATACCAAACCTGATGACCCTTCCTATTGCATGAGATGTGATATCCAACTCCTTCCCATTCCAAACCTTTGCTTCTATCAAACCTGAGACCCTTCCTTTAGCATGAGATGTGATATCCAACTCCTTCCCATTCCTATACTGAGACCCTTCCTATAACATGAGACGTGATATCCAACTCCTTCCCATTCCAAACCTTTGCTTCTATCAAACCTGAGACCCTTCCTTTAGCATGAGATGTGATATCCAACTCCTTCCCATTCCAATCCTGAGACTCTTCCTATATCTTCAGGTGTGATATCAAACTCCTTCACATTCAATGTGATATCCAACTCATTCCCATTCCAATCCTGAGACCCTTCCTACACCTTGAGATGTGATATCTCAATGCTTCTAATACCAAACCTGAGACCCGTCCTAAAACATGAGATGTGAGATCCAAATCCTTCCCCTTCCAAACCTGAGACCTTTCCTTTAACATGAGATGTCATATCCAACTCCTTCCCATTCCAAACCTGAGGCCCTTCCTATAGTATGAGATGTGATATCTAAGTCCTTCCCATTCCTATCCTGAGACCCTTCCGATAGCAGAGATGTGATATCTCAATGCTTATACCAAACCTGATGACCCTTCCTATTGCATGAGATGTGATATCCAACTCCTTCCCATTCCAAACCTTTGCTTCTATCAAACCTGAGACCCTTCCTTTAGCATGAGATGTGATATCCAACTCCTTCCCATTCCTATACTGAGACCCTTCCTATAACATGAGACGTGATATCCAACTCCTTCCCATTCCAAACCTTTGCTTCTATCAAACCTTCCTTTAGCATGAGATGTGATATCCAACTCCTTCCCATTCCAATCCTGAGACTCTTCCTATATCTTCAGATGTGATATCAAACTCCTTCACATTCAATGTGATATCCAACTCCTTCCCATTCCAATCCTGAGACCCTTCCTATACCTTGAGATGTGATATCTCAATGCTTCTAATACCAAACCTGAGACCCGTCCTAAAACATGAGATGTGAGATCCAAATCCTTCCCCTTCCAAACCTGAGACCTTTCCTTTAACATGAGATGTCATATCCAACTCCTTCCCATTCCAAACCTGAGATGTGATATCTCAATGCTTCTAATACCAAACCTGAGACCCGTCCTAAAACATGAGATGTGAGATCCAAATCCTTCCCCTTCCAAACCTGAGACCTTTCCTTTAACATGAGATGTCATATCCAACTCCTTCCCATTCCAAACCTGAGGCCCTTCCTATAGCATGAGATGTTATATATTAATGCTTCTAAAACCAAACCTGAGAACCATCCTATAACATGTGAAATCCAAATCCTTCCCTTTCTAAACCTGAGACCCTTCCGATAGCATGAGATGTGATATCTCAATGCTTCGAAAACCAAACATGAGAACCATCCTATAACATGAGATGTGAAATCCAGATCCTTCCCTTTCCAAACCTGAGACCCTTCCTATAGCTTGAGGTGTGATATCAAACTCCTTCCCATTCCAATCCTGAGATATCTTGAGATGTGATATCCAACTCCTTCCGATTCCAATCCTGAGACCCTTCCTATACCATGAGATGTGATATCTCAATGCTTCTAATACCAAACCTGAGACCCGTCCTAAAACATGAGATGTGAGATCCTAATCCTTCCCCTTCCAAACCTGAGACCTTTCCTATAGCTTGAGATGTGATATCAAACTCCTTCCCATTCCAATCCTGAGATAGCTTGAGATGTGATATCCAACTCCATCCCATTGCAATCCTGAGACCCTTCCGATAGCATGAGATATGATATCTCAATGCTTCTAATATCAAAACTGAGACCCTCCCTATAGTATGAGATGTGATATCTAAGTCCTTCCCATTCCTATCCTGAGACCCTTCCGATAGCAAAGATGTGATATGTCAATGCTTATAGTAAACCTGATGACCCTTCCTATTGCATGAGATGTGATTTCCAACTCCTTCCCATTTCAATCCTGAGTTCCTTCCTATAGCATGAGATGTGATATCTCAATGCTTCTAATACCAAACCTGGGACCAGTCCTATAACATGAGATATGATATCCAAATCCTTCCCCTTCCAAACCTGAGACCCTTCCTTTAGCATGAGATGTGATTTCCAAATCCTTCCCATTCCAATCCTGAAACCCTTCCTATAGCATGAGATGTGATATCTCAATGTTTCTAATAAAAAACCTGAGACCTTCCTATAGCAAGAGATGTGATATCCAAATCCTTCCCAGTCAAATCCTGAGACCCTTCCTATAATGAGATGTGATATCCAACTCTTTCCCATTCCAACCTGAGACCCTTCCTATAGCATGAGAAGGGATATCCAACTCCTTCCCATTCCAATCCTGAGACCCTTCCTATACCATGAGATGTGCTATCTCAATGCTGCTAATACCAAACCTGAGATCCTTCCAATAACATGAGATGTGATATCCAAGTCCTTCCCATGCCATTCCTGAGACCCTTCCTTTAGCATGAGATGTGATATCCAACTCCTACCCATTCCAATACTGAGACCCTTCCTATAACATGAGACGTGATATCCAACTCCTTCCCATTCCAAACCTTTGCTTCTATCAAACCTGAGACCCTTCCTTTAGCATGAGATGTGATATCCAACTCCTTCCCATTCCAATACTGAGACCCTTCCTATAACATGAGACGTGATATCCAACTCCTTCCCATTCCAAACCTTTGCTTCTATCAAACCTGAGACCCTTCCTTTAGCATGAGATCTGATATCCAACTCCTTCCCATTCCTATACTGAGACCCTTCCTATAACATGAGACGTGATATCCAACTCCTTCCCATTCCAATCCTGAGACTCTTCCTATAGCATGAGATGTGATATCTCAATGCTTCTAAAACCAAACATGAGAACCATCCTATAACATGAGATGTGAAATCCAAATCATTCCCTTTCCAAACCAGAGACCCTTCCTATGGCTTCAGATGTGATATCAAACTCCTTCCCATTCAATGTGATATCCAACTCCTTCCCATTCCAATCCTGAGACCCTTCCTATACCTTGAGATGTGATATCTCAATGCTTCTAATACCAAACCTGAGACCCGTCCTAAAACATGAGATGTGAGATCCAAATCCTTCCCCTTCCAAACCTGAGACCTTTCCTTTAGCATGAGATGTCATATCCAACTCCTTCCCATTCCAAACCTGAGGCCCTTCCTATAGCATGAGATGTTATATCTTAATGCTTCTAAAACCAAACCTGAGAACCATCCTATAACATGTGAAATCCAAATCCTTCCCTTTCTAAACCGGAGACCCTTCCGATAGCATGAGATGTGATATCTCAATGCTTCGAAAACCAAACATGAGAACCATCCTATAACATGAGATGTGAAATCCAGATCCTTCCCTTTCCAAACCTGAGACCCTTCTTATAGCTTGAGATGTGATATCAAACTCCTTCCCATTCCAATCCTGAGATAGCTTGAGATGTGATATCCAACTCCTTCCCATTCCAATCCTGAGACCCTTCCTATACCATATGTGATATCTCAATGCTTCTAATACCAAACCTGAGACCCGTCCTAAAACATGAGATGTGAGATCCTAATCCTTCCCCTTCCAAACCTGAGACCTTTCCTATAGCTTGAGATGTGATATCAAACCCCTTCCCATTCCAATCCTGAGATAGCTTGAGATGTGATATCCAACTCCATCCCATTCCAATCCTGAGACCCTTACGATAGCATGAGATATGATATCTCAATGCTACTAATATCAAAACTGAGACCCTCCCTATAGTATGAGATGTGATATCTAAGTCCTTCCCATTCCTATCCTGAGACCCTTCCGATAGCAGAGATGTGATATCTCAATGCTTATACCAAACCTGATGACCCTTCCTATTGCATGAGATGTGATATCCAACTCCTTCCCATTCCAAACCTTTGCTTCTATCAAACCTGAGACCCTTCCTTTAGCATGAGATGTGATATCCAACTCCTTCCCATTCCTATACTGAGACCCTTCCTATAACATGAGACGTGATATCCAACTCCTTCCCATTCCAAACCTTTGCTTCTATCAAACCTGAGACCCTTCCTTTAGCATGAGATGTGATATCCAACTCCTTCCCATTCCAATCCTGAGACCCTTCCTATAGCTTCAGATGTGATATCAAACTCCTTCACATTCAATGTGATATCCAACTCCTTCCCATTCCAATCCTGAGACCCTTCCTATACCTTGAGATGTGATATCTCAATGCTTCTAATACCAAACCTGAGACCCGTCCTAAAACATGAGATGTGAGATCCAAATCCTTCCCCTTCCAAACCTGAGACCTTTCCTTTAACATGAGATGTCATATCCAACTCCTTCCCATTCCAAACCTGAGGCCCTTCCTATAGCATGAGATGTTACATCTTAATGCTTCTAAAACCAAACCTGAGAACCATCCTATGACATGTGAAATCCAAATCCTTCCCTTTCTAAACCGGAGACCCTTCCGATAGCATGAGATGTGATATCTCAATGCTTCGAAAACCAAACATGAGAAACATCCTATAACATGAGATGTGAAATCCAGATCCTTCCCTTTCCAAACCTGAGACCCTTCGTATAGCTTGAGATGTGATATCAAACTCCTTTCCATTCGAATCCTGAGATAGCTTGAGATGTGATATCCAACTCCTTCCCATTCCAATCCTGAGACCCTTCCTATACCATATGTGATATCTCAATGCTTCTAATACCAAACATGAGACCCGTCCTTAAACATGAGATGTGAGATCCTAATCCTTCCCCTTCCAAACCTGAGACCTTTCCTATAGCTTGAGATGTGATATCAAACCCCTTCCCATTCCAATCCTGAGATAGCTTGAGATGTGATATCCAACTCCATCCCATTCCAATCCTGAGACCCTTCCGATAGCATGATATGATATCTCAATGCTACTAATATCAAAACTGAGACCCTCCCTATAGTATGAGATGTGATATCTAAGTCCTTCCCATTCCTATCCTGAGACCCTTCCGATAGCAGATATGTGATATCTCAATGCTTATACCAAACCTGATGACCCTTCCTATTGCATGAGATGTGATATCCAACTCCTTCCCATTCCAATCCTGAGACTCTTCCTATAACATGAGATGTGATATCCAACTCCTTCCCATTCCAACCTGAGACCCTTCCTATAGAATGAGATGGGATATCCAACTCCTTCCAAATCCAATCCTGATACCCTTCCATGAGATGTGATATCCCAATGCTTCTACAAAACCTGAGACCCATACCATGGCATGAGATGTGATATCCAAATCCTTCCCCTTCCAAACCTTAGACCCTTCCTTTATCATGAGATGTGATATCCAAGTCCTTCCCATGCCATTCCTGAGACCCTTCCTATAGCATGAGATGTGATATCTCAATGCTTCTAATACCAAACCTGAGACCCTTCCAATAACATGAGATGTGATATCCAAGTCCTTCCCATGCCATTCCTGAGACCCGTCCTTTAGCATGAGATGTGATATCCAACTCCTTCCCATTCCAATACTGAGACCCTTCCTATAACATGAGACGTGATATCCAACTCCTTCCCATTCCAAACCTTTGCTTCTATCAAACCTGAGACCCTTCCTTTAGCATGAGATGTGATATCCAACTCCTTCCCATTCCAATACTGAGACCCTTCCTATAACATGAGACGTGATATCCAACTCCTTCCCATTCCAAACCTTTGCTTCTATCAAACCTGAGACCCTTCCTTTAGCATGAGATGTGATATCCAACTCCTTCCCATTCCTATACTGAGACCCTTCCTATAACATGAGACGTGATATCCAACTCCTTCCCATTCCAAACCTTTGCTTCTATCAAACCTGAGACCCTTCCTTTAGCATGAGATGTGATATCCAACTCCTTCCCATTCCAATCCTGAGACTCTTCCTATAGCATGAGATGTGAAATCCAAATCATTCCCTTTCCAAACCAGAGACCCTTCCTATAGCTTCAGATGTGATATCAAACTCCTTCCCATTCAATGTGATATCCAACTCCTTCCCATTCCCATCCTGAGACCCTTCCTATACCTTGAGATGTGATATCTCAATGCTTCTAATACCAAACCTGAGACCCGTCCTAAAACATGAGATGTGAGATCCAAATCCTTCCCCTTCCAAACCTGAGACCTTTCCTTTAGCATGAGATGTCATATCCAACTCCTTCCCATTCCAAACCTGAGGCCCTTCCTATAGCATGAGATGTTATATCTTAATGCTTCTAAAACCAAACCTGAGAACCATCCTATAACATGTGAAATCCAAATCCTTCCCTTTCTAAACCGAGGACCCTTCCGATAGCATGAGATGTGATATCTCAATGCTTCGAAAACCAAACATGAGAACCATCCTATAACATGAGATGTGAAATCCAGATCCTTCCCTTTCCAAACCTGAGACCCTTCCTATAGCTTGAGGTGTGATATCAAACTCCTTCCCATTCCAATCCTGAGATAGCTTGAGATGTGATATCCAACTCCTTCCGATTCCAATCCTGAGACCCTTCCTCTACCATGAGATGTGATATCTCAATGCTTCTAATACCAAACCTGAGACGCGTCCTAAAACATGAGATGTGAGATCCTAATCCTTCCCCTTCCAAACCTGAGACCTTTCCTATAGCTTGAGATGTGATATCAAACTCCTTCCCATGCCAATCCTGAGGTAGCTTGAGATGTGATATCCAACTCCATCCCATTCCAATCCTGAGACCCTTCCGATATTATGAGATATGATATCTCAATGCTTCTAATATCAAAACTGAGACCCTCCCTATAGTATGAGATGTGATATCTAAGTCCTTCCCATTCCTATCCTGAGACCCTTCCGATAGCAAAGATGTGATATCTCAATGCTTATACCAAACCTGATGACCCTTCCTATTGCATGAGATGTGATATCCAACTCCTTCCCATTCCTATACTGAGACCCTTCCTATAACATGAGACGTGATATCCAACTCCTTCCCATTCCAAACCTTTGCTTCTATCAAACCTGAGACCCTTCCTTTAGCATGAGATGTGATATCCAACTCCTTCCCATTCCAATCCTGAGACTCTTCCTATAGCATGAGATGTGAAATCCAAATCATTCCCTTTCCAAACCAGAGACCCTTCCTATAGCTTCAGATGTGATATCAAACTCCTTCCCATTCAATGTGATATCCAACTCCTTCCCATTCCCATCCTGAGACCCTTCCTATACCTTGAGATGTGATATCTCAATGCTTCTAATACCAAACCTGAGACCCGTCCTAAAACATGAGATGTGAGATCCAAATCCTTCCCCTTCCAAACCTGAGACCTTTCCTTTAGCATGAGATGTCATATCCAACTCCTTCCCATTCCAAACCTGAGGCCCTTCCTATAGCATGAGATGTTATATCTTAATGCTTCTAAAACCAAACCTGAGAACCATCCTATAACATGTGAAATCCAAATCCTTCCCTTTCTAAACCGAGGACCCTTCCGATAGCATGAGATGTGATATCTCAATGCTTCGAAAACCAAACATGAGAACCATCCTATAACATGAGATGTGAAATCCAGATCCTTCTCTTTCCAAACCTGAGACCCTTCCTATAGCTTGAGGTGTGATATCAAACTCCTTCCCATTCCAATCCTGAGATAGCTTGAGATGTGATATCCAACTCCTTCCCATTCCAATCCTGAGACCCTTCCTCTACCATGAGATGTGATATCTCAATGCTTCTAATACCAAACCTGAGACGCGTCCTAAAACATGAGATGTGAGATCCTATTCCTTCCCCTTCCAAACCTGAGACCTTTCCTATAGCTTGAGATGTGATATCAAACTCCTTCCCATGCCAATCCTGAGGTAGCTTGAGATGTGATATCCAACTCCTTCCCATTTCAATCCTGAGTTCCTTCCTATAGCATGAGATGTGATTTCCAAATCCTTCCCATTCCAATCCTGAAACCCTTCCTATAGCATGAGAAGGGATATCCAACTCCTTCCCATTCCAATCCTGAGACCCTTCCTATACCATGAGATGTGCTATCTCAATGCTGCTAATACCAAACCTGAGACCCTTCCAATAACATGAGATGTGATATCCAAGTCCTTCCCATGCCATTCCTGAGACCCTTCCTTTAGCATGAGATGTGATATCCAACTCCTACCCATTCCAATACTGAGACCCTTCCTATAACATGAGACGTGATATCCAACTCCTTCCCATTCCAAAACTTTGCTTCTATCAAACCTGAGACCCTTCCTTTAGCATGAGATGTGATATCCAACTCCTTCCCATTCCAATACTGAGACCCTTCCTATAACATGAGACGTGATATCCAACTCCTTCCCATTCCAAACCTATGCTTCTATCAAACCTGAGACCCTTCCTTTAGCATGAGATGTGATATCCAACTCCTTCCCATTCCTATACTGAGACCCTTCCTATAACATGAGACGTGATATCCAACTCCTTCCCATTCCAATCCTGAGACTCTTCCTATAGCATGAGATGTGATATCTCAATGCTTCTAAAACCAAACATGAGAACCATCCTATAACATGAGATGTGAAATCCAAATCATTCCCTTTCCAAACCAGAGACCCTTCCTATAGCTTCAGATGTGATATCAAACTCCTTCCCATTCAACGTGATATCCAACTCCTTCCCATTCCAATCCTGAGACCCTTCCTATACCTTGAGATGTGATATCTCAATGCTTCTAATACCAAACCTGAGACCCGTCCTAAAACATGAGATGTGAGATCCAAATCCTTCCCCTTCCAAACCTGAGACCTTTCCTTTAGCATGAGATGTCATATCCAACTCCTTCCCATTCCAAACCTGAGGCCCTTCCTATAGCATGAGATGTGATATCTCAATGCTTCGAAAACCAAACATGAGAACCATCCTATAACATGAGATGTGAAATCCAGATCCTTCCCTTTCCAAACCTGAGACCTTTCGTATAGCTTGAGATGTGATATCAAACTCCTTCCCATTCCAATCCTGAGATAGCTTGAGATGTGATATCCAACTCCTTCCCATTCCAATCCTGAGACCCTTCCTATACCATATGTGATATCTCAATGCTTCTAATACCAAACCTGACATCCGTCCTTAAACATGAGATGTGAGATCCTTCCAAACCTGAGACCTTTCCTATAGCTTGAGATGTGATATCAAACCCCTTCCCATTCCAATCCTGAGATAGCTTGAGATGTGATATCCAACTCCATCCCATTCCAATCCTGAGACCCTTCCGATAGCATGAGATATGATATCTCAATGCTACTAATATCAAAACTGAGACCCTCCCTATAGTATGAGATGTGATATCTAAGTCCTTCCCATTCCTATCCTGAGACCCTTCCGATAGCAAAGATGTGATATCTCAATGCTTATACCAAACCTGATGACCCTTCCTATTGCATGAGATGTGATATCCAACTCCTTCCCATTCCAAACCTTTGCTTCTATCAAACCTGAGACCCTTCCTTTAGCATGAGATGTGATATCCAACTCCTTCCCATTCCTATACTGAGACCCTTCCTATAACATGAGACGTGATATCCAACTCCTTCCCATTCCAAACCTTCGCTTCTATCAAACCTGAGACCCTTCCTTTAGCATGAGATGTGATATCCAACTCCTTCCCATTCCAATCCTGAGACCCTTCCTATAGCTTCAGATGTGATATCAAACTCCTTCACATTCAATGTGATATCCAACTCCTTCCCATTCCAATCCTGAGACCCTTCCTATACCTTGAGATGTGATATCTCAATGCTTCTAATACCAAACCTGAGACCCGTCCTAAAACATGAGATGTGAGATCCAAATCCTTCCCCTTCCAAACCTGAGACCTTTCCTTTAACATGAGATGTCATATCCAACTCCTTCCCATTCCAAACCTGAGGCCCTTCCTATAGCATGAGATGTTATATCTTAATGCTTCTAAAACCAAACCTGAGAACCATCCTATAACATGTGAAATCCAAATCCTTCCCTTTCTAAACCGGAGACCCTTCCGATAGCATGAGATGTGATATCTCAATGCTTCGAAAACCAAACATGAGAACCATCCTATAACATGAGATGTGAAATCCAGATCCTTCCCTTTCCAAACCTGAGACCCTTCCTATAGCTTGAGATGTGATATCAAACTCCTTCCCATTCCAATCCTGAGATAGCTTGAGATGTGATATCCAACTCCTTCCCATTCCAATCCTGAGACCCTTCCTATACCATATGTGATATCTCAATGCTTCTAATACCAAACCTGAGACCCGTCCTAAAACATGAGATGTGAAATCCAGATCCTTCCCCTTCCAAACCTGAGACCTTTCCTATAGCTTGAGATGTGATATCAAACCCCTTCCCATTCCAATCCTGAGATAGCTTGAGATGTGATATCCAACTCCATCCCATTCCAATCCTGAGACCCTTCCGATAGCATGAGATATGATATCTCAATGCTACTAATATCAAAACTGAGACCCTCCCTATAGTATGAGATGTGATATCTAAGTCCTTCCCATTCCTATCCTGAGACCCTTCCGATAGCAGAGATGTGATATCTCAATGCTCATACCAAACCTGATGACCCTTCCTATTGCATGAGATGTGATATCCAACTCCTTCCCATTCCAAACCTTTGCTTCTATCAAACCTGAGACCCTTCCTATTGCATGAGATGTGATATCCAACTCCTTCCCATTTCAATCCTGAGTTCCTTCCTATAGCATGAGATGTGATATCTCAATGCTTCTAATACCAAACCTGGGACCAGTCCTATAACATGAGATATGATATCCAAATCCTTCCCCTTCCAAACCTGAGACCCTTCCTTTAGCATGAGATGTGATTTCCAAATCCTTCCCATTCCAATCCTGAAACCCTTCCTATAGCATGAGATGTGATATCTCAATGTTTCTAATAAAAAACCTGAGACCTTCCTATAGCAAGAGATGTGATATCCAAATCCTTCCCAGTCAAATCCTGAGACCCTTCCTATAATGAGATGTGATATCCACCTCTTTCCCATTCCAACCTGAGACCCTTCCTATAGCATGAGAAGGGATATCCAACTCCTTCCCATTCCAATCCTGAGACCCTTCCTATACCATGAGATGTGCTATCTCAATGCTGCTAATACCAAACCTGGGACCCGTCCTATAACATGAGATATGATATCCAAATCCTTCCCCTTCCAAACCTGAGACCCTTCCTTTAGCATGAGATGTGATATCCAAATCCTTCCCATTCCAATCCTCAAACCCTTCCTATAGCATGAGATGTGATATCTCAATGTTTCTAATAAAAAACCCGAGACCTTTCCTATAGCAAGAGATGTAATATCCAACTCCTTCCCATTCCAACCTGAGATCCTTCCTATAGCATGAGAAGGGATATCCAACTCCTTCCCAATCCAATCCTGACACCCTTCCGATAGCAGAGATGTGATATCTCAATGCTTCTAATACGAAACCTGAGACCCGTCCTAAAACATGAGATGTGAGATACACATCCTTCCCCTTCCAAACCTGAGACCTTTCCTTTAGCATGAGATGTGATATCCAACTCCTTCCCATTCCAAACCCGAGACCCTTCCTATAGCATGAGATTTTATATCTTAATGCTTCTAAAACCAAACCTGACATTTTCACATGTCTGGATCTGGATTTCACATTAGATGTGAAATCCAGATCCTTCCGTTTCCAATCCTGAGACCCTTCCTATAGCTTGAGATGTGATATCAAACTTCCCATTCCAATCGTGAGATAGCTTGAGATGTGATATACAACTCCTTCCCATTCCAATCCTGAGACCCTTCCTATACCATGAGATGTGATTTCTCAATGTTTCTAATACCAAACCTGCGACCCGTCCTAAAACATGAGATGTGAGATCCTAATCCTTCCCCTTCCAAACCTGAGACCGTTCCTATAGCTTGAGATGTGATATCAAACTCCTTCCCATTCCAATCCTGAGATAGCTTGAGATGTGATATCCAACTCCATCCCATTCCAATCCTGAGACCCTTCCGATAGCATGAGATGTGATATCTCAATGCTTCTAATATCAAAACTGAGACCCTCCCTATAGTATGAGATGTGATATCTAAGTCCTTCCCATTCCAATCCTGAGACCCTTCCGAGAGCAGAGATGTGATATCTCAATGCTTATACCAAACCTGATGACCCTTCCTATGGCATGAGATGTGATATCACTCTGCTTCCCATTCCAATCCTGAGACCCTTCCTATAACATGAGATGTGATATCCAACTCCTTCCCATTCCAATCCTGAGACTCTTCCTGTAGCATCAGATGTGATATCTCAATGCTTCTAATACCAAACATGGTACCAGTCATATAGCATGAGATATGATATCCAAATCCTTCCCCTTCCAAACCTGAGACCCTTCCTTTAGCATGAGATGTGATATCCAACTCCTTCCCATTCCAACCTGCGATCCTTCCTATAGCATGAGAAGGGATATCCAACTCCTTCCCAATCCAATCCTGAGACCCTTCCAATAGCAGAGATGTGATATCTCAATGCTTATACCAAACCTGAGACCCTTCCTATAGCATGAGATGTGATATCCAACTCCTTCCCATTCCAATCCTGAGACCCTTCCTATAGCATGAGATGTGATATCTCAATGCGTCTATTAAACCTGAGACTCTTCCTTTAGCATGAGATGTGATTTCCAAATCCTTCACATTCCAATCCTGAGACCCTTCCTATAGCATATGTGATATCTCAATGCTTCTAAAACCAAACATGAGAACCATCCTATAACATGAGATGTGAAATCCAAATCCTTCCCTTCCCAAATATGAGACCCCTCTTATAGCTTGAGATGTGATATCTCAATGCTTCTAATACCAAACCTGAGACCCGTCCTAAAACATGAGATGTGAGATCCAAATCCTTCCCCTTCCAAACCTGACACCTTTCCTTTAGCATGAGATGTGATATCCAACTCCTTCCCATTCCAATCCTGAGACCCTTCTGATAGCATGAGATGTGATATCTCAATGCTTCTAATATCAAACCTGAGAACCTCCCTATAGCATGAGATGTGATATCCAACTCCTTCCAATTCCAATACTGAGACCCTTCCAATAGCATATGTGATATCTCAATGCTTCTAATAGCAAACCTGAGGCCCTTCCCGTAGTATATGTGATATCCAACTCCTTCCCATTCCAAACCTGTGACCCTTCCTGTAGCATGAAGATTTCTCACCCCTTCCAATACCAAACCCGAGACCATTCCCATAGCCTGAGATTTGTAATCTCATTTCTTCCAATACCAAACCCGAGACCCTTCCGATAGGATGAGATTTACTATCTCACTCCTTAAAATAGCAAACTCGAGTCCCTTCCTAAAGGATGTGATTTGATTTCTCAGTGCTTCTAATGCCAAACCTGAGACCCTCCGTATAACAAGAGATATATCCAACTCCTTCCCATTCCCATACTGAGATTCTTCCGATAGCATGAGATGTGATATCCCAATGCTTCTAATACCAATCCTGAGACCCTTCCTATAGCACGACATGTGATATCGAACTTCCCATTCCAATCCTGAGACTCAGACCTCCCCGTCTAACCTTCTCACCACTCCTAGCTCCCGGATTGATCATGCATTCCTGCTGTCTCTTCTCTCCCTTCTTCTGCTTCCTTTCCTCTCCTTCCTCATCTGCCCTAGGTCAGGCTCCTTCTACACCTCCGCAGGGATTACTGATTTGTACCCCTCCCCACTCTCAACTCTCACTCAGTTTCAAACACTCATCTGCCATTTCCTGGAAGAACCCGACCTGGATGTCCTTGGTCTAACCGAGACATGGTTGACGGCCAGCGCTGTCTTGAGCTTAGACACTTTCCTCCCTGATGACAAGTTCCTCTCCATGCCCAGATCCAACCGTTCTTGAGGGGGAGTATCCTTGATTCCTGTAGTAAATTGCTTTCCTTTACAGGCCGCCTCCTCTCACGAATGCCTTCTCTGCATGCATTCTCTCTTTCCTGGCCATTCTCTCACCGTGGCTATTTGCCTACCCCCTTCCTCTCTCAGTGGATGGACTTCTCCATCCCAGCCTCCTACCACTCAACTCCGCCTACTTGGAGAATTTAACATGAACCTGTATGCTTCCTGACCTGGATTTTTACGAAATCTGCAACTGTTCATGTCGCTGGCCCTACACATTGCAGGGAATACTCAGGATTTTCTGATCTCAGACCTCCCCCTCTGTAACCCTCTCAACAATCCTCTCCCGTGGTGATCAAGTTCTCATCTCCAAAGAAGGCTAACTACCAGCTGTTCCTCCTCAGAGGAGTTCTCCCTTTCTGTCCCTGCTCCCTGCACCGTTTCGCGTTGCAAACACTCGTTTCGCTGCTCTCTGGTTTAGACGCTTTTCCTTCTCAGAGGCCTCTTCCTTTCTGTCCCTGTCCCCTGCACCGTTTCGCGTTGCAAACACTCGCTTCCCAGCTCTCTGGTCTAGGCGCGGTTCCTCCTCAGAGGCGTTCTTTTCTGTCCCTGCTGCCTGCAGTTTCGCGTTGCAAATACTCGCTTCCCAGCTCTCTGGTTTAGAAGCGTGTTCCAAGCCTTCTCTCCTCTTCCCGCTGCCTTCAAATTAACAAATGAGCTCCACAAGATACACAGTGCTCAGAATGCTTTATAACACCCATTATTCAACATATAGCCGTAACCCGCTAGACGTATTGAAACGTGCTGTAAACGTGCAAAAACAGCTAGCAACATCGCGTTTTTGTAAATGCGAATTCTGATGCGTTCCCATGTATGAACTGTGTCCGTGCGTTTGTTGTCGAATCCTGAATTTTTTAATCACTGTTCTCCCATACTAGGGGGGCGTCAAAATCTACTGTTCACAGGCTGAATGTATACGGCTGAAATCTTCAAGGCATTATCAGCTTTCCTGACTGGTTTGGAACGTATATTTGCCATCTGTTAATGCAGTCGCCCTGTGGTCATCGTCCCTTTTAGTTTACAGGCTGCACTCCCCTGGTGATCACATTCTCCTCTCCAGAGCAGGCTACCAGCTGCTACTCCTCAGAGGCGTTCCTCCTTTCTGTCCCTGCTCCCTGCACCGTTTCGCGATGCATGTACTCGCTTCCCAGATCTCTGGTTTAGAAGCGTGTTCCCTGCCTTCTCTCCTCTACCTACAGCCTTCCAATGAGCTCAACAAGATACAGTGTTCAGAATGCTTTATAACCCCATTATTCAACATATAGCTGTAACACGCTAGACGTATTGAAACGTGCTAAAAACTAGCAAAAATAGCTAGAAAATGTACTTCCCTCGCGTTTTTGTAAATGCGAATTCTGGTGGGTTCCCATGTTGTATGTACTGTGTCCGTGCGTTTGTTGTCGAATCCTGAAGTTTTTAACCACTGTTCTCCCATACTAGGGGGGGGGGGTCAACATCTACTGTTCACAGGCTGAATGTATACGGCTGAAATCTTCACTGCATTATCAGCTTTCCTGACTGTTTTGGAACGTGTATTTGCCATCTGTTAATGCAGTCGCCTTGTGTTCATCGTCCCTTCTAGTTTACAGGCTGCACTCCCCTGGTGATCACATTCTCTTTTCCAGAGCAGGCTAACTACCAGCTGCTCCTCTTCCTAGGCGTTCATCCTTTCTGTCTCTGCTCCCTGCACAGTTTCGCGTTGCATGTACTCGCTTCCCAGCTCTCTGGTTTAGATGCGTGTTCCCTCAGTTCTCTCCTCTTCCTACAGCCTTCCAATGAGCTCCACAAGATAGTGTTCAGAATGCTTTATATAACACCCATTATTCAACATATAGCCGTAACCAGCTAGACGTATTGAAACGTGCTAAAAATTAGCAAAAACAGCTAGAAAATGTACTTTCCTCGCGTTTTGGTAAATGCGAATTCTGGTGGATTCCCATTTTGTACTCTGTTCGTGCGTTTGTTCAGTCGAATCCTGTTCTTTTGAACCACTCTTCTCCCATACAAGGGAGGATTAAAATGTGTTGTTCACAGGCGGAATGTATACTACTGAAATGCTCACTTCCCTGCTCTCTGTTTTAGACGCGTGTACCCTGCATATACCAAAACGCGAGGGAAGTACATTTTCTAGCTGTTTTTGCTAGTTTTTAGCACGTTTCAATACGTCTAGCGGTTTACAGCTATATGTTGAATAATGGGTGTTATAAAGCATTCTGAACACTGTATCTTGTGGAGCTCATTGGAAGGCTGTAGGAAGAGGAGAGAACTGAGGGAACACGCATCTAAACCAGAGCTGGGAAGCGAGTACATGCAACGCGAAACGGTGCAGGGAGAAGGGAAAGAAAGGATGAACGCCTATGAGGAGCAGCCGGTAGTTAGCCTGCTCTGGAGAGGAGAATGTGATCACCAGGGGAGTGCAGCCTGTAAACTAGAAGGAACGATGAACACAGGCCGACTGTATTAACAGATGGCAAATACACGTTCCAAAACAGTCAGGAAAGCTGGTAGTGCAGTGAAGATTTCAGCCGTATACATTCAGCCTGTGAACAGTAGATGTTGACCCCCCACCCCCTAGTATGGGAGAACAGTGGTTAAAAACTTCAGGATTCCACAACAAACGCACGGCCACAGTACATACAACATGGGAACCCACCAGAATTCGCATTTACCAATACGCGAGGAAAGGACATTCTCTAGCTATTTTTGCTAGTTTTTAGCACTTTTCAATATGTCTAGCGAGTTACAGCTATATCTTGAATAATGGGTGTTATAAAGCATTCTGAGCACCGTGTATCTTTTGAAGCTCATTTGTTGATTTGAAGGCAGCGGGAAGAGGAGAGAAGGCAGGAAACACGCGTCTAAACCAGAGAGCTGGGAAGCGAGTGCTTGCAACGCGAAACGGTGCAGGGAGCAGGGACAGAAAGGGAGAACTCCTCTGAGGAGGAACAGCTGGTAGTTAGCCTTCTTTGGAGATGAGAAATTGATCACCACGGGAGAGGATTGTTGAGAGGGTTACAGAGGGGGAGGTCTGAGATCAGAAAATCCTGAGTATTCTCTGCAGTGTGTAGGGCCAGCGACATGAGTTGCAGATCTCGTAAAAGTCCGGGTCAGGAAGCATACAGGTTCATGTTGAATTCTCCAAGTAGGCGGAGTTGAGTGGTAGGAGGCTAGGATGGAGAAGTCCATCCACTGAGAGAGGAAGCGGGTAGGCAAATAGCCAGGGTGAGAGAATTGCCAGGAAAGAGAGCATGCATGCAGACAAAGCATTCGTGAGAGGAGTCGGCCTGCAAAGGAAAGCAATTTACTACAGGAATCAAGGATACTCCCCCTCAAGAACGGTTGGATCTGGGCATGGAGAGGAACTTGTCATCAGGGAGGAAAGTGTCAAAGCTCGAGACCGCGCTGGCCGTCAACCATGTCTCGGGTAGACCAAGGACATCAAGGTCGGGTTCTTCCAGGAAATGGCAGATGTCAGATGAGTGTTTGACACTGAGTGAGAGTTGAGAGTGGGTAGGGGTACAAATCAGTAATCCCTGCGGAGGTGTAGAAGGAGCGTGACCTAGAGCAGATGAGGAAGGAGAGAGGAAAGGAAGCAGAAGAAGGGAGAGAAGAGACAGCAGGAGTGCATGATCAATCCAGGAGCTAGGAGTGGTGAGAAGGTTAGACGGGGAGGTCTGAGTCTCAGGATTGAAATGGGAAGTTCGATATCACATGTCATGCTATAGGAAGGGTCTCAGGATTGGTATTAGAAGCATTGGGATATCACATCTCATGCTATAGGGAGGTTCTCAGGTTTGATATTAGAAGCATTGAGATGTCACATCTAATGCTATCGGAAGGGTCTCAGGATTGGAATGGGAAGGAGTTGGATATCACATCTCATGCTAAAGGAAACGTCTCAGGTTTGGAAGGGGAATGATTTGGATCTCACATCTCATGTTTTAGGACGGGTCTCAGGTTTGGTTTTAGAAGCATTGAGATATCACATCTCATGGTATAATAAGGGTCTCGGGATTGGAATGGGAAGGAGTTGGATATCACATCTCAAGCTATCTCAGGATTGGAATGGGAAGGAGTTTGATATCACATCTCAAGCTATAGGAAGGGTCTCAGGATTGGAATGGGAATGAGTTGGATATCACATCTCATGCTTATAGGAAGGGTCTCAGATTTGGTATAAGCATTGAGATATCACATCTCATGCTATAGGAAGGGCCTCAGGATTGGAATGGGAAGGAATTGTATATGACATCTCAGGCCATAGGAAGGGTCTCAGGTTTGGTATAAGCATTGAGATATCACATCTCTGCTATCGGATGGGTCTCAGGATTGGAATGGGAAGGAGTTGGATATCCCATCTCATGTTATAGGAAGGGGCTCAGGTTTGTTATTAAAAGCATTGAGATATCACATCTCATGCTATAGGAAGGGTCTCAGGATTGTAATGGGAAGAACTTGGATGTTACATCTCATGCTATAGGGAGGGTCTGATATTACATGCTATAGGGAGGGTTTGATATTACAAGCATTGAGATAACAAATCTCATGATATCGGAAGGGTCTAAGGTTTGGAAGGGGAAGGATTTGGATATCACATCTCATGTTATAGGACGGGTCTCAGGTTTGGTATTAGAAGCATTGAGATATCAAGTCTCATGGTATAGGAAGGGTCTCAGAATTGGAATGGGAAGGAGATGGATATCACATCTCAAGCTATAGGAAGGGTCTCAGGATTAGAATGGGAAGGAGATTGATATCACATCTCATGCTATAGGAAGGGTCTCAGGTTTGGTAGAAGCATTGGAATATGACATCTCATGCTATCAGAAGGGTATCAGTATTGGATTTGGAAGGAGTTGGATATCCCAGCTCGTGCTATAAGGAATGGTCTCAGGTTGGAATGGGAAGGAGTTGGATATCACTTCTCAGGTTATAGGAAGAGTCTCAGGATTGGAATGGGAAGGAATTGGATATCATATCTCATGGAAGGGTGTCAGAATTGGAATGGGAAGGAGTTGGATATCACATATGTTATAGGAAAGATCTCAGGTTTGGTATTAGAAGCATTGAGACATCACATCTCATGTTATAGGAAGGGTCTCAGGATTGGAATGGGAAGAAGTTGGATATCACATCTCATGCTATAGGAAGGGTCTCAGGTTTGGTATAAGCATTGAGATATCACATCTCATGCTATAGGAAGGGTATCAGGATTGGAATGGGAAGGAGTTGGATATCAAATCTCATGCTATAGGAAGGGTCTCTGGATTTTAATGAGAAGGAGTTGTATATGACATCTCAGGCCATAGGAAGGGTCTCAGGTTTGGTATAAGCATTGAGATATCACATCTCTGCTATCGGAAGGGTCTCAGGATTCTAATGGGAAGGACTTGGATGTCACATCTCATGCTATAGGGAGGGTCTCAAGTTTGATATTAGAAGCATTGAGATAACAAATCTCATGATATCGGAAGGGTCTCAGGATTGGAATGGGAAGGAGTTGGATATCACATCTCATGATAAAGGAAGGGTCTAAGGTTTGGAAGGGGAAGGAGTTTGTTATTACATCTCATGCCATAGTATGGGTCTCAGGTTTGGTAGAAGCATTGTGATATCACATCTCATGCTATCGGGAGGGTCTCAGGTTGGAATGGGAAGGAGTTGGATATCACATCTCATGTTATAGGAAGTGTCTCAGGATTGGAATGGGAAGGAGTTGGATATCACATCTCATGTTATAGGAAGGATCTCAGGTTTGGTATTAGAAGCATTGAGACATCACATCTCATGTTATAGGAAGGTCTCAGGATTGGAATGGGAAGAAGTTGGATATCACATCTCATGCTATAGGAAGGGTCTCAGGTTTGGTATAAGCATTGAGA
This sequence comes from Ambystoma mexicanum, assembly GCF_040938575.1. Classification (NCBI taxonomy): domain Eukaryota; kingdom Metazoa; phylum Chordata; class Amphibia; order Caudata; family Ambystomatidae; genus Ambystoma; species Ambystoma mexicanum. Next base: position 505,900,990 of record NC_090931.1, on the reverse strand, counting down.
TATCACCTCTCATGCTATAGGAAGGGTATCAGGATTGGAATGGGAAGGAGTTGGATATCAAATCTCTTGCTATAGGAAGAGTCTCAGGATTTTAATGAGAAGGAGTTGTATATGACATCTCAGGCCATAGGAAGGGTCTCAGGTTTGGTATAAGCATTGAGATATCACATCTCTGCTATCGGAAGGGTCTCAGGATTCTAATGGGAAGGACTTGGATGTCACATCCCGTGTTATAGGATGGGTCTCAGGTTTGGTATTAGAAGCATTGAGATATCAAGTCTCATGGTATAGGAAGGGTCTCAGAATTGGAATGGGAAGGAGTTGGATATCACATCTCAAGCTATAGGAAGGGTCTCAGGATTGGAATGGGAAGGAGTTTGATATCACATCTCATGCCATAGCATGGGTCTCAGGTTTGGTAGAAGCATTCAGACATCACATCTCATGCTATAGGAAGGGTCTCAGGATTAGAATGGGAAGGAGTTGGATATCCCATCTCATGCTATGGGAAGGGTCTCAGGTTGGAATGGGAAGGAGTTGGATATCACATCTCATGCTATAGGATGGGTCTCAGGAATGGAATGGGAAGGAGTTGTATATGACATCTCAGGCCATAGGAAGGGTCTCAGGTTTGGTATAAGCATGGAGATATCACTTCTCATGCTATAGGAAGGGTCTCAGGATTGGAATGGGAAGGAGTTGGATATCACATCTCATGTTATAGGAAGGATCTCAGGTTTGGTATTAGAAGCATTCAAACATCAGATCTCATGCTATAGGAAGGGTCTCAGGATTGGAATGGGAAGGAGTTGGATATCACATCTCATGCTATAGGAAGGGTCTCAGGATTTTAATGGGAAGGAGTTGTATATGACATCTCAGGCCATAGGAAGGGTCTCAGGTTTGGTATAAGCATTGAGATATCACATCTCTGCTATCGGAAGTGTCTCAGGATTTTAATGGGAAGGACATGGATGTCACAACTCATGCTATAAGGGAGGGTCTCAAGTTTGATATTAGAAGCATTGAGATAACAAATCTCATGATATCGGATGGGTCTCAGGATTGGAAAGGGAAGGAGTTGGATATCACATCTCATGATAAAGGAAGGGTCTAAGGTTTGGAAGGGGAAGGATTTGGATATCACATCCCATGTTATAGGATGGGTCTCAGGTTTGGTATTAGAAGCATTGAGATATCAAGTCTCATGGTATAGGAAGGGTCTCAGAATTGGAATGGGAAGGAGTTGGATATCACATCTCAAGCTATAGGAAGGGTCTCAGGATTGGAATGGGAAGGAGTTTGACATCACATCTCATGCCATAGTATGGGTCTCAGGTTTGGTAGAAGCATTGGGATATCACATCTCATGCTATCGGAAGGGTATCAGTATTGTATTTGGAAGGAGTTGGATATCCCATCTCATGCTATAGGAAGGGTCTCAGGTTGGAATGGGAAGGAGTTGGATATCACATCTCATTTTATAGGAAGGGTCTCAGGATTGGAATGGGAAGGACTTGGATATCATATCTCATGCTATGGGAAGGCTCTCAGGTTTGGAAGGGGAAGGAGTTGGAAATCACATTTCATGTTAGAGGAAGGATCTCAGGTTTGGTATTAGAGGCATTGAGATATCACATCTCACGCTATAGGAAGGGTCTCAGAATTGGAATGGGAAGGAGTTGGATATCACATCTCATGCTATAGGAAGGGTCTCAGGTTTGGAAGGGGAAAGAGTTGGATATCCCATCTCATGTTATAGGACTGGTCTCAGGTTTGGTATTAGAAGCATTGAGATATCACATTGCATGCTGTCGGAAGGGTATCAGGTTTGGAATGGGAAGGAGTTGGATATCCCATCTCATGTTATAGGACGGGTCTCTGGTTTGGTATTAGAATCATTGAGATATCACATTGCATGCTGTAGGAAGGGTCTAAGGATTGGAATGGGATGGACTTGGATATCACATCTCATGCTATAGGAAGGGTCTGAGGTTTGGTATAAGCATGGAGATAGCACTTCTCATGCTACAGGAAGGGTCTCAGGATTGGAATGGGAAGGAGTTGGATATCACATCTCATGTTATAGGAAGGATCTCAGGTTTGGTATTAGAAGCATTGAGACATCACATCTCATGCTATAGGAAGGGTCTCAGGATTGGAATGGGAAGGAGTTGGATATCACATCTCATGCTATAGGAAGGGTCTCAGATTTGGTATAAGCATTGAGATATCACATCTCATGCTATAGCAAGGGTCTCAGGATTGGAATGGGAAGGAGTTGTATATGACATCTCAGGCCATAGGAAGGGTCTCAGGTTTGGTATAAGCATTGAGATATCACATCTCTGCTATCGGAAGGGTCTCAGGATTTTAATGGGAAGGACTTGGATGTCACATCTCATGATAAAGGAAGGGTCTAAGGTTTGGAAGGGGAAGGATTTGGATATCACATCTCATGTTATAGGATGGGTCTCAGGTTTGGTATTAGAAGCATTGAGATATCAAGTCTCATGGTATAGGAAGGGTCTCGGAATTGCAATGGGAAGGAGTTGGAATTCACATCTCAAGCTATAGGAAGGGACTCAGGATTGGAATGGGAAGGAGTTTGATATCACATCTCATGCCATAGTATGGGTCTCAGGTTTGGTAGAAGCATTGGGATATCACATCTCATGCTATCGGAAGGGTATCAGAATTGGATTTGGAAGGAGTTGGATATCCCATCTCATGCTATAGGAAGGGTCTCAGGTTGAAATGGGAAGGAGTTGGATATCACATCTCATGTTATAGGAAGGGTCTCAGGATTGGTATTAGAGGCATTGAGATATCACATCTCATGCTATCAGAAGGGTCTCAGTATTGGAATGGGAAGGAGTTGGATATCACATCTCATGTTATAGGAAGGGTCTCAGGATTGGAATGGGAAGGACTTGGATATCACATTTCATGTTAGAGGTAGGATCTCAGGTTTGGTATTAGAGGCATTGAGATATCAAATCTCATGCTATCAGAAGGGTATCAGGATTGGAATGGGAAGGAGTTGGATATCACATCTCATGCTATAGGGAGGGTCTCACGTTTGGAAAGGGAAGGAGTTGGATATCACATCTCATATTATAGGAAGGATCTCAGGTTTGGTATTAGAAGCATTGAGATATCACATCTCATGCTATCGGAAGGATCTCAGGTTTGGTATTAGAAGCATTGAGATATCACATCTCATGCTATAGGAAGGGTCTCAGGATTGGAATGGGAAGGAGTTGGATATCGCATCTCATGTTATAGGAAGGATCTCAGGTTTGGTATTAGAAGCATTGAGATATCACATCTCATGCTATAGGAAGGGTTTTAGGATTGGAATGGGAAGGAGTTGGATATCACATCTGATGCTAAAGGAAGGGTCTCAGTTTTGGTAGAAGCATTGAGATATCACATCTCATGCTATAGGAAGGGTCTCAGGATTGGAATGGGAAGGAGTTGGATATCACATCTCATGCTATAGGAAGGGTCTCAGGTTTGGTATAAGCACTGAGATATCACATCTCATGCTATAGGAAGAGTCTCAGGATTGGAATGGGAAGGAGTTGGATATCACGTCTCATGTTATAGGAAGGGTCTCAGGATTGGAATGGGAAGGAGTTGGATATCACATCTCATGCTAAAGGAAGGGTCTCAGGTTTGATAGAAGCATTGAGATATCACATCTCATTCTATAGGAAGGAAGTCGGGATTGGAATGGGAAGGAGTTGGATATCACATCTCATGCCATAGGAAGGGTCATCAGGTTTGGTATAAGCATTGAGATATCACATCTCTGCTATCGGAAGGGTCTCAGGATAGGAATGGGAAGGACTTAGATATCACATCTCATACTATTTGGATATCACTTCTCATGCTACAGGAAGGGTCTCAGGATTGGAATGGGAAGGAGTTGGATATCACATCTCATGTTATAGGAAGGATCTCAGGTTTGGTATTAGAAGCATTGAGACATCACATCTCATGCTATAGGAAGGGTCTCAGGATTGGAATGGGAAGGAGTTGGATATCACATCTCATGCTATAGGAAGGGTCTCAGATTTGGTATAAGCATTGAGATATCACATCTCATGCTATAGGAAGGGTCTCAGGATTGGAATGGGAAGGAGTTGTATATGACATCTCAGGCCATAGGAAGGGTCTCAGGTTTGGTATAAGCATTGAGATATCACATCTCTGCTATCGGAAGGGTCTCAGGATTTTAATGGGAAGGACTTGGATGTCACATCTCATGATAAAGGAAGGGTCTAAGGTTTGGAAGGGGAAGGATTTGGATATCACATCTCATGTTATAGGATGGGTCTCAGGTTTGGTATTAGAAGCATTGAGATATCAAGTCTCATGGTATAGGAAGGGACTCAGGATTGGAATGGGAAGGAGTTTGATATCACATCTCATGCCATAGTATGGGTCTCAGGTTTGGTAGAAGCATTGGGATATCACATCTCATGCTATCGGAAGGGTATCAGAATTGGATTTGGAAGGAGTTGGATATCCCATCTCATGCTATAGGAAGGGCCTCAGGTTGAAATGGGAAGGAGTTGGATATCACATCTCATGTTATAGGAAGGGTCTCAGGATTGGTATTAGAGGCATTGAGATATCACATCTCATGCTATCAGAAGGGTCTCAGTATTGGAATGGGAAGGAGTTGGATATCACATCTCATGCTATAGGGAGGGTCTCACGTTTGGAAAGGGAAGGAGTTGGATATCACATCTCATGTTATAGGAAGGATCTCAGGTTTGGTATTAGAAGCATTGAGATATCACATCTCATGCTATCGGAAGGATCTCAGGTTTGGTATTAGAAGCATTGAGATATCACATCTCATGCTATAGGAAGGGTCTCAGGATTGGAATGGGAAGGAGTTGGATATCGCATCTCATGTTATAGGAAGGATCTCAGGTTTGGTATTAGAAGCATTGAGATATCACATCTCATGCTATAGGAAGGGTTTTAGGATTGAAATGGGAAGGAGTTGGATATCACATCTGATGCTAAAGGAAGGGCCTCAGTTTTGGTAGAAGCATTGAGATATCACATCTCATGCTATAGGAAGGGTCTCAGGATTGGAATGGGAAGGAGTTGGATATCACATCTCATGCTATAGGAAGGTTCTCAGGCTTGGTATAAGCACTGAGATATCACATCTCATGCTATAGGAAGAGTCTCAGGATTGGAATGGGAAGGAGTTGGATATCACGTCTCATGTTATAGGAAGGGTCTCAGGATTGGAATGGGAAGGAGTTGGATATCACATCTCATGCTAAAGGAAGGGTCTCAGGTTTGATAGAAGCATTGAGATATCACATCTCATTCTATAGGAAGGAAGTCGGGATTGGAATGGGAAGGAGTTGGATATCACATGTCATGCCATAGGAAGGGTCATCAGGTTTGGTATAAGCATTGAGATATCACATCTCTGCTATCGGAAGGGTCTCAGGATAGGAATGGGAAGGACTTAGATATCACATCTCATACTGTAGGGAGGGTCTCAGTTTTGATATTAGAAGCATTGAGATATCACATCTCATGCTATCAGAAGGGTCTCAGGATTGAAATGGGATGGAGTTGGATATCACATTGAATGGGAAGGAGTTTGATATCACATCTCAAGCTATAGGAAAGGTCTCAGGTTTGGAAAGGGAATTATTTGGATTTCACATCTCATGTTATAGGATGGTTCTCATGTTTGGTTTTAGAAGCATTGAGATACCACATCTCATGCTATAGGAAGAGTCTCAGGATTGGAATGGGAAGGAGTTGGATATCACGTCTCATGTTATAGGAAGGGTCTCAGGATTGGAATGGGAAGGAGTTGGATATCATATCACAAGCTAAAGGAAGGGTCTCAGGTTTGATAGAAGCAAAGGTTTGGAATGGGAAGGAGTTTCATATCACATTTCATGTTATAGGAAGGATCTCTGGTTTGGTATTAGAAGCATTGAGGTATCACATCTCATGCTATAGGAAGGGTCTCAGGATTGGAATGGGAAGGAGTTGGATATCACATCTCATGCTATAGGAAGGGTCTCTGGATTGGAATGGGAAGCAGTTGGATATCACATCTCATGCTAAAGGAAGGGTATCAGGTTTGATAGAAGCATTGAGATATCACATCTGTGCTCTCGGAAGGGTCTCAGGATAGGAATGGGAAGGACTTAGATATCACATCTCATACTATAGGGAGGGTCTCAGTTTTGATATTAGAAGCATTGAGATATCACATCTCATGCTATCAGAAGGGTCTCAGGATTGGAATGGGATGGAGTTGGATATCACATCTCAAGCTATCTCAGGATTGGAATGGGAAGGAGTTTGATATCACATCTCATGCCATAGTATGGGTCTCAGGTTTGGTAGAAGCATTGGGATATCACATCTCATGATATCGGAAGGGTATCAGTATTGGATTTGGAAGGAGTTGGATATCACATCTCAAGCTATCTCAGGATTGGAATGGGAGGAGTTTGATATCACATCTCAAGCTATAGGAAGGGTCTCAGGTTTGGAAAGGGAAGGATCTGGATTTCACATCTTATGTTATAGGATGGTTCTCATGTTTGGTTTTAGAAGCATTGAGATATCACATCTCATGCTATCGGAAGGGTCTCAGGTTTGGAAAGGGAAGGATTTGGATTTCAAATGTTATAGGATGGTTCTCAGGTTTGGTTTTAGAAGCATTAAGATATAAAATGTCATGCTATAGGAAGGGTCTCAGGTTTGGAATGGGAAGGAGTTGGATATCACATCTCATGCTAAAGGAAAGGTCTCAGGTTTGGAAGGGGAAGGATTTGGATCTCACAGCTCATGTTTTAGGACGGGTCTCAGGTTTGGTATTAGAAGCATTGAGATATCACATCTCATGCTATCGGAAGGGTCTCAGGATTGGATTGGGAAGGAGTTGGATATCCCTTCTCATGCAATAGGAAGGATCTCAGGTTGGAATGGGAAGGAGTTGGATATCACATCTCATGTTATAGGAAGGTTCTCAAGATTGGAATGGGATGGATTTGGATTTCACATCTCATGCTAAAGGAAGGGTCTCAGGTTTGGAAGGGGAAGGATTTGGATATCACATCTCATGCTAAAGGAAGGGTATCAGGTTTGGTATTAGAAGCATTGAGATATCACATCTCATGCTATAGGAAGAGTCTCAGGATTGGAATGGGAAGGAGTTGGATATCACGTCTCATGTTATAGGAAGGGTCTCAGGATTGGAATGGGAAGGAGTTGGATATCACATCTCATGCTAAAGGAAGGGTCTCAGGTTTGATAGAAGCATTGAGATATCACATCTCATTCTATAGGAAGGAAGTCGGGATTGGAATGGGAAGGAGTTGGATATCACATCTCATGCCATAGGAAGGGTCATCAGGTTTGGTATAAGCATTGAGATATCACATCTCTGCTATCGGAAGGGTCTCAGGATAGGAATGGGAAGGACTTAGATATCACATCTCATACTATAGGGAGGGTCTCAGTTTTGATATTAGAAGCATTGAGATATCACATCTCATGCTATCAGAAGGGTCTCAGGATTGAAATTGGATGGAGTTGGATATCACATTGAATGGGAAGGAGTTTGATATCACATCTCAAGCTATAGGAAAGGTCTCAGGTTTGGAAAGGGAATGATTTGGATTTCACATCTCATGTTATAGGATGGTTCTCATGTTTGGTTTTAGAAGCATTGAGATACCACATCTCATGCTATAGGAAGAGTCTCAGGATTGGAATGGGAAGGAGTTGGATATCACGTCTCATGTTATAGGAAGGGTCTCAGGATTGGAATGGGAAGGAGTTGGATATCACATCACATGCTAAAGGAAGGGTCTCAGGTTTGATAGAAGCAAAGGTTTGGAATGGGAAGGAGTTTCATATCACATTTCATGTTATAGGAAGGATCTCTGGTTTGGTATTAGAAGCATTGAGGTATCACATCTCATGCTATAGGAAGGGTCTCAGGATTGGAATGGGAAGGAGTTGGATATCACATCTCATGCTATAGGAAGGGTCTCTGGATTGGAATGGGAAGCAGTTGGATATCACATCTCATGCTAAAGGAAGGGTATCAGGTTTGATAGAAGCATTGAGATATCACATCTCATGCTATAGGAAGGAACTCAGGATTGGAATGGGAAGGAGTTGGATATCACATCTCATTCCATAGGAAGGGTCATCAGGTTTGGTATAAGCATCGAGATATCACATCTCTGCTCTCGGAAGGGTCTCAGGATAGGAATGGGAAGGACTTAGATATCACATCTCATACTATAGGGAGGGTCTCAGTTTTGATATTAGAAGCATTGAGATATCACATCTCATGCTATCAGAAGGGTCTCAGGATTGGAATGGGATGGAGTTGGATATCACATCTCAAGCTATCTCAGGATTGGAATGGGAAGGAGTTTGATATCACATCTCATGCCATAGTATGGGTCTCAGGTTTGGTAGAAGCATTGGGATATCACATCTCATGATATCGGAAGGGTATCAGTATTGGATTTGGAAGGAGTTGGATATCACATCTCAAGCTATCTCAGGATTGGAATGGGAGGAGTTTGATATCACATCTCAAGCTATAGGAAGGGTCTCAGGTTTGGAAAGGGAAGGATCTGGATTTCACATCTTATGTTATAGGATGGTTTTCATGTTTGGTTTTAGAAGCATTGTGATATCACATCTCATGCTATCGGAAGGGTCTCAGGTTTGGAAAGGGAAGGATTTGGATTTCACATGTTATAGGATGGTTCTCAGGTTTGGTTTTAGAAGCATTAAGATATAAAATGTCATGCTATAGGAAGGGTCTCAGGTTTGGAATGGGAAGGAGTTGGATATCACATCTCATGCTAAAGGAAAGGTCTCAGGTTTGGAAGGGGAAGGATTTGGATCTCACAGCTCATGTTTTAGGACGGGTCTCAGGTTTGGTATTAGAAGCATTGAGATATCACATCTCATGCTATCGGAAGGGTCTCAGGATTGGATTGGGAAGGAGTTGGATATCCCTTCTCATGCAATAGGAAGGATCTCAGGTTGGAATGGGAAGGAGTTGGATATCACATCTCATGTTATAGGAAGGGTCTCAAGATTGGAATGGGAAGGATTTGGATTTCACATCTCATGCTAAAGGAAGGGTCTCAGGTTTGGAAGGGGAAGGATTTGGATATCATATCTCATGTTATAGGACGGGTCCCAGGTTTGGTATTAGAAGCATTGAGATATCACATCTCATGGTATAGGAAGGGTCTCAGGATTGGAATGGGAAGGAATTGGATATCCCTTCTCATGCTATAGGAAGGGTCTCAGGTTGGAATGGGAAGGAGTTGGATATCACATCTCGTTATAGGAAGGGTCTCAGGATTTGAATGGGAAGGATTTGGATATCACATCTCTTGCTATAGGAAGGTCTCAGGTATTTTATTAGAAACATTGAGATATCACATCTCATGCTATAGGAAGGGTTTCAGGATTGGAATGGGAAGGAAGTGGATATCACATCTCATGCTAAAGGAAGGGTCTCAGGTTTGGAAGGGGAATGATTTGGATATCATATCTCATGTTATAGGACTGGTCCCAGGTTTGGTATTAGAAGCATTGAGATATCACATCTCATGCTATAGGAATAGTCTCAGGATTGGAATGGGAAGGAGTTGGATATCTCGTCTATAGGATTGGAATGGGAAGGAGTTGGATATCACATCTCATGCTAAAGGAAGGGTCTTAGGTTTGATAGAAGCATTGAGATATAACATCTCATGTTATAGGAAGGAACTCAGGATTGAAATGGGAAGGAGTTGGATATCACATCTCATGCCATAGGAAGGGTCATCAGGTTTGGTATAAGCATTGAGATATCACATCTCTGCTATCGGAAGGGTCTCAGGATAGGAATGGGAAGGACTTAGATATCACATCTCATACTATAGGGAGGGTCTCAGTTTTGATATTAGAAGCATTGAGATATCATATCTCATGCTATCGGAAGGGTCTCGGATTGGAATGGGATGGAGTTGGATATCACATCTCAAGCTATCTCAGGATTGGAATGGGAAGGAGTTTGATATCACATCTCATGTTTTAGGACGGGTCTCAGGTTTGGTATTAGAAGCATTGAGATATCACATCTCATGGTATAGGAAGGGTCTCAGGATTGGAATGGGAAGGAGTTGGATATCACATCTCAAGCTATCTCAGGATTGGAATGGGAAGGAGTTTGATATCACATCTCAAGCTATAGGAAGGGTCTCAGGTTTGGAAAGGGAAGGATCTGGATTTCACATCTCATGTTATAGGATGGTTCTCATGTTTTGTTTTCGAAGCATTGAGATATCACATCTCATGCTATCGGAAGGGTCTCAGGTTTAGAAAGGGAAGGAGTTAGATATCACATCTCATGCTAAAGGAAATGTCTCAGGTTTGGAAGGGGAAGGATTTGGATCTCACATCTCATGTTTTACGACGGGTCTCAGGTTTGGTATTAGAATCATTGAGATATCACATCTCATGGTATAGGAAGGGTCTCAGGATTGGAATGGGAAGGAGTTGTATATCACATTGAATGGGAAGGAGTTTGATATCACATCTGAAACTATAGGAAGGGTCTCAGGTTTGGAAAGGGAATGATTTGGATTTCACATCTCATGTTATAGGATGGTTCTCATGTTTGGTTTTAGAAGCATTGAGATATCACATCTCATGCTATAGGAAGAGTCTCAGGATTGGAATGGGAAGGAGTTGGATATCACGTCTCATGTTATAGGAAGGGTCTCAGGATTGGAATGGGAAGGAGTTGGATATCACATCTCATGCTAAAGGAAGGGTCTCAGGTTTGATAGAAGCAAAGGTTTGGAATGGGAAGGAGTTTTATATCACATTTCATGTTATAGGAAGGATCTCTGGTTTGGTATTAGAAGCATTGAGATATCACATCTCATGCTATAGGAAGGGTCTCAGGATTGGAATGGGAAGGAGTTGGATATCACATCTCATGCTATAAGAAGGGTCTCTGGATTGAAATGGGAAGCAGTTGGATATCACATCTCATGCTAAAGGAAGGGTATCAGGTTTGATAGAAGCATTGAGATATCACATCTCATGCTATAGGAAGGAACTCAGGATTGGAATGGGAAGGAGTTGGATATCACATCTCATGCCACAGGAAGGGTCATCAGGTTTGGTATAAGCATCGAGATATCACATCTCTGCTCTCGGAAGGGTCTCAGGATAGGAATGGGAAGGACTTAGATATCACATCTCATACTATAGGGAGGGTCTCAGTTTTGATATTAGAAGCATTGAGATATCACATCTCATGCTTTCAGAAGGGTCTCAGGATTGGAATGGGATGGAGTTGGATATCACATCTCAAGCTATCTCAGGATTGGAATGGGAAGGAGTTTGATATCACATCTCATGCCATAGTATGGGTCTCAGGTTTGGTAGAAGCATTGGGATATCACATCTCATGCTATCGGAAGGGTATCAGTATTGGATTTGGAAGGAGTTGGATATCACATCTCAAGCTATCTCAGGATTGGAATGGGAAGGAGTTTGATATCACATCTCAAGCTATAGGAAGGGTCTCAGGTTTGGAAAGGGAAGGATCTGGATTTCACATCTTATGTTATAGGATGGTTCTCATGTTTGGTTTTAGAAGCATTGAGATATCACATCTCATGCTATCGGAAGGGTCTCAGGTTTGGAAAGGGAAGGATTTGGATTTCACATGTTATAGGATGGTTCTCAGGTTTGGTTTTAGAAGCATTAAGATATAAAATGTCATGCTATAGGAAGGGTCTCAGGTTTGGAATGGGAAGGAGTTGGATATCACATCTCATGCTAAAGGAAAGGTCTCGGGTTTGGAAGGGGAAGGATTTGGATCTCACAGCTCATGTTTTAGGACGGGTCCCAGGTTTGGTATTAGAAGCATTGAGATATCATATCTCATGGTATAGGAAGGGTCTCAGGATTGGAATGGGAAGGAGTTGGATATCCCTTCTCATGCTATAGGAAGGGTCTCAGGTTGGAATGGGAAGGAGTTGGATATCACATCTCGTTATAGGAAGGGTCTCAGGATTTGAATGGGAAGGATTTGGATATCACATCTCTTGCTATAGGAAGGTCTCAGGTATTTTATTAGAAACATTGAGATATCACATCTCATGCTATAGGAAGGGTTTCAGGATTGGAATGGGAAGGATTTGGATATCACATCTCATGCTAAAGGAAGGGTCTCAGGTTTGGAAGGGGAAGGATTTGGATATCATATCTCATGTTATAGGACTGGTCCCAGGTTTGGTATTAGAAGCATTGAGATATCACATCTCATGCTATAGGAATAGTCTCAGGATTGGAATGGGAAGGAGTTGGATATCTCGTCTATAGGAAGGGTCTCAGGATTGGAATGGGAAGGAGTTGGATATCACATCTCATGCTAAAGGAAGGGTCTTAGGTTTGATAGAAGCATTGAGATATAACATCTCATGTTATAGGAAGGAACTCAGGATTGAAATGCGAAGGAGTTGGATATCACATCTCATGCCATAGGAAGGGTCATCAGGTTTGGTATAAGCATTGAGATATCACATCTCTGCTATCGGAAGGGTCTCAGGATAGGAATGGGAAGGACTTAGATATCACATCTCATACTATAGGGAGGGTCTCAGTTTTGATATTAGAAGCATTGAGATATCATATCTCATGCTATCGGAAGGGTCTCGGATTGGAATGGGATGGAGTTGGATATCACATCTCAAGCTATCTCAGGATTGGAATGGGAAGGAGTTTGATATCACATCTCAAGCTATAGGAATGGTCTCAGGTTTGGAAGGGGAAGGATTAGGATCTCACATCTCATGTTTTAGGACGGGTCTCAGGTTTGGTATTAGAAGCATTGAGATATCACATCTCATGGTATAGGAAGGGTCTCAGGATTGGAATGGGAAGGAGTTGGATATCACATCTCAAGCTATCTCAGGATTGGAATGGGAAGGAGTTTGATATCACATCTCAAGCTATAGGAAGGGTCTCAGGTTTGGAAAGGGAAGGATCTGGATTTCACATCTCATGTTATAGGATGGTTCTCATGTTTGGTTTTCGAAGCATTGAGATATCACATCTCATGCTATCGGAAGGGTCTCAGGTTTAGAAAGGGAAGGAGTTGGATATCACATCTCATGCTAAAGGAAAGGTCTCAGGTTTGGAAGGGGAAGGATTTGGATCTCACATCTCATGTTTTACGACGGGTCTCAGGTTTGGTATTAGAATCATTGAGATATCACATCTCATGGTATAGGAAGGTTCTCAGGATTGGAATGGGAAGGAGTTGTATATCACATTGAATGGGAAGGAGTTTGATATCACATCTGAAACTATTGGAAGGGTCTCAGGTTTGGAAAGGGAATTATTTGGATTTCACATCTCATGTTATAGGATGGTTCTCATGTTTGGTTTTAGAAGCATTGAGATATCACATCTCATGCTATAGGAAGAGTCTCAGAATTGGAATGGGAAGGAGTTGGATATCACGTCTCATGTTATAGGAAGGGTCTCAGGATTGGAATGGGAAGGAGTTGGATATCACATCTCATGCTAAAGGAAGGGTCTCAGGTTTAATAGAAGCAAAGGTTTGGAATGGGAAGGAGTTTGATATCACATCCCATGTTATAGGAAGGATCTCAGGTTTGGTATTAGAAGCATTGAGATATCACATCTCATGCTATATGAAGGGTCTCAGGATTGGAATGGGAAGGAGTTGGATATCACATCTCATGCTATAGGAAGGGTCTCAGGTTTGGTATAAGCATTGAGATATCCCATCTCATGCTATAGGAAGGGTCTCAGGATTGGAATCGGAAGGAGTTGTATATGACATCTCATGCCATAGGAAGGGTCACAGGTTTGGTATAAGCATCGAGATATCACATCTCTGCTATAGGAAGGGTCTCAGGATTGGAATGGGAAGGAGTTGGATATCCCATCTCGTTATCGGAAGTGTCTCAGGTTTGGTATTAGAAGCATTGAGATATCACATCTCATGCTATAGGAAGGGTCTAAGGTTTGGAAGGGGAAGGATTTGGATATCACATCTCATGCTATCGGAAGGGTATCAGGATTGGATTTGGAAGGAGTTGGATATCCCATCTCATGCTATAGGAAGGGTCTAAGGTTGGAATGGGAAGGAGTTGGATATCACATCTCATGTTATAGGAAGGGTCTCAGGATTGGAATGGGAAGGACTTGGATATAACATCTCATTCTATAGGAAGGCTCTCAGGGTTGGAAGGGGAAGGAGTTGGATATCACATTTCATGTTAGAGGTAGGATCTCAGGTTTGGTTATAGAGGTATTGAGATATCACATCTCATGCTAAAGGGAGGGTCTAAGGTTTGGAAGGGGAAGGATTTGGATATCACATCCTACCTCTAACATGAAATGTGATATCCAACTCCTTCCCTTTCCAAACCTGAGAGCCTTCCTACAGCATGAGATGTGATATCCAAGTCCTTCCCATTCCAATCCTGAGATCCTTCCTATAACATGAGATGTGATATCCAACTCCTCCCCATTCCAATCCTGAGACCCTCTTGAGACCTAGTCTTGACCGCCGCGATCGCTACCTTGATTGTTCTGGCTCGTCCAGAGGTTACCCTGTTCCAAGATGTGATATCAAACTCCTTCCCATTCCAATCCTGAGACCCTTCCTATACCATGAGACTTGATATCTCAATGCTTCTAATACCAAACCTGTGACCCGTCCTATAACATGAGATGTGATATCCAAATCCTTCCCCTTCCAAACCTTAGACCCTTCCTTTACCATGAGATGTGATATCCAACTCCTTCCCATTCCAATCCTGAGACCCTTCCGATATCATGAGATGTGATATCTCAATGCTTCTAATATCAAACTTGAGACCCTCCCTATAGCATGAGATGTGATATCCAACTCCTTCCCATTCCAATTCTGAGACCCTTCCTATACCATGAGACTTGATATCTCAATGCTTCTAATACCAAACCTGAGACCCGTCCTATAACATGAGATGTGATATCCAAATCCTTCCCCTTCCAAACCTTAGACCCTTCCTTTACCATGAGATGTGATATCCAACTCCTTCCCATTCCAATCCTGAGACCCTTCCGATATCATGAGATGTGATATCTCAATGCTTCTAATATCAAACTTGAGACCCTCCCTATAGCATGAGATGTGATATCCAAGTCCTTCCCATTCCAATCGAGAGACACTTCCTATAGCATGAGATGTGATATCTCAATGCATCTAATATCAAACTTGAGTCCCTTCCTATAGCATAAGATGTGATATCTCAATGCTTCTAATACCAAACCTGAGACCCTTCCTATAACATGAGATGGGAATATCCAACTCCTTCCCATTCCAATCCTGACACCCTTCCGATAGTGGAGATGTGATATCTCAATGCTTATACCAAACCTGAAATCCTTCCTATAACATGATTTGTGATATCCAACTCCTTCCCATTCCAATCCTGAGACACTTCCTATAGCATGAGATGTGATATCTCACTGCTTATACCAAACCTGAGACCCTTCCTATAGCATGAGATGTGATATCCAAATTCTTCCCCTTCCAAACCTGAGACCCTCCCTTTAGCATGAGATGTGATATCCAACCCCTTCCCATTCCAATCCTGAGACCCTTATGATAGCATGAGATGTGATATCTCAATGCCTCTAATACCAAACCTGAGATACTTCCGATAGCATGAGATGTGATATCTCAATGCTTCTAATACCAAACCTGAGATCCTTCCTAAAACATGAGATGTGATATCCAAATCCTCCCCCTTCCATACCTGAGACCCTGCCTATAGCATGAGATGTGATATCCAAGTCCTTCCCATTCCAATCCTGAGACCCTTCCTATAGCATGTGATGTAATATCTCAATGCTTATACCAAACCTGAGACCCTTCCTATGGTATGAGATGTCATATACAACTCCTTCCCATTCCAAACCTGAGACCCTTCCTATAGCATGAGATGTGATATCTCAATGCTTATACCAAAGCTGAGACCCTTCCTATAGCATGAGATGTGATATCCAACTTCTTCCCATTCCAATCATGAGACCCTTCCTATAACATGAGATGTGATGTCTCACTGCTTCTAATACCAAACCTGAGATCTTTCCTATAACATGAGATGTGATATCCAACTCCTCCCCATTCCAATCCTGAGACCCTTCCGATATCATGAGATTTGTTATCTCAATGCTTCTAATATCAAACTTGAGACCCTCCCTAGAGCATGAGATGTGACATCCAAGTCCTTCCCATTCCAAACCTTAGACCCGTCCTTCATCATGAGATGTGATATCCAACTCCTTCCCATTCCAATCCTGAGACCCTTCCGATATCATGAGATTTGTTATCTCAATGCTTCTAATATCAAACTTGAGACCCTCCCTAGAGCATGAGATGTGACATCCAAGTCCTTCCCATTCCATTCCTGAGACCCTTCCTATAGCATGAGATGTGATATCTCAATGCTTCTAATACCAAACCTGAGATCCTTCCTATAACATGAGATGGGATATCCAACTCCTTCCCATTCCAATCCTGAGACCCTTCCGATAGCAGAGATGTGATATCTCAATGCTTATACCAATCCTGAGACCCTTCCTATAGCATGAGGTGTGATATCTCAATGCTTATACCAAATCTGAGACCCTTCCTATAGCATGATATGTGATATCCAACTCCTTCCCATTCCAATCCTGAGACCCTTCCTATAGCATGAGGTGTGATATCCCAATGCTTATACCAAACCTGAGACCCTTCCTATGGCATGAGATGTGATATCCAACTCCTTGCCATTCAAATCCTGAGACCCTCCCTATAACAAGAGATGTCATATCCAACTCCTTCCCATTCCAAACCTGAGACCCTTCCTTTAGCATGAGATGTGATATCCAATTCCTTCACATTCCAATCCTGAGACCCTTCCTATAGCAAGAATGTAATATCCAACTCCTACCCATTCCAATCCTGAGACCATTCCTATAGCATGAGATGTGATATATCAATGCTTCTAATACCAAACCTGAGATCCTTCCTATGACATGAGATGTGATATCCAAATCCTTCCCATTCCAATCCTGAGACCCTTCCTATAGCAAGAGATGTGAAATCCAAATCCTTCCCATTCCAACCTGAGACCCTTCCTATAGCATGAGAAGGGATATCCAACTCCTTCCCAATCCAATCCTGAGACCCTTCCGATAGCAGAGATGTGATATCTCAATGCTTCTAATACCAAACCTGGGACCCGTCCTATAACATGAGATATGATATCCAAATCCTTCCCATCCAAAACCTGAGACTCTTCCTATAGCATGAGATGTGATATCTCAATGCTTCTACCAAACCTGAAACCCTTCCTATAGCATGAGATGTGATATCCAACTCCTTCCCATTCCAATCCTGAGACACTTCCTATAGCATGAGATGTGATATCTCAATGCTTCTAATAGCAAACCTGAGACCCGTCCTATAACATGAGATCTGATATCCAAATCCTTCCCCTTCCAAACCTGAGACCCTTCCTTTAGCATGAGATGTGATATCCAGCTCCTCCCATTCCAATCCTGAGACCCTTCCTATACCATGGGATGTGATATCTCAATGCTTCTAATACCAAACCTGGGACCCGTCCTATAACATGAGATATGATATCCAAATCCTTCCCCTTCCAAACCTGAGACCCTTCCTTTAGCATGAGATGTGATATCCAAATCCTTCCCATTACAATCCTGAAACCCTTCCTATAGCATGAGATGTGATATCTCAATGTTTCTAATAAAGAACCTGAGACTCTTCCTATAGCAAGAGATGTGATATCCACATCCTTCCCATTCCAATCCTGAGACCCTTCCTGTAACATGAGATGTGATATCCAACTCCTTCCCATTCCAACCTGACACCCTTCCTATAGCATGAGAAGTGATATCCAACTCCTTCCCAATCCAATCCTGAGACCCTTCCGATAGCAGAGATTTGATATCTCAATGCTTATACCAAACCTGAGACCCTTCCTATGGCATGAGATGTGATATCCAACTCCTTGCCATTCAAATCCTGAGACCCTTCCTATAGCATGAGATGTGATATCTTAATGCTTCCACCAAACCTGAGACCCTTCCTTTAGAATGAGATGTGATATCCAAGTCCTTCACATTCCAATCCTGAGACCCTTCCTATAGCATGAGATGTGATATCTCAATGCTTCTAATACCAAACCTGAGATCCTTCCTATAACATGAGATGTGATATCCAATTCCTTCCCATTCCAAACCTGAGACCCTTCCTATTGGATGAGATGTGATATCTCAATGCTTCTAATACCAAACCTGAGACCCTTCCTATAACATGAGATGGGATATCCAACTCCTTCCCATTCCAATCCTGAGACCCTTCCGATAGCAGAGATGTGATATCTCAATGCTTATACCAAACCTGAGACCCTTCCTATAGCATGAGATGTGATATCCAACTCCTTCCCATTCCAATCCTGAGACCCTTCCTATAGCATGAGGTGTGATATCTCAATGCTTATACCAAATCTGAGACCCTTCCTATAGCATGAGATGTGATATCAAACTCCTTCCCATTCCAATCCTGAGACCCTTCCTATAGCATGAGGTGTGATATCTCAATGCTTATACCAAATCTGAGACCCTTCCTTTAGCATGAGATGTGATATCCAACTCCTTCCCATTCCAATCCTGAGATCCTTCCTATAACATGAGATGTGATATCCAACTCCTTCCCGTTCCAAACCTGAGACACTTCCTATAGCATATGTGATATCCAACTCCTTCCCATTCCAAACATGACACCCTTCCTATAGCAAGAATGTAATATCCAACTCCTACCCATTCCAATCCTGAGACCATTCCTATAGCATGAGATGTGATATATCAATGCTTCTAATACCAAACCTGAGATCCTTCCTATGACATGAGATGTGATATCCAAATCCTTCCCATTCCAATCCTGAGACCCTTCCTATAGCAAGAGATGTGATATCCAAATCCTTCCCATTCCAACCTGAGACCCTTCCTATAGCATGAGAAGGGATATCCAACTCCTTCCCAATCCAATCCTGAGACCCTTCCGATAGCAGAGATGTGATATCTCAATGCTTCTAATACCAAACCTGGGACCCGTCCTATAACATGAGATATGATATCCAAATCCTTCCCATCCAAAACCTGAGACTCTTCCTATAGCATGAGATGTGATATCTCAATGCTTCTACCAAACCTGAAACCCTCCCTATAGCATGAGATGTGATATCCAACTCCTTCCCATTCCAATCCCGAGACACTTCCTATAGCATGAGATGTGATATCTCAATGCTTCTAATAGCAAACCTGAGACCCGTCCTATAACATGAGATGTGATATCCAAATCCTTCCCCTTCCAAACCTGAGACCCTTCCTTTAGCATGAGATGTGATATCCAGCTCCTCCCATTCCAATCCTGAGACCCTTCCTATACCATGGGATGTGATATCTCAATGCTTCTAATACCAAACCTGGGACCTGTCCTATAACATGAGATATGATATCCAAATCCTTCCCCTTCCAAACCTGAGACCCTTCCTTTAGCATGAGATGTGATATCCAAATCCTTCCCATTACAATCCTGAAACCCTTCCTATAGCATGAGATGTGATATCTCAATGTTTCTAATAAAGAACCTGAGACTCTTCCTATAGCAAGAGATGTGATATCCACATCCTTCCCATTCCAATCCTGAGACCCTTCCTGTAACATGAGATGTGATATCCAACTCCTTCCCATTCCAACCTGACACCCTTCCTATAGCATGAGAAGTGATATCCAACTCCTTCCCAATCCAATCCTGAGACCCTTCCGATAGCAGAGATTTGATATCTCAATGCTTATACCAAACCTGAGACCCTTCCTATGGCATGAGATGTGATATCCAACTCCTTGCCATTCAAATCCTGAGACCCTTAATATAGCATGCGATGTGATATCTTAATGCTTCTACCAAACCTGAGACCCTTCCTTTAGAATGAGATGTGATATCCAAGTCCTTCACATTCCAATCCTGAGACCCTTCCTATAGCATGAGATGTGATATCTCAATGCTTCTAATACCAAACCTGAGATCCTTCCTATAACATGAGATGTGATATCCAATTCCTTCCCATTCCAAACCTGAGACCCTTCCTATTGGATGAGATGTGATATCTCAATGCTTCTAATACCAAACCTGAGACCCTTCCTATAACATGAGATGGGATATCCAACTCCTTCCCATTCCAATCCTGAGACCCTTCCGATAGCAGAGATGTGATATCTCAATGCTTATACCAATCCTGAGACCCTTCCTATAGCATGAGGTGTGATATTTCAATGCTTATACCAAATCTGAGACCCTTCCTATAGCATGAGATGTGATATCAAACTCCTTCCCATTCCTATCCTGAGACCCTTCCTATAGCATGAGGTGTGATATCTCAATGCTTATACCAAATCTGAGACCCTTCCTATAGCATGAGATGTGATATCCAACTCCTTCCCATTCCAATCCTGAGATCCTTCCTATAACATGAGATGTGATATCCAACTCCTTCCCGTTCCAAACCTGAGACACTTCCTATAGCATATGTGATATCCAACTCCTTCCCATTCCAAACATGACACCCTTCCTATAGCAAGAATGTAATATCCAACTCCTACCCATTCAAATCCTGAGACCATTCCTATAGCATGAGATGTGATATATCAATGCTTCTAATACCAAACCTGAGATCCTTCCTATGACATGAGATGTGATATCCAAATCCTTCCCATTCCAATCCTGAGACCCTTCCTATAGCAAGAGATGTGATATCCAAATCCTTCCCATTCCAACCTG
Source organism: Ambystoma mexicanum (assembly GCF_040938575.1). Taxonomy (NCBI): domain Eukaryota; kingdom Metazoa; phylum Chordata; class Amphibia; order Caudata; family Ambystomatidae; genus Ambystoma; species Ambystoma mexicanum. Next base: position 505,880,004 of record NC_090931.1, on the reverse strand, counting down.
AGACCCTTCCTATAGCATGAGAAGGGATATCCAACTCCTTCCCAATCCAATCCTGAGACCCTTCCGATAGCAGAGATGTGATATCTCAATGCTTCTAATACCAAACCTGGGACCCGTCCTATAACATGAGATATGATATCCAAATCCTTCCCATCCAAAACCTGAGACTCTTCCTATAGCATGAGATGTGATATCTCAATGCTTCTACCAAACCTGAAACCCTTCCTATAGCATGAGATGTGATATCCAACTCCTTCCCATTCCAATCCTGAGACACTTCCTATAGCATGAGATGTGATATCTCAATGCTTCTAATAGCAAACCTGAGACCCGTCCTATAACATGAGATGTGATATCCAAATCCTTCCCCTTACAAACCTGAGACCCTTCCTTTAGCATGAGATGTGATATCCAGCTCCTCCCATTCCAATCCTGAGACCCTTCCTATACCATGGGATGTGATATCTCAATGCTTCTAATACCAAACCTGGGACCCGTCCTATAACATGAGATATGATATCCAAATCCTTCCCCTTCCAAACCTGAGACCCTTCCTTTAGCATGAGATGTGATATCCAAATCCTTCCCATTACAATCCTGAAACCCTTCCTTTAGCATGAGATGTGATATCCAGCTCCTCCCGTTCCAATCCTGAGACCCTTCCTATACCATGGGATGTGATATCTCAATGCTTCTAATACCAAACCTGGGACCCGTCCTATAACATGAGATATGATATCCAAATCCTTCACATTCCAATCCTGAGACCCTTCCTGTAACATGAGATGTGATATCCAACTCCTTCCCATTCCAACCTGACACCCTTCCTATAGCATGAGAAGTGATATCCAACTCCTTCCCAATCCAATCCTGAGACCCTTCCGATAGCAGAGATTTGATATCTCAATGCTTATACCAAACCTGAGACCCTTCCTATGGCATGAGATGTGATATCCAACTCCTTGCCATTCAAATCCTGAGACCCTTCCTATAGCATGAGATGTGATATCTTAATGCTTCTACCAAACCTGAGACCCTTCCTTTAGAATGAGATGTGATATCCAAGTCCTTCACATTCCAATCCTGAGACCCTTCCTATAGCATGAGATGTGATATCTCAATGCTTCTAATACCAAACCTGAGATCCTTCCTATAACATGAGATGTGATATCCAATTCCTTCCCATTCCAAACCTGAGACCCTTCCTATTGGATGAGATGTGATATCTCAATGCTTCTAATACCAAACCTGAGACCCTTCCTATAACATGAGATGGGATATCCAACTCCTTCCCATTCCAATCCTGAGACCCTTCCGATAGCAGAGATGTGATATCTCAATGCTTATACCAATCCTGAGACCCTTCCTATAGCATGAGGTGTGATATCTCAATGCTTATACCAAATCTGAGACCCTTCCTATAGCATGAGATGTGATATCAAACTCCTTCCCATTCCAATCCTGAGACCCTTCCTATAGCATGAGGTGTGATATCTCAATGCTTATACCAAATCTGAGACCCTTCCTATAGCATGAGATGTGATATCCAACTCCTTCCCATTCCAATCCTGAGACCCTTCCTATAACATGAGATGTGATATCCAACTCCTTCCCGTTCCAAACCTGAGACACTTCCTATAGCATATGTGATATCCAACTCCTTCCCATTCCAAACATGAGACCCTTCCTATAGCAAGAATGTAATATCCAACTCCTACCCATTCCAATCCTGAGACCATTCCTATAGCATGAGATGTGATATATCAATGCTTCTAATACCAAACCTGAGATCCTTCCTATGACATGAGATGTGATATCCAAATCCTTCCCATTCCAATCCTGAGACCCTTCCTATAGCAAGAGATGTGATATCCAAATCCTTCCCATTCCAACCTGAGACCCTTCCTATAGCATGAGAAGGGATATCCAACTCCTTCCCAATCCAATCCTGAGACCCTTCCGATAGCAGAGATGTGATATCTCAATGCTTATACCAAACCCGAGACCCTTCCTATGGCATGTGATGTGATATCCAACTCCTTGCCATTCAAATCCTGAGACCCTTCCTATAGCATGAGATGTGATATCTTAATGCTTCTACCAAACCTGAGACCCTTCCTTTAGCATGAGATGTGATATCCAAACCCTTCACATTCCAATCCTGAGACCCTTCCAATAGCATGAGATGTGATATCTCAATGCTTCTAATACAAACCTGAGATCCTTCCTATAACATGAGATGTGATATCCAATTCCTTCCCATTCCAAACCTGAGACCCTTCCTATTGGATAAGGTGTGATATCCAACTCCTTCCCATTCCAACCCTGAGACCCTTCCTATACCATGAGATGTGATATCTCAATGCTTCTAATACCAAACCTGGGACCCGTCCTATAACATGAGATATGATATCCAAATCCTTCCCCTTCCAAACCTGAGACCCTTCCTTTAGCATGAGATGTGATATCCAAATCCTTCCCATTCCAATCCTGAAACCCTTCCTATAGCATGAGATGTGATATCTCAATGTTTCTAATAAAAAACCTGAGACTCTTCCTATAGCAAGAGATGTGATATCCACATCCTTCCCATTCCAATCCTGAGACCCTTCCTGTAACATGAGATGTGATATCCAACTCCTTCCCATTCCAACCTGACACCCTTCCTATAGCATGAGAAGGGATATCCAACTCCTTCCCAATCCAATCCTGAGACCCTTCTGATAGCAGAGATGTGATATCTCAATGCTTATACCAAACCTGAGACCCTTCCTATGGCATGAGATGTGATATCCAACTCCTTGCCATTCAAATCCTGAGACCCTTCCTATAGCATGAGATGTGATATCTTAATGCTTCTACCAAACCTGAGACCCTTCCTTTAGCATGAGATGTGATAGCCAAATCCTTCACATTCCAATCCTGAGACCCTTCCTATAGCATGAGATGTGATATCTCAATGCTTCTAAAACCAAACCTGAGATCCTTCCTATAACATGAGATGTGATATCCAATTCCTTCCCATTCCAAACCTGAGACCCTTCCTATTGGATGAGGTGTGATATCCAACTCCTTCCCATTCCAACCCTGAGACCCTTCCTATACCATGAGATGTGATATCTCAATGCTTCTAATACCAAACCTGGGACCCGTCCTATAACATGAGATATGATATCCAAATCCATCCCCTTCCAAACCTGAGACCCTTCCTATAGCAAGAGATGTGATATCCAAATCCTACCCATTCCAATCCTGAAACCCTTCCTATAACATGAGATGTGATATCCAACTCCTTCCCATTCCAACCTGAGCCCCTTCCTATAGCATGAGAAGGGATATCCAACTCCTTCCCAATCCAATCCTGAGACCCTTCCGATAGCAGAGATGTGATATCTCAATGCTTATACCAAACCTGAGACCCTTCCTATGGCATGAGATGTGATATCCAAATCCTTCCCCTTCCAAACCTTAGACCCTTCCTTTACCATGAGATGTGATATCCAACTCCTTCCCATTCCAATCCTGAGACCCTTCCGATATCATGAGATGTGATATCTCAATGCTTCTAATATCAAACTTGAGACCCTCCCTATAGCATGAGATGTGATATCCAAGTCCTTCCCATTCCAATCGAGAGACACTTCCTATAGCATGAGATGTGATATCTCAATGCTTCTAATATCAAACTTGAGTCCCTTCCTATAGCATAAGATGTGATATCTCAATGCTTCTAATACCAAACCTGAGACCCTTCCTATAACATGAGATGGGAATATCCAACTCCTTCCCATTCCAATCCTGACACCCTTCCGATAGTGGAGATGTGATATCTCAATGCTTATACCAAACCTGAAATCCTTCCTATAACATGATTTGTAATATCCAACTCCTTCCCATTCCAATCCTGAGACACTTCCTATAGCATGAGATGTGATATCTAACTGCTTATACCAAACCTGAGACCCTTCCTAGAGCATGAGATGTGATATCCAACTCCTTCCCATTCCAATCCTGAGACCCTTCCTATAGCATGAGATGTGATATCTCAATGCTTCTAATATCAAACTGAGACCCTCCCTATAGCATGAGATGTGATATCCAAGTCCTTCCCATTCCAATCCTGAGACACTTCCTATAGCATGAGATGTGATATCTCAATGCTTCTAATACCAAACCTGAGACTCTTCCTATAACATGAGATGGGATATCCAACTCCTTCCCATTCCAATCCTGAGACCCTTCCAATAGCAGAGGTGTGATATCTCAATGCTTATACCAAACGTGAGACCCTTCCTATGGCATGAGATGTGATATCTCAATGTTTGTACCAAACCTGAGACCCTTCCTATAGCATGAGATGTGATATCCAACTCCTTCCCATTCCAATCCTGAGACCCTTCCGATAGCATGAGATGTGATATCTCAATGTTTATACCAAACCTGAGACCCTTCCTATAGCATGAGATGTGATATCCAACTCCTTCCCATTCCAATCCTGAGACCCTTCCTATAGCATGAGATGTGATGTCTCAATGCTTCTAATACCAAACCTGAGATCCTTCCTATAACATGAGATGTGATATCCAACTCCTTCCCATTCCAATCCTGAGACCCTTCCTATAGCATGAGATGTGATGTCTCAATGCTTATACCAAACCTGAGACCCTTCCTATAGCATGAGATGTGATATCCAACTCCTTCCCATTCCAATCCTGAGACCCTTCCTATAGCAGGATTTGTGATATTTCAATGCCTCTAATACCAAACCTGAGATCCTTCCTCTAACATGAAATGTGATATCCAACTCCTTCCCTTTCCAAACCTGAGAGCCTACCTATAGCATGAGATGTGATATCCAAGTGCTTCCCATTCCAATCCTTATACCCTTCTACAGCATGCAATATGATATCTCAATGATTCTAATAACAAACCTGAGACCCGTCCTATAACATGAGATGGGATATCCAACTCCTTCCCATTCCAATCCTGAGACACTTCCGATAGCAGAGATGTGATATCTCAATGCTTATACCAAACCTGAGACCCTTCCTATAGCATATGTGATATCCAACTCCTTCCCATTCCAAACATGAGACCCTTCCTATAGCATGCGATGTGATATCTCAATGCTTCTAATACCAAACCTGAGACCAGTCTCATAACATGAGATGGGATATCCAACTCCTTCCCGTTCCAAACCTGAGACCCTTCCTATAGCATGAGATGTGATATCCAACTCCTTCCCATCCCAATCCTGAGACACTTCCGATTGCAGAGATGTGATATCTCAATCCTTATACCAAACCTGAGACTCTTCCTATAACATGAGATGTGATATCCAACTCCTTCCCGTTCCAAACCTGAGATCCTTCCTATAGCATCAGATGTGATATCCAACTCCTTCCCATTCCAATCCTGAGACCCTTCCGATAGCATGAGATGTGATATCTCAATGCTTCTAATACCAAACCTGAGATCCTTCCTATAACATGAGATGTGATATCCAACTCCTTCCCATTCCAATCCTGAGACCCTTCATATAGCATGAGATGTGATATCTCAATACCTCTAATACCAAACATGAGATCGTACCTCTAACATGAAATGTAATATCCAACTCCTTCCCTGTCCAAACCTGAGACCCTGCCTATAGCATGAGATGTGATATCCAAGTCCTTACCATTCCAATCCTGAGACCCTTCCTATAGCATGTGATGTGATATCTCAATGCTTATACCAAACCCGAGACCCTTCCTATGGCATGAGATGTCATATACAACTCCCTTCCATTCTAATCCTGAGACCCGTCCTATAGCATGAGATGTGATAGCTCAATGCTTATACCAAACCTGAGACCCTTCCTATAGCATGAGATGTGATATCCAACTTCTTCCCATTACAATCCTGAGACCCTTCCTATAACATGAGATTTGATGTCTCAATGCCTCTAATAGCAAACCTGAGATCTTTCCTATAACATGAGATGTGATATCCAACTCCTTCCCATTCCAAACCTGAGACCCTTCCTATAGCATGGAATGTGATATCCAACTTCTTCCCATTCCAATCCTGAGACCCTTCCTATAGCATGTGATGTGATATCTCAATGCTTATACCAAACCTGAGACCCTTCCTATGGCATGAGATGTCATATACAACTCCTTCCCATTCCAATCATGAGACCCTTCCTATAGCATGAGATGTGATATCTCAATGCTTATACCAAACCTGAGACCCTTCCTATAGCATGAGATGTGATATCCAACTTCTTCCCATTCCAATCCTGAGACCCTTCCTATAACATGAGATGTGATGTCTCAATGCTTCTAATACCAAACCTGAGATATTTCCTATAACATGAGATGTGATATCCAACTCCTTCCCATTCCAATCCTGAGACCCTTCCTATAGCATGAGATGTGATATCTCAATGCTTATACCAAAACTGAGACCCTTCCTATAGCTTGAGATGTGATATCCAACTCCTCCCCATTCCAATCCTGAGACCCTTCCTATAGCATGAGATGTGATATCTCAATGCCTCTAGTACCAAACCTAAGATCCTTCCTCTAACATGAAATATGATATCCAACTCCTTCCCCTTCCAAACCTGAGAGCCTTCCTATAGCATGAGATATGATATCCAAGTCCTTCCCATTCCAATCCTGAGACCCTTCCTATAACATGAGATGTGATATCCAACTCCTTCCCATTCCAACCTGAGACACTTCCGATAGCAGATATGTGATATCTCAATGCTTATACCAAACCTGAGATCCTTCCTATAGCATATGTGATATCCAACTCCTTCCCATTCCAAACATGAGACCCTTCCTATAGCAAGAATGTAATATCCAACTCCTTCCCATTCCAATCCTGAGACACTTCCTATAGCATGAGATGTGATATCTCAATGCTTCTAATAGCAAACCTGAGACCCGTCCTATAACATGAGATGTGATATCCAAATCCTTCCCCTTCCAAACCTGAGACCCTTCCTTTAGCATGAGATGTGATATCCAGCTCCTCCCATTCCAATCCTGAGACCCTTCCTATACCATGGGATGTGATATCTCAATGCTTCTAATACCAAACCTGGGACCCGTCCTATAACATGAGATATGATATCCAAATCCTTCCCCTTCCAAACCTGAGACCCTTCCTTTAGCATGAGATGTGATATCCAAATCCTTCCCATTACAATCCTGAAACCCTTCCTTTAGCATGAGATGTGATATCCAGCTCCTCCCGTTCCAATCCTGAGACCCTTCCTATACCATGGGATGTGATATCTCAATGCTTCTAATACCAAACCTGGGACCCGTCCTATAACATGAGATATGATATCCAAATCCTTCACATTCCAATCCTGAGACCCTTCCTGTAACATGAGATGTGATATCCAACTCCTTCCCATTCCAACCTGACACCCTTCCTATAGCATGAGAAGTGATATCCAACTCCTTCCCAATCCAATCCTGAGACCCTTCCGATAGCAGAGATTTGATATCTCAATGCTTATACCAAACCTGAGACCCTTCCTATGGCATGAGATGTGATATCCAACTCCTTGCCATTCAAATCCTGAGACCCTTCCTATAGCATGAGATGTGATATCTTAATGCTTCTACCAAACCTGAGACCCTTCCTTTAGAATGAGATGTGATATCCAAGTCCTTCACATTCCAATCCTGAGAACCTTCCTATAGCATGAGATGTGATATCTCAATGCTTCTAATACCAAACCTGAGATCCTTCCTATAACATGAGATGTGATATCCAATTCCTTCCCATTCCAAACCTGAGACCCTTCCTATTGGATGAGATGTGATATCTCAATGCTTCTAATACCAAACCTGAGACCCTTCCTATAACATGAGATGGGATATCCAACTCCTTCCCATTCCAATCCTGAGACCCTTCCGATAGCAGAGATGTGATATCTCAATGCTTATACCAATCCTGAGACCCTTCCTATAGCATGAGGTGTGATATCTCAATGCTTATACCAAATCTGAGACCCTTCCTATAGCATGAGTTGTGATATCAAACTCCTTCCCATTCCAATCCTGAGACCCTTCCTATAGCATGAGGTGTGATATCTCAATGCTTATACCAAATCTGAGACCCTTCCTATAGCATGAGATGTGATATCCAACTCCTTCCCATTCCAATCCTGAGACCCTTCCTATAACATGAGATGTGATATCCAACTCCTTCCCGTTCCAAACCTGAGACACTTCCTATAGCATATGTGATATCCAGCTCCTTCCCATTCCAAACATGAGACCCTTCCTATAGCAAGAATGTAATATCCAACTCCTACCCATTCCAATCCTGAGACCATTCCTATAGCATGAGATGTGATATATCAATGCTTCTAATACCAAACCTGAGATCCTTCCTATGACATGAGATGTGATATCCAAATCCTTCCCATTCCAATCCTGAGACCCTTCCTATAGCAAGAGATGTGATATCCAAATCCTTCCCATTCCAACCTGAGACCCTTCCTATAGCATGAGAAGGGATATCCAACTCCTTCCCAATCCAATCCTGAGACCCTTCCGATAGCAGAGATGTGATATCTCAATGCTTATACCAAACCCGAGACCCTTCCTATGGCATGTGATGTGATATCCAACTCCTTGCCATTCAAATCCTGAGACCCTTCCTATAGCATGAGATGTGATATCTTAATGCTTCTACCAAACCTGAGACCCTTCCTTTAGCATGAGATGTGATATCCAAACCCTTCACATTCCAATCCTGAGACCCTTCCAATAGCATGAGATGTGATATCTCAATGCTTCTAATACAAACCTGAGATCCTTCCTATAACATGAGATGTGATATCCAATTCCTTCCCATTCCAAACCTGAGACCCTTCCTATTGGATAAGGTGTGATATCCAACTCCTTCCCATTCCAACCCTGAGACCCTTCCTATACCATGAGATGTGATATCTCAATGCTTCTAATACCAAACCTGGGACCCGTCCTATAACATGAGATATGATATCCAAATCCTTCCCCTTCCAAACCTGAGACCCTTCCTTTAGCATGAGATGTGATATCCAAATCCTTCCCATTCCAATCCTGAAACCCTTCCTATAGCATGAGATGTGATATCTCAATGTTTCTAATAAAAAACCTGAGACTCTTCCTATAGCAAGAGATGTGATATCCACATCCTTCCCATTCCAATCCTGAGACCCTTCCTGTAACATGAGATGTGATATCCAACTCCTTCCCATTCCAACCTGACACCCTTCCTATAGCATGAGAAGGGATATCCAACTCCTTCCCAATCCAATCCTGAGACCCTTCTGATAGCAGAGATGTGATATCTCAATGCTTATACCAAACCTGAGACCCTTCCTATGGCATGAGATGTGATATCCAACTCCTTGCCATTCAAATCCTGAGACCCTTCCTATAGCATGAGATGTGATATCTTAATGCTTCTACCAAACCTGAGACCCTTCCTTTAGCATGAGATGTGATAGCCAAATCCTTCACATTCCAATCCTGAGACCCTTCCTATAGCATGAGATGTGATATCTCAATGCTTCTAAAACCAAACCTGAGATCCTTCCTATAACATGAGATGTGATATCCAATTCCTTCCCATTCCAAACCTGAGACCCTTCCTATTGGATGAGGTGTGATATCCAACTCCTTCCCATTCCAACCCTGAGACCCTTCCTATACCATGAGATGTGATATCTCAATGCTTCTAATACCAAACCTGGGACCCGTCCTATAACATGAGATATGATATCCAAATCCATCCCCTTCCAAACCTGAGACCCTTCCTATAGCAAGAGATGTGATATCCAAATCCTACCCATTCCAATCCTGAAACCCTTCCTATAACATGAGATGTGATATCCAACTCCTTCTCATTCCAACCTGAGCCCCTTCCTATAGCATGAGAAGGGATATCCAACTCCTTCCCAATCCAATCCTGAGACCCTTCCGATAGCAGAGATGTGATATCTCAATGCTTATACCAAACCTGAGACCCTTCCTATGGCATGAGATGTGATATCCAAATCCTTCCCCTTCCAAACCTTAGACCCTTCCTTTACCATGAGATGTGATATCCAACTCCTTCCCATTCCAATCCTGAGACCCTTCCGATATCATGAGATGTGATATCTCAATGCTTCTAATATCAAACTTGAGACCCTCCCTATAGCATGAGATGTGATATCCAAGTCCTTCCCATTCCAATCGAGAGACACTTCCTATAGCATGAGATGTGATATCTCAATGCTTCTAATATCAAACTTGAGTCCCTTCCTATAGCATAAGATGTGATATCTCAATGCTTCTAATACCAAACCTGAGACCCTTCCTATAACATGAGATGGGAATATCCAACTCCTTCCCATTCCAATCCTGACACCCTTCCGATAGTGGAGATGTGATATCTCAATGCTTATACCAAACCTGAAATCCTTCCTATAACATGATTTGTAATATCCAACTCCTTCCCATTCCAATCCTGAGACACTTCCTATAGCATGAGATGTGATATCTAACTGCTTATACCAAACCTGAGACCCTTCCTAGAGCATGAGATGTGATATCCAACTCCTTCCCATTCCAATCCTGAGACCCTTCCTATAGCATGAGATGTGATATCTCAATGCTTCTAATATCAAACTGAGACCCTCCCTATAGCATGAGATGTGATATCCAAGTCCTTCCCATTCCAATCCTGAGACACTTCCTATAGCATGAGATGTGATATCTCAATGCTTCTAATACCAAACCTGAGACTCTTCCTATAACATGAGATGGGATATCCAACTCCTTCCCATTCCAATCCTGAGACCCTTCCAATAGCAGAGGTGTGATATCTCAATGCTTATACCAAACGTGAGACCCTTCCTATGGCATGAGATGTGATATCTCAATGTTTGTACCAAACCTGAGACCCTTCCTATAGCATGAGATGTGATATCCAACTCCTTCCCATTCCAATCCTGAGACCCTTCCGATAGCATGAGATGTGATATCTCAATGTTTATACCAAACCTGAGACCCTTCCTATAGCATGAGATGTGATATCCAACTCCTTCCCATTCCAATCCTGAGACCCTTCCTATAGCATGAGATGTGATGTCTCAATGCTTCTAATACCAAACCTGAGATCCTTCCTATAACATGAGATGTGATATCCAACTCCTTCCCATTCCAATCCTGAGACCCTTCCTATAGCATGAGATGTGATGTCTCAATGCTTATACCAAACCTGAGACCCTTCCTATAGCATGAGATGTGATATCCAACTCCTTCCCATTCCAATCCTGAGACCCTTCCTATAGCAGGATTTGTGATATTTCAATGCCTCTAATACCAAACCTGAGATCCTTCCTCTAACATGAAATGTGATATCCAACTCCTTCCCTTTCCAAACCTGAGAGCCTACCTATAGCATGAGATGTGATATCCAAGTGCTTCCCATTCCAATCCTTATACCCTTCTACAGCATGCAATATGATATCTCAATGATTCTAATAACAAACCTGAGACCCGTCCTATAACATGAGATGGGATATCCAACTCCTTCCCATTCCAATCCTGAGACACTTCCGATAGCAGAGATGTGATATCTCAATGCTTATACCAAACCTGAGACCCTTCCTATAGCATATGTGATATCCAACTCCTTCCCATTCCAAACATGAGACCCTTCCTATAGCATGCGATGTGATATCTCAATGCTTCTAATACCAAACCTGAGACCAGTCTCATAACATGAGATGGGATATCCAACTCCTTCCCGTTCCAAACCTGAGACCCTTCCTATAGCATGAGATGTGATATCCAACTCCTTCCCATCCCAATCCTGAGACACTTCCGATTGCAGAGATGTGATATCTCAATCCTTATACCAAACCTGAGACTCTTCCTATAACATGAGATGTGATATCCAACTCCTTCCCGTTCCAAACCTGAGATCCTTCCTATAGCATCAGATGTGATATCCAACTCCTTCCCATTCCAATCCTGAGACCCTTCCGATAGCATGAGATGTGATATCTCAATGCTTCTAATACCAAACCTGAGATCCTTCCTATAACATGAGATGTGATATCCAACTCCTTCCCATTCCAATCCTGAGACCCTTCATATAGCATGAGATGTGATATCTCAATACCTCTAATACCAAACATGAGATCGTACCTCTAACATGAAATGTAATATCCAACTCCTTCCCTGTCCAAACCTGAGACCCTGCCTATAGCATGAGATGTGATATCCAAGTCCTTACCATTCCAATCCTGAGACCCTTCCTATAGCATGTGATGTGATATCTCAATGCTTATACCAAACCCGAGACCCTTCCTATGGCATGAGATGTCATATACAACTCCCTTCCATTCTAATCCTGAGACCCGTCCTATAGCATGAGATGTGATAGCTCAATGCTTATACCAAACCTGAGACCCTTCCTATAGCATGAGATGTGATATCCAACTTCTTCCCATTACAATCCTGAGACCCTTCCTATAACATGAGATTTGATGTCTCAATGCCTCTAATAGCAAACCTGAGATCTTTCCTATAACATGAGATGTGATATCCAACTCCTTCCCATTCCAAACCTGAGACCCTTCCTATAGCATGGAATGTGATATCCAACTTCTTCCCATTCCAATCCTGAGACCCTTCCTATAGCATGTGATGTGATATCTCAATGCTTATACCAAACCTGAGACCCTTCCTATGGCATGAGATGTCATATACAACTCCTTCCCATTCCAATCATGAGACCCTTCCTATAGCATGAGATGTGATATCTCAATGCTTATACCAAACCTGAGACCCTTCCTATAGCATGAGATGTGATATCCAACTTCTTCCCATTCCAATCCTGAGACCCTTCCTATAACATGAGATGTGATGTCTCAATGCTTCTAATACCAAACCTGAGATATTTCCTATAACATGAGATGTGATATCCAACTCCTTCCCATTCCAATCCTGAGACCCTTCCTATAGCATGAGATGTGATATCTCAATGCTTATACCAAAACTGAGACCCTTCCTATAGCTTGAGATGTGATATCCAACTCCTCCCCATTCCAATCCTGAGACCCTTCCTATAGCATGAGATGTGATATCTCAATGCCTCTAGTACCAAACCTAAGATCCTTCCTCTAACATGAAATATGATATCCAACTCCTTCCCCTTCCAAACCTGAGAGCCTTCCTATAGCATGAGATATGATATCCAAGTCCTTCCCATTCCAATCCTGAGACCCTTCCTATAACATGAGATGTGATATCCAACTCCTTCCCATTCCAACCTGAGACACTTCCGATAGCAGATATGTGATATCTCAATGCTTATACCAAACCTGAGATCCTTCCTATAGCATATGTGATATCCAACTCCTTCCCATTCCAAACATGAGACCCTTCCTATAGCAAGAATGTAATATCCAACTCCTTCCCATTCCAATCCTGAGACCATTCCTATAGCATGAGATGTGATATCTCAATGCTTCTAATACCAAACCTGAGATCCTTCCTATGACATGAGATGTGATATCCAATTCCTTCCCATTCCAAACCTGAGACCCTTCCTACAGCATGCGATGTGATATCTCAATGCTTCTAATACCAAACCTGAGACCAGTCTTATAACATGAGATGGGATATCCAACTCCTTCCCGTTCCAAACCTGAGACCCTTCCTATAGCATGAGATGTGATATCCAACTCCTTCCCATCCCAATCCTGAGACACTTCCGATTGCAGAGATGTGATATCTCAATGCTTATACCAAACCTGAGACTCTTCCTATAACATGAGATGTGATATACAACTCCTTCCCGTTCCAAACCTGAGACCCTTCCTATAGCATGAGATGTGATATCCAACTCCTTCCCATTCCAATCCTGAGACCCTTCCGATAGCATGAGATGTGATATCTCAATGCTTCTAATACCAAACCTGAGATCCTTCCTATAACATGTGATGTGATATCCAAATCCTTCCCCTTCCAAACCTGAGACCCTCCCTTTAGCATACCAAACCTGATGACCCTTCCTATGGCATGAGATGTGATATCCAACTGCTTCCCATTACAATCCTAAGACCCTTCCTATAACATGAGACGTGATATCCAACTCCTTCCCATTCCAATCCTGAGACTCTTCCTGCAGCATGAGATGTGATATCTCAATGCTTCTAATACCAAACCTGGGAGCCTTCCTACAGCATGAGATGTGATATTCAAGTCCTTCCCATTCCAATCCTGTGACCCTTCCTATAGCATGAGATGTGATATCTCAATGCTTCTAATACCAAACCTGAGAGCCTTCCTACAGCATGAGATGTGATATCCAAGTCCTTCCCATTCCAATCCTGAGATTCTTCCTATAACATGAGATGTGATATCCAACTCCTTCCCATTCCAACCTGAGACCCTTCCTATAGCATGAGATGGGATATCAAACTCCTTCCAAATCCAATCCTGATACCCTTCCATGAGATGTGATATCCCAATGCTTCTACAAAACCTGAGACCCATACCATGGCATGAGATGTGATATCAAACTCCCGTCCTATACCATGAGACTTGATATCTCAATGCTTCTAATACCAAACCTGAGACCGGTCCAATAACATGAGATGTGATATCCAAATCTTCCCCTTCCAAACCTAAGACCCTTCCTTTATCATGAGATGTGATATCCAAGTCCTTCCCATGCCATTCCTGAGACCCTTCCTATAGCATGAGATGTGATATCTCAATGCTTCTAATACCAAACCTGAGACCCTTCCTATAACATGAGATGTGATATCCAAGTCCTTCCCATTCCAATCCTGAAACCCTTCCTATAGCATGAGATGTGATATCTCAATGCTTCTAATACCAAACCTGAGACCTTTCCTATAACATGAATTGTAATATCCAAGTCCTTCCCATTCCAATCCTGAGACCCTTCCGATAGCAGAGATGTGATATCTCAATGCTTATACCAAACCTGAGACCCTTCCGATAGCATGAGATGTGATATCTCAATGCTTCTAATACCAAACCTGAGATCCTTCCTATAACATGAGATGTGATATCCAAATCCTTCCCCTTCCAAACCTTAGACCCTCCCTTTAGCATGAGATGTGATATCCAACTCCTTCCCATTCCAATCCTGAGACCCTTCTGATAGCATGAGATGTGATATCTCAATGCCTCTATTACCAAACCTGAGATCCTACCTCTAACATGAAATGTGATATCCAACTCCTTCCCCTTCCAACCCTGAGAGCCTTCCTATAGAATGAGATGTTATATCCAAGTCCTTCGAATTCCAATCCTGAGACCCTTCCTATAACATGAGATGTGATATCCAACTCCTTCCCATTACAACCTTAGAACCTTCCTATAGCATGAGATGGGATATCCAACTCCTTCCAAATCCAATCCTGATACCCTTCCGATAGCATGAGATGTGATATCCCAATGCCTCTACAAAACCTGAGACCCATACCATGGCACGAGATGTGATATCAAACTCCTTCCCATTCCAATCCTGAGACCCTTCCTATAGCTTGAGATGTGATATCCAACTCCTTCCCATTCCAATTCTGAGACCCGTCCTATACCATGAGACTTCATATCTCAATGCTTCTACCAAAGCTGAGACCCTTCCTATAGCATGAGATGTGATATCCAACTCCTTCCCATTCCAATCCTGAGACCCTTCCTATAGCATGAGATGTGATATCTCAATGCTTCTACCAAAACTGAGGCCCTTCCTTTAGCATCAGATGTGATATCCAAGTCCTTCCCATTCCAATCCTGAGACCCTTCCTATAGCATGAGATGTGATATCTCAATGCTTCTAATACCAAACCTGAGAGCCTTCCTACAGCATGAGATGTGATATCCAAGTCCTTCCCATTCCAATCCTGAGATTCTTCCTATAACATGAGATGTGATATCCAACTCCTTCCCATTCCAACCTGAGACCCTTCCTATAGCATGAGATGGGATATCCAACTCCTTCCAAATCCAATCCTGATACCCTTCCATGAGATGTGATATCCCAATGCTTCTACAAAACCTGAGACCCATACCATGGCATGAGATGTGATATCAAACTCCCGTCCTATACCATGAGACTTGATATCTCAATGCTTCTAATACCAAACCTGAGACCGGTCCAATAACATGAGATGTGATATCCAAATCTTCCCCTTCCAAACCTAAGACTCTTCCTTTATCATGAGATGTGATATCCAAGTCCTTCCCATGCCATTCCTGAGACCCTTCCTATAGCATGAGATGTGATATCTCAATGCTTCTAATACCAAACCTGAGACCCTTCCTATAACATGAGATGTGATATCCAAGTCCTTCCCATTCCAATCCTGAAACCCTTCCTATAGCATGAGATGTGATATCTCAATGCTTCTAATACCAAACCTGAGACCTTTCCTATAACATGAATTGTAATATCCAAGTCCTTCCCATTCCAATCCTGAGACCCTTCCGATAGCAGAGATGTGATATCTCAATGCTTATACCAAACCTGAGACCCTTCCGATAGCATGAGATGTGATATCTCAATGCTTCTAATACCAAACCTGAGATCCTTCCTATAACATGAGATGTGATATCCAAATCCTTCCCCTTCCAAACCTTAGACCCTCCCTTTAGCATGAGATGTGATATCCAACTCCTTCCCATTCCAATCCTGAGACCCTTCTGATAGCATGAGATGTGATATCTCAATGCCTCTATTACCAAACCTGAGATCCTACCTCTAACATGAAATGTGATATCCAACTCCTTCCCCTTCCAACCCTGAGAGCCTTCCTATAGAATGAGATGTTATATCCAAGTCCTTCCCATTCCAATCCTGAGACCCTTCCTATAACATGAGATGTGATATCCAACTCCTTCCCATTACAACCTTAGACCCTTCCTATAGCATGAGATGGGATATCCAACTCCTTCCAAATCCAATCCTGATACCCTTCCGATAGCATGAGATGTGATATCCCAATGCCTCTACAAAACCTGAGACCCATACCATGGCACGAGATGTGATATCAAACTCCTTCCCATTCCAATCATGAGACCCTTCCTATAGCTTGAGATGTGATATCCAACTCCTTCCCATTCCAATCCTGAGACCCTTCCTATAGCTTTAGATGTGATATCCAACTCCTTCCCATTCCAATCCTGAGACCCTTCCTATAGCATGAGATGTGATATCTCAATGCTTCTACCAAAACTGAGGCCCTTCCTTTAGCATCAGATGTGATATCCAAGTCCTTCCCATTCCAATCCTGAGACCCTTCCTATAGCATGAGATGTGATATCTCAATGCTTCTAATACCAAACCTGAGAGCCTTCCTACAGCATGAGATGTGATATCCAAGTCCTTCCCATTCCAATCCTGAGATCCTTCCTATAACATGAGATGTGATATCCAACTCCTTCCCATTCCAATTTGAGACCCTTCCTATAGCATGAGATGGGATATCCAACTCCTTCCAAATCCAATCCTGATACCCTTCCATGAGATGTGATATCCCAATGCTTCTACAAAACCTGAGACCCATACCATGGCATGAAATGTGATATCAAACTCCCGTCCTATACCATGAGACTTGATATCTCAATGCTTCTAATACCAAACCTGAGACCGGTCCAATAACATGAGATGTGATATCCAAATCTTCCCCTTCCAAACCTAAGACCCTTCCTTTATCATGAGATGTGATATCCAAGTCCTTCCCATGCCATTCCTGAGACCCTTCCTATAGCATGAGATGTGATATCTCAATGCTTCTAATACCATACCTGAGACCCTTCCTATAACATGAGATGTGATATCCAAGTCCTTCCCATTCCAATCCTGAAACCCTTCCTATAGCATGAGATGTGATATCTCAATGCTTCTAATACCAAACCTGAGACCTTTCCTATAACATGAATTGTAATATCCAAGTCCTTCCCATTCCAATCCTGAGACCCTTCCGATAGCAGAGATGTGATATCTCAATGCTTATACCAAACCTGAGACCCTTCCGATAGCATGAGATGTGATATCTCAATGCTTCTAATACCAAACCTGAGATCCTTCCTATAACATGAGATGTGATATCCAAATCCTTCCCCTTCCAAACCTTAGACCCTCCCTTTAGCATAGATGTGATATCCAACTCCTTCCCATTCCAATCCTGAGACCCTTCTGATAGCATGAGATGTGATATCTCAATGCCTCTATTACCAAACCTGAGATCCTACCTCTAACATGAAATGTGATATCCAACACCTTCCCCTTCCAACCCTGAGAGCCTTCCTATAGAATGAGATGTTATATCCAAGTCCTTCCCATTCCAATCCTGAGACCCTTCCTATAACATGAGATGTGATATCCAACTCCTTCCCATTACAACCTTAGACCCTTCCTATAGCATGAGATGGGATATCCAACTGCTTCCAAATCCAATCCTGATACCCTTCCGATAGCATGAGATGTGATATCCCAATGCCTCTACAAAACCTGAGACCCATACCATGGCACGAGATGTGATATCAAACTCCTTCCCATTCCAATCCTGAGACCCTTCCTATAGCTTGAGATGTGATATCCAACTCCTTCCCATTCCAATTCTGAGACCCGTCCTATACCATGAGACTTCATATCTCAATGCTTCTACCAAACCTGAGACCCTTCCTATAGCATGAGATGTGATATCCAACTCCTTCCCATTCCAATCCTGAGACCCTTCCTATAGCATGAGATGTGATATCTCAATGCTTCTACCAAAACTGAGGCCCTTCCTTTAGCATCAGATGTGATATCCAACTCCTTCCCATTCCAATCCTGAGACCCTTCCTATAGCATGTGATGTGATATCTCAATGCTTCTAATACCAAACCTGAGATCCTTCCTATAACATGAGATGCGATATCCAACTCCTTCCCATTCCAATCCTGAGACCCTTCCTATAGTATGAGATGTGATATCTCAATGCTTCTAATACCAAACCTGAGAGCCTTCCTACAGCATGAGATGTGATATCCAAGTCCTTCCCATTCCAATCCTGAGATCCTTCCTATAACATGAGATGTGATATCCAACTCCTTCCCATTCCAACCTGAGACCCTTCCTATAGCATGAGATGGGATATCCAACTCCTTCCAAATCCAATCCTGATACCCTTCCATGAGATGTGATATCCCAATGCTTCTACAAAACCTGAGACCCATACCATGGCATGAGATGTGATATCAAACTCCCGTCCTATACCATGAGACTTGATATCTCAATGCTTCTAATACCAAACCTGAGACCGGTCCAATAACATGAGATGTGATATCCAAATCCTTCCCCTTCCAAACCTTAGACCCTTCCTTTATCATGAGATGTGATATCCAAGTCCTTCCCATGCCATTCCTGAGACCCTTCCTATAGCATGAGATGTGATATCTCAATGCTTCTAATACCAAACCTGAGACCCTTCCTATAACATGAGATGTGATATCCAAGTCCTTCCCATTCCAATCCTGAAACCCTTCCTATAGCATGAGCTGTGATATCTCAATGCTTCTAATACCAAACCTGAGACCTTTCCTATAACATGAATTGTAATATCCAAGTCCTTCCCATTCCAATCCTGAGACCCTTCCGATAGCAGAGATGTGATATCTCAATGCTTATACCAAACCTGAGACCCTTCCGATAGCATGAGATGTGATATCTCAATGCTTCTAATACCAAACCTGAGATCCTTCCTATAACATGAGATGTGATATCCAAATCCTTCCCCTTCCAAACCTTAGACCCTCCCTTTAGCATGAGATGTGATATACAACTCCTTCCCATTCCAATCCTGAGACCCTTCTGATAGCATGAGATGTGATATCTCAATGCCTCTAATACCAAACCTGAGATCCTTCCTCTAACATGAAATGTGATATCCAACTCCTTCGCCTTCCAACCCTGAGAGCCTTCCTATAGAATGAGATGTTATATCCAAGTCCTTCCCATTCCAATCCTGAGACCCTTCCTATAACATGAGATGTGATATCCAACTCCTTCCCATTACAACCTTAGACCCTTCCTATAGCATGAGATGGGATATCCAACTCCTTCCAAATCCAATCCTGATACCCTTCCGATAGCATGAGATGTGATATCCCAATGCCTCTACAAAACCTGAGACCCATACCATGGCATGAGATGTGATATCGAACTCCTTCCCATTCCAATCCTGAGACCCTTCCTATAGCTTGAGATGTGATATCCAACTCCTTCCCATTCCAATTCTGAGACCCGTCCTATACCATGAGACTTCATATCTCAATGCTTCTACCAAACCTGAGACCCTTCCTATAGCATGAGATGTGATATCCAACTCCTTCCCATTCCAATCCTGAGACCTTTCCTATAGCATGAGATATGATATCTCAATGCTTCTACCAAAACTGAGGCCCTTCCTTTAGCATCAGATGTGATATCCAACTCCTTCCCATTCCAATCCTGAGACCCTTCTTATAGCATGTGATGTGATATCTCAATGCTTCTAATACCAAACCTGAGATCCTTCCTATAACATGAGATGCAATATCCAACTCCTTCCCATTCCAATCCTGAGACCCTTCCTATAGCATGAGATGTGATATCTCAATGCTTCTAATACCAAACCTGAGATCCTTCCTATAACATGAGATGTGATATCCAAATCCTTACCCTTCCAAACCTGAGACCCTCCCTTTAGCATGAGATGTGATATCCAACTCCTTCCCGTTCCAATCCTGAGACCCTTCCTATAGCATGAGATGTGATATCTCAATGCTTCTACCAAAACTGAGACCCTTCCTTTAGCATCAGATGTGATATCCAACTCCTTCCCATTCAAATCCTGAGACCCTTCCTATAGCATGAGATGTGATATCTCAATGCTTCTACCAAAACTGAGGCCCTTCCTTTAGCATCAGATGTGATATCCAAGTCCTTCCCATTCCAATCCTGAGACCCTTCCTATAGCATGAGATGTGATATCTCAATGCTTCTAATACCAAACCTGAGAGCCTTCCTACAGCATGAGATGTGATATCCAAGTCCTTCCCATTCCAATCCTGAGATTCTTCCTATAACATGAGATGTGATATCCAACTCCTTCCCATTCCAACCTGAGACCCTTCCTATAGCATGAGATGGGATATCCAACTCCTTCCAAATCCAATCCTGATACCCTTCCATGAGATGTGATATCCCAATGCTTCTACAAAACCTGAGACCCATACCATGGCATGAGATGTGATATCAAACTCCCGTCCTATACCATGAGACTTGATATCTCAATGCTTCTAATACCAAACCTGAGACCGGTCCAATAACATGAGATGTGATATCCAAATCTTCCCCTTCCAAACCTAAGACTCTTCCTTTATCATGAGATGTGATATCCAAGTCCTTCCCATGCCATTCCTGAGACCCTTCCTATAGCATGAGATGTGATATCTCAATGCTTCTAATACCAAACCTGAGACCCTTCCTATAACATGAGATGTGATATCCAAGTCCTTCCCATTCCAATCCTGAAACCCTTCCTATAGCATGAGATGTGATATCTCAATGCTTCTAATACCAAACCTGAGACCTTTCCTATAACATGAATTGTAATATCCAAGTCCTTCCCATTCCAATCCTGAGACCCTTCCGATAGCAGAGATGTGATATCTCAATGCTTATACCAAACCTGAGACCCTTCCGATAGCATGAGATGTGATATCTCAATGCTTCTAATACCAAACCTGAGATCCTTCCTATAACATGAGATGTGATATCCAAATCCTTCCCCTTCCAAACCTTAGACCCTCCCTTTAGCATGAGATGTGATATCCAACTCCTTCCCATTCCAATCCTGAGACCCTTCTGATAGCATGAGATGTGATATCTCAATGCCTCTATTACCAAACCTGAGATCCTACCTCTAACATGAAATGTGATATCCAACTCCTTCCCCTTCCAACCCTGAGAGCCTTCCTATAGAATGAGATGTTATATCCAAGTCCTTCCCATTCCAATCCTGAGACCCTTCCTATAACATGAGATGTGATATCCAACTCCTTCCCATTACAACCTTAGACCCTTCCTATAGCATGAGATGGGATATCCAACTCCTTCCAAATCCAATCCTGATACCCTTCCGATAGCATGAGATGTGATATCCCAATGCCTCTACAAAACCTGAGACCCATACCATGGCACGAGATGTGATATCAAACTCCTTCCCATTCCAATCATGAGACCCTTCCTATAGCTTGAGATGTGATATCCAACTCCTTCCCATTCCAATCCTGAGACCCTTCCTATAGCTTTAGATGTG
This sequence comes from Ambystoma mexicanum, assembly GCF_040938575.1. Taxonomy (NCBI): domain Eukaryota; kingdom Metazoa; phylum Chordata; class Amphibia; order Caudata; family Ambystomatidae; genus Ambystoma; species Ambystoma mexicanum. Next base: position 505,857,623 of record NC_090931.1, on the reverse strand, counting down.
ATATCCAACTCCTTCCCATTCCAATCCTGAGACCCTTCCTATAGCATGAGATGTGATATCTCAATGCTTCTACCAAAACTGAGGCCCTTCCTTTAGCATCAGATGTGATATCCAAGTCCTTCCCATTCCAATCCTGAGACCCTTCCTATAGCATGAGATGTGATATCTCAATGCTTCTAATACCAAACCTGAGAGCCTTCCTACAGCATGAGATGTGATATCCAAGTCCTTCCCATTCCAATCCTGAGATCCTTCCTATAACATGAGATGTGATATCCAACTCCTTCCCATTCCAATTTGAGACCCTTCCTATAGCATGAGATGGGATATCCAACTCCTTCCAAATCCAATCCTGATACCCTTCCATGAGATGTGATATCCCAATGCTTCTACAAAACCTGAGACCCATACCATGGCATGAAATGTGATATCAAACTCCCGTCCTATACCATGAGACTTGATATCTCAATGCTTCTAATACCAAACCTGAGACCGGTCCAATAACATGAGATGTGATATCCAAATCTTCCCCTTCCAAACCTAAGACCCTTCCTTTATCATGAGATGTGATATCCAAGTCCTTCCCATGCCATTCCTGAGACCCTTCCTATAGCATGAGATGTGATATCTCAATGCTTCTAATACCATACCTGAGACCCTTCCTATAACATGAGATGTGATATCCAAGTCCTTCCCATTCCAATCCTGAAACCCTTCCTATAGCATGAGATGTGATATCTCAATGCTTCTAATACCAAACCTGAGACCTTTCCTATAACATGAATTGTAATATCCAAGTCCTTCCCATTCCAATCCTGAGACCCTTCCGATAGCAGAGATGTGATATCTCAATGCTTATACCAAACCTGAGACCCTTCCGATAGCATGAGATGTGATATCTCAATGCTTCTAATACCAAACCTGAGATCCTTCCTATAACATGAGATGTGATATCCAAATCCTTCCCCTTCCAAACCTTAGACCCTCCCTTTAGCATAGATGTGATATCCAACTCCTTCCCATTCCAATCCTGAGACCCTTCTGATAGCATGAGATGTGATATCTCAATGCCTCTATTACCAAACCTGAGATCCTACCTCTAACATGAAATGTGATATCCAACACCTTCCCCTTCCAACCCTGAGAGCCTTCCTATAGAATGAGATGTTATATCCAAGTCCTTCCCATTCCAATCCTGAGACCCTTCCTATAACATGAGATGTGATATCCAACTCCTTCCCATTACAACCTTAGACCCTTCCTATAGCATGAGATGGGATATCCAACTGCTTCCAAATCCAATCCTGATACCCTTCCGATAGCATGAGATGTGATATCCCAATGCCTCTACAAAACCTGAGACCCATACCATGGCACGAGATGTGATATCAAACTCCTTCCCATTCCAATCCTGAGACCCTTCCTATAGCTTGAGATGTGATATCCAACTCCTTCCCATTCCAATTCTGAGACCCGTCCTATACCATGAGACTTCATATCTCAATGCTTCTACCAAACCTGAGACCCTTCCTATAGCATGAGATGTGATATCCAACTCCTTCCCATTCCAATCCTGAGACCCTTCCTATAGCATGAGATGTGATATCTCAATGCTTCTACCAAAACTGAGGCCCTTCCTTTAGCATCAGATGTGATATCCAACTCCTTCCCATTCCAATCCTGAGACCCTTCCTATAGCATGTGATGTGATATCTCAATGCTTCTAATACCAAACCTGAGATCCTTCCTATAACATGAGATGCGATATCCAACTCCTTCCCATTCCAATCCTGAGACCCTTCCTATAGTATGAGATGTGATATCTCAATGCTTCTAATACCAAACCTGAGAGCCTTCCTACAGCATGAGATGTGATATCCAAGTCCTTCCCATTCCAATCCTGAGATCCTTCCTATAACATGAGATGTGATATCCAACTCCTTCCCATTCCAACCTGAGACCCTTCCTATAGCATGAGATGGGATATCCAACTCCTTCCAAATCCAATCCTGATACCCTTCCATGAGATGTGATATCCCAATGCTTCTACAAAACCTGAGACCCATACCATGGCATGAGATGTGATATCAAACTCCCGTCCTATACCATGAGACTTGATATCTCAATGCTTCTAATACCAAACCTGAGACCGGTCCAATAACATGAGATGTGATATCCAAATCCTTCCCCTTCCAAACCTTAGACCCTTCCTTTATCATGAGATGTGATATCCAAGTCCTTCCCATGCCATTCCTGAGACCCTTCCTATAGCATGAGATGTGATATCTCAATGCTTCTAATACCAAACCTGAGACCCTTCCTATAACATGAGATGTGATATCCAAGTCCTTCCCATTCCAATCCTGAAACCCTTCCTATAGCATGAGCTGTGATATCTCAATGCTTCTAATACCAAACCTGAGACCTTTCCTATAACATGAATTGTAATATCCAAGTCCTTCCCATTCCAATCCTGAGACCCTTCCGATAGCAGAGATGTGATATCTCAATGCTTATACCAAACCTGAGACCCTTCCGATAGCATGAGATGTGATATCTCAATGCTTCTAATACCAAACCTGAGATCCTTCCTATAACATGAGATGTGATATCCAAATCCTTCCCCTTCCAAACCTTAGACCCTCCCTTTAGCATGAGATGTGATATACAACTCCTTCCCATTCCAATCCTGAGACCCTTCTGATAGCATGAGATGTGATATCTCAATGCCTCTAATACCAAACCTGAGATCCTTCCTCTAACATGAAATGTGATATCCAACTCCTTCGCCTTCCAACCCTGAGAGCCTTCCTATAGAATGAGATGTTATATCCAAGTCCTTCCCATTCCAATCCTGAGACCCTTCCTATAACATGAGATGTGATATCCAACTCCTTCCCATTACAACCTTAGACCCTTCCTATAGCATGAGATGGGATATCCAACTCCTTCCAAATCCAATCCTGATACCCTTCCGATAGCATGAGATGTGATATCCCAATGCCTCTACAAAACCTGAGACCCATACCATGGCATGAGATGTGATATCGAACTCCTTCCCATTCCAATCCTGAGACCCTTCCTATAGCTTGAGATGTGATATCCAACTCCTTCCCATTCCAATTCTGAGACCCGTCCTATACCATGAGACTTCATATCTCAATGCTTCTACCAAACCTGAGACCCTTCCTATAGCATGAGATGTGATATCCAACTCCTTCCCATTCCAATCCTGAGACCTTTCCTATAGCATGAGATATGATATCTCAATGCTTCTACCAAAACTGAGGCCCTTCCTTTAGCATCAGATGTGATATCCAACTCCTTCCCATTCCAATCCTGAGACCCTTCTTATAGCATGTGATGTGATATCTCAATGCTTCTAATACCAAACCTGAGATCCTTCCTATAACATGAGATGCAATATCCAACTCCTTCCCATTCCAATCCTGAGACCCTTCCTATAGCATGAGATGTGATATCTCAATGCTTCTAATACCAAACCTGAGATCCTTCCTATAACATGAGATGTGATATCCAAATCCTTACCCTTCCAAACCTGAGACCCTCCCTTTAGCATGAGATGTGATATCCAACTCCTTCCCGTTCCAATCCTGAGACCCTTCCTATAGCATGAGATGTGATATCTCAATGCTTCTACCAAAACTGAGACCCTTCCTTTAGCATCAGATGTGATATCCAACTCCTTCCCATTCAAATCCTGAGACCCTTCCTATAGCATGAGATGTGACATCTCAATGCTTCTAATCCCAAACCTGAGATCCTTCCTACAGCATGAGATGTGATATCCAAGTCCTTCCCATTCCAATCCTGAGATCCTTCCTATAACATGAGATGTGATATCCAACTCCTTCCCATTCCAACCTGAGACCCTTCCTATAGCATGAGATGGGATATCCAACTCCTTCCAAATCCAATCCTGATACCCTTCCATGAGATGCGATATCCCAATGCTTCTACAAAACCTGAGACCCATACCATGGCATGAGATGTGATATCAAACTCCCGTCCTATACCATGAGACTTGATATCTCAATGCTTCTAATACCAAACCTGAGACCGGTCCAATAACATGAGATGTGATATCCAAATCCTTCCCCTTCCAAACCTTAGACCCTTCCTTTATCATGAGATGTGATATCCAAGTCCTTCCCATGCCATTCCAGAGACCCTTCCTATAGCATGAAATGTGATATCTCAATGCTTCTAATACCAAACCTGAGACCCTTCCTATAACATGAGATGTGATATCCAAGTCCTTCCCATTCCAATCCTGAAACCCTTCCTATAGCATGAGATGTGATATCTCAATGCTTCTAATACCAAACCTGAGACCTTTCCTATAACATGAATTGTAATATCCAAGTCCTTCCCATTCCAATCCTGAGACCCTTCCGATAGCAGAGATGTGATATCGCAATGCTTATACCAAACCTGAGACCCTTCCGATAGCATGAGATGTGATATCTCAATGCTTCTAATACCAAACCTGAGATCCTTCCTATAACATGAGATGTGATATCCAAATCCTTCCCCTTCCAAACCTTAGACCCTCCCTTTAGCATGAGATGTGATATCCAACTCCTTCCCATTCCAATCCTGAGACCCTTCTGATAGCATGAGATGTGATATCTCAATGCCTCTATTACCAAACCTGAGATCCTACCTCTAACATGAAATGTGATATCCAACTCCTTCCCCTTCCAACCCTGAGAGCCTTCCTATAGAATGAGATGTTATATCCAAGTCCTTCGAATTCCAATCCTGAGACCCTTCCTATAACATGAGATGTGATATCCAACTCCTTCCCATTACAACCTTAGAACCTTCCTATAGCATGAGATGGGATATCCAACTCCTTCCAAATCCAATCCTGATACCCTTCCGATAGCATGAGATGTGATATCCCAATGCCTCTACAAAACCTGAGACCCATACCATGGCACGAGATGTGATATCAAACTCCTTCCCATTCCAATCCTGAGACCCTTCCTATAGCTTGAGATGTGATATCCAACTCCTTCCCATTCCAATTCTGAGACCCGTCCTATACCATGAGACTTCATATCTCAATGCTTCTACCAAAGCTGAGACCCTTCCTATAGCATGAGATGTGATATCCAACTCCTTCCCATTCCAATCCTGAGACCCTTCCTATAGCATGAGATGTGATATCTCAATGCTTCTACCAAAACTGAGGCCCTTCCTTTAGCATCAGATGTGATATCCAAGTCCTTCCCATTCCAATCCTGAGACCCTTCCTATAGCATGAGATGTGATATCTCAATGCTTCTAATACCAAACCTGAGAGCCTTCCTACAGCATGAGATGTGATATCCAAGTCCTTCCCATTCCAATCCTGAGATTCTTCCTATAACATGAGATGTGATATCCAACTCCTTCCCATTCCAACCTGAGACCCTTCCTATAGCATGAGATGGGATATCCAACTCCTTCCAAATCCAATCCTGATACCCTTCCATGAGATGTGATATCCCAATGCTTCTACAAAACCTGAGACCCATACCATGGCATGAGATGTGATATCAAACTCCCGTCCTATACCATGAGACTTGATATCTCAATGCTTCTAATACCAAACCTGAGACCGGTCCAATAACATGAGATGTGATATCCAAATCTTCCCCTTCCAAACCTAAGACCCTTCCTTTATCATGAGATGTGATATCCAAGTCCTTCCCATGCCATTCCTGAGACCCTTCCTATAGCATGAGATGTGATATCTCAATGCTTCTAATACCAAACCTGAGACCCTTCCTATAACATGAGATGTGATATCCAAGTCCTTCCCATTCCAATCCTGAAATCCTTCCTATAGCATGAGATGTGATATCTCAATGCTTCTAATACCAAACCTGAGACCTTTCCTATAACATGAATTGTAATATCCAAGTCCTTCCCATTCCAATCCTGAGACCCTTCCGATAGCAGAGATGTGATATCTCAATGCTTATACCAAACCTGAGACCCTTCCGATAGCATGAGATGTGATATCTCAATGCTTCTAATACCAAACCTGAGATCCTTCCTATAACATGAGATGTGATATCCAAATCCTTCCCCTTCCAAACCTTAGACCCTCCCTTTAGCATGAGATGTGATATCCAACTCCTTCCCATTCCAATCCTGAGACCCTTCTGATAGCATGAGATGTGATATCTCAATGCCTCTATTACCAAACCTGAGATCCTACCTCTAACATGAAATGTGATATCCAACTCCTTCCCCTTTCAACCCTGAGAGCCTTCCTATAGAATGAGATGTTATATCCAAGTCCTTCCCATTCCAATCCTGAGACCCTTCCTATAACATGAGATGTGATATCCAACTCCTTCCCATTACAACCTTAGACCCTTCCTATAGCATGAGATGGGATATCCAACTCCTTCCAAATCCAATCCTGATACCCTTCCGATAGCATGAGATGTGATATCCCAATGCCTCTACAAAACCTGAGACCCATACCATGGCACGAGATGTGATATCAAACTCCTTCCCATTCCAATCATGAGACCCTTCCTATAGCTTGAGATGTGATATCCAACTCCTTCCCATTCCAATCCTGAGACCCTTCCTATAGCTTTAGATGTGATATCCAACTCCTTCCCATTCCAATCCTGAGACCCTTCCTATAGCATGAGATGTGATATCTCAATGCTTCTACCAAAACTGAGGCCCTTCCTTTAGCATCAGATGTGATATCCAAGTCCTTCCCATTCCAATCCTGAGACCCTTCCTATAGCATGAGATGTGATATCTCAATGCTTCTAATACCAAACCTGAGAGCCTTCCTACAGCATGAGATGTGATATCCAAGTCCTTCCCATTCCAATCCTGAGATCCTTCCTATAACATGAGATGTGATATCCAACTCCTTCCCATTCCAATTTGAGACCCTTCCTATAGCATGAGATGGGATATCCAACTCCTTCCAAATCCAATCCTGATACCCTTCCATGAGATGTGATATCCCAATGCTTCTACAAAACCTGAGACCCATACCATGGCATGAAATGTGATATCAAACTCCCGTCCTATACCATGAGACTTGATATCTCAATGCTTCTAATACCAAACCTGAGACCGGTCCAATAACATGAGATGTGATATCCAAATCTTCCCCTTCCAAACCTAAGACCCTTCCTTTATCATGAGATGTGATATCCAAGTCCTTCCCATGCCATTCCTGAGACCCTTCCTATAGCATGAGATGTGATATCTCAATGCTTCTAATACCAAACCTGAGACCCTTCCTATAACATGAGATGTGATATCCAAGTCCTTCCCATTCCAATCCTGAAACCCTTCCTATAGCATGAGATGTGATATCTCAATGCTTCTAATACCAAACCTGAGACCTTTCCTATAACATGAATTGTAATATCCAAGTCCTTCCCATTCCAATCCTGAGACCCTTCCGATAGCAGAGATGTGATATCTCAATGCTTATACCAAACCTGAGACCCTTCCGATAGCATGAGATGTGATATCTCAATGCTTCTAATACCAAACTTGAGATCCTTCCTATAACATGAGATGTGATATCCAAATCCTTCCCCTTCCAAACCTTAGACCCTCCCTTTAGCATGAGATGTGATATCCAACTCCTTCCCATTCCAATCCTGAGACCCTTCTGATAGCATGAGATGTGATATCTCAATGCCTCTATTACCAAACCTGAGATCCTACCTCTAACATGAAATGTGATATCCAACTCCTTCCCCTTCCAACCCTGAGAGCCTTCCTATAGAATGAGATGTTATATCCAAGTCCTTCCCATTCCAATCCTGAGACCCTTCCTATAACATGAGATGTGATATCCAACTCCTTCCCATTACAACCTTAGACCCTTCCTATAGCATGAGATGGGATATCCAACTGCTTCCAAATCCAATCCTGATACCCTTCCGATAGCATGAGATGTGATATCCCAATGCCTCTACAAAACCTGAGACCCATACCATGGCACGAGATGTGATATCAAACTCCTTCCCATTCCAATCCTGAGACCCTTCCTATAGCTTGAGATGTGATATCCAACTCCTTCCCATTCCAATTCTGAGACCCGTCCTATACCATGAGACTTCATATCTCAATGCTTCTACCAAACCTGAGACCCTTCCTATAGCATGAGATGTGATATCCAACTCCTTCCCATTCCAATCCTGAGACCCTTCCTATAGCATGAGATGTGATATCTCAATGCTTCTACCAAAACTGAGGCCCTTCCTTTAGCATCAGATGTGATATCCAACTCCTTCCCATTCCAATCCTGAGACCCTTCCTATAGCATGTGATGTGATATCTCAATGCTTCTAATACCAAACCTGAGATCCTTCCTATAACATGAGATGCGATATCCAACTCCTTCCCATTCCAATCCTGAGACCCTTCCTATAGCATGAGATGTGATATCTCAATGCTTCTAATACCAAACCTGAGATCCTTCCTATAACATGAGATGTGATATCCAAATCCTTCCCTTCTAAACCTGAGACCCTCCCTTTAGCATGAGATGTGATATCCAACTCCTTCCCATTCCAATCCTGAGACCCTTCCTATAGCATGAGATGTGATATCTCAATGCTTCTACCAAAACTGAGACCCTTCCTTTAGCATCAGATGTGATATCCAACTCCTTCCCATTCAAATCCTGAGACCCTTCCTATAGCATGAGATGTGACATCTCAATGCTTCTAATACCAAACCTGAGATCCTTCCTATAACATGAGATGCGATATCCAACTCCTTCCCATTCCAATCCTGAGACCCTTCCTATAGTATGAGATGTGATATTTCAATGCTTCTAATACCAAACCTGAGAGCCTTCCTACAGCATGAGATGTGATATCCAAGTCCTTCCCATTCCAATCCTGAGATCCTTCCTATAACATGAGATGTGATATCCAACTCCTTCCCATTCCAACCTGAGACCCTTCCTATAGCATGAGATGGGATATCCAACTCCTTCCAAATCCAATCCTGATACCCTTCCATGAGATGTGATATCCCAATGCTTCTACAAAACCTGAGACCCATACCATGGCATGAGATTTGATATCAAACTCCCGTCCTATACCATGAGACTTGATATCTCAATGCTTCTAATACCAAACCTGAGACCGGTCCAATAACATGAGATGTGATATCCAAATCCTTCCCCTTCCAAACCTTAGACCCTTCCTTTATCATGAGATGTGATATCCAAGTCCTTCCCATGCCATTCCTGAGACCCTTCCTATAGCATGAGATGTGATATCTCAATGCTTCTAATACCAAACCTGAGACCCTTCCTATAACATGAGATGTGATATCCAAGTCCTTCCCATTCCAATCCTGAAACCCTTCCTATAGCATGAGCTGTGATATCTCAATGCTTCTAATACCAAACCTGAGACCTTTCCTATAACATGAATTGTAATATCCAAGTCCTTCCCATTCCAATCCTGAGACCCTTCCGATAGCAGAGATGTGATATCTCAATGCTTATACCAAACCTGAGACCCTTCCGATAGCATGAGATGTGATATCTCAATGCTTCTAATACCAAACCTGAGATCCTTCCTATAACATGAGATGTGATATCCAAATCCTTCCCCTTCCAAACCTTAGACCCTCCCTTTAGCATGAGATGTGATATACAACTCCTTCCCATTCCAATCCTGAGACCCTTCTGATAGCATGAGATGTGATATCTCAATGCCTCTAATACCAAACCTGAGATCCTTCCTCTAACATGAAATGTGATATCCAACTCCTTCGCCTTCCAACCCTGAGAGCCTTCCTATAGAATGAGATGTTATATCCAAGTCCTTCCCATTCCAATCCTGAGACCCTTCCTATAACATGAGATGTGATATCCAACTCCTTCCCATTACAACCTTAGACCCTTCCTATAGCATGAGATGGGATATCCAACTCCTTCCAAATCCAATCCTGATACCCTTCCGATAGCATGAGATGTGATATCCCAATGCCTCTACAAAACCTGAGACCCATACCATGGCATGAGATGTGATATCGAACTCCTTCCCATTCCAATCCTGAGACCCTTCCTATAGCTTGAGATGTGATATCCAACTCCTTCCCATTCCAATTCTGAGACCCGTCCTATACCATGAGACTTGATATTTCAATGCTTCTAATACCAAACCTGAGACCGGTCCTATAACATGAGATGTGATATCCAAATCCTTCCCCTTCCAAACCTTAGACCCTTCCTATAGCAGAGATGTGATATCTCAATGCTTATACCAAACCTGTGACCCTTCCTATGGCATGAGATGTCATATACAACTCCTTCTGATTCCAATCCTGAGACGCTTCCTATAGCATGAGATGGGATATCTCAATGCTTATACCAAACCTGAGACCCTTCCTATAGCATGGGATGTGATATCCAACTCCTTCCCATTCCAATCCTGAGACCCTTCATATAGCATGAGATGTGATATCTCAATGCTTCTAATACCAAACCTGAGATCCTTCCTATAACATGAGGTGTGATATCAAACTCCTTCCCATTCCAAACCTTTGCTTCTATCAAACCTGAGACCCTTCCTTTAGCATGAGATGTGATATCCAACTCCTTCCCATTCCAATCCTGAGACCCTTCCTATAACATGAGACGTGATATCCAACTCCTTCCCATTCCAAACCTTTGCTTCTACCAAAACTGATACCCTTCCTTTAGCATCAGATGTGATATCTAACTCCTTCCCATTCCAATCCTGAGACCCTTCCTATAGCATGAGATGTGACATCTCAATGCTTCTAATACCAAACCTGAGAGCCTTCCTACAGCATGAGATGTGATATCCAAGTCCTTCCCATTCCAATCCTGAGATCCTTCCTATAACATGAGATGTGATATCCAACTCCTTTCCATTCCAACCTGAGACCCTTCCTATAGCATGAGATGGGATATCCAACTCCTTCCAAATCCAATCCTGATACCTTTCCATGAGATGTGATATCCCAATGCTTCTACAAAACCTGAGACCCATACCATGGCATGAGATGTGATATCAAACTCCCGTCCTATACCATGAGACTTGATATCTCAATGCTTCTAATACCAAACCTGAGACTGGTCCAATAACATGAGATGTGATATCCAAATCCTTCCCCTTCCAAACCTTAGACCCTTCCTTTATCATGAGATGTGATATCCAAGTCCTTCCCATGCCATTCCTGAGACCCTTCCTGTAGCATGAGATGTGATATCCAACTCCTTCCCCTCCCAATCCTGAGACACTTCCGATTGCAGAGATGTGATATCTCAATGCTTATACCAAACCTGAGACTCTTCCTATAACATGAGATGTGATATCCAACTCCTTCCCGTTCCAAACCTGAGACCCTTCCTATAGCATGAGATGTGATATCCAACTCCTTCCGATTCCAATCCTGATACCCTTCCGATAGCATGAGATGTGATATCTCAATGCTTCTAATACCAAACCTGAGATCCTTCCTATAACATGTGATGTGATATCCAAATCCTTCCCCTTCCAAACCTGAGACCCTCCCTTTAGCATGAGATGTGCTATCCAACTCCTTCCCGTTCCAAACCTGAGACCCTTCCTATAGCATGAGACGTGATATCCAACTCCTTCCGATTCCAATCCTGAGACCCTTCCGATAGCATGAGATGTGATATCTCAATGCTTCTAATACCAAACCTGAGACCCTTCCAATAACATGAGATGTGATATCCAAGTCCTTCCCATTCCAATCCTGAAACCCTTCCTATAGCATGAGATGTGATATCTCAATGCTTCTAATACCAAACCTGAGACCTTTCCTATAACATGAATTGTAATATCCAAGTCCTTCCCATTCCAATCCTGAGACCCTTCCGATAGCAGAAATGTGATATCTCAATGCTTATACCAAACCTGAGACCCTTCCGATAGCAGGAGATGTGATATCTCAATGCTTCTAATACCAAACCTGAGATCCTTCCTATAACATGAGATGTGATATCCAAATCCTTCCCCTTCCAAACCTTAGACCCTCCCTTTAGCATGAGATGTGATATCCAACTTCTTCCCATTCCAATCCTGAGACCCTTCTGATAGCATGAGATGTGACATCTCAATGCCTCTAATACCAAACCTGAGATCCTACCTCTAACATGAAATGTGATATCCAACTCCTTCCCCTTCCAACCCTGAGAGCCTTCCTATAGCTTGAGATGTGATATCCAACTCCTTCCCATTCCAATTCTGAGACCCGTCCTACACCATGAGACTTGATATCTCAATGCTTCTACCAAACCTGAGACCCTTCCTATAGCATGAGATGTGATATCCAACTCCTTCCCATTCCAATCCTGAGACCCTTCCTATAGCATGAGATGTGATATCTCAATGCTTCTTCCAAAACTGAGGCCCTTCCTTTAGCATCAGATGTGATATCCAACTCCTTCCCATTCCAATCCTGAGACCCTTCCTATAGCATGTGATGTGATATCTCAATGCTTCTAATACCAAACCTGAGATCCTTCCTATAACATGAGATGCGATATCCAACTCCTTCCCATTCCAATCCTGAGACCCTTCCTATAGCATGAGATGTGATATCTCAATGCTTCTAATACCAAACCTGAGATCCTTCCTATAACATGAGATGTGATATCCAAATCCTTCCCCTTCCAAACCTGAGACCCTCCCTTTAGCATGAGATGTGATATCCAACTCCTTCAAATTCCAATCCTGAGACCCTTCCTATAGCATGAGATGTGATATCTCAATGCTTCTACCAAAACTGAGACCCTTCCTTTAGCATGAGATGTGATATCCAACTCCTTCCCATTCAAATCCTGATACCCTTCCTATAGCATGAGATGTGATATCTCAATGCTTCTAATACCAAACCTGAGAGCCTTCCTATAGCATGAGATGGGATATCCAACCCCTTCCAAATCCAATCCTGATACCCTTCCATGAGATGTGATATCCCAATGCTTCTACAAAACCTGAGACCCATACCATGGCATGAGATGTGATATCAAACTCCCGTCCTATACCTTGAGACTTGATATCTCAATGCTTCTAATACCAAACCTGAAACCGGTCCAATAACATGAGATGTGATATCCAAATATCCAAATCCTTCCCCTTCCAAACCTTCGACCCTTCCTTTATCATGAGATGTGATATCCAAGTCCTTCCCATGCCATTCCTGAGACCCTTCCTATAGCATGAGATGTGATATCTCAATGCTTCTAATACCAAACCTGAGACCCTTCCTATAACATGAGATGTGATATCCAAGTCCTTCCCATTCCAATCCTGAAACCCTTCCTATAGCATGAGCTGTGATATCTCAATGCTTCTAATACCAAACCTGAGACCTTTCCTATAACATGAATTGTAATATCCAAGTCCTTCCCATTCCAATCCTGAGACCCTTCCGATAGCAGAGATGTGATATCTCAATGCTTTTACCAAACCTGAGACCCTTCCGATAGCATGAGATGTGATATCTCAATGCTTCTAATACCAAAACTGAGATCCTTCCTATAACATGAGATGTGATATCCAAATCCTTCCCCTTCCAAACCTTAGACCCTCCCTTTAGCATGAGATGTGATATCCAACTCCTTCCCATTCCAATCCTGAGACCCTTCTGATAGCATGAGATGTGATATCTCAATGCCTCTAATACCAAACCTGAGATCCTACCTCTAACATGAAATGTGATATCCAACTCCTTCCCCTTCCAACCCTGAGAGCCTTCCTATAGAATGAGATGTTATATCCAAGTCCTTCCCATTCCAATCCTGAGACCCTTCCTATAAAATGAGATGTAATATCCAACTCCTTCCCATTCCAACCTTAGACCCTTCCTATAGCATGAGATGGGATATCCAACTCCTTCCAAATCCAATCCTGATACCCTTCCGATAGCATGAGATGTGATATCCCAATGCCTCTACAAAACCTGAGACCCATACAATGGCATGAGATGTGATATCAAACTCCTTCCCATTCCAATCCTGAGACCCTTCCTATAGCTTGAGATTTGATATCCAACTCCTTCCCATTCCAATTCTGAGACCCGTCCTATACCATGAGACTTGATATTTCAATGCTTCTAATACCAAACCTGAGACCGGTCCTATAACATGAGATGTGATATCCAAATCCTTCCCCTTCCAAACCTTAGACCCTTCCTATAGCAGAGATGTTATATCTCAATGCTTATACCAAACCTATGACCCTTCCTATGGCATGAGATGTCATATACAACTCCTTCCGATTCCAATCCTGAGACCCTTCCTATAGCATGAGATGGGATATCTCAATGCTTATACCAAACCTGAGACCCTTCCTATAGCATGAGATGTGATATCCAACTACTTCCCATTCCAATCCTGAGACCCTTCATATAGCATGAGATGTGATATCTCAATGCTTCTAATACCAAACCTGAGATCCTTCCTATAACATGAGATGTGATATCCAACTCCTTCCCATTCCAAACCTTTGCTTCTATCAAACCTGAGACCCTTCCTTTAGCATGAGATGTGATATCCAACTCCTTCCCATTCCAATCCTGAGACCCTTCCTATAACATGAGACGTGATATCCAACTCCTTCCCATTCCAAACCTTTGCTTCTATCAAACCTGAGACCTTTCCTTTAGCATGAGATGTGATATCCAACTCCTTCCCATTCCAATCCTGAGACCCGTCCTAAAACATGAGATGTGAGATCCAAATCCTTCCCCTTCCAAACCCGAGACCTTTCCTTTAGCATGAGAAGTGATATCCAACTCCTTCCCATTCCAAACCTGAGTCCCTTCCTATAGCATGAGATGTTATATCTTAATGCTTCTAAAACCAAACCTGAGAACCATCCTATAACATGTGAAATCCAAATCCTTCCCTTTCTAAACCTGAGACCCTTCCGATAGCATGAGATGTGATATCTCAATGCTTCGAAAACCAAACATGAGAACTATCCTATAACATGAGATGTGAAATCCAGATCCTTAGCTTTCCAAACATGAGACCCTTCCTATAGCTTGAGATTTGATATCAAACTCCTTCCCATTCCAATCCTGAGACCCTTCCTATACCATGAGATGTGATATCTCAATGCTTCTAATACCAAACCTGAGACCCGTCCTAAAACATGAGATGTGAGATCCTAATCCTTCCCCTTCCAAACCTGAGACCATTCCTATAACTTGAGATGTGATATCAAACTCCTTCCCATTCCAATCCTGAGATAGCTTGAGATGTGCTATCCAACTCCATCCCATTCCAATCCTGAGACCCTTCTGATAGCATGAGATATGATATCTCAATGCTTCTAATATCAAAACTGAGACCCTCCCTATAGTATGAGATGTGATATCTAAGTCCTTCCCATTCCTATCCTGAGACCCTTCCGATAGCAGAGATGTGATATCTCAATGCTTATACCAAACCTGATGACCCTTCCTATGGCATGAGATGTGATATCCAACTCCTTCCCTTTCCAAACCTGAGACCCTTCCGATAGCATGAGATGAGATATCTCAATGCTTCTAAAACCAAACATGAGAACCATCCTATAACATGAGATGTGAAATCCAAATCCTTCCCTTCCCAAACCTGAGAGCCTCCCTATAGCATGAGATGTGATGTCCAAGTCCTTCCCATTCCAATCCTGAGACCCTTCCTATAGCATGAGAAGTGATATCTCAATGCTTATACCAAACCTGAGACCCTTCCTATAGCATGAGATGTGATATCCAACTCCTTCCCATTCCAATCCTGAGACCCTTCCTATAGCATGAGATGTGATATCTCAATGCTTCTACCAAAACTGAGACCCTTCCTTTAGCATCAGATGTGATATCCAACTCCTTCCCATTCCAATCCTGAGACCCTTCCTATAGCATGAGATGTGATATCTCAATGCTTCTAATACCAAACCTGAGATCCTTCCTATAACATGAGATGCGATATCCAACTCCTTCCCATTCCAATCCTGAGACCCTTCCTATAGCATGAGATGTGATATCTCAATGCTTCTAAAACCAAACCTGAGATCCTTCCTATAACATGAGATGTGATATCCAAATCCTTCCCCTTCCAAACCTGAGACCCTCCCTTTAGCATGAGATGTGATATCCAACTCCTTCCCATTCCAATCCTGAGACCCTTCCTATAGCATGAGATGTGATATCTCAATGCTTCTACCAAAACTGACACCCTTCCTTTAGTATCAGATATGATATCCAACTCCTTCCCATTCCAATCCTGAGACCCTTCCTATAGCATGAGATGGGATATCCAACTCCTTCCAAATCCAATCCTGATACCCTTCCATGAGATGTGATATCCCAATGCTTCTACAAAACCTGAGACCCATACCATGGCATGAGATGTGATATCAAACTCCCGTCCTATACCATGAGACTTGATATCTCAATGCTTTTAATACCAAACCTGAGACCGGTCCAATAACATGAGATGTGATATCCAAATCCTTCCCCTTCCAAACCTTAGACCCTTCCTTTATCATGAGATGTGATATCCAATTCCTTCCCATGCCATTCCTGAGACCCTTCCTATAGCATGAGATGTGATATCTCAATGCTTCTAATACCAAACCTGAGACCCTTCCAATAACATGAGATATGATATCCAAGTCCTTCCCATTCCAATCCTGAAACCCTTCCTAAAGCATGAGATGTGATATCTCAATGCTTCTAATACCAAACCTGAGACCTTTCCTATAACATGAATTGTAATATCCAAGTCCTTCCCATTCCAATCCTGAGACCCTTCCGATAGCAGAGATGTGATATCTCAATGCTTATACCAAACCTGGGACCCTTCCTATAACATGAGATGTGATATCCAAATCCTTCCCCTTCCAAACCTTAGACCCTCCCTTTAGCATGAGATGTGATATCCAACTCCTTCCCATTCCAATCCTGAGACCCTTCTGATAGCATGAGATGTGACATCTCAATGCCTCTAATACCAAACCTGAGATCCTACCTCTAACATGAAATGTGATATCCAACTCCTTCCCCTTCCAACCCTGAGAGCCTTCCTATAGAATGAGATGTTATATCCAAGTCCTTCCCATTCCAATCCTGAGACCCTTCCTATAACATGAGATGTGATATCCAACTCCTTCCCATTCCAACCTTAGACCCTTCCTATAGCATGAGATGGGATATCCAACTCCTTCCAAATCCAATCCTGATACCCTTCCGATAGCATGAGATGTGATATCCCAATGCCTCTACCAAACCTGAGACCCATACAATGGCATGAGATGTGATATCAAACTCCTTCCCATTCCAATCCTGAGACCCTTCGTATAGCTTGAGATTTGATATCCAACTCCTTCCCATTCCAATTCTGAGACCCGTCCTATACCATGAGACTTGATATTTCAATGCTTCTAATACCAAACCTGAGACCGGTCCTATAACATGAGATGTGATATCCAAATCCTTCCCCTTCCAAACCTTAGACCCTTCCTATAGCAGAGATGTTATATCTCAATGCTTATACCAAACCTGTGACCCTTCCTATGGCATGAGATGTCATATACAACTCCTTCCGATTCCAATCCTGAGACCCTTCCTATAGCATGAGATGGGATATCTCAATGCTTATACCAAACCTGAGACCCTTCCTATAGCATGAGATGTGATATCCAACTACTTCCCATTCCAATCCTGAGACCCTTCATATAGCATGAGATGTGATATCTCAATGCTTCTAATACCAAACCTGAGATCCTTCCTATAACATGAGATGTGATATCCAACTCCTTCCCATTCCAAACCTTTGCTTCTATCAAACCTGAGACCCTTCCTTTAGCATGAGATGTGATATCCAACTCCTTCCCATTCCAATCCTGAGACCCTTCCTATAACATGAGACGTGATATCCAACTCCTTCCCATTCCAAACCTTTGCTTCTATCAAACCTGAGACCTTTCCTTTAGCATGAGATGTGATATCCAACTCCTTCCCATTCCAATCCTGAGACCCGTCCTAAAACATGAGATGTGAGATCCAAATCCTTCCCCTTCCAAACCCGAGACCTTTCCTTTAGCATGAGAAGTGATATCCAACTCCTTCCCATTCCAAACCTGAGTCCCTTCCTATAGCATGAGATGTTATATCTTAATGCTTCTAAAACCAAACCTGAGAACCATCCTATAACATGTGAAATCCAAATCCTTCCCTTTCTAAACCTGAGACCCTTCCGATAGCATGAGATGTGATATCTCAATGCTTCGAAAACCAAACATGAGAACTATCCTATAACATGAGATGTGAAATCCAGATCCTTAGCTTTCCAAACATGAGACCCTTCCTATAGCTTGAGATTTGATATCAAACTCCTTCCCATTCCAATCCTGAGACCCTTCCTATACCATGAGATGTGATATCTCAATGCTTCTAATACCAAACCTGAGACCCGTCCTAAAACATGAGATGTGAGATCCTAATCCTTCCCCTTCCAAACCTGAGACCATTCCTATAGCTTGAGATGTGATATCAAACTCCTTCCCATTCCAATCCTGAGATAGCTTGAGATGTGATATCCAACTCCATCCCATTCCAATCCTGAGACCCTTCTGATAGCATGAGATATGATATCTCAATGCTTCTAATATCAAAACTGAGACCCTCCCTATAGTATGAGATGTGATATCTAAGTCCTTCCCATTCCTATCCTGAGACCCTTCCGATAGCAGAGATGTGATATCTCAATGCTTATACCAAACCTGATGACCCTTCCTATGGCATGAGATGTGATATCCAACTCCTTCCCATTCCAAACCTGAGACCCTTCCGATAGCATGAGATGAGATATCTCAATGCTTCTAAAACCAAACATGAGAACCATCCTATAACATGAGATGTGAAATCCAAATCCTTCCCTTCCCAAACCTGAGAGCCTCCCTATAGCATGAGATGTGATGTCCAAGTCCTTCCCATTCCAATCCTGAGACCCTTCCTATAGCATGAGAAGTGATATCTCAATGCTTATACCAAACCTGAGACCCTTCCTATAGCATGAGATGTGATATCCAACTCCTTCCCATTCCAATCCTGAGACCCTTCCTATAGCATGAGATGTGATATCTCAATGCTTCTACCAAAACTGAGACCCTTCCTTTAGCATCAGATGTGATATCCAACTCCTTCCCATTCCAATCCTGAGACCCTTCCTATAGCATGAGATGTGATATCTCAATGCTTCTAATACCAAACCTGAGATCCTTCCTATAACATGAGATGCGATATCCAACTCCTTCCCATTCCAATCCTGAGACCCTTCCTATAGCATGAGATGTGATATCTCAATGCTTCTAAAACCAAACCTGAGATCCTTCCTATAACATGAGATGTGATATCCAAATCCTTCCCCTTCCAAACCTGAGACCCTCCCTTTAGCATGAGATGTGATATCCAACTCCTTCCCATTCCAATCCTGAGACCCTTCCTATAGCATGAGATGTGATATCTCAATGCTTCTACCAAAACTGACACCCTTCCTTTAGTATCAGATGTGATATCCAACTCCTTCCCATTCCAATCCTGAGACCCTTCCTATAGCATGAGATGTGATATCCAACTCCTTCCCATTCCAACCTGAGACCCTTCCTATAGCATGAGATGGGATATCCACTCCTTCCAAATCCAATCCTGATACCCTTCCATGAGATGTGATATCCCAATGCTTCTACAAAACCTGAGACCCATACCATGGCATGAGATGTGATATCAAACTCCCGTCCTATACCATGAGACTTGATATCTCAATGCTTTTAATACCAAACCTGAGACCGGTCCAATAACATGAGATGTGATATCCAAATCCTTCCCCTTCCAAACCTTAGACCCTTCCTTTATCATGAGATGTGATATCCAATTCCTTCCCATGCCATTCCTGAGACCCTTCCTATAGCATGAGATGTGATATCTCAATGCTTCTAATACCAAACCTGAGACCCTTCCAATAACATGAGATGTGATATCCAAGTCCTTCCCATTCCAATCCTGAAACCCTTCCTAAAGCATGAGATGTGATATCTCAATGCTTCTAATACCAAACCTGAGACCTTTCCTATAACATGAATTGTAATATCCAAGTCTTTCCCATTCCAATCCTGAGACCCTTCCGATAGCAGAGATGTGATATCTCAATGCTTATACCAAACCTGAGACCCTTCCTATAACATGAGATGTGATATCCAAATCCTTCCCCTTCCAAACCTTAGACCCTCCCTTTAGCATGAGATGTGATATCCAACTCCTTCCCATTCCAATCCTGAGACCCTTCTGATAGCATGAGATGTGACATCTCAATGCCTCTAATACCAAACCTGAGATCCTACCTCTAACATGAAATGTGATATCCAACTCCTTCCCCTTCCAACCCTGAGAGCCTTCCTATAGAATGAGATGTTATATCCAAGTCCTTCCCATTCCAATCCTGAGACCCTTCCTATAACATGAGATGTGATATCCAACTCCTTCCCATTCCAACCTTAGACCCTTCCTATAGCATGAGATGGGATATCCAACTCCTTCCAAATCCAATCCTGATACCCTTCCGATAGCATGAGATGTGATATCCCAATGCCTCTACAAAACCTCAGACCCATACCATGGCATGAGATGTGATATCAAACTCCTTCCCATTCCAATCATGAGACGCTTCCTATAGCTTGAGATGTGATATCCAACTCCTTCCCATTCCAATTCTGAGACCCGTCCTATACCATGAGTCTTGATATTTCAATGCTTCTAATACCAAACCTGAGACCGGTCCTATAACATGAGATGTGATATCCAAATCCTTCCCCTTCCAAACCTGAGACCCTTCCTATAGCAGAGATGTGATATCTCAATGCTTATACCAAACCTGTGACCCTTCCTATGGCATGAGATGTCATATACAACTCCTTCCGATTCCAATCCTGAGACCCTTCCTATAGCATGTGATGGGATATCTCAATGCATATACCAAACCTGAGACCCTTCCTATAGCATGAGATGTGATATCCAACTCCTTCCCATTCCAATCCTGAGACCCTTCATATAGCATGAGATGTGATATCTCAATGCTTCTAATACCAAACCTGAGATCCTTCCTATAACATGAGACGTGATATCCAACTCCTTCCCATTCCAAACCTTTGCTTCTATCAAACCTGAGACCCTTCCTTTAGCATGAGATGTGATATCCAACTCCTTCCCATTCCAATCCTGAGACCCTTCCTATAGCATGAGATTTGATATCTCAATGCTTCTACCAAAACTGAGACCCTTCCTTTAGCATCAGATGTGATATCCAACTCCTTCCCATTCCAATCCTGAGACCCTTCCTATAGCATGAGATGTGATATCTCAATGCTTCTAATACCAAACCTGAGATCCTTCCTATAACATGAGATGCGATATCCAACTCCTTCCCATTCCAATCCTGAGACCCTTCCTATAGCATGAGATGTGATATCTCAATGCTTCTAAAACCAAACCTGAGATCCTTCCTATAACATGAGATGTGATATCCAAATCCTTCCCCTTCCAAACCTGAGACCCTCCCTTTAGCATGAGATGTGATATCCAACTCCTTCCCATTCCAATCCTGAGACCCTTCCTATAGCATGAGATGTGATATCTCAATGCTTCTACCAAAACTGACACCCTTCCTTTAGCATCAGATGTGATATCCAACTCCTTCCCATTCCAATCCTGAGACCCTTCCTATAGCATGAGATGTGATATCCAACTCCTTCCCATTCCAACCTGAGACCCTTCCTATAGCATGAGATGGGATATCCAACTCCTTCCAAATCCAATCCTGATACCCTTCCATGATATGTGATATCCCAATGCTTCTACAAAACCTGAGACCCATACCATGGCATGAGATGTGATATCAAACTCCCGTCCTATACCATGAGACTTGATATCTCAATGCTTCTAATACCAAACCTGAGACCGGTCCAATAACATGAGATGTGATATCCAAATCCTTCCCCTTCCAAACCTTAGACCCTTCCTTTATCATGAGATGTGATATCCAAGTCATTCCCATGCCATTCCTGAGACCCTTCCTATAGCCTGAGATGTGATATCTCAATGCTTCTAATACCAAACCTGAGACCCTTCCAATAACATGAGATGTAATATCCAAGTGCTTCCCATTCCAATCCTGAAACCCTTCCTAAAGCATGAGATGTGATATCTCAATGCTTCTAATACCAAACCTGAGACCTTTCCTATAACATGAATTGTAATATCCAAGTCCTTCCCATTCCAATCCTGAGACCCTTCCTATAGCAGAGATGTGATATCTCAATGCTTATACCAAACCTGTGACCCTTCCTATGGCATGAGATGTCATATACAACTCCTTCCGATTCCAATCCTGAGACCCTTCCTATAGCATGTGATGGGATATCTCAATGCTTATACCAAACCTGAGACCCTTCCTATAGCATGGGATGTGATATCCAACTCCTTCCCATTCCAATCCTGAGACCCTTCAGATAGCATGAGATGTGATACCTCAATGCTTCTAATACCAAAGCTGAGATCCTTCCTATAACATGAGGTGTGATATCAAACTCCTTCCCATTCCAAACCTTTGCTTCTATCAAACCTGAGACCCTTCCTTTAGCATGAGATGTGATATCCAACTCCTTCCCATTCCAATCCTGAGACCCTTCCTATAACATGAGACGTGATATCCAACTCCTTCCCATTCCAAACCTTTGCTTCTACCAAAACTGAGACCCTTCCTTTAGCATCAGATGTGATATCTAACTCCTTCCCATTCCAATCCTGAGACCCTTCATATAGCATGAGATGTGACATCTCAATGCTTCTAATACCAAACCTGAGAGCCTTCCTACAGCATGAGATGTGATATCCAAGTCCTTCCCATTCCAATCCTGAGATCCTTCCTATAACATGAGATGTGATATCCAACTCCTTCCCATTCCAACCTGAGACCCTTCCTATAGCATGAGATGGGATATCAATCTCCTTCCAAATCCAATCCTGATACCTTTCCATGAGATGTGATATCCCAATGCTTCTACAAAACCTGAGACCCATACCATGGCATGAGATGTGATATCAAACTCCCGTCCTATACCATGAGACTTGATATCTCAATGCTTCTAATACCAAACCTGAGACCGGTCCAATAACATGAGATGTGATATCCAAATCCTTCCCCTTCCAAACCTTAGACCCTTCCTTTATCATGAGATGTGATATCCAAGTCCTTCCCATGCCATTCCTGAGACCCTTCCTATAGCATGAGATGTGATATCCAACTCCTTCCCATCCCAATCCTGAGACACTTCCGATTGCAGAGATGTAATATCTCAATGCTTATACCAAACCTGAGACTCTTCCTATAACATGAGATGTGATATCCAACTCCTTCCCGTTCCAAACCTGAGACCCTTCCTATAGCATGAGATGTGATATCCAACTCCTTCTGATTCCAATCCTGAGACCCTTCCGATAGCATGAGATGTGATATCTCAATGCTTCTAATACCAAACCTGAGATCCTTCCTATAACATGTGATGTGATATCCAAATCCTTCCCCTTCCAAACCTGAGACCCTCCCTTTAGCATGAGATGTTCTATCCAACTCCTTCCCGTTCCAAACCTGAGACCCTTCCTATAGCATGAGATGTGATATCCAACTCCTTCCGATTCCAATCCTGAGACCCTTCCGATAGCATGAGATGTGATATCTCAATGCTTCTAATACCAAACCTGAGACCCTTCCAATAACATGAGATGTGATATCCAAGTCCTTCCCATTCCAATCCTGAAACCCTTCCTATAGCATGAGATGTGATATCTCAATGCTTCTAATACCAAACCTGAGACCTTTCCTATAACATGAATTGTAATATCCAAGTCCTTCCAATTCCAATCCTGAGACCCTTCCGATAGCAGAGATGTGATATCTCAATGCTTATACCAAACCTGAGACCCTTCCGATAGCATGAGATGTGATATCTCAATGCTTCTAATACCAAACCTGAGATCCTTCCTATAACATGAGATGTGATATCCAAATCCTTCCCCTTCCAAACCTTAGACCCTCCCTTTAGCATGAGATGTGATATCCAACTCCTTCCCATTCCAATCCTGAGACCCTTCTGATAGCATGAGATGTGACATCTCAATGCCTCTAATACCAAACCTGAGATCCTACCTCTAACATGAAATGTGATATCCAACTCCTTCCCCTTCCAACCCTGAGAGCCTTCCTATAGCTTGAGATGTGATATCCAACTCCTTCCCATTCCAATTCTGAGACCCGCCCTACACCATGAGACTTGATATCTCAATGCTTCTACCAAACCTGAGACCCTTCCAATAGCATGAGATGTGATATCCAACTCCTTCCCATTCCAATCCTGAGACCCTTCCTATAGCATGAGATGTGATATCTCAATGCTTCTTCCAAAACTGAGGCCCTTCCTTTAGCATCAGATGTGATATCCAACTCCTTCCCATTCCAATCCTGAGACCCTTCCTATAGCATGTGATGTGATATCTCAATGCTTCTAATACCAAACCTGAGATCCTTCCTATAACATGAGATGCGATATCCAACTCCTTCCCATTCCAATCCTGAAACCCTTCCTATAGCATGAGATGTGATATCTCAATGCTTCTAATACCAAACCTGAGATCCTTCCTATAACATGAGATGTGATATCCAAATCCTTCCCCTTCCAAACCTGAGACCCTCCCTTTAGCATGAGATGTGATATCCAACTCCTTCAAATTCCAATCCTGAGACCCTTCCTATAGCATGAGATGTGATATCTCAATGCTTCTACCAAAACTGAGACCCTTCCTTTAGCATGAGATGTGATATCCAACTCCTTCCCATTCAAATCCTGAGACCCTTCCTATAGCATGAGATGTGATATCTCAATGCTTCTAATACCAAACCTGAGAGCCTTCCTATAGCATGAGATGGGATATCCAACTCCTTCCAAATCCAATCCTGATACCCTTCCATGAGATGTGATATCCCAATGCTTCTAAAAAACCTGAGACCCATACCATGGCATGAGATGTGATATCAAACTCCCGTCCTATACCTTGAGACTTGATATCTCAATGCTTCTAATACCAAACCTGAGACCGGTCCAATAACATGAGATGTGATATCCAAATCCTTCCCCTTCCAAACCTTCGACCCTTCCTTTATCATGAGATGTGATATCCAAGTCCTTCCCATGCCATTCCTGAGACCCTTCCTATAGCATGAGATGTGATATCTCAATGCTTCTAATACCAAACCTGAGACCCTTCCTATAACATGAGATGTGATATCCAAGTCCTTCCCATTCCAATCCTGAAACCCTTCCTATAGCATGAGCTGTGATATCTCAATGCTTCTAATACCAAACCTGAGACCTTTCCTATAACATGAATTGCAATATCCAAGTCCTTCCCATTCCAATCCTGAGACCCTTCCGATAGCAGAGATGTGATATCTCAATGCTTATACCAAAACTGAGACCCTTCCGATAGCATGAGATGTGATATCTCAATGCTTCTAATACCAAACCTGAGATCCTTCCTATAACATGAGATGTGATATCCAAATCCTTCCCCTTCCAAACCTTAGACCCTCCCTTTAGCATGAGATGTGATATCCAACTCCTTCCCATTCCAATCCTGAGACCCTTCTGATAGCATGAGATGTGATATCTCAATGCCTCTAATACCAAACCTGAGATCCTACCTCTAACATGAAATGTGATATCCAACTCCTTCCCCTTCCAACCCTGAGAGCCTTCCTATAGAATGAGATGTTATATCCAAGTCCTTCCAATTCCAATCCTGAGACCCTTCCTATAAAATGAGATGTGATATCCAACTCCTTCCCATTCCAACCTTAGACCCTTCCTATAGCATGAGATGGGATATCCAACTCCTTCCAAATCCAATCCTGATACCCTTCCGATAGCATGAGATGTGATATCCCAATGCCTCTACAAAACCTGAGACCCATACCATGGCATGAGATGTGATATCAAACTCCTTCCCATTCCAATCCTGAGACCCTTCCTATAGCTTGAGATTTGATATCCAACTCCTTCCCATTCCAATTCTGAGACCCGTCCTATACCATGAGACTTGATATTTCAATGCTTCTAATACCAAACCTGAGATCCTTCCTATAACATGAGATGTGATATCCAAATCCTTCCCCTTCCAAACCTGAGACCCTCCCTTTAGCATGAGATGTGATATCCAACTCCTTCCCATTCCAATCCTGAGACCCTTCCTATAGCATGAGATGTGATATCTCAATGCTTCTACCAAAACTGACACCCTTCCTTTAGCATCAGATGTGATATCCAACTCCTTCCCATTCCAATCCTGAGACCCTTCCTATAGCATGAGATGTGATATCCAACTCCTTCCCATTCCAACCTGAGACCCTTCCTATAGCATGAGATGGGATATCCAACTCCTTCCAAATCCAATCCTGATACCCTTCCATGATATGTGATATCCCAATGCTTCTACAAAACCTGAGACCCATACCATGGCATGAGATGTGATATCAAACTCCCGTCCTATACCATGAGACTTGATATCTCAATGCTTCTAATACCAAACCTGAGACCGGTCCAATAACATGAGATGTGATATCCAAATCCTTCCCCTTCCAAACCTTAGACCCTTCCTTTATCATGAGATGTGATATCCAAGTCATTCCCATGCCATTCCTGAGACCCTTCCTATAGCCTGAGATGTGATATCTCAATGCTTCTAATACCAAACCTGAGACCCTTCCAATAACATGAGATGTGATATCCAAGTGCTTCCCATTCCAATCCTGAAACCCTTCCTAAAGCATGAGATGTGATATCTCAATGCTTCTAATACCAAACCTGAGACCTTTCCTATAACATGAATTGTAATATCCAAGTCCTTCCCATTCCAATCCTGAGACCCTTCCTATAGCAGAGATGTGATATCTCAATGCTTATACCAAAACTGAGACCCTTCCGATAGCATGAGATGTGATATCTCAATGCTTCTAATACCAAACCTGAGATCCTTCCTATAACATGAGATGTGATATCCAAATCCTTCCCCTTCCAAACCTTAGACCCTCCCTTTAGCATGAGATGTGATATCCAACTCCTTCCCATTCCAATCCTGAGACCCTTCTGATAGCATGAGATGTGATATCTCAATGCCTCTAATACCAAACCTGAGATCCTACCTCTAACATGAAATGTGATATCCAACTCCTTCCCCTTCCAACCCTGAGAGCCTTCCTATAGAATGAGATGTTATATCCAAGTCCTTCCCATTCCAATCCTGAGACCCTTCCTATAAAATGAGATGTGATATCCAACTCCTTCCCATTCCAACCTTAGACCCTTCCTATAGCATGAGATGGGATATCCAACTCCTTTCAAATCCAATCCTGATACCCTTCCGATAGCATGAGATGTGATATCCCAATGCCTCTACAAAACCTGAGACCCATACCATGGCATGAGATGTGATATCAAACTCCTTCCCATTCCAATCCTGAGACCCTTCCTATAGCTTGAGATTTGATATCCAACTCCTTCCCATTCCAATTCTGAGACCCGTCCTATACCATGAGACTTGATATTTCAATGCTTCTAATACCAAACCTGAGACCGGTCCTATAACATGAGATGTGATATCCAAATCCTTCCCCTTCCAAACCTTAGACCCTTCCTATAGCAGAGATGTTATATCTCAATGCTTATACCAAACCTGTGACCCTTCCTATGGCATGAGATGTCATATACAACTCCTTCCGATTCCAATCCTGAGACCCTTCCTATAGCATGAGATGGGATATCTCAATGCTTATACCAAACCTGAGACCCTTCCTATAGCATGAGATGTGATATCCAACTACTTCCCATTCCAATCCTGAGACCCTTCATATAGCTTGAGATGTGATATCTCAATGCTTCTAATACCAAACCTGAGATCCTTCCTATAACATGAGGTGTGATATCAAACTCCTTCCCATTCCAAACCTTTGCTTCTATCAAACCTGAGACCCTTCCTTTAGCATGAGATGTGATATCCAATTCCTTCCCATTCAAATCCTGAGACCCTTCCTATAACATGAGACGTGATATCCAACTCCTTCCCATTCCAAACCTTTGCTTCTATCAAACCTGAGACCCTTCCTTTAGCATGAGATGTGATATCCAACTCCTTCCCATTCCAATCCTGAGACCCGTCCTAAAACATGAGATGTGAGATCCAAATCCTTCCCCTTCCAAACCTGAGACCTTTCCTTTAGCATGAGAAGTGATATCCAACTCCTTCCCATTCCAAACCTGAGACCCTTCCTATAGCATGAGATGTTATATCTTAATGCTTCTAAAACCAAACCTGAGAACCATCCTATAACATGTGAAATCCAAATCCTTCCATTTTTAAACCTGAGACCCTTCCGATAGCATGAGATGTGATATCTCAATGCTTCGAAAACCAAACATGAGAACCATCCTATAACATGAGATGTGAAATCCAGATCCTTCCCTTTCCAAACATGAGACCCTTCCTATAGCTTGAGATTTGATATCAAACTCCTTCCCATTCCAATTCTGAGACCCTTCCTATACCATGAGATGTGATATCTCAATGCTTCTAATACCAAACCTGAGACCCGTCCTAAAACATGAGATGTGAGATCCTAATCCTTCCCCTTCCAAACCTGAGACCATTCCTATAGCTTGAGATGTGATATCAAACTCCTTCCCATTCCAATCCTGAGACCCTTCTGATAGCATGAGATATGATATCTCAATGCTTCTAATATCAAAACTGAGACCCTCCCAATAGTATGAGATGTGATATCTAAGTCCTTCCCATTCCTATCCTGAGACCCTTCCGATAGCAGAGATGTGATATCTCAATGCTTATACCAAACCTGATGACCCTTCCTATGGCATGAGATGTGATATCCAACTCCTTCCCATTCCAAACCTGAGACCCTTCCGATAGCATGAGATGAGATATCTCAATGCTTCTAAAACCAAACATGAGAACCATCCTATAACATGAGATGTGAAATCCAAATCCTTCCCTTCCCAAACCTGAGAGCCTCCCTATAGCATGAGATGTGATATCCAAGTCCTTCCCATTCCAATCCTGAGACCCTTCCTATAGCATGAGAAGTGATATCTCAATGCTTATACCAAACCTGAGACCCTTCCTATAGCATGAGATGTGATATCCAACTCCTTCCCATTCCAATCCTGAGACCCTTCCTATAGCATGAGATGTGATATCTCAATGCTTCTACCAAAACTGAGACCCTTCCTTTAGCATCAGATGTGATATCCAACTCCTTCCCATTCCAATCCTGAGACCCTTCCTATAGCATGAGATGTGATATCTCAATGCTTCTAATACCAAACCTGAGATCCTTCCTATAACATGAGATGCGATATCCAACTCCTTCCCATTCCAATCCTGAGACCCTTCCTATAGCATGAGATGTGATATCTCAATGCTTCTAAAACCAAACCTGAGATCCTTCCTATAACATGAGATGTGATATCCAAATCCTTCCCCTTCCAAACCTGAGACCCTCCCTTTAGCATGAGATGTGATATCCAACTCCTTCCCATTCCAATCCTGAGACCCTTCCTATAGCATGAGATGTGATATCTCAATGCTTCTACCAAAACTGACACCCTTCCTTTAGCATCAGATGTGATATCCAACTCCTTCCCATTCCAATCCTGAGACCCTTCCTATAGCATGAGATGTGATATCCAACTCCTTCACATTCCAACCTGAGACCCTTCCTATAGCATGAGATGGGATATCCAACTCCTTCCAAATCCAATCCTGATACCCTTCCATGAGATGTGATATCCCAATGCTTCTACAAAACCTGAGACCCATACCATGGCATGAGATGTGATATCAAACTCCCGTCCTATACCATGAGACTTGATATCTCAATGCTTCTAATACCAAACCTGAGACCGGTCCAATAACATGAGATGTGATATCCAAATCCTTCCCCTTCCAAACCTTAGACCCTTCCTTTATCATGAGATGTGATATCCAAGTCCTTCCCATGCCATTCCTGAGACCCTTCCTATAGCCTGAGATGTGATATCTCAATGCTTCTAATACCAAACCTGAGACCCTTCCAATAACATGAGATGTGATATCCAAGTCCTTCCCATTCCAATCCTGTAACCCTTCCTAAAGCATGAGATGTGATATCTCAATGCTTCTAATACCAAACCTGAGACCTTTCCTATAACATGAATTGTAATATCCAAGTCCTTCCCATTCCAATCCTGAGACCCTTCCGATAGCAGAGATGTGATATCTCAATGCTTATACCAAACCTGAGACCCTTCCTATAACATGAGATGTGATATCCAAGTCCTTCCCATTCCAATCCTGAGACCCTTCCTATAACATGAGATGTGATATCCAACTCCTTCCCATTCCAACCTTAGACCCTTCCTATAGCATGAGATGGGATATCCAACTCCTTCCAAATCCAATCCTGATACCCTTCCGATAGCATGAGATGTGATATCCCAATGCCTCTACAAAACCTCAGACCCATACCATGGCATGAGATATGATATCAAACTCCTTCCCATTCCAATCATGAGACGCTTCCTATAGCTTGAGATGTGATATCCAACTCCTTCCCATTCCAATTCTGAGACCCGTCCTATACCATGAGTCTTGATATTTCAATGCTTCTAATACCAAACCTGAGACCGGTCCTATAACATGAGATGTGATATCCAAATCCTTCCCCTTCCAAACCTGAGACCCTTCCTATAGCGGAGATGTGATATCTCAATGCTTATACCAAACCTGTGACCCTTCCTATGGCATGAGATGTCATATACAACTCCTTCCGATTCCAATCCTGAGACCCTTCCTATAGCATGTGATGGGATATCTCAATGCATATACCAAACCTGAGACCCTTCCTATAGCATGAGATGTGATATCCAACTCCTTCCCATTCCAATCCTGAGACCCTTCATATAGCATGAGATGTGATATCTCAATGCTTCTAATACCAAACCTGAGATCCTTCCTATAACATGAGACATGAT
Organism: Ambystoma mexicanum; assembly: GCF_040938575.1. Taxonomy (NCBI): domain Eukaryota; kingdom Metazoa; phylum Chordata; class Amphibia; order Caudata; family Ambystomatidae; genus Ambystoma; species Ambystoma mexicanum. The sequence goes on along the minus strand of NC_090931.1, from coordinate 505,826,412 downwards.
ATCCAACTCCTTCCCATTCCAAACCTTTGCTTCTATCAAACCTGAGACCCTTCCTTTAGCATGAGATGTGATATCCAACTCCTTCCCATTCCAATCCTGAGACCCTTCCTATAGCATGAGATGTGATATCTCAATGCTTCTACCAAAACTGAGACCCTTCCTTTAGCATCAGATGTGATATCCAACTCCTTCCCATTCCAATCCTGAGACCCTTCCTATAGCATGAGATGTGATATCTCAATGCTTCTAATACCAAACCTGAGATCCTTCCTATAACATGAGATGCGATATCCAACTCCTTCCCATTCCAATCCTGAGACCCTTCCTATAGCATGCGATGTGATATCTCAATGCTTCTAAAACCAAACCTGAGATCCTTCCTATAACATGAGATGTGATATCCAAATCCTTCCCCTTCCAAACCTGAGACCCTCCCTTTAGCATGAGATGTGATATCCAACTCCTTCCCATTCCAATCCTGAGACCCTTCCTATAGCATGAGATGTGATATCTCAATGCTTCTACCAAAACTGACACCCTTCCTTTAGCATCAGATGTGATATCCAACTCCTTCCCATTCCAATTCTGAGACCCTTCCTATAGCATGAGATGTGATATCCAACTCCTTCCCATTCCAACCTGAGACCCTTCCTATAGCATGAGATGGGATATCCAACTCCTTCCAAATCCAATCCTGATACCCTTCCATGATATGTGATATCCCAATGCTTCTACAAAACCTGAGACCCATACCATGGCATGAGATGTGATATCAAACTCCCGTCCTATACCATGAGACTTGATATCTCAATGCTTCTAATACCAAACCTGAGACCGGTCCAATAACATGAGATGTGATATCCAAATCCTTCCCCTTCCAAACCTTAGACCCTTCCTTTATCATGAGATGTGATATCCAAGTCATTCCCATGCCATTCCTGAGACCCTTCCTATAGCCTGAGATGTGATATCTCAATGCTTCTAATACCAAACCTGAGACCCTTCCAATAACATGAGATGTGATATCCAAGTGCTTCCCATTCCAATCCTGAAACCCTTCCTAAAGCATGAGATGTGATATCTCAATGCTTCTAATACCAAACCTGAGACCTTTCCTATAACATGAATTGTAATATCCAAGTCCTTCCCATTCCAATCCTGAGACCCTTCCGATAGCAGAGATGTAATATCTCAATGCTTATACCAAACCTGAGACCCTTCCGATAGCATGAGATGTGATATCTCAATGCTTCTAATACCAAACCTGAGATCCTTCCTATAACATGAGATGTGATATCCAAATCCTTCCCCTTCCAAACCTTAGACCCTCCCTTTAGCATGAGATGTGATATCCAACTCCTTCCCATTCCAATCCTGAGACCCTTCTGATAGCATGAGATGTGATATCTCAATGCCTCTAATACCAAACCTGAGATCCTACCTCTAACATGAAATGTGATATCCAACTCCTTCCCCTTCCAACCCTGAGAGCCTTCCTATAGAATGAGATGTTATATCCAAGTCCTTCCCATTCCAATCCTGAGACCCTTCCTATAAAATGAGATGTGATATCCAACTCCTTCCCAATCCAACCTTAGACCCTTCCTATAGCATGAGATGGGATATCCAACTCCTTCCAAATCCAATCCTGATACCCTTCCGATAGCATGAGATGTGATATCCCAATGCCTCTACAAAACCTGAGACCCATACCATGGCATGAGATGTGATATCAAACTCCTTCCCATTCCAATCCTGAGACCCTTCCTATAGCTTGAGATTTGATATCCAACTCCTTCCCATTCCAATTCTGAGACCCGTCCTATACCATGAGACTTGATATTTCATTGCTTCTAATACCAAACCTGAGACGGTCCTATAACATGAGATGTGATATCCAAATCCTTCCCCTTCCAAACCTTAGACCCTTCCTATAGCAGAGATGTTATATCTCAATGCTTATACCAAACCTGTGACCCTTCCTATGGCATGAGATGTCATATACAACTCCTTCCAATTCCAATCCTGAGACCCTTCCTATAGCATGAGATGGGATATCTCAATGCTTATACCAAACCTGAGACCCTTCCTATAGCATGAATTGTGATATCCAACTACTTCCCATTCCAATCCTGAGACCCTTCATATAGCATGAGATGTGATATCTCAATGCTTCTAATACCAAACCTGAGATCCTTCCTATAACATGAGGTGTGATATCAAACTCCTTCCCATTCCAAACCTTTGCTTCTATCAAACCTGAGACCCTTCCTTTAGCATGAGATGTGATATCCAACTCCTTCCCATTCCAATCCTGAGACCCTTCCTATAACATGAGACGTGATATCCAACTCCTTCCCATTCCAAACCTTTGCTTCTATCAAACCTGAGACCCTTCCTTTAGCATGAGATGTGATATCCAACTCCTTCCCATTCCAATCCTGAGACCCGTCCTAAAACATGAGATGTGAGATCCAAATCCTTCCCCTTCCAAACCCGAGACCTTTCCTTTAGCATGAGAAGTGATATCCAACTCCTTCCCATTCCAAACCTGAGGCCCTTCCTATAGCATGAGATGTTATATCTTAATGCTTCTAAAACCAAACCTGAGAACCATCCTATAACATGTGAAATCCAAATCCTTCCCTTTCTAAACCTGAGACCCTTCCGATAGCATGAGATGTGATATCTCAATGCTTCGAAAACCAAACATGAGAACTATCCTTTAACATGAGATGTGAAATCCAGATCCTTCCCTTTCCAAACATGAGACCCTTCCTATAGCTTGAGATTTGATATCAAACTCCTTCCCATTCCAATCCTGAGACCCTTCCTATACCATGAGATGTGATATCTCAATGCTTCTAATACCAAACCTGAGACCCGTCCTAAAACATGAGATGTGAGATCCTAATCCTTCCCCTTCCAAACCTGAGACCATTCCTATAGCTTGAGATGTGATATCAAACTCCTTCCCATTCCAATCCTGAGATAGCTTGAGATGTGATATCCAACTCCATCCCATTCCAATCCTGAGACTCTTCTGATAGCATGAGATATGATATCTCAATGCTTCTAATATCAAAACTGAGACCCTCCCTATAGTATGAGATGTGATATCTAAGTCCTTCCCATTCCTATCCTGAGACCCTTCCGATAGCAGAGATGTGATATCTCAATGCTTATACCAAACCTGATGACCCTTCCTATGGCATGAGATGTGATATCCAACTCCTTCCCATTCCAAACCTGAGACCCTTCCGATAGCATGAGATGAGATATCTCAATGCTTCTAAAACCAAACATGAGAACCATCCTATAACATGAGATGTGAAATCCAAATCCTTCCCTTCCCAAACCTGAGAGCCTCCCTATAGCATGAGATGTGATATCCAAGTCCTTCCCATTCCAATCCTGAGACCCTTCCTATAGCATGAGAAGTGATATCTCAATGCTTATACCAAACCTGAGACCCTTCCTATAGCATGAGATGTGATATCCAACTCCTTCCCATTCCAATCCTGAGACCCTTCCTATAGCATGAGATGTGATATCTCAATGCTTCTACCAAAACTGAGACCCTTCCTTTAGCATCAGATGTGATATCCAACTCCTTCCCATTCCAATCCTGAGACCCTTCCTATAGCATGAGATGTGATATCTCAATGCTTCTAATACCAAACCTGAGATCCTTCATATAACATGAGATGCGATATCCAACTCCTTCCCATTCCAATCCTGAGACCCTTCCTATAGCATGAGATGTGATATCTCAATGCTTCTAAAACCAAACCTGAGATCCTTCCTATAACATGAGATGTGATATCCAAATCCTTCCCCTTCCAAACCTGAGACCCTCCCTTTAGCATGAGATGTGATATCCAACTCCTTCCCATTCCAATCCTGAGACCCTTCCTATAGCATGAGATGTGATATCTCAATGCTTCTACCAAAACTGACACCCTTCCTTTAGCATCAGATGTGATATCCAACTCCTTCCCATTCCAATCCTGAGACCCTTCCTATAGCATGAGATGTGATATCCAACTCCTTCCCATTCCAACCTGAGACCCTTCCTATAGCATGAGATGGGATATCCAACTCCTTCCAAATCCAATCCTGATACCCTTCCATGAGATGTGATATCCCAATGCTTCTACAAAACCTGAGACCCATACCATGGCATGAGATGTGATATCAAACTCCCGTCCTATACCATGAGACTTGATATCTCAATGCTTCTAATACCAAACCTGAGACCGGTCCAATAACATGAGATGTGATATCCAAATCCTTCCCCTTCCAAACCTTAGACCCTTCCTTTATCATGAGATGTGATATCCAAGTCCTTCCCATGCCATTCCTGAGACCCTTCCGATAGCCTGAGATGTGATATCTCAATGCTTCTAATACCAAACCTGAGACCCTTCCAATAACATGAGATGTGATATCCAAGTCCTTCCCATTCCAATCCTGAAACCCTTCCTAAAGCATGAGATGTGATATCTCAATGCTTCTAATACCAAACCTGAGACCTTTCCTATAACATGAATTGTAATATCCAAGTCCTTCCCATTCCAATCCTGAGACCCTTCCGATAGCAGAGATGTGATATCTCAATGCTTATACCAAACCTGAGACCCTTCCTATAACATGAGATGTGATATCCAAATCCTTCCCCTTCCAAACCTTAGACCCTCCCTTTAGCATGAGATGTGATATCCAACTCCTTCCCATTCCAATCCTGAGGCCCTTCTGATAGCATGAGATGTGACATCTCAATGCCTCTAATACCAAACCTGAGATCCTACCTCTAACATGAAATGTGATATCCAACTCCTTCCCCTTCCAACCCTGAGAGCCTTCCTATAGAATGAGATGTTATATCCAAGTCCTTCCCATTCCAATCCTGATACCCTTCCTATAACATGAGATGTGATATCCAACTCCTTCCCATTCCAACCTTAGACCCTTCCTATAGCATGAGATGGGATATCCAACTCCTTCCAAATCCAATCCTGATACCCTTCCGATAGCATGAGATGTGATATCCCAATGCCTCTACAAAACCTCAGACCCATACCATGGCATGAGATGTGATATCAAACTCCTTCCCATTCCAATCATGAGACGCTTCCTATAGCTTGAGATGTGATATCCAACTCCTTCCCATTCCAATTCTGAGACCCGTCCTATACCATGAGACTTGATATTTCAATGCTTCTAATACCAAACCTGAGACCGGTCCTATAACATGAGATGTGATATCCAAATCCTTCCCCTTCCAAACCTGAGACCCTTCCTATAGCAGAGATGTGATATCTCAATGCTTATACCAAACCTGTGACCCTTCCTATGGCATGAGATGTCATATACAACTCCTTCCGATTCCAATCCTGAGACCCTTCCTATAGCATGTGATGGGATATCTCAATGCATATACCAAACCTGAGACCCTTCCTATAGCATGAGATGTGATATCCAACTCCTTCCCATTCCAATCCTGAGACCCTTCATGTAGCATGAGATGTGATATCTCAATGCTTCTAATACCAAACCTGAGATCCTTCCTATAACATGAGACGTGATATCGAACTCCTTCCCATTCCAAACCTTTGCTTCTATCAAACCTGAGACCCTTTCTTTAGCATGAGATGTGATATCCAACTCCTTCCCATTCCAATCCTGAGACCCTTCCTATAGCATGAGATGTGATATCTCAATGCTTCTACCAAAACTGAGACCCTTCCTTTAGCATCAGATGTGATATCCAACTCCTTCCCATTCCAATCCTGAGACCCTTCCTATAGCATGAGATGTTATATCTCAATGCATCTAATACCAAACCTGAGATCCTTCCTATAACATGAGATGCAATATCCAACTCCTTCCCATTCCAATCCTGAGACCCTTCCTATAGCATGAGATGTGATATCTCAATGCTTCTAAAACCAAACCTGAGATCCTTCCTATAACATGAGATGTGATATCCAAATCCTTCCCCTTCCAAACCTGAGACCCTCCCTTTAGCATGAGATGTGATATCCAACTCCTTCCCATTCCAATACTGAGACCCTTCCTATAGCATGAGATGTGATATCTCAATGCTTCTACCAAAACTGACACCCTTCCTTTACCATCAGATGTGATATCCAACTCCTTCCCATTCCAATCCTGAGACCCTTCCTATAGCATGAGATGTGATATCCAACTCCTTCCCATTCCAACCTGAGACCCTTCCTATAGCATGAGATGGGATATCCAACTCCTTCCAAATCCAATCCTGATACCCTTCCATGAGATGTGATATCCCAATGCTTCTACAAAACCTGAGACCCATACCATGGCATGAGATGTGATATCAAACTCCCGTCCTATACCATGAGACTTGATATCTCAATGCTTCTAATACCAAACCTGAGACCGGTCCAATAACATGAGATGTGATATCCAAATCCCTCCCCTTCCAAACCTTAGACCCTTCCTTTATCATGAGATGTGATATCCAAGTCATTCCCATGCCATTCCTGAGACCCTTCCTATAGCCTGAGATGTGATATCTCAATGCTTCTAATACCAAACCTGAGACCCTTCCAATAACATGAGATGTGATATCCAAGTCCTTCCCATTCCAATCCTGAAACCCTTCCTAAAGCATGAGATGTGATATCTCAATGCTTCTAATACCAAACCTGAGACCTTTCCTATAACATGAATTGTAATATCCAAGTCCTTCCCATTCCAATCCTGAGACCCTTCCGATAGCAGAGATGTGATATCTCAATGCTTATACCAAACCTGAGACCCTTCCTATAACATGAGATGTGATATCCAAATCCTTCCCCTTCCAAACCTTAGACCCTCCCTTTAGCATGAGATGTGATATCCAACTCCTTCCCATTCCAATCCTGAGACCCTTCTGATAGCATGAGATGTGACATCTCAATGCCTCTAATACCAAACCTGAGATCCTACCTCTAACATGAAATGTGATATCCAACTCCTTCCCCTTCCAACCCTGAGAGCCTTCCTATAGAATGAGATGTGATATCCAACTCCTTCCCATTCCAACCTTAGACCCTTCCTATAGCATGAGATGGGATATCCAACTCCTTCCAAATCCAATCCTGATACCCTTCCGATAGCATGAGATGTGATTTCCCAATGCCTCTACAAAACCTCAGACCCATACCATGGCATGAGATGTGATATCAAACTCCTTCCCATTCCAATCATGAGACGCTTCCTATAGCTTGAGATGTGATATCCAACTCCTTCCCATTCCAATTCTGAGACCCGTCCTATACCATGAGACTTGATATTTCAATGCTTCTAATACCAAACCTGAGACCGGTCCTATAACATGAGATGTGATATCCAAATCCTTCCCCTTCCAAACCTGAGACCCTTCCTATAGCAGAGATGTGATATCTCAATGCTTATACCAAACCTGTGACCCTTCCTATGGCATGAGATGTCATATACAACTCCTTCCCATTCCAATCCTGAGACCCTTCCTATAGCATGTGATGGGATATCTCAATGCATATACCAAACCTGAGACCCTTCCTATAGCATGAGATGTGATATCCAACTCCTTCCCATTCCAATCCTGAGACCCTTCATATAGCATGAGATGTGATATCTCAATGCTTCTAATACCAAACCTGAGATCCTTCCTATAACATGAGACGTGATATCCAACTCCTTCCCATTCCAAACCTTTGCTTCTATCAAACCTGAGACCCTTCCTTTAGCATGAGATGTGATATCCAACTCCTTCCCATTCCTATACTGAGACCCTTCCTATAACATGAGACGTGATATCCAACTCCTTCCCATTCCAAACCTTTGCTTCTATCAAACCTGAGACCCTTCCTTTAGCATGAGATGTGATATCCAACTCCTTCCCATTCCAATCCTGAGACTCTTCCTATAGCATGAGATGTGATAGCTCAATGCTTCTAAAACCAAACATGAGAACCATCCTATAACATGAGATGTGAAATCCAAATCATTCCCTTTCCAAACCTGAGACCCTTCCTATAGCTTCAGATGTGATATCAAACTCCTTCCCATTCAATGTGATATCCAACTCCTTCCCATTCCAATCCTGAGACCCTTCCTATACCTTGAGATGTGATATCTCAATGCTTCTAATACCAAACCTGAGACCCGTCCTAAAACATGAGATGTGAGATCCAAATCCTTCCCCTTCCAAACCTGAGACCTTTCCTTTAACATGAGATGTCACATCCAACTCCTTCCCATTCCAAACCTGAGGCCCTTCCTATAGCATGAGATGTTATATCTTAATGCTTCTAAAACCAAACATGAGAACCATCCTATAACATGAGATGTGAAATCCAGATCCTTCCCTTTCCAAACCTGAGACCCTTCCGATAGCATGAGATGTGATATCAAACTCCTTCCCATTCCAATCCTGAGATAGCTTGAGATGTGATATCCAACTCCTTCCGATTCCAATCCTGAGACCCTTCCTATATCATGAGATGTGATATCTCAATGCTTCTAATACCAAACCTGAGACCCGTCCTAAAACATGAGATGTGAGATCCTAATCCTTCCCCTTCCAAACCTGAGACCTTTCCTATAGCTTGAGATGTGATATCAAACTCCTTCCCATTCCAATCCTGAGATATCTTGAGATGTGATATCCAACTCCATCCCATTCCAATCCTGAGACCCTTCCGATAGCATGAGATATGATATCTCAATGCTTCTAATATCAAAACTGAGACCCTCCCTATAGTATGAGATGTGATATCTAAGTCCTTCCCATTCCTATCCTGAGACCCTTCCGATAGCAGAGATGTGATATCTCAATGCTTATACCAAACCTGATGACCCTTCCTATTGCATGAGATGTGATATCCAACTCCTTCCCATTTCAATCCTGAGTTCCTTCCTATAACATGAGAAGTGATATCCAACTCCTTCCCATTCCAATCCTGAGACTCTTCCTATAGCATGAGATGTGATATCCAAATCCTTCCCCTTCCAAACCTGAGACCCTTCCTTTAGCATGAGATGTGATATCCAAATCCTTCCCATTCCAATCCTGAAACCCTTCCTATAGCATGAGATGTGATATCTCAATGTTTCTAATAAAAAACCTGAGACCTTCCTATAGCAAGAGATGTGATATCCAAATCCTTCCCAGTCAAATCCTGAGACCATTCCTATAATGAGATGTGATATCCAACTCTTTCCCATCCCAACCTGAGACCCTTCCTATAGCATGAGAAGGGATATCCAACTCCTTCCCATTCCAATCCTGAGACCCTTCCTATACCATGAGATGTGATATCTCAATGCTGCTAATACCAAACCTGGGACCCGTCCTATAACATGAGATATGATATCCAAATCCTTCCCAATCCAATCCTGAGACCCTTCCGATAGCAGAGATGTGATATCTCAATGCTTCTAATACGAAACCTGAGACCCGTCCTAAAACATGAGATGTGAGATACAAATCCTTCCCCTTCCAAACCTGAGACCTTTCCTTTAGCATGAGATGTGATATCCAACTCCTTCCCATTCCAAACCCGAGACCCTTCCTATAGCATGAGATTTTATATCTTAATGCTTCTAAAACCAAACCTGACAACCATCCTATAACATGTGAAATCCAAATCCTTCCCTTTCCAAACCTGAGACCCTTCCGATAGCATATGTGATATCTCAATGCTTCTAAAACCAAACATGAGAACCATCCTATAACATTAGATGTGAAATCCAGATCCTTCCGTTTCCAATCCTGAGACCGTTCCTATAGCTTGAGATGTGATATCAAACTTCTTCCCATTCCAATCCTGAGATAGCTTGAGATGTGATATCCAACTCCATCCCATTCCAATCCTGAGACCCTTCCGATAGCATGAGATGTGATATCTCAATGCTTCTAATATCAAAACTGAGACCCTCCCTATAGTATGAGATGTGATATCTAAGTCCTTCCCATTCCTATCCTGAGACCCTTCCGAGAGCAGAGATGTGATATCTCAATGCTTATACCAAACCTGATGACCCTTCCTATGGCATGAGATGTGATATCCAACTGCTTCCCATTCCAATCCCGAGACCCTTCCTATAACATGAGATGTGATATCCAACTCCTTCCCATTCCAATCCTGAGACTCTTCATGTAGCATGAGATGTGATATCTCAATGCTTCTAATACCAAACATGGGACCAGTCATATAGCATGAGATATGATATCCAAATCCTTCCCCTTCCAAACCTGAGACCCTTCCTTTAGCATGTGATATCCAACTCCTTCCCATTCCAATCCTGAGACCCTTCCTATAGCATGAGATGTGATATCTCAATGCGTCTATTAAACCTGAGACTCTTCCTTTAGCATGAGATGTGATATCCAAATCCTTCCCATTCTAATCCTGAGACCCTTCTTATAACGAGATGTGATATCCAACTCCTTCCCATTCCAACCTGAGACCCTTCCTATAGCATGAGAAGGGATATCCAACTCCTTTCCATTCCAATCCTGAGACCCTTCCTATACCATGAGATGTGATATCTCAATGCTTCTAATAAAAACCTGAGACCCTTCCTATAGCAAGAGATGTGATATCCAAATCCTTCCCATTCCAATCCTGAGATCCTTCCTATAACATGAGATGTGATATCCAATTCCTTCCCATTCCAAACCTGAGACCCTTCCTATTGGATGAGATGTGATATCCAACTCCTTCGCATTCCAATCCTGAGACCCTTCCTATACCATGAGATGTGATATCTCAATGCTTCTGATACCAAACCTGGGACCCGTCCTATAACATGAGATATGATATCCAAATCCTTCCCCTTCCAAACCTGAGACCCTTCCTTTAGCATGAGATGTGATATCCAAATCCTTCCCATTCCAATCCTGAAACCCTTCCTATAGCATGAGATGTGATATCTCAATGTTTCTTATAAAAAAACTGAGACCCTTCCTATAGCAAGAGATGTAATATCCAAATCCTTCCCATTCCAATCTTGAGACCCTTCCTATAACATGAGATGTGATATCCAACTCCTTCCCATTCCAACCTGAGACCCTTCCTATAGCATGAGAAGGGATATCCACCTCCTTCCCAATCCAATCCTGAGACCCTTCCGATAGCAGAGATGTGATGTCTCAATGCTTATACCAAACCTGAGACCCTTCCTATGGCATGAGATGTGATATCCAACTCCATCCCATTCCAATCCTGAGACCCTTCCGATAGCATGAGATGTGATATCTCAATGCTTCTAATATCAAAACTGAGACCCTCCCTATAGTATGAGATGTGATATCTAAGTCCTTCCCATTCCTATCCTGAGACCCTTCCGAGAGCAGAGATGTGATATCTCAATGCTTATACCAAACCTGATGACCCTTCCTATGGCATGAGATGTGATATCCAACTGCTTCCCATTCCAATCCCGAGACCCTTCCTATAACATGAGATGTGATATCCAACTCCTTCCCATTCCAATCCTGAGACTCTTCCTGTAGCATGAGATGTGATATCTCAATGCTTCTAATACCAAACATGGGACCAGTCATATAGCATGAGATATGATATCCAAATCCTTCCCCTTCCAAACCTGAGACCCTTCCTTTAGCATGTGATATCCAACTCCTTCCCATTCCAATCCTGAGACCCTTCCTATAGCATGAGATGTGATATCTCAATGCGTCTATTAAACCTGAGACTCTTCCTTTAGCATGAGATGTGATATCCAAATCCTTCCCATTCTAATCCTGAGACCCTTCTTATAACGAGATGTGATATCCAACTCCTTCCCATTCCAACCTGAGACCCTTCCTATAGCATGAGAAGGGATATCCAACTCCTTTCCATTCCAATCCTGAGACCCTTCCTATACCATGAGATGTGATATCTCAATGCTTCTAATAAAAACCTGAGACCCTTCCTATAGCAAGAGATGTGATATCCAAATCCTTCCCATTCCAATCCTGAGATCCTTCCTATAACATGAGATGTGATATCCAATTCCTTCCCATTCCAAACCTGAGACCCTTCCTATTGGATGAGATGTGATATCCAACTCCTTCGCATTCCAATCCTGAGACCCTTCCTATACCATGAGATGTGATATCTCAATGCTTCTGATACCAAACCTGGGACCCGTCCTATAACATGAGATATGATATCCAAATCCTTCCCCTTCCAAACCTGAGACCCTTCCTTTAGCATGAGATGTGATATCCAAATCCTTCCCATTCCAATCCTGAAACCCTTCCTATAGCATGAGATGTGATATCTCAATGTTTCTTATAAAAAAAACTGAGACCCTTCCTATAGCAAGAGATGTAATATCCAAATCCTTCCCATTCCAATCTTGAGACCCTTCCTATAACATGAGATGTGATATCCAACTCCTTCCCATTCCAACCTGAGACCCTTCCTATAGCATGAGAAGGAATATCCACCTCCTTCCCAATCCAATCCTGAGACCCTTCCGATAGCAGAGATGTGATGTCTCAATGCTTATACCAAACCTGAGACCCTTCCTATGGCATGAGATGTGATATCCAACTCCTTCCCATCCCAATCCTGAGACCCTTCCTATAGCATGAGATGTGATATCTCAATGCTTATACCAAACCTGAGACCCTTCCTTTGGCATGAGATGTGATATCCAACTCCTTCCCATTCCAATCCTTAGACCCTTATTATACCATGAGATGTGATATCTCAATGCTTCTAATACCAAACCTGAGACTCGTCCTAAAACATGAGATGTGAGATCCAAATCCTTCCCCTTCCAAACCTGAGACCTTTCCTTTAGCATGAGATGTGATATCCAACTCCTTCCCATTCCAATCCTGAGACCCTTCCGATAGCATGTGATGTGATATCTCAATGCTTCTACAACTGAGGCCCTTCCTTTAGCATCAGATGTGATATCCAACTCCTTCCCATTCCAATCCTGAGACCCTTCCTATAGCATGAGATGTGATATCTCAATGCTTCTAATACCAAACCTGAGATCCTTCCTATAACATGAGATGTGATATCCAACTCTTTCCCATTCCAAACCTGAGACCCTTCCGATAGCATGAGATGTGATATCTCAATGCTTCTAAAACCAAACATGAGAACCATCCTATAACATGAGATGTGAAATCCAAATCCTTCCCTTCCCAAACCTGAGACCCTTCCTATAGCTTGAGATGTGATATCAAACTCCTTCCCATTCCAATCCTGAGATAGCTTGAGATGTGATATTCAACTCCTTCCATTTCCAATCCTGAGACCCTTATTATACCATGAGATGTGATATCTCAATGCTTCTAATACGAAACCTGAGACGCGTCCTAAAACATGAGATGTGAGATCCAAATCCTTCCCCTTCCAAAGCTGAGACCTTTCCTTTAGCATGAGATGTGATATCCAACTCCTTCCCATTCCAATCCTGAGACCCTTCCGATAGAATGAGATGTGATATCTCAATGCTTCTAATATCAAACCTGAGAACCTCCCTATAGCATGAGATGTAATATCCAACTCCTTCCAATTCCAATACTGAGACCCTTCCAATAGCATATTTGATATCTCAATGCTTCTAATATCAAAACTGAGACCCTCCCTATAGCATGAGATGTGGTATCCAACTCCTTCCCATTTCAATCCTGAGACCCTTCCTATAGCATGAGATGTGATATCTCAATGCTTCTAATATCAAACCTGAGATCCTTCCTATAACATGAGATGTGATATCCAACTCCTTCCCATTCCAAACCTGAGACCCTTCCGATAGCATGAGATGTGATATCTCAATGCTTCAAAAACCAAACATGAGAACCATCCTATAACATGAGATGTGAAATCCAAATCCTTCCCTTCCCAAACCTGAGACTCTTCCTATAGCATGAAATGTGATATCTCAATGCTTCGCTTCTACCAAACCTGAAACCCTTCCTATAGCATGAGATGTGATATCCAACTCCTCCCCATTCCAATCCTGAGACACTTCCTATAGCATGAGATGTGATATCTCAATGCTTCTAATACCAAACCTGAGACCCCTCCTATAACATGAGATGTGATATCCAAATCCTTCCCCTTCCAAACCTGAGACCTTTCCTATAGCATGAGATGTGATATCCAGCTCCTCCCATTCCAATCCTGAGACCCTTCCAATAGCATGAGATGTGATATCTCAATGCTTCTAATATCAAAACTGAGACCCTCCCTATCGCATGAGATGTGATATCCAACTCCTTCCCATTCCAATCCTGAGACCCTTCCTATAGCATGAGATGTGATATCTCAATGCTTCTAATACCAAACCTGAGATCCTTCCTATAACATGAGATGTGATATCCAACTCCTTCCCATTCCAATCCTGAGACCCTTCCTATAGCATGAGATGTGATATCTCAATGCTTCTAATACCAAACCTGAGATCCTTCCGATAGCATGAGATGTGATATCTCAATGCTTCCAATACCAAACCTGAGATCCTTCCTATAAAATGAGATGTGATATCCAAATCCTTCCCCTTCTGAACATGAGACCCTCCCTTTAGCATGAGATGTGATATCCAACTCCTTCCCATTCCAATCCTGATACCCTTCTGATAGCATGAGATGTGATATCTCAATGCCTCTAATACCAAACCTGAGATCCTACCTCTAACATGAAATGTGATATCCAACTCCTTCCCTTTCCAAATCTGAGAGCCTTCCTACAGTATGAGATGTGATATCCAAGTCCTTCCCATTCCAATCCTGAGACCCTTCCTATAACATGAGATGTGATATCCAACTCCTTCCCATTCCAACCTGAGACCCTTCCTATAGCATGAGATGGGATATCCAACTCCTTCCAAATCCAATCCTGATACCCTTCCGATAGCATGAGATGTGATATCCCAATGCTTCTACAAAACCTGAGGCCTATACCATGGCATGAGATGTGATATCAAACTCCCGCCCTATACCATGAGATTTGATATCTCAATGCTTCTAATACCAAACCTGAGACCGGTCCAATAACATGAGATGTGATATCCAAATCCTTCCCCTTCCAAACCCTAGACCCTTCCTTTATCATGAGATGTGATATCCAAGTCCTTCCTATTCCATTCCTGAGACCCTTCCTATAGCATGAAATGTGATATCTCAATGCTTCTAATACCAAACCTGAGACCCTTCCTATAACATGAATTGTGATATCCAAGTCCTTCCCATTCCAATCCTGAGACCCTTCCGATAGCAGAGATGTGATATCTCAATGCTTATACCAAACCTGAGACCCTTCCGATAGCATGAGATGTGATACTCAATGCTTCTAATACCAAACCTGAGACCCTTCCTATAACATGAGATGTGATATCCAAGTCCTCCCCATTCCAATCCTGAGACCCTTCCTATAGCATGAAATGTGATATCTCAATGCTTCTAATACCAAACCTGAGACCCTTCCTATAACATGAATTGTGATATCCAAGTCCTTCCCATTCCAATCCTGAAACCCTTCCGATAGCAGAGATGTGATATCTCAATGCTTCTAATACCAAACCTGAGACCCTTCCTATAACATGAGATGTGATATCCAAGTCCTTCCCATTCCAATCCTGAGACCCTTCCTATAGCATGAAATGTGATATCTCAATGCTTCTAATACCAACCCTGAGAGCCTTCCTATAGAATGAGATGTGATATGCAAGTCCTTCCCATTCCAATCCTGAGACCCTTCCTATAACATGAGATGTGATATCCAACTCCTTCCCATTCCAACCTTAGACCCTTCCTATAACATGAGATGGGATATCCAACTCCTTCCAAATCGAATCCTGATACCCTCCCGATAGCATGAGATGTGATATCCCAATGCCTCAACAAAACCTGAGACCCATACCATGGCATGAGATGTGATATCAAACTCCTTCCCATTCCAATCCTGAGACTCTTCCTATAGCTTGAGATGTGATATCCAACTCGTTCCCATTCCAATTCTGAGACCCGTCCTATACCATGAGACTTGATATCTCAATGCTTCTAATACCAAACCTGAGACCGGTCCTATAACATGAGATGTGATATCCAAATCCTTCCCCTTCCAAACCTTAGACCCTTCCTATAGCATGAGATGTGATATCTCAATGCTTCTAATACCAACCCTGAGAGCCTTCCTATAGAATGAGATGTGATATGCAAGTCCTTCCCATTCCAATCCTGAGACCCTTCCTATAACATGAGATGTGATATCCAACTCCTTCCCATTCCAACCTTAGACCCTTCCTATAACATGAGATGGGATATCCAACTCCTTCCAAATCCAATCCTGATACCCTCCCGATAGCATGAGATGTGAAATCCCAATGCCTCAACAAAACCTGAGACCCATACCATGGCATGAGATGTGATATCAAACTCCTTCCCATTCCAATCCTGTTACTCTTCCTATAGCTTGAGATGTGATATCCAACTCGTTCCCATTCCAATTCTGAGACCCGTCCTATACCATGAGACTTGATATCTCAATGCTTCTAATACCAAACCTGAGACCGGTCCTATAACATGAGATGTGATATCCAAATCCTTCCCCTTCCAAACCTTAGACCCTTCCTATAGCATGAGATGTGATATCTCAAAGCTTCTAATACCAAACCTGAGACCCTTCCTATAACGAGATGGGATATCCAACTCCTTCCCATTCCAATCCTGAGACCCTTCAGATAGCAGAGATGTGATATCTCAATGCTTATCCCAAACCTGTGACCCTTCCTATGGCATGAGATGTCATATACAACTCCTTCCGATTCGAATCCTGAGACCCTTCCTATAGCATGAGATGGGATATCTCAATGCTTATACCAAACCTGAGACCCTTCCTATAGCATGAGATGTGATATCCAACTCCTTCCCATTCCAATCCTGAGACCCTTCCTATAGCATGAGATGCGATATCTCAATGCTTCTAATACCAAACCTGAGATCCTTCCTATAACATGAGATGTGATATCAAAGTCCTTCCCATTCCAAACCTTTGCTTCTATCAAACCTGAGACCCTTCCTTTAGCATGCGATGTGATATCCAACTCCTTCCCATTCCAATCCTGAGACCCTTCCTATAGCATGAGATGTGATATCTCAATGCTTCTAAAACCAAACTTGAGAACCATCCTATAACATGAGATGTGAAATCCAAATCATTCCCTTTCCAAACCTGAGACCCTTCCTATAGCTTGAGATGTGATATCAAACTCCTTCCCATTCAATGTGATATCCAACTCCTTCCCATTCCAATCCAGAGACCCTTCCTATACCATGAAATGTGATATCTCAAAGCTTCTAATACCAAACCTGAGACCCGTCCTAAAACATGAGATGTGAGATCCACATCCTTCCCCTTCCAAACCTGAGACCTTTCCTTTAGCATGAGATGTGATATCCAACTCCTTCCCATTCCAAACCTGAGTCCCTTCCTATAGCATGAGATGTTATATCTTAATGCTTCTAAAACCAAACCTGAGAACCATCCTATAACATGTGAAATCCAAATCCTTCCCTTTCCAATCCTGAGACCCTTCCGATAGCATGAGATGTGATATCTCAATGCTTCTAAAACCAAACATGAGAACCATCCTATAACATGAGATGTGAAATCCGAATCCTTCCCTTTCCAAACCTGAGACCGTTCCTATAGTTTGAGATGTGATATCAAATTCCTTCCCATTCCAATCCTGAGATAGCTTGAGATGTGATATACAACTCCTTCCCATTCCAATCCTGAGACCCTTCCTATACCATGAGATGTGATATCTCAATGCTTCTAATACCAAACCTGAGACCCGTCCTAAAACATGAGATGTGAGATCCAAATCCTGCCCCTTCCAAACCTGAGACCCTTCCTATAGCTTGAGATGTGATATCAAACTCCTTCCCATTCCAATCCTGAGATAGCTTGAGATGTGATATCCAACTCCATCCCATTCCAATCCTGAGACCCTTCCGATAGCATGAGATGTGATATCTCAATGCTTCTAATATCAAAACTGAGACCCTCCCTATAGTATGAGATGTGATATCTAAGTCCTTCCCATTCCTATCCTGAGACCCTTCCGATAGCAGAGATGTGATATCTCAATGCTTATACCAAACCTGATGACCCTTCCTATGGCATGAGATGTGATATCCAACTCCTTCCCATTCCAATCCTGAGTTCCTTCCTATAGCATGAGATGTGATATCTAAATGCTTCTATCAAACCTGAGACCCTTCCTTTAGCATGAGATGTGATATCCAACTCCTTCCCATTCCAATCCTGAGACCCTTCCTATAACATGAGACGTGATATCCCACTCCTTCCCATTCCAATCCTGAGACTCTTCCTATAGCATGAGATGTGATATCTCAATGCTTCTAATACCAAACCTGGGACCAGTCCTATAACATGAGATATGATATCCAAATCCTTCCCCTTCCAAACCTGAGACCCTTCCTTTAGCATGAGATGTGATATCCAAATCCTTCCCATTCCAATACTGAAACCCTTCCTATAGCATGAGATGTGATATCTCAATGTTTCTAATAAAAAACCTGAGACCCTTCCTATAGCAAGAGATGTGATATCCAAATCCTTCCCATTCCAATCCTGAGACCCTTCCTATAATGAGATGTGATATCCAACTCCTTCCGATTCCAACCTGAGACCCTTCCTATAGCATGAGAAGGGATATCCAACTCATTCCCATTCCAATCCTGAGACCCTTCCTATACCATGAGATGTAATATCTCAATGCTTCTAATAAAAAACCTGAGACCTTTCCTATAGCAGGAGATGTGCTATCCAAATCCTTCCCATTCCAATCCTGAGATTCTTCCTATAACATGAGATGTGATATCCAATTCCTTCCCATTCCAAACCTGAGACCCTTCCTATTGGATGAGATGTGATATCCAACTCCTTCCCAATCCAATCCTGAGACCCTTCCTATACCATGAGATGTGATATCTCAATGCTTCTAATATCAAACCTGGGACCCGTCCTATAACATGAGATATGATATCCAAATCCTTCCCCTTCCAAACCTGAGACCCTTCCTTTAGCATGAGATGTGATATCCAAATCCTTCCCATTCCAATCCTGAAACCCTTCCTATAGCATGAGATGTGATATCTCAATGTTTCTAATAAAAAACCTGAGACCCTTCCTATAGCAAGAGATGTAATATCCAAATCCTTCCCATTCCAATCTTGAGACCCGTCCTATAACATGAGATGTGATATCCAACTCCTTCCCATTCCAACCTGAGACCGTTCCGATAGCAGAGATGTGATATCTCAATGCTTATACCAAACCTGAGACCCTTCCTATGGCATGAGATGTGATATCCAACTCCTTCCCATTCCAATCCTGAGACCCTTCCTATAGCATGAGATGTGATATCTCAATGCTTCTACCAAACCTGAGACCCTTCCTTTAGCATGAGATGTGATATCCAACTCCTTCCCATTCCAATCCTGAGACCCTTCCTTTAGCAAGAGATGTGATATCTCAATGCTTCTAAAACCAAACTTGAGAACCATCCTATAACATGAGATGTGAAATCCAAATCATTCCCTTTCCAAACCTGAGACCCTTCCTATAGCTTGAGATGTGATATCAAACTCCTTCCCATTCAATGTGATATCCAACTCCTTCCCATTCCAAACCTGAGACCCTTCCTATAGCATGAGATGTTATATCTTAATGCTTCTAAAACCAAACCTGAGAACCATCCTATAACATGTGAAATCCAAATCCTTCCCTTTCCAAACCTGAGACCCTTCCGATAGCATGAGATGTGATATCTCAATCCTTCTAAAACCAAACATGAGAACCATCCTATGACATGAGATGTGAAATCCAAATCCTTCCCTTTCCAAACCTGAGACCCTTCCTATAGTTTGAGATGTGATATGCACGTCCTTCCCATTCCAATCCTGAGACCCTTCCTATAACATGAGATGTGATATCCAACTCCTTCCCATTCCAACCTTAGACCCTTCCTATAACATGAGATGGGATATCCAACTCCTTCCAAATCCAATCCTGATACCCTCCCGATAGCATGAGATGTGATATCCCAATGCCTCAACAAAACCTGAGACCCATACCATGGCATGAGATGTGATATCAAACTCCTTCCCATTCCAATCCTGAGACTCTTCCTATAGCTTGAGATGTGATATCCAACTCGTTCCCATTCCAATTCTGAGACCCGTCCTATACCATGAGACTTGATATCTCAATGCTTCTAATACCAAACCTGAGACCGGTCCTATAACATGAGATGTGATATCCAAATCCTTCCCATTCCAATCCTGATACCCTTCCTATAGCATGAGATGTGATATCTCAATGCTTCTAATACCAAACCTGAGACCCTTCCTATAACGAGATGGGATATCCAACTCCTTCCCATTCCAATCCTGAGACCCTTCCGATAGCAGAGATGTGATATCTCAATGCTTATACCAAACCTGTGACCCTTCCTATGGCATGAGATGTCATATACAACTCCTTCCGATTCGAATCCTGAGACCCTTCCTATAGCATGAGATGGGTTATCTCAATGCTTATACCAAACCTGAGACCCTTCCTATAGCATGAGATGTGATATCCAACTCCTTCCCATTCCAATCCTGAGACCCTTCCTATAGCATGAGATGCGATATCTCAATGCTTCTAATACCAAACCTGAGATCCTTCCTATAACATGAGATGTGATATCAAACTCCTTCCCATTCCAAACCTTTGCTTCTATCAAACCTGAGACCCTTCCTTTAGCATGCGATGTGATATCCAACTCCTTCCCATTCCAATCCTGAGACCCTTCCTATAGCATGAGATGTGATATCTCAATGCTTCTAAAACCAAACTTGAGAACCATCCTATAACATGAGATGTGAAATCCAAATCATTCCCTTTCCAAACCTGAGACCCTTCCTATAGCTTGAGATGTGATATCAAACTCCTTCCCATTCAATGTGATATCCAACTCCTTCCCATTCCAATCTAGAGACCCTTCCTATACCATGAAATGTGATATCTCAAAGCTTCTAATACCAAACCTGAGACCCGTCCTAAAACATGAGATGTGAGATCCACATCCTTCCCCTTCCAAACCTGAGTCCCTTCCTATAGCATGAGATGTTATATCTTAATGCTTCTAAAACCAAACCTGAGAACCATCCTATAACATGTGAAATCCAAATCCTTCCCTTTCCAAACCTGAGACCCTTCCGATAGCATGAGATGTGATATCTCAATGCTTCTAAAACCAAACATCTGAAACATCCTATAACATGAGATGTGAAATCCAAATCCTTCCCTTTCCAAACCTGAGAGCCTTCCTATAGTTTGAGATGTGATATCAAATTCCTTCCCATTCCAATCCTGAGATAGCTTGAGATGTGATATCCAACTCCTTCCCATTCCAATCCTGAGACCCTTCCTATACCATGAGATGTGATATCTCAATGCTTCTAATACCAAACCTTAGACCCGTCCTAAAACATGAGATGTGAGATCAAAATCCTTCCCCTTCCAAACCTGAGACCCTTCCTATAGCTTGAGATGTGATATCAAACTCCTTCCCATTCCAATCCTGAGATAGCTTGAGATGTGATATCCAACTCCATCCCATTCCAATCCTGAGACCCTTCCGATAGCATGAGATGTGATATCTCAATGCTTCTAATATCAAAACTGAGACCCTCCCTATAGTATGAGATGTGATATCTAAGTCCTTCCCATTCCTATCCTGAGACCCTTCCGATAGCAGAGATGTGATATCTCAATGCTTATACCAAACCTGATGACCCTTCCTATGGCATGAGATGTGATATCCATCTCCTTCCCATTCCAATCCTGAGTTCCTTCCTATAGCATGAGATGTGATATCTCAATGCGTCTATAAACCTGAGACCCTTCCTTTAGCATGAGATGTGATATCCAACTCCTTCCCATTCCAATCCTGAGACCCTTCCTATAACATGAGACGTGATATCCAACTCCTTCCCATTCCAATCCTGAGACTCTTCCTATAGCATGAGATGTGATATCTCAATGCTTCTAATACCAAACCTGGGACCAGTCCTATAACATGAGATATGATATCCAAATCCTTCCCCTTCCAAACCTGAGACCCTTCCTTTAGCATGAGATGTGATATCCAAATCCTTCCCATTCCAATACTGAAACCCCTCCTATAGCATGAGATGTGATATCTCAATGTTTCTAATAAAAAACCTGAGACCCTTCCTATAGCAAGAGATGTGATATCCAAATCCTTCGCATTCCAATCCTGAGACCCTTCCTATAACGAGATGTGATATCCAACTCCTTCCCATTCCAACCTGAGACCCTTCCTATAGCATGAGAAGGGATATCCAACTCCTTCCCTTTCCAATCCTGAGACCCTTCCTATACCATGAGATGTAATATCTCAATGTTTCTAATAAAAAACCTGAAACCCTTCCTATAGCAAGAGATGTGATATCCAAATCCTTCCCATTCCAATCCTGAGATCCTTCCTATAACATGAGTTGTGATATCCAATTCCTTCCCATTCCAAACCTGAGACCCTTCCTATTGGATGAGATGTGATATCCAACTCCTTCCCAATCCAATCCTGAGACCCTTCCTATACCATGAGATGTGATATCTCAATGCTTCTAATATCAAACCTGGGACCCGTCCTATAACATGAGATATGATATCCAAATCCTTCCCCTTCCAAACCTGAGACCCTTCCTTTAGCATGAGATGTGATATCCAGATCCTTCCCATTCCAATCCTGAAACCCTTCCTATAGCATGAGATGTGATATCTCAATGTTTCTAATAAAAAACCTGAGACCCTTCCTATAGCAAGAGATGTAATATCGAAATCCTTCCCATTCCAATCTTGAGACCCGTCCTATAACATGAGATGTGATATCCAACTCCTTCCCATTCCAACCTGAGACCCTTCCTTTACCATGAGAAGGGATATCCAACTCCTTCCCAATCCAATCCTGAGACTGTTCCGATAGCAGAGATGTGATATCTCAATGCTTATACCAAACCTGAGACCCTTCCTATGGCATGAGATGTGATATCCAACTCCTTCCCATTCCAACCTGAGACCCTTCCTATAGCATGAGAAGGGATATCCAACTCCTTCCCATTCCAATCCTGAGACCCTTCCTATACCATGAGATGTAATATCTCAATGCTTCTAATAAAAAACCTGAGACCCTTCCTATAGCAAGAGATGTGATATCCAAATCCTTCCTATTCCAATCCTGAGATCCTTCCTATAACATGAGATGTGATATCCAATTCCTTCCCATTCCAAACCTGAGACCCTTCCTATTGGATGAGATGTGATATCCAACTCCTTCCCAATCCAATCCTGAGACCCTTCCTATACCATGAGATGTGATATCTCAATGCTTTTAATATCAAACCTGGGACCCTTCGTATAGCAAGAGATGTAATATCCAAATCCTTCCCATTCCAATCTTGAGACCCTTCCTATAACATGAGCTGTGATATCCAACTCCTTCCCATTCCAACCTGAGACCCTTCCTATAGCATGAGAAGGGATATCCAACTCCTTCCCAATCCAATCCTGAGACCGTTCCGATAGCAGAGATGTGATATCTCAATGCTTATACGAAACCCTAGACCCTTCCTATGGCATGAGATGTGATATCCAACTCCTTCCCATTCCAATCCTGAGACCCTTCCTTTAGCATGAGATGTGATATCCAAATCCTTCACATTCCAATCCCGAGACCCTTCCTATAGCATGAGATGTGTTATCTCAATGCTTCTAATACCAAACCTGAGACCCTTCCTATGGCATGAGATGTGATATCCAACTCCTTCCCATTCCAATCCTGAGACCCTTCCTTTAGCATGAGATGTGATATCCAAATCCTTCACATACCAATCCTGAGACCCTTCCTATAGCATGAGATGTGTTATCTCAATGCTTCTAATACCAAACCTGAGATCCTTCCTATAACATGAGATGTGATATCCAACTCCTTCCCATTCCAAACCTGAGACCCTTCCGATAGCATGAGATGTGATATCTCAATGCTTCTAAAACCAAACATGAGAACCATCCTATAACATGAGATGTGAAATCCAAATCCTTCCCTTCCCAAACCTGAGACCCTTCCTATAGCTTGAGATGTGATATCAAACTCCTTCCCATTCCAATCCTGAGATAGCTTGAGATGTGATATTCAACTCCTTCCATTTCCAATCCTGAGACCCTTATTATACCATGAGATGTGATATCTCAATGCTTCTAATACCAAACCTGAGACCCGTCCTAAAACATGAGATGTGAGATCCAAATCCTTCCCCTTCCAAAGCTGAGACCTTTCCTTTAGCATGAGATGTGATATCCAACTCCTTCCCATTCCAATCCTGAAACCCTTCCAATAGCATGAGATGTGATATCTCAATGCTTCTAATATCAAACCTGAGAACCTCCCTATAGCACGAGATGTGATATCCAACTCCTTCCAAATCCAATACTGAGACTCTTCCAATAGCATATGTGATATCTCAATGCTTCTAATATCAAAACTGAGACCCTCCCTATAGCATGAGATGTGATATCCAACTCCTTCCCATTCCAATCATGATACCCTTCCTATAGCATGAGATGTGATATCTCAATGCTTATAATACCAAACCTGAGATCCTTCCTATAACATGAGATGTGATATCCAACTCCTTCCCATTCCACACCTGAGACCCTTCCGATAGCATGAGATGTAATATCTCAATGCTTCAAAAACCAAACATGAGAACCATCCTATAACATGAGATGTGAAATCCAAATCCTTCCCTTCCCAAACCTGAGACTCTTCCTATAGCATGAGATGTGATATCTCAATGCTTCTACCAAACCTGAAACCCTTCCTAGAGCATGAGATGTGATATCCAACTCCTTCCCATTCCAATCCTGAGACACTTCCTATAGCATGAGATGTGATATCTCAATGCTTCTAATGCCAAACCTGAGACCCGTCCTATAACATGAGATGTGCTATCCAAATCCTTCCCCTTCCAAACCTGAGACCCTTCCTTTAGCATGAGATGTGATATCCAGCTCCTCCCATTCCAATCCTGAGACCCTTCCGATAGCATGAGATGTGATATCTCAATGCTTCTAATATCAAAACTGAGACCATCCCTATAGCATGAGATGTGATATCTAAGTCCTTCCCATTCCAATCCTGAGACCCTTCCGATAGCAGAGATGTGATATCTCAATGCTTATACCAAACCTGAGACCCTTCCTATAGCATGAGATGTGATATCCAACTCCTTCCCATTCCAATCCTGAGACCCTTCCTATAGCATGAGATGTGATATCTCAATGCTTCTACAACTGAGACCCTTCCTTTAGCATCAGATGTGATATCCAACTCCTTCCCATTCCAATCCTGAGACCCTTCCTATAGCATGAGATGTGATATCTCAATGCTTCTAATACCAAACCTGAGATCCTTCCTATAACATGAGATGCGATATCCAACTCCTTCCCATTCCAATCCTGAGACCCTTCCTATAGCATGAGATGTGATATCTCAATGCTTCTAATACCAAACCTGAGATCCTTCCGATAGCATGAGATGTGGTATCTCAATGCTTCTAATACCAAACCTGAGATCCTTCATATAAAATGAGATGTGATATCCAAATCCTTCCCCTTCCAAACCTGAGACCCTCCCTTTAGCATGAGATGTGATATCCAACTCCTTCACATTCCAATCCTGATACCCTTCTGATACCATGAGATGTGATATCTCAAAGCTTCTAATACCAAACCTGAGACCCGTCCTAAAACATGAGATGTGAGATCCACATCCTTCCCCTTCCAAACCTGAGTCCCTTCCTATAGCATGAGATGTTATATCTTAATGCTTCTAAAACCAAACCTGAGAACCATCCTATAACATGTGAAATCCAAATCCTTCCCTTTCCAAACCTGAGACCCTTCCGATAGCATGAGATGTGATATCTCAATGCTTCTAAAACCAAACATCTGAACCATCCTATAACATGAGATGTGAAATCCAAATCCTTCCCTTTCCAAACCTGAGAGCCTTCCTATAGTTTGAGATGTGATATCAAATTCCTTCCCATTCCAATCCTGAGATAGCTTGAGATGTGATATCCAACTCCTTCCCATTCCAATCCTGAGACCCTTCCTATACCATGAGATGTGATATCTCAATGCTTCTAATACCAAACCTTAGACCCGTCCTAAAACATGAGATGTGAGATCAAAATCCTTCCCCTTCCAAACCTGAGACCCTTCCTATAGCTTGAGATGTGATATCAAACTCCTTCCCATTCCAATCCTGAGATAGCTTGAGATGTGATATCCAACTCCATCCCATTCCAATCCTGAGACCCTTCCGATAGCATGAGATGTGATATCTCAATGCTTCTAATATCAAAACTGAGACCCTCCCTATAGTATGAGATGTGATATCTAAGTCCTTCCCATTCCTATCCTGAGACCCTTCCGATAGCAGAGATGTGATATCTCAATGCTTATACCAAACCTGATGACCCTTCCTATGGCATGAGATGTGATATCCATCTCCTTCCCATTCCAATCCTGAGTTCCTTCCTATAGCATGAGATGTGATATCTCAATGCTTCTATAAACCTGAGACCCTTCCTTTAGCATGAGATGTGATATCCAACTCCTTCCCATTCCAATCCTGAGACCCTTCCTATAACATGAGACGTGATATCCAACTCCTTCCCATTCCAATCCTGAGACTCTTCCTATAGCATGAGATGTGATATCTCAATGCTTCTAATACCAAACCTGGGACCAGTCCTATAACATGAGATATGATATCCAAATCCTTCCCCTTCCAAACCTTAGACCCTTCCTTTAGCATGAGATGTGATATCCAAATCCTTCCCATTCCAATACTGAAACCCCTCCTATAGCATGAGATGTGATATCTCAATGTTTCTAATAAAAAACCTGAGACTCTTCCTATAGCAAGAGATGTGATATCCAAATCCTTCCCATTCCAATCCTGAGACCCTTCCTATAACGAGATGTGATATCCAACTCCTTCCCGTTCCAACCTGAGACCCTTCCTATAGCATGAGAAGGGATATCCAACTCCTTCCCATTCCAATCCTGAGACCCTTCCTATACCATGAGATGTAATATCTCAATGCTTCTAATAAAAAACCTGAAACCCTTCCTATAGCAAGAGATGTGATATCCAAATCCTTCCCATTCCAATCCTGAGATCCTTCCTATAACATGAGATGTGATATCCAATTCCTTCCCATTCCAAACCTGAGACCCTTCCTATTGGATGAGATGTGATATCCAACTCCTTCCCAATCCAATCCTGAGACCCTTCCTATACCATGAGATGTGATATCTCAATGCTTCTAATATCAAACCTGGGACCCGTCCTATAACATGAGATATGATATCCAAATCCTTCCCCTTCCAAACCTGAGACCCTTCCTTTAGCATGAGATGTGATATCCAGATCCTTCCCATTCCAATCCTGAAACCCTTCCTATAGCATGAGATGTGATATCTCAATGTTTCTAATAAAAAACCTGAGACCCTTCCTATAGCAAGAGATGTAATATCGAAATCCTTCCCATTCCAATCTTGAGACCCGTCCTATAACATGAGATGTGATATCCAACTCCTTCCCATTCCAACCTGAGACCCTTCCTTTACCATGAGAAGGGATATCCAACTCCTTCCCAATCCAATCCTGAGAGCGTTCGGATAGCAGAGATGTGATATCTCAATGCTTATACCAAACCTGAGACCCTTCCTATGGCATGAGATGTGATATCCAACTCCTTCCCATTCCAACCTGAGACCCTTCCTATAGCATGAGAAGGGATATCCAACTCCTTCCCATTCCAATCCTGAGACCCTTCCTATACCATGAGATGTAATATCTCAATGCTTCTAATAAAAAACCTGAGACCCTTCCTATAGCAAGAGATGTGATATCCAAATCCTTCCTATTCCAATCCTGAGATCCTTCCTATAACATGAGATGTGATATCCAATTCCTTCCCATTCCAAACCTGAGACCCTTCCTATTGGATGAGATGTGATATCCAACTCCTTCCCAATCCAATCCTGAGACCCTTCCTATACCATGAGATGTGATATCTCAATGCTTTTAATATCAAACCTGGGACCCTTCGTATAGCAAGAGATGTAATATCCAAATCCTTCCCATTCCAATCTTGAGACCCTTCCTATAACATGAGATGTGATATCCAACTCCTTCCCATTCCAACCTGAGACCCTTCCTATAGCATGAGAAGGGATATCCAACTCCTTCCCAATCCAATCCTGAGACCGTTGCGATAGCAGAGATGTGATATCTCAATGCTTATACGAAACCCTAGACCCTTCATATGGCATGAGATGTGATATCCAACTCCTTC
This sequence comes from Ambystoma mexicanum, assembly GCF_040938575.1. NCBI lineage: Eukaryota > Metazoa > Chordata > Amphibia > Caudata > Ambystomatidae > Ambystoma > Ambystoma mexicanum. The sequence goes on along the minus strand of NC_090931.1, from coordinate 505,797,893 downwards.
CCATTCCAATCCTGAGACCCTTCCTTTAGCATGAGATGTGATATCCAAATCCTTCACATTCCAATCCTGAGACCCTTCCTATAGCATGAGATGTGTTATCTCAATGCTTCTAATACCAAACCTGAGACCCTTCCTATGGCATGAGATGTGATATCCAACTCCTTCCCATTCCAATCCTGAGACCCTTCCTTTAGCATGAGATGTGATATCCAAATCCTTCACATACCAATCCTGAGACCCTTCCTATAGCATGAGATGTGTTATCTCAATGCTTCTAATACCAAACCTGAGATCCTTCCTATAACATGAGATGTGATATCCAACTCCTTCCCATTCCAAACCTGAGACCCTTCCGATAGCATGAGATGTGATATCTCAATGCTTCTAAAACCAAACATGAGAACCATCCTATAACATGAGATGTGAAATCCAAATCCTTCCCTTCCCAAACCTGAGACCCTTCCTATAGCTTGAGATGTGATATCAAACTCCTTCCCATTCCAATCCTGAGATAGCTTGAGATGTGATATTCAACTCCTTCCATTTCCAATCCTGAGACCCTTATTATACCATGAGATGTGATATCTCAATGCTTCTAATACCAAACCTGAGACCCGTCCTAAAACATGAGATGTGAGATCCAAATCCTTCCCCTTCCAAAGCTGAGACCTTTCCTTTAGCATGAGATGTGATATCCAACACCTTCCCATTCCAATCCTGAAACCCTTCCGATAGCATGAGATGTGATATCTCAATGCTTCTAATATAAAACCTGAGAACCTCCCTATAGCACGAGATGTGATATCCAACTCCTTCCAAATCCAATACTGAGACTCTTCCAATAGCATATGTGATATCTCAATGCTTCTAATATCAAAACTGAGACCCTCCCTATAGCATGAGATGTGATATCCAACTCCTTCCCATTCCAATCATGATACCCTTCCTATAGCATGAGATGTGATATCTCAATGCTTATAATACCAAACCTGAGATCCTTCCTATAACATGAGATGTGATATCCAACTCCTTCCCTTTCCAAACCTGAGACCCTTCCGATAGCATATGTGATATCTCAATGCTTCAAAAACCAAACATGAGAACCATCCTATAACATGAGATGTGAAATCCAAATCCTTCCCTTCCCAAACCTGAGACTCTTCCTATAGCATGAGGTGTGATATCTCAATGCTTCTACCAAACCTGAAACCCTTCCTAGAGCATGAGATGTGATATCCAACTCCTTCCCAATCCAATCCTGAGACACTTCCTATAGCATGAGATGTGATATCTCAATGCTTCTAATGCCAAACCTGAGACCCGTCCTATAACATGAGATGTGCTATCCAAATCCTTCCCCTTCCAAACCTGAGACCCTTCCTTTAGCATGAGATGTGATATCCAGCTCCTCCCATTCCAATCCTGAGACCCTTCCGATAGCATGAGATGTGATATCTCAATGCTTCTAATATCAAAACTGAGACCATCCCTATAGCATGAGATGTGATATCTAAGTCCTTCCCATTCCAATCCTGAGACCCTTCCGATAGCAGAGATGTGATATCTCAATGCTTATACCAAACCTGAGACCCTTCCTATAGCATGAGATGTGATATCCAACTCCTTCCCATTCCAATCCTGAGACCCTTCCTATAGCATGAGATGTGATATCTCAATGCTTCTACAACTGAGACCCTTCCTTTAGCATCAGATGTGATATCCAACTCCTTCCCATTCCAATCCTGAGACCCTTCCTATAGCATGAGATGTGATATCTCAATGCTTCTAATACCAAACCTGAGATCCTTCCTATAACATGAGATGCGATATCCAACTCCTTCCCATTCCAATCCTGAGACCCTTCCTATAGCATGAGATGTGATATCTCAATGCTTCTAATACCAAACCTGAGATCCTTCCGATAGCATGAGATGTGGTATCTCAATGCTTCTAATACCAAACCTGAGATCCTTCCTATAAAATGAGATGTGATATCCAAATCCTTCCCCTTCCAAACCTGAGACCCTCCCTTTAGCATGAGATGTGATATCCAACTCCTTCACATTCCAATCCTGATACCCTTCTGATACCATGAGATGTGATATCTCAATGCCTCTAATACCAAACCTGAGATCCTACCTCTAACATGAAATGTGATATCCAACTCCTTCCCTTTCCAAACCTGAGAGCCTTCCTATAGCATGAGATGTGATATCCAAGTCCTTCCCATTCCAATCCTGAGATCCTTCCTATAACATGAAATGTGATATCCAACTCCTTCCCATTCCAATCCTGAGACCCTTCCTATACCATGAGATGTGATATCTCAATGATTCTAATACCAAACCTGAGACACGTCCTAAAACATGAGATGTGAGATCCAAATCCTTCCCCTTCCTAACCTGAGACCCTTCCTATAGCTTGAGAGGTGATATCAAACTCTTTCCCATTCCAATGCTGAGATAGCTTGAGATGTGATATCCAACTCCATCCTATTCCAATCCTGAGACCCTTCCGATAGCATGAGATGTGATATCTCAATTCTTCTAATATCAAAACTGAGACCCTCCCTATAGTATGAGATGTGATATCTAAGTCCTTCCCATTCCTATCCTGCGACCCTTCCGATAGCAGAGATGTGATATCTCAATGCGTATACCAAACCTGATGACCCTTCCTATGGCATGAGATGTGATATCCAACTCCTTCCCATTCCAATCCTCAGTTCCTTCCTATAGCATGAGATGTGATATCTCAATGCTTCTATCAAACCTGAGACCCTTCCTTTAGCATGAGATGTGATATCCAACTCCTTCCCATTCCAATCCTGAGACCCTTCCTATAACATGAGACGTGATATCCAACTCATTCCCATTCCAATCCTGAGACTCTTCCTATAGCATGAGATGTGATATCTCAATGCTTCTAATACCAAACCTGGGACCCGTCCTATAACATGAGATATGATATCCAAATCCTTCCCCTTCCAAACCTGAGACCCTTCCTTTAGCATGAGATGTGATATCCAACTCCTTCCCATTCCAATCCTGAGACCCTTCCTATACCATGAGATGTGATATCTCAATGCTTCTAATAAAAAACCTGAGACCCTTCCTATAGCAAGAGATGTGATATCCAACTCCTTCCCATTCCAACCTGAGAACCTTCCTATAGCATGAGAAGGGATATCCAACTCCTTCCCATTCCAATCCTGAGACCCTTCCTATACCATGAGATGTGATATCTCAATGCTTCTAATAAAAAACCTGAGACCCTTCCTATAGCAAGAGATGTGATATCCAAATCCTTCCCATTCCAATCCTGAGATCCTTCCTATAACATGACATGTGATATCCAATTCCTTCCCATTCCAAACCTGAGACCCTTCCTATTGGATGAGATGTGATATCCAACTCCTTCCCATTCCAATACTGAGACCCTTCCTATACCATGAGATGTGATATCTCAATGCTTCTAATACCAAACCTGGGACCCGTCCTATAACATGAGATATGATATCCAAATCCTTCCCCTTCCAAACCTGAGACCCTTCCTTTAGCATGAGATGTGATATCCAAATCCTTCCCATTCCAATCCTGAAACCCTTCCTACAGCATGAGATGTGATATCTCAATGGTTCTAATAAAAAAACTGAGACCCTTCCTATAGCAAGAGATGTAATATCCAAATCCTTCCCATTCCAATCTTGAGACCCTTCCTATAACATGAGATGTGATATCCAACTCCTTCCCATTCCAACCAGAGACCCTTCCTATTGCATGAGAAGGGATATCCACCTCCTTCCAATCCAATCCTGAGACCCTTCCGATAGCAGAGATGTGATATCTCAATGCTTATACCAAACCTGGAACCTTCCTATGGCATGAGATGTGATATCCAAATCCTTCCCATTCCAATCCTGAGACCCTTCCTATAGCATGAGATGTGATATCTCAATGCTTATACCAAACCTGAGACCCTTCCTTTAGCATGAGATGTGATATCAAAATCCTTCCCATTCCAATCCTGAGACCCTTCCTATAGCATGAGATGTGATATCTCAATGCTTCTAATACCAAACCTGAGATCCTTCCTATAATATGAGATGTGATATCCAACTCCTTCCCATTCCAATCCTGAGATTCTTCCTATAGCATGAGATGTGATATCTCAATGCTTCTACCAAACCTGAAACCCTTCCTAGAGCATGAGATGTGATATCCAACTCCTTCCCATTCCAATCCTGAGACACTTCCTATAGAATGAGATGTGATATCTCAATGCTTCTAATACCAAACCTGAGACCCGTCCTATAACATGAGATGTGCTATCCAAATCCTTCCCCTTCCAAACCTGAGATCCTTCCTTTAGCATGAGATGTGATATCCAGCTCCTCCCATCCCAATCCTGAGACCCTTCCGATAGCATCAGATGTGATATCTCAATGCTTCTAATATCAAAACTGAGACCATCCCTATAGCATGAGATGTGATATCTAAGTCCTTCCCATTCCAATCCTGAGACCCTTCCGATAGCAGAGATGTGATATCTCAATGCTTATACCAAACCTGAGACCCTTCCTATAGCATGAGATGTGATATCCAACTCCTTCCCATTCCAATCCTGAGACCCTTCCTATAGCATGAGATGTGATATCTCAATGCTTCTACAACTGAGACCCTTCCTTTAGCATCAGATGTGATATCCAACTCCTTCCCATTCCAATCCTGAGACCCTTCCTATAGCATGAGATGTGATATCTCAATGCTTCTAATACCAAACCTGAGATCCTTCCTATAACATGAGATGCGATATCCAACTCCTTCCCATTCCAATCCTGAGACCCTTCCTATAGCATGAGATGTGATATCTCAATGCTTCTAAAACCAAACCTGAGATCCTTCCGATAGCATGAGATGTGATATCTCAATGCTTCTAATACCAAACCTGAGATCCTTCCTATAAAATGAGATGTGATATCCAAATCCTTCCCCTTCCAAACCTGAGACCCTCCCTTTAGCATGAGATGTGATATCCAACTCCTTCCATTCCAATCCTGAGACCCTTCCTATAGCATGAGATGTGATATCTCAATGCTTCTACCAAACCTGAAACCCTTCCTATAGCATGAGATGTGATATCCAACTCCTTCCCATTCCAATCCTGACACACTTCCTATAGCATGAGATGTGATATCTCAATGCTTCTAATACCAAACCTGAGACCCGTCCTATAACATGAGATGTGCTATCCAAATCCTTCCCCTTCCAAACCTGAGATCCTTCCTTTAGCATGAGATGTGATATCCAGCTCCTCCCATCCCAATCCTGAGACCCTTCCGATAGCATCAGATGTGATATCTCAATGCTTCTAATATCAAAACTGAGACCATCCCTATAGCATGAGATGTGATATCTAAGTCCTTCCCATTCCAATCCTGAGACCCTTCCGATAGCAGAGATGTGATATCTCAATGCTTATACCAAACCTGAGACCCTTCCTATAGCATGAGATGTGATATCCAACTCCTTCCCATTCCAATCCTGAGACCCTTCCTATAGCATGAGATTAGATATCTCAATGCTTCTACCAAAACTGAGACCCTTCCTTTAGCATGAGATGTGATATCCAACTCCTTCCCATTCCAATCCTGAGACCCTTCCTATAGCATGAGATGTGATATCTCAATGCATCTAATACCAAACCTGAGATTCTTCCTATAACATGAGATGTGATATCCAACTCCTTCCCATTCCAATCCTGAGACCCTTCCTATAGCATGAGATGTGATATCTCAATGCTTCTAATACCAAACCTGAGATCCTTCCGATAGCATGAGTTGTGATATCTCAATGCTTCTAATACCAAACCTGAGATCCTTCCTATAACATGAGATGTGATATCCAAATCCTTCCCCTTCCAAACCTGAGACCCTCCCTTTAGCAGGAGATGTGATATCCAACTCCTTCCCATTCCAATCCTGATGCACTTCTGATACCATGAGATGTGATATCTCAATGCCTCTAATACCAAACCTGAGATCCTACCTCTAACATGAAATGTGATAGCCCACTCCTTCCCTTTCCAAACCTGAGAGCCTTCCTACAGCATGAGATGTGATTTCCAAGTCCTTCCCATTCCAATCCTGAGACCCTTCCTATAGCATGAGATGGGATATCCAACTCCTTCCAAATCCAATCCTGATACCCTTCCGATAGCATGAGATGTGATATCCCAATGCTTCTACAAAACCTGAGACCCATACCATGGCATGAGATGTGATATCAAACTCCCGTCCTATACCATGAGACTTGATATCTCAATGCTTCTAATAACAAACCTGAGACCGGTCCAATAACATGAGATGTGATATCCAAATCCTTCTCCTTCCAAACCTTAGACCCTTCCTTTATCATGAGATGTGATATCCAACTCCTTCCCATTCCATTCCTGAGACCCTTCCTATAGCATGAGATGTGATATCTCAATGCTTCTAATACCAAACCTGAGACCCTTCCTATAACATGAGATGTGATATCCAAGTCCTTCCCATTCCAATCCTGAGACCCTTCCTATAGCATGAGATGTGATATCTCAATGCTTCTAATACCAAACCTGAGACCCTTCCTATAACATGAATTGTGATATCCAAGTCCTTCCCATTCCAATCCTGAGACCCTTCCGATAGCAGAGATGTGATATCTCAATGCTTATACCAAACCTGAGACCCTTCCGATAGCATGAGATGTGATATCTCAATGCTTCTAATACCAAACCTGAGATCCTTCCTATAACATGAGATGTGATATCCAAATCCTTCTCCTTCCGAACCGTAGACCCTCCCTTTAGCATGAAATGTGATATCCAACTCCTTCCCATTCCAATCCTGAGACCCTTCTGATAGCATGAGATGTGATATCTCAATGCCTCTAAAGCCAAACCTGAGATCCTACCTCTAACATGAAATGTGATATCCAACCCCTTCCCCTTCCAACCCTGAGAGCCTTCCTATAGAATGAGATATGACATCCAAGTCCTTCCCATTCCAATCCTGAGACCCTTCCTATAACATGAGATGTGATATCCAAATCCTTCCCATTCCAACCTTAGACCCTTCCCATAGCATGAGATGGGATATCCAACTCCTTCCAAATCCAATCCTGATACCCTTCCGATAGCATGAGATGTGATATCCCAATGCTTCTACAAAACCTGAGACCCATACCATGGCATGAGATGTGATATCATACTCCTTCCCATTCCAATCCTGAGACTCTTCCTATAGCTTGAGATGTGATATCCAACTCCTTCCCATTCCAATCCCGAGACCCTTCCTATAGCTTGAGATGTGATATCCAACTCCTTCCCATTCCAATTCTGAGACCCGTCCTATACCATGAGACTTGATATCTCAATGCTTCTAATACCAAACCTGAGACCCTTCCTATAACATGAGATGTGATATCCAAGTCCTTCCCATTCCAATCCTGAGACCCTTCCTATAGCTTGAGATGTGATATCCAACTCCTTCCCATTCCAATTCTGAGACCCATCCTATACCATGAGACTTGATATCTCAATGCTTCTAATACCAAACCTGAGACCGGTCCGTTAACATGAGATGTGATATACAAATCCTTCCCCTTCCAAACCTTAGACCCTTCCTATAGCATGAGATGTGATATCTCAATGCTTCTAATACCAAACCTGGGACCCGTCCTATAACATGAGATATGATATCCAAATCCTTCCCCTTCCAAACCTGAGACCCTTCCTTTAGCATGAGATGTGATATCCAAATCCTTCCCATTCCAATCCTGAAACCCTTCCTATAGCATGAGATGTGATATCCAACTCCTTCCCATTCCAACCTTAGACCCTTCCTATAGCATGAGAAGGGATATCCAACTCCTTCCCATTCCAATCCTGAGACCCTTCCTATACCATGAGATGTGATATCTCAATGCTTCTAATAAAAAACCTGAGACCCTTCCTATAGCAAGAGATGTGATATCCAAATCCTTCCCATTCCAATCCTGAGATCCTTCCTATAACATGAGATGTGATATCCAATTCCTTCCCATTCCAAACCTGAGACCCTTCCTATTGGATGAGATGTGATATCCAACTCCTTCCCATTCCAATCCTGAGACCCTTCCTATACCATGAGATGTCATATCTCAATGCTTCTAATACCAAACCTGGGACCCGTCCTATAACATGAGATATGATATCCAAATCCTTCCCCTTCCAAACCTGAGACCCTTCCTTTAGCATGAGATGTGATATCCAAATCCTTCCCATTCCAATCCTGAAACCCTTCCTATAGCATGAGATGTGATATCTCAATGGTTCTAATAGAAAACCTGAGACCCTTCCTATAGCAAGAGATGTAATATCCAAATCCTTCCCATTCCAATCTTGAGACCCTTCCTATAACATGAGATGTGATATCCAACTCCTTCCCATTCCAACCAGAGACCGTTCCTATTGCATGAGAAGGGATATCCACCTCCTTCCCAATCCAATCCTGAGACCCTTCCGATAGCAGAGATGTGATATCTCAATGCTTATACCAAACCTGAGACCCTTCCTATGGCATGAGATCTGATATCCAAATCCTTCCCATTCCAATCCCGAGACCCTTCCTATAGCATGAGATGTGATATCTCAATGCTTATACCAAACCTGAGACCCTTCCTTTACCATGAGATGTGATATCAAAATCCTTCACATTCCAATCCTGAGACCCTTCCTATAGCATGAGATGTGATATCTCAATGCTTCTAATACCAAACCTGAGATCCTTCCTATAATATGAGATGTGATATCCAACTCCTTCCCATTCCAATCCTGAGACTCTTCCTATAGCATGAGATGTGATATCTCAATGCTTCTACCTAACCTGAAACCCTTCCTAGAGCATGAGATGTGATATCCAACTCCTTCCCATTCCAATCCTGAGACACTTCCTATAGAATGAGATGTGATATCTCAATGCTTCTAATACCAAACCTGAGACCCGTCCTATAACATGAGATGTGCTATCCAAATCCTTCCCCTTCCAAACCTGAGATCCTTCCTTTAGCATGAGATGTGATATCCAGCTCCTCCCATTCCAATCCTGAGACCCTTCCGATAGCATCAGATGTGATATCTCAATGCTTCTAATATCAAAACTGAGACCATCCCTATAGCATGAGATGTGATATCTAAGTCCTTCCCATTCCAATCCTGAGACCCTTCCGATAGCAGAGATGTGATATCTCAATGCTTATACCAAACCTGAGACCCTTCCTATAGCATGAGATGTGATATCCAACTCCTTCCTATTCCAATCCTGAGACCCTTCCTATAGCATGAGAAGTGATATCTCAATGCTTCTACAACTGAGACCCTTCCTTTAGCATCAGATGTGATATCCAACTCCTTCCCATTCCAATCCTGAGACCCTTCCTATAGCATGAGATGTGATATCTCAATGCTTCTAATACCAAACCTGAGATCCTTCCTATAACATGAGATGCGATATCCAACTCCTTCCCATTCCAATCCTGAGACCCTTCCTATAGCATGAGATGTGATATCTCAATGCTTCTAATACCAAACCTGAGATCCTTCCGATAGCATGAGATGTGATATCTCAATGCTTCTAATACCAAACCTGAGATCCTTCCTATAAAATGAGATGTGATATCCAAATCCTTCCCCTTCCAAACCTGAGACCCTCCCTTTAGCATGAGATGTGATATCCAACTCCTTCCATTCCAATCCTGAGACCCTTCCTATAGCATGAGATGTGATATCTCAATGCTTCTACCAAACCTGAAACCCTTCCTATAGCATGAGATGTGATATCCAACTCCTTCCCATTCCAATCCTGACACACTTCCTATAGCATGAGATGTGATATCTCAATGCTTCTAATACCAAACCTGAGACCCGTCCTATAACATGAGATGTGATATCCAAATCCTTCCCCTTCCAAACCTGAGACCCTTCCTTTAGCATGAGATGTGATATCCAGCTCCTCCCATTCCAATCCTGAGACCCTTCCGATAACATGAGATGTGATATCTCAATGCTTCTAATATCAAAACTGAGACCCTCCCTATAGCATGAGATGTGATATCTAAGTCCTTCCCATTCCAATCCTGAGACCCTTCCGATAGCAGAGATGTGATATCTCAATGCTTATACCAAACCTGAGACCCTTCCTATAGCATGAGATGTGATATCCAACTCCTTCCCATTCCAATCCTGAGACCCTTCCTATAGCATGAGATTTGATATCTCAATGCTTCTACCAAAACTGAGACCCTTCCTTTAGCATGAGATGTGATATCCAACTCCTTCCCATTCCAATCCTGAGACCCTTCCTATAGCATGAGATGTGATATCTCAATGCATCTAATACCAAACCTGAGATTCTTCCTATAACATGAGATGTGATATCCAACTCCTTCCCATTCCAATCCTGAGACCCTTCCTATAGCATGAGATGTGATATCTCAATGCTTCTAATACCAAACCTGAGATCCTTCCGATAGCATGAGTTGTGATATCTCAATGCTTCTAATACCAAACCTGAGATCCTTCCTATAACATGAGATGTGATATCCAAATCCTTCCCCTTCCAAACCTGAGACCCTCCCTTTAGCAGGAGATGTGATAACCAACTCCTTCCCATTCCAATCCTGATGCACTTCTGATACCATGAGATGTGATATCTCAATGCCTCTAATACCAAACCTGAGATCCTACCTCTAACATGAAATGTGATAGCCCACTCCTTCCCTTTCCAAACCTGAGAGCCTTCCTACAGCATGAGATGTGATTTCCAAGTCCTTCCCATTCCAATCCTGAGACCCTTCCTATAGCATGAGATGGGATATCCAACTCCTTCCAAATCCAATCCTGATACCCTTACGATAGCATGAGATGTGATATCCCAATGCTTCTACAAAACCTGAGACCCATACCATGGCATGAGATGTGATATCAAACTCCCGTCCTATACCATGAGACTTGATATCTCAATGCTTCTAATAACAAACCTGAGACCGGTCCAATAACATGAGATGTGATATCCAAATCCTTCTCCTTCCAAACCTTAGACCCTTCCTTTATCATGAGATGTGATATCCAACTCCTTCCCATTCCATTCCTGAGACCCTTCCTATAGCATGAGATGTGATATCTCAATGCTTCTAATACCAAACCTGAGACCCTTCCTATAACATGAGATGTGATATCCAAGTCCTTCCCATTCCAATCCTGAGACCCTTCCTATAGCATGAGATGTGATATCTCAATGCTTCTAATACCAAACCTGAGATCCTTCCTATAACATGAATTGAGATATCCAAGTCCTTCCCATTCCAATCCTGAGACCCTTCCGATAGCAGAGATGTGATATCTCAATGCTTATACCAAACCTGAGACCCTTCCGATAGCATGAGATGTGATATCTCAATGCTTCTAATACCAAACCTGAGATCCTTCCTATAACATGAGATGTGATATCCAAATCCTTCTCCTTCCGAACCGTATACCCTCCCTTTAGCATGAAATGTGATATCCAACTCCTTCCCATTCCAATCCTGAGACCCTTCTGATAGCATGAGATGTGATATCTCAATGCCTCTAAAGCCAAACCTGAGATCCTACCTCTAACATGAAATGTGATATCCAACCCCTTCCCCTTCCAACCCTGAGAGCCTTCCTATAGAATGAGATATGAAATCCAAGTCCTTCCCATTCCAATCCTGAGACCCTTCCTATAACATGAGATGTGATATCCAAATCCTTCCCATTCCAACCTTAGACCCTTCCTATAGCATGAGATGGGATATCCAACTCCTTCCAAATCCAATCCTGATACCCTTCCGATAGCATGAGATGTGATATCCCAATGCTTCTACAAAACCTGAGACCCATACGATGGCATGAGATGTGATATCAAACTCCTTCCCATTCCAATCCTGAGACTCTTCCTATAGCTTGAGATGTGATATCCAACTCCTTCCCATTCCAATCCTGAGACCCTTCCTATAGCTTGAGATGTGATATCCAACTCCTTCCCATTCCATTTCTGAGACCCGTCCTATACCATGAGACTTGATATCTCAATGCTTCTAATACCAAACCTGAGACCCTACCTATAACATGAGATGTGATATCCAAGTCCTTCCCATTCCAATCCTGAGACCCTTCCTATAGCTTGAGATGTGATATCCAACTCCTTCCCATTCCAATTCTGAGACCCATCCTATACCATGAGACTTGATATCTCAATGCTTCTAATACCAAACCTGAGACCGGTCCGTTAACATGAGATGTGATATACAAATCCTTCCCCTTCCAAACCTTAGACCCTTCCTATAGCATGAGATGTGATATCTCAATGCTTCTAATAACAAACCTGAGACTCTTCTTATAACGAGATGGGATATCCAACTCCTTCCCATTCCAATCCTGAGACCCTTCCGATAGCAGAGATGTGATATCTCAATGCTTATATCAAACCTGAGACCCTTCCTATGGCATGAGATGTCATATACAACTCCTTCCGATTGCAATCCTGAGACCCTTCCTATAGCATGAGATGGGATATCTCAATGCTTATACCAAACCTGAGACCCTTCCTATAGCATGAGATGTGATATCCAACTCCTTCCCATTCCAATCCTGAGACCCTTCCTATAGCATGAGATGTGATATCTCAATGCTTCTAATACCAAACCTGAGATCCTTCCTATAACATGAGATGTGATATCAAACTCCTTCCCCTTCCAAACCTGAGACCCTCCCTTTAGCATGAGATGTGATATCCAAATCCTTCCCCTTCCAAACCTGAGACCCTCCCTTTAGCATGAGATGTGATATCCAACTCCTTCCCATTCCAATCCTGAGACCCTTCTGATAGCATGAGATGTGATATCTCAATGCCTCTAATACCAATCCTGAGACCCTTCCTATAACATGAGTGTTAGGAAAGATTCCGTAATTGTAGGTAATTTTCCTTCCATGTGGCAACCCCTAAACTTTTTGCTGTTGTTTTTTACCTTGTTCTTGACTTTTCCAGAGAAGTGCAGCCTTCTGCCGCACTCCTCTGGGCTTTCGCTCCTTTCTTACGGGGAAACTGACATGCCCTTAAGACAGTCAGTACCGGGGAACGCTGTCTCCCGTAGTTTCTTTTATCATGTTGCGGCTTTCGTGCAACATGACACAAGAAGGCACTGTAAGCTAAGTTACAGCTCTCTTGGGTCTCTAGCCTTCTACAGGCCCTAGATACTCGTTTAGGATTGTATCTGATCGGTGCAAGTGATTCAGGGATGGGAATGGTGGCAGTGATCGTTTCTTGTGTTTTGAGCTCCTTTTGGCGTTCTAAGCACGTTTTCCACGCTTAACCCAAAATGGTGGCCTGGCTCCCAAAATGGCCAGACCACGAGGCTCCTTTGTCCTGTCCGCTGACCGTCTTGCTCCCTTCACCTTCCCCAGGTCGAGCCGACCCGGGGCCTTCCTTATTTGGGCATGTACTTTCCCGCGAAACACGGATGCTTTCGCGAGCTTCTACATGTCTTGTGTGTGCCTCCAGGATGTGGGCTGGGATGTCTGGTCCCAATACACATCCTGGGTGCCAGAGAGTCTAGGGTGGTGTGAATGTCTGGGACCACCGTGGTCCGTGATTGGTCCACGAATGGTGTGAGTGTTGATGAGCAGATCTCCCATTGGGTCCCCTCTGTTTTGGCACGAAGGGAACCGTGGATAAGAGGGGGCTGGAAACACCACTACCATGTCGATCTCCTGAGTTCTCACGAACGAAGGAATACAGGAGCCAAGTATCCTGCAACCAAGAGGCTGAACCGAGGAATCGCTGGTGACCCGCTGAAGGACTTCTCCTCTGCACTGCTGTCGTCTTGTGAAACCCTTTTCACCTTTGATCGAACCAGAAGGCCTGTACTGGTACTTCGACCCTTTGGAATAGCGGGAACAGCTATTCTCGGCATCTTCACCATCTTCTGCCAGTAAGCCTTCGGAAGTGTCTCTGGGCCATCCAGCTGACTGACCAGCTTACACGGGAGTCTTGCTCTGTAACCGCCGCCAGGTTGTGTAGTATTTCGAGTCCTTGTCACTCTCACACGCTTCGTACACTTGGCGTTCCCAAGTCGGAAGTGAGTAGTGTACATTTGGCTCAGATACACATGGCCGCTCCGTTGCCCTGCTGTGGTAACAAACTGTGCAGGTTTCTTCGATTGGGACGTCTTTTTACTCAACACGACGACGAGGCGTTCCCTGCTCTTCTGAACCTGCCAGCTGCTGAAACTGATGCGGAGAAGCCTGGGTCTGCTTGCATCGGGGACCGGTGAGTAGCATAGCTAGGATCTGGTCGCCCTCCTGCAGGAGCCCATTGCTTTTCCCCGCTGTGTAAAACAGCAACCCTTTTCCGTACTCGCGCTCTGCTTCTGCCCACTGTGGAGGCTGCGCTTGAGTCGCGGAACTTGTTCTTCTTCTTTTGTGCACTAAACTGAACTGCCTGATTTCCCTCGAAGAGCTTCTCCTTTTGCCCGTTGGCACCAGCGCTTGCAGGTACTTTTGAGCACAAGGCTCCACTCTTCGCAGGGCTCGGACTTCCATCTAGTTAGGTGCCTCTGAAGGCGAACTGGGTCTAAGCATTATTTCGCACTGCCTGTCTTCCTTCCCTTTTAGGTGGACTACCCATTTCGTGCATATAACGCTTGAGACTGTCGTATTTGTATATATATTGTGTTGATATGGTATGTGTTGGTTTAATATAGTTATATTGTGATTTTCTCGCTACGGTCATTGTTTTAAAGGCCTTGAAATAAATGTGTATATATTTTTAATATAACTGTTTGGAGTAGTTTGTAAATGATCTTGCTTTGTGTGCTCATTGCGGGTTTTCAGTCACCCTCACCCCTCTTGAGACCTAGTCTTGACCGCCGAGATCGCTACCTTGATTGGTCTGGCTCGTCCAGAGGTTACCCTGTTCCAAGTAATTAGGTTGGCCTTCTGAACTTCTGCGCCACCAGGACAGAGTTCAGAAATCTGTCTTAACAAATTGGTGTACAGCGGTGGGATACGACTGAAGGTATCCAGTGTTGCGCACGAACTAAGGCATTTCAGGTTATTCCAACCAGGACACGTAGTGAATTGTTGTAGTATAACTTTAAAACGGCCATAGTCCTATCTAACAGTATGGAAACAAATACCTTGTTAACTTTAAATGCTTCCAAATCAGAAACATTGAAAAAGATTTGTGCGGAGAGAGGTGTTTCCTCTCAAGGGACGAAATTGGAAATGATCCAAAGAATCATGGCGTGGCAAGAAGCGCAGCTTGACGCTATAACTTCTGAGGATAGTGCGGAAGGTGGTGGGGCTGCTCTCACTGGTAGAACCGACGGTTCTGCCGCTGCACTGATCCATCGCGACTACGAGGACAGGGAGGACGAGATGTCTTATGTTTCCTCTGCCAGTGCTGATGGGGAGGCTATGCTTGAATTCAAGAAGCAAGAGCTGCGGTTTAGGCAGCAGGAGCTTGAATTCAGCATAGCCAAACTAAAAATCGAACAGGCAGAAAAACAAAAAGACAGGGATCACCAGTTGGAACTGGCCAAGCTTCAGTTTGCAAATGGGTCCAAGGGTCCTAGACATGGGTCTGGGGCCTCCTCTCATCCACGGTTTCCGAAAGATCTGCTCAGTGTGTATGAAGAAAGGAATGACATTATGGACTGGCTGAATGCGTTTGAGTATGCATGCGAAGTTCAACAAGTTGACAATGCTGATAAGATTGCCTGGTTACTCAGCAGACTGCCCCATTCTGGCTGTAGTGCCATTATGGAAATGTCGAAGGCTGAGCGAGCTGATTTCGCAATGTTAAAGCAAACTCTCATTCTAAAGTTTGGGAAGACTCCGGCCCAATATTTGAAACGTTTCAGAGAGTATAAGAAAAAGGAAGGTGGTACTTGGGTATCTTATGTCACTGAATCCTTGAAAAACTTAACTGGCTGGGTCGAAGGTTATAAGGTTTCTACCTTCGAAGGCATGATAAATCTTGTCATGCTGGAACACATTTTTGCATCTTCTTCCCCGGAGCTTAAGCAGCATTTGGCCGATTCGAAGGAGATAGATCCTAAGAAGCTGGCCATTGCAGCAGACTTATGGGTGTCACATCGAGTGTCCCATAAGGACAAAACTCATCCTGGTAAGCAGGAGGAAGGGAAAAAGTCCAAAGATATGGAGGGTGGAGAATCTGCTAAATCTTCTTCTCATAAGGGCCACAAAAAGAAACATAAGGGTAAGACACAAGAGAACGCGCAGGGTAGTGGAGGTCAGCCTCCGAAACAGAACTCTGGTTACAATAAGCCTCCCTATGTAAACAGACCCAATGGATCTTGTTTTGCTTGTGGAGTGTAGGGTATTTTGTGGAGATTTGGGGCCTGACGGTATTTTCTTACCGCCGAAATATAACTTAGCAACAATCACTCCTTGTATTCAGATTGGGCCATGTACAACAATAATACAGTGAACATGCATTATTTCAGCACCCAGGCATGCATATTTGGTATGCGTGGGTGGTAGGCGCGGTTGGTGGTATTTTGGTGAGCATAATTCCCTTGTTTTATTTGTGGCCCCAATGTCCAGAATCCCTTATCTTTGCTTAGATTTTTCGTGTGATCACTAGAGAGACCTCAGACCTACATTTTAGGAATACCACATTTTTCAGTGATAGTGTTGGTGTGCCACCATGGGCGAACTCACTGACTTATTTACGACAGAGAGCTATATATGGTAGTCTTGTGGTAATTTCCACTACCTTATATACGGTAGGGAGCTATGTTCAGAGAGTCTCTCTTCCCGTTGGCTCATGTACCTCCAACAAGCTATGCTACAGTCACTCACAATTATTCATACTGATTCTGACATGCACACATCTGTCTTAAAATGACCATTGCACTGTTTAAAAATCTCCCCACATCATCGGCATTGTAATGGTAAATAGAAAATACACCACCCGTCTGTTTTCAAATATTTTTCTGTATTATAAAAGTTGCATTTAAACACGATCTCACTCTTTACAGAAATAAATAAAATGGTACAGTAAAAGCATTGTCTATGGCACACTGCAAAGAGAGTGGCGGAGAACAGAACTCAAATTACAACATTAGCATTTGATTAAGGCATGCACAGGAATCCTACACTGACTGCATATTACCGTACACACTCAGCTCCCACACTTCTCATTAGCTTATCTTTTTAGTTGTTCTCTTTGGCTGTTCTCTTTGTGAATGTGACTCCCTTGAAGATTAACTCCAGCAAAAAGGAACGCTTGCCTTCTCAAACCGGGGTCATTGCCTGGAATTCTCAGCTTTTGCAGATAGGAATGCCTCAGCCAGTGGAAAGGTCCTTCTTTCAGCTCTCCCCAATCTCGACTGCAGCAGGACGCAGGAATCTGCATTCAGTCAGGAGTCCCACAGCCAGGTCTTCTCCCCAGTAGTGCAGAAAAATGTCTCCCTGTCTTTTTCCCCGATACTGCCCACTAAAACTTTCATCTCAGCCCTCTGTATGACGTGTCCCAATGAAATCCATCATCTCTCATCCTCCTACTCTCAACAATAGCTTCGCTTATACATTTGCAATTGTTGCAAATCTGACTTCCTTCTTCCTGCAGTTACTGTGCACAAAAACACGGAGAATCAGGCAGAGAAGAGAAGAAAAAAAAATCTGCACACACATTTAAATGGCTTTCAGAGTATGCCTAATTCTGCAGTGGAGAACACATTTTATTAGTGGGTTATGTTAAATAAGGTTTTATTAGTCAGGTTAATGGTTAATAGGTTAGCTGTTAATTTTCAAATGTGTCTCTCGCACCATAGGCATTTCAGGTGAAAAATAGTGTGCATTTTTAAATGAGCACGTGTGCTTTTAACTGTAAAAATAGATTTGCATCTTATATGTTAAAATCGTTTTTGACTGAATAGCCTGTCTTTCCTTGTTAATCTGGTAACCCATATAGCAATGCACCGCACCCTTGTGGTGGTGCTGCAAAAAAAAAATGTGCTACTTGTGCAGTAGTGCTGTACTCTGTGCTATTGCTACCTGTGTAGTAGTGCTGTACTCTGTGCTGTTTGCTACCTGTGCAGTAGTGCTG
The DNA here is from genome assembly GCF_040938575.1 of Ambystoma mexicanum. NCBI lineage: Eukaryota > Metazoa > Chordata > Amphibia > Caudata > Ambystomatidae > Ambystoma > Ambystoma mexicanum. The sequence continues at coordinate 505,779,718 of NC_090931.1, read as the reverse complement.
TACTCTGTGCTGTTTGCTACCTGTGTAGTAGTGCTGTACTCTGTGCTGTAACACGCCAAATATCCTTACATATACCCTCCTTTTGTTTTTAGAACTTGGCTATAATCCAAGCCAATTCCTAAAAACAACTTGTTCTTTTTTTTTTTTTTTACAATATAGCAATCCAACAAAATGAATATTCATGTGCATCAATGAAAATTTGCAATCAACATTTCATCTGAGTCCATCAGTTCATAAAATGTTCCACATTTGCCTTCTCAGTTGAAGTGGCATTACTTTAAGTTTAAATTTTCCAAGTCAATTAAAAACAACGAAATAAAACAACTAACTAAAACAAATAATTAATATAACAAATTAAAATAAATAATTAAAATAATAAATACGTGGAACTTCATATGCCAGAACTTTTGTTTTGTCTCTTTTGGTATGCCCCGACCAGCGATGTTATTCGGTTCATTCGAGTACTCTTTCATCTTGGCAATCTTGAATCCACAGTAGTCATCTCTTTTGGCATTCCGGTTATTTTGTCTTCACCTCCACCTGGAGGCAAGCATCTTTTGGTCTTCATCCAGGGGATTCCAGGACTCCATCGTCTCCCGTGGCCTCTGATCCCGGAACCTCCGACCAAATAATGTTAATTGTCTAAATCAAAATAGAAAATAAACAGATTAAGTACATAGCACAATACTAACTTCATCCTTTTGCCAAAAATAAAACATGCTTGGTAAAAATATTTCATTTTTTTTTTTCTGAAATTAAACACAAGTTAAAAGAAAACAAACAGATATTCAATATTTAACACACTTTCTCTCTGCACACCAACCATGAGCTTCCATTATATGTGCATTTATTTATTTATTTATTTATTTATTTATATTTATTTTATATTATATTTTACATATACTACAGTGTTTATATGCCTTCATAACAATCAACTTTTTAACTTCTTTGTCACTGCCTCCTGATTGTACCCATTTATTTTCTCTTTTTGTGTTCAAGGGATTTTATCTGTTTCTACATGCTCAAGCCGCCTGATCTCATGTCTGGGATGGCATGGTTTGATTTGATTTACATGGACAAACTGCTCTATTGCTGTTTCACCTTCATTTTTCAAAATTTTATACACTACAGGAGAGACCTTATCTATAATCCGAAATGGCCCCTGCCAGGCTGCTAGAAATTTAGAATTTTTCTGTTTACTTTTTACAAAATGAAACTTGTACATCTGATCCCCTACACTGTATTCCTTTGCTGATGTCTTTTTATCATAATATGACTTTGCACTGTCAGCAGCTCTTTCCAGATTTCTCTGCACAAAAGCAAATGCATGTTGCAAATGCCTCCTCAGTTCATCAATATATTCATGAACTGTGGATGCACTCACAAGGGTTTGCTCATGTGTTCTGTATGGTAGGTGTTGTGGTAACACCATTTTCCTACCTGTTAAGACCTCATGGGGGCTAACACCTGTTGCTTTGGCAGGAGTCGACCTGATTGCCATCAGAACCAATGGTAAACGCAAATCCCAGCTGGAACCTGCTTCTGCCACAAATTTCTTTAAAATATCCACAACAGACCTATTGCTTCTTTCAACTGTACCTGAAGACGCCGCCCGATATGCGATATGTAGTTTCCTTTTCACACCTAGTATTTGCCATACTTTACTCGTTAGAGTACTTGTGAAATGACTTCCTCTGTCTGACTCAATTCTTTGTGGCAACCCAAACCTTGAGAACACATGGTTCACCAGCAATGTGGCTGCTGTTTGCGCACTACAATCTGGTGCAGGAATGCATTCAATCCACTTTGACATCAAACATACCACACTCAAAATATAACGGTGTCCCCTGCTCGACCTTTTTAAAGGACCTACATAGTCTATTTGCAAATCTGACCATGGGAGAGTTAGGCCTCTTTTCATCAATGGTGCTCTATGCATTGGTGAAGCAGGTTTAAATTGGGTGCATACTAGACATCCTCTAGTATATAATTCCACATCTTGGGACATATGTGGCCAGTAAGCATAATCTTTTAATATTTCTAATGTTTTTTGTGAACCTCTATGGCCTGCAGTTATGGCATCATGTGCATGGTGTAGCATCAGTCCTCTGAATGAAAGGGGTACTACCCACTGTATTTGTCCTGTTATGGATTCTCTAATCATGAGTCCATCCTGTAATCTGATTCGTGTTTTGTTCTTTAATAACACCCTCAACTCTTCTTTTCCCATACAATCATTTTCTGTTAAAGGATTTTGTTCAGGATCTATCAAATGATTATAATAGATTCCCAAAATTTGATCATTCTTTTGTGCCTCAATCAAATCTTGGTCTGGCATGTCATGACTCCACTGCACCACCGGTTGATCTACCTCCTTTGGTGCTTTAGAACGTGTGACTGCATCAATTTGTATTTCACCCATTAAATAATCAATATGTAGCAATTCTCCCATCACAGCCCCAATCTTAGCCAGATGGTCTGCCTTATCATTTCCCTCCTTATCCTCTCCTGGTGTTTTTAAATGCCCACGAATTTTTCTCCAGTATATTGTTAAATTATTTTCTGACACCAATTTGTCTATGGCTTGTATCATTTTTCCATGTTTAAGTGGCTTTTTGTTGTATGTAACCATGCCTCTTGCTTTCCAACCAGGCAAATACTCCACAAAGCTATTCCGTGCATAGTCAGAATCAGTCACCAGGACAATTTCACTGAACTTTTTATCAACTGCAGGAGCAATTGCTTTATAGATGGCTGCCAATTCCGCCACCTGACTGCTCCTATCCCCAATCCTCATCCCTATACTGGGGACGCCTTCACATTTCAACCAGACATTTCCTATTCCTGCCACTAATTGTTTATTACTGTCATTTTCAATGTGAAAAGCACAACCATCCACATATACAGTTGGCAAATCCTTGCATGTTTTTTCATCAAAAGCTTTGTGTGGTGATTGTTCAAATTCCTGCAAACTAGTTTCCACTTCCATTTCATTTGGTATTTGTTCAGCTGCACAGTCATGTAAGTCAGCTAACCCTTGAGCAATTGGGCTCTTTTTATTTTGTCCATATCTCACTTCTACGGGAAAACCTTGTAATGCCAGCGTCCATGAAGTGATTCTGGATTGTGCTAGATTGCCTGATCTAATTCTTTTACTCTCTAAAAATTGCAAAGGTTGATGATTTGTTTCAATAATCACCTTTTCTCCCTGAACAATGGGGCGGAAATGTTGTAGCGCCCACACAGTGGTTAATAGGGCATTTTCACATTCATTAAATTTCATTTCAACTTGGGAAAATGCCTTACTTGCATATGCAATGGTTTTGTGATTCAAATCGTGTTTTTTTGATAATACTGCTGACATACAATGTTCAGAAAAACCTATTTCTATAAAGAAATCCCTGTCCTTTATGGGGTATGCTAAACATGGTGCCTTTACAAGACATTCCTTCAATCTAGCCACTGCATCAGACTGCTCTCTTTCCCATCTCCAGGGAGTATTTAGTTTAAGCAGTTTAGTCAATGGTTGAGTGATTTCTGCATAATTCTCAATGAACTTTCTGTTATAGCCTGTCATCCCTAATAAACTTTTTACTCGTTTCACATTTTTAGGATCTTTTAATCTTTGTATGGCCTCTATTTTCTTCCTTTGTGGATTTAGCCCATGTTCAGTTACTTCATGCCCTAGAAAGTTCACTTTTTTTCTTGCACCATTGTGCTTTTTGCAAAGATACTTTGGCGCCTGCTTTCTGCAATTGGCCAAGTACATGTCTTATTTCATCAAAATGGCTTTTCAGGCTTTCATTTTTTATCAGGACATCATCCACATAAACTATTGTTCCTCTTTCCGCTGCATCCGGCATGGCCTTTCTCAAAAATATGCCAAATTCACTCCCACTATTGATGTACCCGAACGGAGCTCTAAGCCAGGCATATTGAGTCCTGTCAAATGTAAAGGAAAATATGTGTTGTATCCCCTCTGCCAATGGCACACACCAATATCCAGATGTGAGATCTAATGTGGTAAATACATTTGAACCATGTATCTGAGCTAGGCCCTGATCAATGAATGGTAGTGGCCATCTAGATACTGGTACTCTTTTATTTAACTCTCTTAAGTCTGCACACAGCCGCCATTGACCATTTGGCTTTAACACACCTAAAATAGGCGTATTGGATGTGCTATGAATGGGCCTGATTATTCCCCGTGATTCCAAATTTTTAATAATCTCTGCCAATGATTCTAAACATGCCAGCGGTAGTCTATACTGGCGTACAAACACTGGATTTCTGCTACAACCTTCTGGTAGTGTGGCCACATGTAAATCAGTTAAACCACAATCATAAGCATCTTTTGCAAATACATCCTTAAACTCCATAAATATTTCCCTCAGGTCGTCTCTATCCTTATCGCTGTCACATGCATCCGCTAAGGAGATCTGCTCTTCTACCATTCTGGAAAATTCTGGAAACTCTTCTGGTAAAGGAATCTCAGCGCTTTCCTCTAACTGTGTGGCTGTGTCTTTTTGTAGAGCTGCCACTTTTAAATATTTTGGCATATCAGCTTCCACTTCAATGGGCTGATTTCCTGTTTCATTTTCATTTAAATTAAATATTATGCAATCCTCTTGATGGCAGCACACTGTCTCATTTGAATCATAAGGATACACAGAATGAATTTTAAATATTCCTTTGGGCTGAGAGTCCAGGTGTTCTGGCAACTCGCCCTTGGCATCTACATATTTTTCAGGAATATTCCCAATCACCATGTTATTTAAATCTGCCGTATAATGTGACTTTTGTATGGCCATTCCTAATGGGGAGTTTTCCTCTAAATGAATATCCTGATAACCTTTATTATTTACCATGATTTTTACAGATCCCTCACCAATGTCTACCAATGGAATGTATTCATAATCCAGGCCTTGCTGTTTTATGGATTCATTCAGGCATACAAATGCATCAGAGCCTTTCATCTGCTGCCCATTTCTGCATTTCAGTGTTATTGCAAACTGTTTTGTAAATGCAGGAATAATAGTATCTTTCCTTATTTGTAATTCGACTGCATAAGGAACCAGTTGTGCACAATGATAAGCCCTTCTTTTGTCTTCAAATTCAGGTGCCGGACCACCCAGGCGTGACCATATTTTTTGATTAAGGAAATCTAACACCATACACATTCTGTGCATGATGTCATTGCCCATGTAAAATTCATTTTGTGCTCCACTCACTATCCATACATTATGGTAAATTGTTTTCTGCCCAATGCTAATTTTAAGCATGCATCTGCCTGCAATTCGGTTTTCAAAGTCTGGACTGTCCAACCCAGAAACATATTGGTTTTTAATCCTAAATTTCGGGATTTCTTCCCTCTCCATAATTTTTTGCAACAATTTCTCATTAATGAAACTCCTTTCATGTTCAAGTGCTAAAGTGGCTTTTATTGTTTTAAGATAATCATTTATACCAACATGAACCCATGGTTGCTCATCTTCCATGTGTATTTCTGCCAGAGTGGTAATGTGTTTTTCTGAATCTGTTTTAGGAGCAATATTCTGTTTGCATGTTTTCTCTTTTAAATAGAAACGTAATGTGTGCTCATCTATGGCAGTCTGCCAATCTTTCCTTGGATCCAAGTATATTTGTACAGGTAGTTTTTCACTGTCGCTCTGCATTTTGTCTTGACACATTAATATAACAGTGACACTAGGTATGCAGCTATTCTGGAGATATACCTCCACAGCATCATTTGTTTTGGCAACGGTGTGACATTCATTTATATTGCTGTTTTGTGATTTTAGTTTCTTAGGCCTCAATGGTTTTTTGGTTAAGGACCACAGCACTCCATTCACCCCATCTATGAGAGGAGACAATCTTTTCAGGCAATCTGTCCCCATCAGAAATGGAATTTCACAAATAGATGTGATCAATACCTCTTGTTTCATTCTGTGCTTTCCTATTTTTATGTCAACCTCAGTTACACCTATGATGGGCACCTCCTCCCCATTAAAGTTATGCACTGGGCCTTGATTTGCCTTCACTGTGATCTGACTCTGTGGAGGCCTCCCTTCATTGATACTCTTTACCAGCTCCTTGGACATAATTGTGGCCTGTGCGCCAGTGTCAATCATAGCGAAGGTGTGGCATTTTTCTTCTACAGTGATGGGTGCATAATATCTGTCCTCAACTTCCTCTAATACACATAAGAAATTTGAATTCTTACTGATTTCAGGGCTCACCTTTCTCAGATCTTTTTCACTTTTGGCTAAGCACATTGGTAAATGAAAAGACATTTTTCCCTCCTTTTTACCCATTTCTGTGCGAGATATTTTATTCATTTCTCCATGTTCAGAGGTTTTTTGGAGTGTGGCCACTGTTCGCCCATCCATCTGGGTAACATCAGAGACCACATTACAACCTTCCAACTGAACATGTGTAACAACATCATTCAGCAATTTGTCATTTTTTAATTCTGTGCATTTGTGATCATTTAGTGTAATACCAGCCCTTTCAGCCTCTTCAAAAATATGTGGCTCAAAGAATTCTTCAGGTGATTGACTTGTACCCTCCTTGTGAGTATTTCCTTTTTCTGTCTGTGTTTGGTCATTGTTTTGCTTGCCCAGGGAAGGAGCTATGGCATCCCCACTTACTCCCTGTTCACTGGTATTCCCCATGCATGAGTCATTTTTCTTAAATCTGTTCCTTTGTTCTTTTGGAATTCCTAATGTTTCTTTTTCATTTGTGCAAATCTTTACTGTTTTATTTAGCTCTAAGTTAAACCGTACCTCTTTTTTAGAAGTATTTGCACTTTCTATCACAATTTCATTTACTGGTACTTTCATTTTTAATCCATTAGGCATCTCAGAGTCGTTATGCAAAATTATATCAGAGCAATCTGTCATTTTGGCACTGCAGTTATCATGAGTACTTAGTCACTTTTCGGAAGCCCCCCGGTCATTGCTATGGCCATCAGCCCCCTCTTTGGAAGGTTGTTTTTGCGCTGTATAGAGCTTTCCTATTTGCTCAGCTATAGGAAGGGTCTCAGGTTTGGTAGAAGCATTGAGATATGAAGTCTCATGGTATAGGACGGGTCTCAGAATTGGAATGGGAAGGAGTTGGATATCACATCTCAAGCTATAGGAAGGGTCTCAGGATTGGAATGGGAAGGAGTTTGATATCACATCTCGTGCCATGGTATGGGTCTCAGGTTTTGTAGAGGCATTGGGATATCACATCTCATGCTATCGGAAGGGTATCAGGATTGGATTTGGAAGGAGTTGGATATCCCATCTCATGCTATAGGAAGGGTCTAAGGTTGTAATGGGAAGGAGTTGGATATCACATCTCATGTTATAGGAAGGGTCTCAGGATTGGAATGGGAAGGACTTGGATATAACATCTCATTCTATAGGAAGGCTCTCAGGGTTGGAAGGGGAAGGAGTTGGATATCACATTTCATGTTAGAGGTAGGATCTCAGGTTTGGTAATAGAGGCATTGAGATATCACATCTCATGCTATCAGAAGGGTCTCAGGATTGGAATGGGAAGGAGTTGGATATCACATCTCATGCTAAAGGGAGGGTCTAAGGTTTGGAAGGGGAAGGATTTGGATATCACATCTCATGTTATAGGAAGGATCTCAGGTTTGGTATTAGAAGCATTGAGATATCACATCTCATGCTATAGGAAGGGTCTCAGGTTTGGTATAAGCATTGAGATATCACATCTCTGCTATCGGAAGGGTCTCAGGATTGGAATGGGAAGGACTTGGATATTACAATTCATGTTATAGGAAAGGTCTCAGGTTTGGTATTAGAAGCATTGAGATATCACATCTCATGCTATAGGAAGGGTTTCAGGATTGGAATGGGAAGGACTTGGATATCACATCTCATGTTATAGGAAGGGTCTCAGGTTTGGTATTAGAAGCATTGAGATATCACATCTCATGCTATAGGAAGGGTCTCAGGAATGGCATGGGAAGGACTTGGATATCACATCTCATGATAAAGGAAGGGTCTTAGGTTTGGAAGGGGAAGATTTGGATATCACATCTCATGTTATTGGACCGGTCTCAGGTTTGGTATTAGAAGCATTGAGATATCAAGTCTCATGGTATAGGACGGGAGTTTGATATCACATCTCATGCCATGGTATGGGTCTCAGGTTTTGTAGAAGCATTGGGATATCACATCTCATGGAAGGGTATCAGGATTGGATTTGGAAGGAGTTGGATATCCCATCTCATGCTATAGGAAGGGTCTCAGGTTGGAATGGGAAGGAGTTGGATATCACATCTCATGTTATAGGAAGGATCTCAGGATTGGAATGGGAAGGACTTGGATATCACATCTCATGCTGTAGGAAGGCTCTCAGGTTTGGTATTAGAAGCATTGAGATATCACATCTCATGCTATAGGAAGGGTCTCAGGATTGGAATGGGAAGGACTTGGATATCACATCTGATGCTAAAGGAAGGGCCTCAGTTTTGGTAGAAGCATTGAGATATCACATCTCATGCTATAGGAAGGGTCTCAGGATTGGAATGGGAAGGAGTTGGATATCACATCTCATGCTATAGGAAGGGTCTCAGGTTTGGTAGAAGCATTGAGATATGAAGTCTCATGGTATAGGACGGGTCTCAGAATTGGAATGGGAAGGAGTTGATATCACATCTCGAGCTATAGGAAGGGTCTCAGGATTGGAATGGGAAGGAGTTTGATATCACATCTCGTGCCATGGTATGGGTCTCAGGTTTTGTAGAGGCATTGGGATATCACATCTCATGCTATCGGAAGGTTATCAGGATTGGATTTGGAAGGAGTTGGATATCCCATCTCATGCTATAGGAAGGGTCTAAGGTTGTAATGGGAAGGAGTTGGATATCACATCTCATGTTATAGGAAGGGTCTCAGGATTGGAATTCGAAGGACTTGGATATAACATCTCATTCTATAGGAAGGCTCTCAGGGTTGGAAGGGGAAGGAGTTGGATATCACATTTCATGTTAGAGGTAGGATCTCAGGTTTGGTAATAGAGGCATTGAGATATCACATCTCATGCTATCAGAAGGGTCTCAGGATTGGAATGGGAAGGAGTTGGATATCACATCTCATGCTAAAGGGAGGGTCTAAGGTTTGGAAGGGGAAGGATTTGGATATCACATCTCATGTTATAGGAAGGATCTCAGGTTTGGTATTAGAAGCATTGAGATATCACATCTCATGCTATCGGAAGGGTCTCAGGTTTGGTATAAGCATTGAGATATCACATCTCTGCTATCGGAAGGGTCTCAGGATTGGAATGGGAAGGACTTGGATATTACAATTCATGTTATAGGAAAGGTCTCAGGTTTGGTATTAGAAGCATTGAGATATCACATCTCATGCTATAGGAAGGGTTTCAGGATTGGAATGGGAAGGACTTGGATATCACATCTCATGTTATAGGAAGGGTCTCAGGTTTGGTATTAGAAGCATTGAGATATCACATCTCATGCTATAGGAAGGGTCTCAGGAATGGCATGGGAAGGACTTGGATATCACATCTCATGATAAAGGAAGGGTCTTAGGTTTGGAAGGGGAAGATTTGGATATCACATCTCATGTTATTGGACCGGTCTCAGGTTTGGTATTAGAAGCATTGAGATATCAAGTCTCATGGTATAGGACGGGAGTTTAATATCACATCTCATGCCATGGTATGGGTCTCAGGTTTTGTAGAAGAATTGGGATATCACATCTCATGGAAGGGTATCAGGATTGGATTTGGAAGGAGTTGGATATCCCATCTCATGCTATAGGAAGGGTCTCAGGTTGGAATGGGAAGGAGTTGGATATCACATCTCATGTTATAGGAAGGATCTCAGGATTGGAATGGGAAGGACTTGGATATCACATCTCATGCTGTAGGAAGGCTCTCAGGTTTGGTATTAGAAGCATTGAGATATCACATCTCATACTATAGGAAGGGTCTCAGGATTGGAATGGGAAGGAGTTGGATATCGCATCTCATGTTATAGGAAGGATCTCAGGTTTGGTATTAGAAGCATTGAGATGTCACATCTCATGCTATAGGAAGGGTCTCAGGATTTGAATGGGAAGGAGTTGGATATCACATCTGATGCTAAAGGAAGGGTCTCAGTTTTGGTAGAAGCATTGAGATATCACATCTCATGCTATAGGAAGGGTCTCAGGATTGGAATGGGAAGGAGTTGGATATCACATCTCATGCTAAAGGGAGGGTCTCAGGTTTGGAAGGGGAAGGATTTGGATATCACATCTCATGTTATAGGAAGGATCTCAGGTTTGGTATTAGAAGCATTGAGATATCACATCTCATGCTATAGGAAGGGTCTCAGGATTGGAATGGGAAGGAGTTGGATATCGCATCTCATGTTATAGGAAGGATCTCAGCTTTGGTATTAGAAGCATTGAGATATCACATCACATGCTATAGGAAGGGTCTCAGGATTGGAATGGGAAGGAGTTGGATATCACATCTGATGCTAAAGGAAGGGCCTCAGTTTTGGTAGAAGCATTGAGATATCACATCTCATGCTATAGGAAGGGTCTCAGGATTGGAATGGGAAGGAGTTGGATATCACATCTCATGCTATAGGAAGGGTCTCAGGTTTGGTAGAAGCATTGAGATATGAAGTCTCATGGTATAGGACGGGTCTCAGAATTGGAATGGGAAGGAGTTGGATATCACATCTCAAGCTATAGGAAGGGTCTCAGGATTGGAATGGGAAGGAGTTTGATATCACATCTCGTGCCATGGTATGGGTCTCAGGTTTTGTAGAGGCATTGGGATATCACATCTCATGCTATCGGAAGGGTATCAGGATTGGATTTGGAAGGAGTTGGATATCCCATCTCATGCTATAGGAAGGGTCTAAGGTTGGAATGGGAAGGAGTTGGATATCACATCTCATGTTATAGGAAGGGTCTCAGGATTGGAATGGGAAGGACTTGGATATAACATCTCATTCTATAGGAAGGCTCTCAGGGTTGGAAGGGGAAGGGGTTGGATATCACATTTCATGTTAGAGGTAGGATCTCAGGTTTGGTAATAGAGGCATTGAGATATCACATCTCATGCTATCAGAAGGGTCTCAGGATTGGAATGGGAAGGAGTTGGATATCACATCTCATGCTAAAGGGAGGGTCTAAGGTTTGGAAGGGGAAGGATTTGGATATCACATCTCATGTTATAGGAAGGATCTCAGGTTTGGTATTAGAAGCATTGAGATATCACATCTCATGCTATCGGAAGGGTCTAAGGTTTGGTATAAGCATTGAGATATCACATCTCTGCTATCGGAAGGGTCTCAGGATTGGAATGGGAAGTACTTGGATATTACAATTCATGTTATAGGAAAGGTCTCAGGTTTGGTATTAGAAGCATTGAGATATCACATCTCATGCTATAGGAAGGGTTTCAGGATTGGAATGGGAAGGACTTGGATATCACATCTCATGTTATAGGAAGGGTCTCAGGTTTGGTATTAGAAGCATTGAGATATCACATCTCATGCTATAGGAAGGGTCTCAGGAATGGCATGGGAAGGACTTGGATATCACATCTCATGATAAAGGAAGGGTCTTAGGTTTGGAAGGGGAAGATTTGGATATCACATCTCATGTTATTGGACCGGTCTCAGGTTTGGTATTAGAAGCATTGCGATATCAAGTCTCATGGTATAGGACGGGAGTGTGATATCACATCTCATGCCATGGTATGGGTCTCAGGTTTTGTAGAAGCATTGGGATATCACATCTCATGGAAGGGTATCAGGATTGGATTTGGAAGGAGTTGGATATCCCATCTCATGCTATAGGAAGGGTCTCAGGTTGGAATGGGAAGGAGTTGGATATCACATCTCATGTTATAGGAAGGATCTCAGGATTGGAATGGGAAGGACTTGGATATCACATCTCATGCTGTAGGAAGGCTCTCAGGTTTGGTATTAGAAGCATTGAGATATCACATCTCATGCTATAGGAAGGGTCTCAGGATTGGAATGGGAAGGAGTTGGATATCACATCTCAAGCTATAGGAAGGGTCTCAGGTTGGAATGGGAAGGAGTTGGATATCACATCTCATGTTATAGGAAGGGTCTCAGGATTGGAATGGGAAGGTCTTGGATATCACATCTGATGCTAAAGGAAGGGCCTCAGTTTTGGTAGAAGCATTGAGATATCACATCTCATGCTATAGGAAGGGTCTCAGGATTGGAATGGGAAGGAGTTGGATATCACATCTCAAGCTATAGGAAGGGTCTCAGGTTTGGTAGAAGCATTGAGATATGAAGTCTCATGGTATAGGACGGGTCTCAGAATTGGAATGGGAAGGAGTTGGATATCACATCTCAAGCTATAGGAAGGGTCTCAGGATTGGAATGGGAAGGAGTTTGATATCACATCTCGTGCCATGGTATGGGTCTCAGGTTTTGTAGAGGCATTGGGATATCACATCTCATGCTATCGGAAGGGTATCAGGATTGGATTTGGAAGGAGTTGGATATCCCATCTCATGCTATAGGAAGGGTCTAAGGTTGTAATGGGAAGGAGTTGGATATCACATCTCATGTTATAGGAAGGGTCTCAGGATTGGAATTCGAAGGACTTGGATATAACATCTCATTCTATAGGAAGGCTCTCAGGGTTGGAAGGGGAAGGAGTTGGATATCACATTTCATGTTAGAGGTAGGATCTCAGGTTTGGTAATAGAGGCATTGAGATATCACATCTCATGCTATCAGAAGGGTCTCAGGATTGGAATGGGAAGGAGTTGGATATCACATCTCATGCTAAAGGGAGGGTCTAAGGTTTGGAAGGGGAAGGATTTGGATATCACATCTCATGTTATAGGAAGGATCTCAGGTTTGGTATTAGAAGAATTGAGATATCACATCTCATGCTATCGGAACGGTCTCAGGTTTGGTATAAGCATTGAGATATCACATCTCTGCTATCGGAAGGGTCTCAGGATTGGAATGGGAAGGACTTGGATATTACAATTCATGTTATAGGAAAGGTCTCAGGTTTGGTATTAGAAGCATTGAGATATCACATCCCATGCTATAGGAAGGGTTTCAGGATTGGAATGGGAAGGACTTGGATATCACATCTCATGTTATAGGAAGGGTCTCAGGTTTTGTATTAGAAGCATTGAGATATCACATCTCATGCTATAGGAAGGGTCTCAGGAATGGCATGGGAAGGACTTGGATATCACATCTCATGATAAAGGAAGGGTCTTAGGTTTGGAAGGGGAAGATTTGGATATCACATCTCATGTTATTGGACCGGTCTCAGGTTTGGTATTAGAAGCATTGAGATATCAAGTCTCATGGTATAGGACGGGAGTTTGATATCACATCTCATGCCATGGTATGGGTCTCAGGTTTTGTAGAAGCATTGGGATATCACATCTCATGGAAGGGTATCACGATTGGATTTGGAAGGAGTTGGATATCCCATCTCATGCTATAGGAAGGGTCTCAGGTTGGAATGGGAAGGAGTTGGATATCACATCTCATGTTATAGGAAGGATCTCAGGATTGGAATGGGAAGGACTTGGATATCACATCTCATGCTGTAGGAAGGCTCTCAGGTTTGGTATTAGAAGCATTGAGATATCACATCTCATGCTATAGGAAGGGTCTCAGGATTGGAATGGGAAGGACTTGGATATCACATCTCATGCTGTAGGAAGGCTCCCAGGTTTGGTATTAGAAGCATTGAGATATCACATCTCATGCTGCAGGAAGAGTCTCAGGATTGGAATGGAAAGGAGTTGGATATCACGTCTCATGTTATAGGAAGGGTCTCAGGATTATAATGGGAAGCAGTTGGATATCACATCTCATGCCATAGGAACGGTCATCAGGTTTGGTATAAGCATTGAGATATCACATCTCTGCTCTCGGAAGGGTCTCAGGATAGGAATGGGAAGGACTTAGATATCACATCTCATACTGCCACATGCATAACACCATCTGTTGACCAGAAGCATCTAATTCACAGCGCATTACTTACGTTCCTGTCTATTTAACGTTGCCACCCCGCACGGCTGCACATGCCTATGCTGTCCTTGCCTATAACGTGCCACTTGGATACCTCGCATTTCATCTCCTGACTCAGACTGTAATGCCTGCCTAATGCCATCTTGTATCTAGATGACCTTATACTGCGCCTAGTAAATTGTGTTGCACTGCTGCTGGCTGCCTAATTGTGCCATTTCCCATCTAGATGTCCTTGTACTGCGCCTATCCTCTTGCTAAATTCGAATCTAGGTACCCCTGAACCTATGCATTTAATTTGCGTCCCATTGCATTGTTAATGTATCGATTCATGCTTGCATGATCTGATCTACACCCGTACCCACGATAACTACCATAGCTGTGTACACTTACTTAGACCCTAGTTCTCTGGGTGCTACTTATACCCAGGTGTTCATGGCTCACCTCAGTGTGTTGTGCCTTACGGTCGCTAACGGACCACTTTAACTGTGTTGTGCCTTACGGTCGCTAACGGACCACTTTAACTGTGTTGTGCCTTATGGTCGCTAACGGACCACTTTAATTGTGTTGTGCCTTATGGTCGCTAACTGGCCACTTTAATTGTGTTGTGCCTTATGGTCGCTAACGGGCCACTTTAACTGCGTTGTGCCTTACGGTCGCTAACGGACCACTTTAACTGTGTTGTGCCTTATGGTCGCTAATGGGCCACCTTGATTTGTAGTACCCTATCATCATTAACAGACCATGCACTCTAGCCCATACTGTGTTTCGTGAATATCATGCCCTTTATCACTAGGCGCAGCCCCAGCTTCAACTAGCCACCTGCACTACACTTTGCGTCACCCTAGCCAGACATCTTAGCGAAACAAGGGAAGTAAATTCCATCAGCGGACCACACCAACTACCATGTGCAGAAACTTGACCTCCCTGACCCTCCTAGCTACAATCATGACCTTTGCTACCCTCAGCTCTCGCCCCCCCACAGATAGAAACCTGAGACTCAGGGCAAGGCTACCCTGCATATACGAACCTAAAAGAAACAGTACTAACAATACTGCTAGATTCCCATCTATACAGACACACATGGATAAGCAAACTCTAGCTACGACACCTTTAACTCCAACCCCAACTCCTACTTACCCCCACCAAAAGAAACGCCGGAGTCAAAATAAGCATACAGATACACTTGCAAGTCATCCTATTCCCAATAACACCCTAACTCTTACTGGATCCCTTATCAATGCCAGATCCATGGTAGCTCATGCAATTGAAATTGCTGACATACTAAACAACAGTAGCATTGACTTCCTTGCCGTAACTGAAACCTGGCTCCATGAGGCAGCAGGACCCTCACTGATGTTAGACATACCTGACAACTACCAGATCCACAGAGTAGACAGACCCAATGCTAAAGGCGGTGGCCTAGCAATCATCGCGAAAACCACCTTGCCTATCCGACTCACCACCTCATACCCCTGTGCTTCCTGCGAAGTACTCTCAGCAAAAATGCAACTCTCCAACAACCGCACGCTAGCCATTCACCTGATCTACAGGCCCCCAGGTCCCCTGGGAACCTTTGAAGATGACCTTACTACCCTCATAGCAAACAATACTCAAAAACACTCACAAACGCTGCTGATGGGTGACTTCAACATCGGTTTCAATGAGCCAGGCAATAAAAATGCCCTTTCTATAACATCTATCCTAAATGACCAAGGCCTTACCCAAAAAGTTCTCTCCCCCACACATGCTAAAGGCAGAACCCTTGATTGGGTCTCAGAACTCAACTGTAACATAGTCATCACTGCCATCACCCCTCAACTATGGACTGACCACTTTCTAATAAATTTCACTGCCACACTTGACCTCCCCAGCCCCAAAACTATCAAAATGATACCACCACACCCTACCAGAAGTAAAAAAGATATCACTACAGAAAAACTTATCCCCCTCCTCCTGCCCACTATTAACGGTCTGAAGGACAACACCGACCCAGACACACTAGTAGACACCTTTAACAAAGCTATGTCTCACGCACTAGACACCATTGCACCTGTAAAACTACGCAAAGCTAAGCAAGAAGCCCACCTCAATGCCTGGTTCACCCCCCAGTTTAAGGACCTTAGAAAGCAGAAATGGAAACTCCAAACCATCTGGCGTAATTCACCCACCAACGATAACAACGGCAAGCTAACCCAAGCTACAAAACATTACAAGTCTGAAATTATCAACACTAAAAAAAACATATTCAATGACAGAATTACCAATGCCAAATCGAATACCAAGGAACTATTTGCCATCCTCCGGGAAATGGAATCCCCTATCCAACCATCTGACACGGTCCCAAAGGACAAGATATGGTGCACTAATATACAGAATGCCCTATCAAACAAAATCTCCACCCTCCAACTTAAAATAATGAATAAAAAAGACACCCTCTCTCTTACTGATCAACAAGTGCCTCCAGTAACTGAACCTATCACTATCCCCCCTTTTAGCTTTAAACCCATCTCCATCATTGACACTGAAAAGGCTATCCTCTCAGTGAAGCCCTCTAACTGTAAGGGCGACAGCTGCCCAGCTCAAATAATAAAGGACGCTGCCAGAGACTTAGCCCCTTTCATCTCGAAGCTTATCAACTCATCCTTCAAATCCAACACAGTGCCAGCCAACTTAAAGGAATCCTGGGTCCTCCCCCTTCTCAAAAAACAAACCCTTGATCCATCTATCCCGACTAACTATAGGCCTATCACCACGGTACCCTTCCTACTAAAAATTATCGACAGAGTAGTCTATCTCCAAATTCAAGAGTACCTAGAAGCTAATCATCTTCTAGGCTCGCGCCAATCGGGCTTCCGCCCCCTCCAAGGCACGGAAACAGCCCTGCTAGATCTCAAAACCAAAATGGAGGAATTTAAGGATAATGGGAAAACAGTGCTGCTACTCTTACTGGACTTGTCAGCAGCTTTTGATCTGGTGGACCATGCAGTCTTATGCAACCACCTCAAGCTGGCTGCCAACTTCACAGGAGACGCTATAGCATGGGTCCAATCCTTTCTAGCCAACCGGACTATGAGAGTGTTCTCCTCTTCCACTTGTGCTGACCCTATCCAAATCACATGTGGAGACCCACAGGGTTCCTGTGTCTCACCCACTATGTACAATATCTTCACCAAGCCATTGTTCGACAAGTTGGACAGACTGGGCGTCACCTACACTAATTACGCAGATGACACCCAGATCCTCATACCCATTTCGGGCAACTATGAAGTGGACTTGGCTCTGGTGAATAAAATTTACATCCTCATTCAAGCATGGATGGCCACACATGGCCTCTGCCTGAACGATGATAAAACTGAAATCCTGCTCCTCGGTTCAACCTCAAATTATCCAAACTCATCCCGGACTATACCTCATTTAACATTGATAACAATACTATCAAGGTTATGCGCGAGGTCAAAACGTTGGGTTTTTACCTCGACTCAGCTCTCACCCTCAAAAAACAAGTGAACTCCCTTGCCTCCTCAACCACCTACACGTGTAAACTCATCCGTGCCGCCAGACCCTTCCTGTCCAGTGCCAGCTGCCTCACCTTGGCCAATGCCCTTGTCATGTCCAGACTGGACTATTGCAACGCCTTATACTCAGGTGCCAACAAGTCGGTCACTGACAAACTCCAGAGATTACAAAATAACGCTCTTAGAGCAGCTCTGAACATCCCACGCAGAGAACATATCTCCAAACACCGGACAGAAGCCCATTGGCTAAAAATAAAGGACAGAATCCTACTTAAAACTATTTCCCTCACTTCTAAATGCCTCAACAATCAAGCACCCCCCTACCTAGTGGAAAGAATCAACTGGAGACCCTCTAACCGACTGACAAGATCTGCCAACACCTTCCTACTGGAAGTCCCCAGATTCAAACTTACCACAGCGGGCGGTGCTAGCTTCCCAGTTAGAGCTGCACAATCATGGAACACACTCCCATCCGACCTTAGATGCCCTTTACCCTACACAAGATTCAGATCCTACGCTCTCAAATGGCTGCACAACAACGACATGCAACGACCCTCACCCTAGCGGAAACGGTACAACCTGTTAAAATGTTACTCTTATGCGCTTAACCCTGTTATTTTATATGCATTGTATCACCCACTGTAAGTGACCACTGTTTTGCTGTGTTAGCCTGTGTCAGGCATTGTAACTAAGTTTCGAGTCCTCTTGTACTGCTGCGCCCAGATGCCCACGGGCTCGGAGCGCATTACCAAATAAATAAACAAACAAACAAATACTATAGGGAGGGTCTCAGTTTTGATATTAGAAGCATTGAGATATCACATCTCATGCTATCGGAAGGGTCTCAGGATTGGAATGGGATGGAGTTGGATATCACATCTCAAGCTATCTCAGGATTGGAATGGGAAGGAGTTTGATATCACATCTCAAGCTATAGGAATGGTCTCAGATTTGGAAGAGGAAGGATTAGGATCTCACATCTCATGTTTTAGGACGGGTCGCAGGTTTGGTATTAGAAGCATTGAGATATCACATCTCATGGTATAGGAAGGGTCTCAGGATTGGAATGGGAAGGAGTTGGATATCACATCTCAAGCTATCTCAGGATTGGAATGGGAAGTTTGATATCACATCTCAAGCTATAGGAATGGTCTCAGGATTGGAAACGAAAGGATCTGGATTTCACATCTCATGTTATAGGATGGTTCTCATGTTTGGTTTTAGAAGCATTGAGATATCACATATGCTATCGGAAGGGTCTCAGGTTTGGAAAGGGAAGGATTTGGATTTCACATGTTATAGGATGGTTCTCAGGTTTGGTTTTAGAAGCATTAAGATATAAAATCTCATGCTATAGGAAGGGTCTCAGGTTTGGAATGGGAAGGAGTTGGATATCACATCTCATGCTAAAGGAAAGGTCTCAGGTTTGGAAGGGGAAGGATTTGTATCTCACATCTCATGTTTTAGGACGGGTCTCAGGTTTCGTATTAGAAGCATTAAGATATCACATCTCTGCTATCGGAAGGGTCTCAGGATTGGATTGGGAAGGAGTTGGATATCCCTTCTCATGCTATAGGAAGGATCTCAGGTTGGAATGGGAAGGAGTTGGATATCACATCTCATGCTAAAGGAAGGGTCTCAGGTTTGGAAGGGGAAGGATTTGGATATCATATCTCATGCTATATGACTGGTCCCAGGTTTGGTATTAGAAGCATTGAGATATCACATCTCATGCTACAGGAAGAGTCTCAGGATTGGAATGGGAAGGAGTTGGATATCACATCTCATGTTATAGGAAGGGTCTCAGGATTGGAATGGGAAGCAGTTGGATATCACATCTCATGCCATAGGAAGGGTCATCAGGTTTGGTATAAGCATTGAGATATCACATCTCTGCTCTCGGAAGGGTCTCAGGATAGGAATGGGAAGGACTTAGATATCACATCTCATACTATAGGGAGGGTCTCAGTTTTGATATTAGAAGCATTGAGATATCACATCTCATGCTATCGGAAGGGTCTCAGGATTGGAATGGGATGGAGTTGGATATCACATCTCAAGCTATCTCAGGATTGGAATGGGAAGGAGTTTGATATCACATCTCAAGCTATAGGAACGGTCTCAGGTTTGGAAGGGGAAGGATTAGGATCTCACATCTCATGTTTTAGGACGGGTCGCAGGTTTGGTATTAGAAGCATTGAGATATCACATCTCATGGTATAGGAAGGGTCTCAGGATTGGAATGGGAAGGAGTTGGATATCACATCTCAAGCTATCTCAGGATTGGAATGGGAAGTTTGATATCACATCTCAGGCTATAGGAAGGGTCTCAGGATTGGAAACGGAAGGATCTGGATTTCACATTTAATGTTATAGGATGGTTCTCATGTTTGGTTTTAGAAGCATTGAGATATCACATATGCTATCGGAAGGGTCTCAGGTTTGGAAAGGGAAGGATTTGGATTTCACATGTTATAGGATGGTTGTCAGGTTTGGTTTTAGAAGCATTAAGATATAAAATCTCATGCTATAGGAAGGGTCTCAGGTTTGGAATGGGAAGGAGTTGGATATCACATCTCATGCTAAAGGAAAGGTCTCAGGTTTGGAAGGGGAAGGATTTGTATCTCACATCTCATGTTTTAGGACGGGTCTCAGGTTTCGTATTAAAAGCATTGAGATATCACATCTCTGCTATCAGAAGGGTCTCAGGATTGGATTGGGAAGGAGTTGGATATCCCTTCTCATGCTATAGGAAGGATCTCAGGTTGGAATGGGAAGGAGTTGGATATCACATCTCATGTTATAGGAAGGGTCTCAAGATTGGAATGGGAAGGATTTGGATATTACATCTCATGTTAAAGGAAGGGTCTCAGGTTTTTTATTAGAAACATTGAGATATCACATCTCATGCTATAGGAAGGGTTTGAGGATTGGAATGGGAAGGATTTGGATATCACATCTCATGCTAAAGGAAGGGTCTCAGGTTTGGAAGGGGAAGGATTTGGATATCATATCTCATGTTATAGGATGGGTCCCAGGTTTGGTATTAGAAGCATTGAGATATCACATCTCATGGTATAGGAAGGGTCTCAGGATTGGAATGGGAAGGAGTTGGATATCCCTTCTCATGCTATAGGAAGGGTCTCAGGTTGGAATGGGAAAGAGTTGGATATCACATCTCATTATAGGAAGGGTCTCAGGATTTGACTGGGAAGGATTTGGATATCACATCTCTTGCTATAGGAAGGTCTCAGGTTTGTTATTAGAAACATTGAGATATCACATCTCATGCTATAGGAAGGGTTTCAGGATTGGAATGGGAAGGATTTGGATATCACATCTCATGCTAAAGGAAGGGTCTCAGGTTTGGAAGGGGAAGGATTTGGATATCATATCTCATGTTATAGGACTGGTCCCAGGTTTGGTATTAGAAGCATTGAGATATCACATCTCATGCTATCGGAAGAGTCTCAGGATTGGAATGGGAAGGAGTTGGATATCACGTCTCATGTTATAGGAAGGAACTCAGGATTGAAATGGGAAGGAGTTGGATATCACATCTCATGCCATAGGAAGGATCATCAGGTTTGGTATAAGGATTGAGATATCACATCTCTGCTATCGGAAGGGTCTCAGGATAGGAATGGGAAGGACTTAGATATCACATCTCATACTATAGGGAGGGTCTCAGTTTTGATATTAGAAGCATTGAGATATCATATCTCATGCTATCGGAAGGGTCTCAGGATTGGAATGGGATGGAGTTGGATATCACATCTCAAGCTATCTCAGGATTGGAATGGGAAGGAGTTTGATATCACATCTCAAGCTATAGGAAAGGTCTCAGGTTTGGAAGGGGAAGGATTAGGATCTCACATCTCATGTTTTAGGACGGGTCTCAGGTTTGGTATTAGAAGCATTGAGATATCACATCTCATGGTATAGGAAGGGTCTCAGGATTGGAATGGGAAGGAGTTGGATATCACATCTCAAGCTATCTCAGGATTGGAATGGGAAGGAGTTTGATATCACATCTCAAGCTATAGGAAGGGTCTCAGGTTTGGAAAGGGAAGGATCTGGATTTCACATCTCATGTTATAGGATGGTTCTCATGTTTGGTTTTCGAAGCATTGAGATATCACATCTCATGCTATCGGAAGGGTCTCAGGTTTAGAAAGGGAAGGATTTGGATTTCACATGTTATAGGATGGTTCTCAGGTTTGGTTTTAGAAGCATTAAGATATAACATCTCATGCTATAGGAAGGGCCTCAGGTTTGGAATGGGAAGGAGTTGGATATGACATCTCATGCTAAAGGAAAGGTCTCAGGTTTGGAAGGGGAAGGATTTGGATCTCACAGCTCATGTTTTAGGATGGTTCTCATGTTTGGTTTTAGAAGCATTGAGATATAACATCTCATGCTATAGGAAGAGTCTCAGGATTGGAATGGGAAGGAGTTGGATATCACATCTCATGCTAAAGGAAGGGTCTCAGGTTTGATAGAAGCAAAGGTTTGGAATGGGAAGGAGTTGGATATCACGTCTCATGTTATAGGAAGGGTCTCAGTATTGGAATGGGAAGGAGTTGGATATCACATCTCATGCTAAAGGAAGGGTCTCAGGTTTGGAATGGGAAGGAGTTGGATATCACATCTCATGCTAAAGGAAAGGTCTCAGGTTTGGAAGGGGAAGGATTTGTATCTCACATCTCATGTTTTAGGACGGGTCTCAGGTTTCGTATTAGAAGCATTAAGATATCACATCTCTGCTATCGGAAGGGTCTCAGGATTGGATTGGGAAGGAGTTGGATATCCCTTCTCATGCTATAGGAAGGATCTCAGGTTGGAATGGGAAGGAGTTGGATATCACATCTCATGCTAAAGGAAGGGTCTCAGGTTTGGAAGGGGAAGGATTTGGATATCATATCTCATGCTATATGACTGGTCCCAGGTTTGGTATTAGAAGCATTGAGATATCACATCTCATGCTACAGGAAGAGTCTCAGGATTGGAATGGGAAGGAGTTGGATATCACATCTCATGTTATAGGAAGGGTCTCAGGATTGGAATGGGAAGCAGTTGGATATCACATCTCATGCCATAGGAAGGGTCATCAGGTTTGGTATAAGCATTGAGATATCACATCTCTGCTCTCGGAAGGGTCTCAGGATAGGAATGGGAAGGACTTAGATATCACATCTCATACTATAGGGAGGGTCTCAGTTTTGATATTAGAAGCATTGAGATATCACATCTCATGCTATCGGAAGGGTCTCAGGATTGGAATGGGATGGAGTTGGATATCACATCTCAAGCTATCTCAGGATTGGAATGGGAAGGAGTTTGATATCACATCTCAAGCTATAGGAACGGTCTCAGGTTTGGAAGGGGAAGGATTAGGATCTCACATCTCATGTTTTAGGACGGGTCGCAGGTTTGGTATTAGAAGCATTGAGATATCACATCTCATGGTATAGGAAGGGTCTCAGGATTGGAATGGGAAGGAGTTGGATATCACATCTCAAGCTATCTCAGGATTGGAATGGGAAGTTTGATATCACATCTCAGGCTATAGGAAGGGTCTCAGGATTGGAAACGGAAGGATCTGGATTTCACATTTAATGTTATAGGATGGTTCTCATGTTTGGTTTTAGAAGCATTGAGATATCACATATGCTATCGGAAGGGTCTCAGGTTTGGAAAGGGAAGGATTTGGATTTCACATGTTATAGGATGGTTGTCAGGTTTGGTTTTAGAAGCATTAAGATATAAAATCTCATGCTATAGGAAGGGTCTCAGGTTTGGAATGGGAAGGAGTTGGATATCACATCTCATGCTAAAGGAAAGGTCTCAGGTTTGGAAGGGGAAGGATTTGTATCTCACATCTCATGTTTTAGGACGGGTCTCAGGTTTCGTATTAAAAGCATTGAGATATCACATCTCTGCTATCAGAAGGGTCTCAGGATTGGATTGGGAAGGAGTTGGATATCCCTTCTCATGCTATAGGAAGGATCTCAGGTTGGAATGGGAAGGAGTTGGATATCACATCTCATGTTATAGGAAGGGTCTCAAGATTGGAATGGGAAGGATTTGGATATTACATCTCATGTTAAAGGAAGGGTCTCAGGTTTTTTATTAGAAACATTGAGATATCACATCTCATGCTATAGGAAGGGTTTGAGGATTGGAATGGGAAGGATTTGGATATCACATCTCATGCTAAAGGAAGGGTCTCAGGTTTGGAAGGGGAAGGATTTGGATATCATATCTCATGTTATAGGATGGGTCCCAGGTTTGGTATTAGAAGCATTGAGATATCACATCTCATGGTATAGGAAGGGTCTCAGGATTGGAATGGGAAGGAGTTGGATATCCCTTCTCATGCTATAGGAAGGGTCTCAGGTTGGAATGGGAAAGAGTTGGATATCACATCTCATTATAGGAAGGGTCTCAGGATTTGACTGGGAAGGATTTGGATATCACATCTCTTGCTATAGGAAGGTCTCAGGTTTGTTATTAGAAACATTGAGATATCACATCTCATGCTATAGGAAGGGTTTCAGGATTGGAATGGGAAGGATTTGGATATCACATCTCATGCTAAAGGAAGGGTCTCAGGTTTGGAAGGGGAAGGATTTGGATATCATATCTCATGTTATAGGACTGGTCCCAGGTTTGGTATTAGAAGCATTGAGATACCACATCTCATGCTATAGGAAGAGTCTCAGGATTGGAATGGGAAGGAGTTGGATATCACGTCTCATGTTATAGGAAGGAACTCAGGATTGAAATGGGAAGGAGTTGGATATCACATCTCATGCCATAGGAAGGATCATCAGGTTTGGTATAAGGATTGAGATATCACATCTCTGCTATCGGAAGGGTCTCAGGATAGGAATGGGAAGGACTTAGATATCACATCTCATACTATAGGGAGGGTCTCAGTTTTGATATTAGAAGCATTGAGATATCATATCTCATGCTATCGGAAGGGTCTCAGGATTGGAATGGGATGGAGTTGGATATCACATCTCAAGCTATCTCAGGATTGGAATGGGAAGGAGTTTGATATCACATCTCAAGCTATAGGAAAGGTCTCAGGTTTGGAAGGGGAAGGATTAGGATCTCACATCTCATGTTTTAGGACGGGTCTCAGGTTTGGTATTAGAAGCATTGAGATATCACATCTCATGGTATAGGAAGGGTCTCAGGATTGGAATGGGAAGGAGTTGGATATCACATCTCAAGCTATCTCAGGATTGGAATGGGAAGGAGTTTGATATCACATCTCAAGCTATAGGAAGGGTCTCAGGTTTGGAAAGGGAAGGATCTGGATTTCACATCTCATGTTATAGGATGGTTCTCATGTTTGGTTTTCGAAGCATTAAGATATAACATCTCATGCTATATGAAGGGCCTCAGGTTTGGAATGGGAAGGAGTTGGATATGACATCTCATGCTAAAGGAAAGGTCTCAGGTTTGGAAGGGGAAGGATTTGGATCTCACAGCTCATGTTTTAGGATGGTTCTCATGTTTGGTTTTAGAAGCATTGAGATATAACATCTCATGCTATAGGAAGAGTCTCAGGATTGGAATGGGAAGGAGTTGGATATCACATCTCATGCTAAAGGAAGGGTCTCAGGTTTGATAGAAGCAAAGGTTTGGAATGGGAAGGAGTTGGATATCACGTCTCATGTTATAGGAAGGGTCTCAGTATTGGAATGGGAAGGAGTTGGATATCACATCTCATGCTAAAGGAAGGGTCTCAGGTTTGATAGAAGCAAAGGTTTGGAATGGGAAGGAGTTGGATATCACGTCTCATGTTATAGGAAGGGTCTCAGTATTGGAATGGGAAGGAGTTGGATATCACATCTCATGCTAAAGGAAGGGTCTCAGGTTTGATAGAAGCAAAGGTTTGGAATGGGAAGGAGTTTGATATCACACCTCATGTTATAGGAAGGATCTCAAGTTTGGTATTAGAAGCATTGAAATATCACATCTCATGCTATATGAAGGGTCTCAGGATTGGAATGGGAAGGAGTTGGATATCACATCTCATGCTATAGGAAGGTTCTCAGGTTTGGTATAAGCATTGAGATATCCCATCTCATGCTATAGGAAGGGTCTCAGGATTGGAATCGGAAGGAGTTGTATATGACATCTCATGCCATAGGAAGGGTCACAGGTTTGGTATAAGCATTGAGATATCACATCTCTGCTATAGGAAGGGTCTCAGGTTTGGAAGGGGAAGGATTTGGATATCACATCTCATGTTATAGGACCAGTCTCAGGTTTGGTATTAGAAGCATTGAAATATCAAGTCTCATGGTATAGGACGGGTCTCAGAATCGGAATGGGAAGGAGTTGGATATCACATCTCAAGCTATAGGAAGCGTCTCAGGATTGGAATGGGAAGGAGTTTGATATCACATCTCATGCCATGGTATGGGTCTGAGGTTTTGTAGAGGCATTGGGATATCACATCTCATGCTATCGGAAGGGTATCAGGATTGGATTTGGAAGGAGTTGGATATCCCATCTCATGCTATAGGAAGGGTCTAAGGTTGGAATGGGAAGGAGTTGGATATCACATCTCATGTTATAGGAAGGGTCTCAGGATTGGAATGGGAAGGACTTGGATATAACATCTCATTCTATAGGAAGGCTCTCAGGGTTGGAAGGGGAAGGAGTTGGATATCACATTTCATGTTAGAGGTAGGATCTCAGGTTTGGTATTAGAGGCATTGAGATGTCACATCTCATGCTATCAGAAGGGTCTCAGGATTGGAATGGGAAGGAGTTGGATATCACATCTCATGCTAAAGGGAGGGTCTAAGGTTTGGAAGGGGAAGGATTTGGATATCACATCTCATGTTATAGGAAGGATCTCAGGTTTGGTATTAGAAGCATTGAGATATCACATCTCATGCTATCGGAAGGGTCTCAGGTTTGGTATAAGCATTGAGATATCACATCTCTGCTATCGGAAGGGTCTCAGGATTGGAATGGGAAGGACTTGGATATTACAATTCATGTTATAGGAAAGGTCTCAGGTTTGGTATTAGAAGCATTGAGATATCACATCTCATGCTATAGGAAGGATTTCAGGATTGGAATGGGAAGGACTTGGATATCACATCTCATGTTATTGGAAGGGTCTCAGGTTTGGTATTAGATGCATTGAGATATCACATCTCATGCTATAGGAAGGGTCTCAGGAATGGCATGGGAAGGACTTGGATATCACATCTCATGATAAAGGAAGGGTCTAAGGTTTGGAAGGGGAAGGATTTGGATATCACATCTCATGTTATTGGACCGGTCTCAGGTTTGGTATTAGAAGCATTGAGATATCAAGTCTCATGGTATAGGACGGGAGTTTGATATCACATCTCATGCCATGGTATGGGTCTCAGGTTTTGTAGAAGTATTGGGATATCACATCTCATGGAAGGGTATCAGGATTGGATTTGGAAGGAGTTGGATATCCCATCTCATGCTATAGGAAGGGTCTCAGGTTGGAATGGGAAGGAGTTGGATATCACATCTCATGTTATAGGAAGGATCTCAGGATTGGAATGGGAAGGAGTTGGATATCACATCTCATATTATAGGAAGGATCTCAGGTTTGGTATTAGAAGCATTGAGATATCACATCTCATGCTATAGGAAGGGTCTCAGGATTGGAATGTGAAGGAATTGGATATCACATCTCATGCTAAAGGAAGGGTCTCAGGTTTGGAATGGGAAGGAGTTGGATATGACATCTCTTGTTATAGGGAGGGTCTCAGGATTTGAATGGCAAGGAGTTTGATATCACATCTCATGCCATAGGAAGGGTCTCAGGTTTGGTATAAGCATTGAGATATCACATCTCTGCTATCGGAAGGGTCTCAGGATTGGATTGGGAAGGAGTTGGATATCCCTTCTCATGCTATAGGAAGGGGCTCAGGTTGGAATGGGAAGGAGTTGGATATCACATCTCATGTTATAGGAAGGGTTTCAGGATTGGAATGGGTAGGATTTGGATATCACATCTCTTGCTATAGGAAGGGTCTCAGGTTTGGAAGGGGAAGGATTTGGATATCATATCTCATGTTATAGGACGGGTCCCAGGTTTGGTATTAGAAGCATTGAGATATCACATCTCATGGTATAGGAAGGGTCTCAGGGTTGGAATGGGAAGGAGTTGGATATCACACCTCATCCAATAGGAATGGTCTCAGGTTTGGAATGGGAAGGAATTGGATATCACATCTCATGTTATAGGAAGGATCTCAGGTTTGGTTTTAGAAGCATTGAGATATCACATCTCATGCTATAGGAAGGGTCTCAGGATTGGAATGTGAAGGATTTGGCTATCACATCTCATGCTAAAGGAAGGGTCTCAGGTTTGGTAGAAGCATTAAGATATCACATCTCATGCTATAGGAAGGGTCTCAGGATTTGAATGGCAAGGAGTTGGATATCACATCTCATGCCATAGGAAGGGTCTCAGGTTTGGTATAAGCATTGAGATATCACATCTCTGCTATCAGAAGGGTCTCAGGATTGGATTGGGAAGGAGTTGGATATCCCTTCTCATGCTATAGGAAGGGTGTCAGGTTGGAATGGGAAGGAGTTGGATATCACATCTCATGTTACAGGAAGGGTCTCAGGATTGGAATGGGAAGGATGTGGATATCACATCTCTTGCTATAGGAAGAGTCTCAGGTTTTTTATTAGAAACATTGAGATATCACATCTCATGCTATAGGAAGGGTTTCAGGATTGGAATGGGAAGGATTTGGATATCACATCTCATGCTAAAGGAAGGGTCTCAGGTTTGGAAGGGGAAGGATTTGGATATCATATCTCATGTTATAGGACGGGTCCCAGGTTTGGTATTAGAAGCATTGAGATATCACAGCTCATGGTATAGGAAGGGTCTCAGGGTTGGAATGGGAAGGAGTTGGATATCACACCTTATCCAATAGGAAGGGTCTCAGGCTTGGAATGGGAAGGAATTGGATATCACATCTCATGTTATAGGAAGGATCTCAGGTTTGTATTAGAAGCATTGAGATATCACATCTCATGCTATTGGAAGGGTCTCAGGATTGGAATGTGAAGGATTTGGATATCACATCTCATGCTAAAGGAAGGGTCTCAGGTTTGGTAGAAGCATTAAGATATCACATCTCATGCTATAGGAAGGGTCTCAGGATTTGAATGGCAAGTAGTTGGATATCACATCACATGCCATAGGAAGGGTCTCGGGTTTGGTATAAGCATTGAGATATCACATCTCTGCTATCGGAAGGGTCTCAGGATTGGATTGGGAAGGAGTTGGATATCCCTTCTCATGCTATAGGAAGGGTCTCAGGTTGGAATGGGAAGGATTTGGATATCACATCTCTTGCTATAGGAAGGGTCTCAGGATTGGAATGGGAAGGATTTGGATATCACATCTCATGTCATAGGAAGGATCTCAGGTTTGGTATTAGAAGCATTGATATATCACATCTCATGCTATAGGAATGGTCTCAGGATTGGAATGGGTAGGAGTTGGATATTACATTCTTGCTATAGGAAGGGTCTCATGTTTGGAATGGGAAGGAGTTGGATATCACATATGCTATAGGAAGTGTCTCAGGTTTGGAACGGGAAGGAGTTGGATATCACATCTCATGTTATAGGAAGGGTCTCAGGATTGGAATGGGAAGGAGTTGGATATCACATCTCATGCTATAGGAAGGGTCTCAGATTTGGTATAAGCATTGAGATATCACACCTCATGCTATAGGAAGGGTCTCAGGATTGGAATGGGAAGGAGTTTGATATCACATCTCATGCTATAGGAAGGGTCTCAGATTTGGTATAAGCATTGAGATATCACACCCCATGCTATAGGAAGGGTCTCAGGATTGGTATAAGCATTGAGATATCACATCTCTGCTATCGGAAGGGTCTCAGGATTGGAATGGGAAGGAGTTGGATATCCCATCTCATGTTATAGGAAGGGTCTCAGGTTTGGTATTAGAAGCATTGAGATATCACATCTCATCCAATAGGAAGGGTCTCAGGTTTGGAATGGGAAGGAGTTGGATATCACATCTCATGTTATAGGAAGGATCTCAGGATTGGAATGGGAAGGAGTTGGATATCACATCTCATATTATAGGAAGGATCTCAGGTTTGGTATTAGAAGCATTGAGATATCACATCTCATGCTATAGGAAGGGTCTCAGGATTGGAATGTGAAGGAATTGGATATCACATCTCATGCTAAAGGAAGGGTCTCAGGTTTGGAATGGGAAGGAGTTGGATATGACATCTCTTGTTATAGGGAGGGTCTCAGGATTTGAATGGCAAGGAGTTGGATATCACATCTCATGCCATAGGAAGGGTCTCAGGTTTGGTATAAGCATTGAGATATCACATCTCTGCTATCGGAAGGGTCTCAGGATTGGATTGGGAAGGAGTTGGATATCCCTTCTCATGCTATAGGAAGGGGCTCAGGTTGGAATGGGAAGGAGTTGGATATCACATCTCATGTTATAGGAAGGGTTTCAGGATTGGAATGGGTAGGATTTGGATATCACATCTCTTGCTATAGGAAGGGTCTCAGGTTTGGAAGGGGAAGGATTTGGATATCATATCTCATGTTATAGGACGGGTCCCAGGTTTTGTATTAGAAGCATTGAGATATCACATCTCATGGTATAGGAAGGGTCTCAGGGTTGGAATGGGAAGGAGTTGGATATCACACCTCATCCAATAGGAAGGGTCTCAGGTTTGGAATGGGAAGGAATTGGATATCACATCTCATGTTATAGGAAGGATCTCAGGTTTGGTTTTAGAAGCATTGAGATATCACATCTCATGCTATAGGAAGGGTCTCAGGATTGGAATGTGAAGGATTTGGCTATCACATCTCATGCTAAAGGAAGGGTCTCAGGTTTGGTAGAAGCATTAAGATATCACATCTCATGCTATAGGAAGGGTCTCAGGATTTGAATGGCAAAGAGTTGGATATCACATCTCATGCCATAGGAAGGGTCTCAGGTTTGGTATAAGCATTGAGATATCACATCTCTGCTATCAGAAGGGTCTCAGGATTGGATTGGGAAGGAGTTGGATATCCCTTCTCATGCTATAGGAAGGGTGTCAGGTTGGAATGGGAAGGAGTTGGATATCACATCTCATGTTACAGGAAGGGTCTCAGGATTGGAATGGGAAGGATGTGGATATCACATCTCTTGCTATAGGAAGAGTCTCAGGTTTTTTATTAGAAACATTGAGATATCACATCTCATGCTATAGGAAGGGTTTCAGGATTGGAATGGGAAGGATTTGGATATCACATCTCATGCTAAAGGAAGGGTCTCAGGTTTGGAAGGGGAAGGATTTGGATATCATATCTCATGTTATAGGACGGGTCCCAGGTTTGGTATTAGAAGCATTGAGATATCACATCTCATGGTATAGGAAGGGTCTCAGGGTTGGAATGGGAAGGAGTTGGATATCACACCTTATCCAATAGGAAGGGTCTCAGGTTTGGAATGGGAAGAAATTGGATATCACATCTCATGTTATAGGAAGGATCTCAGGTTTGTATTAGAAGCATTGAGATATCACATCTCATGCTATTGGAAGGGTCTCAGGATTGGAATGTGAAGGATTTGGATATCACATCTCATGCTAAAGGAAGGGTCTCAGGTTTGGTAGAAGCATTAAGATATCACATCTCATGCTATAGGAAGGGTCTCAGGATTTGAATGGCAAGGAGTTGGATATCACATCACATGCCATAGGAAGGGTCTCGGGTTTGGTATAAGCATTGAGATATCACATCTCTGCTATCGGAAGGGTCTCAGGATTGGATTGGGAAGGAGTTGGATATCCCTTCTCATGCTATAGGAAGGGTCTCAGGTTGGAATGGGAAGGATTTGGATATCACATCTCATGTCATAGGAAGGATCTCAGGTTTGGTATTAGAAGCATTGATATATCACATCTCATGCTATAGGAATGGTCTCAGGATTGGAATGGGTAGGAGTTGGATATTACATTCTTGCTATAGGAAGGGTCTCATGTTTGGAATGGGAAGGAGTTGGATATCACATATGCTATAGGAAGTGTCTCAGGTTTGGAACGGGAAGGAGTTGGATATCACATCTCATGCTATAGGAAGGGTCTCAGATTTGGTATAAGCATTGAGATATCACACCTCATGCTATAGGAAGGGTCTCAGGATTGGAATGGGAAGGAGTTTGATATCACATCTCATGCTATAGGAAGGGTCTCAGATTTGGTATAAGCATTGAGATATCACACCTCATGCTATAGGAAGGGTCTCAGGATTGGTATAAGCATTGAGATATCACATCTCTGCTATCGGAAGGGTCTCAGGATTGGAATGGGAAGGAGTTGGATATCCCATCTCATGTTATAGGAAGGGTCTCAGGTTTGGTATTAGAAGCATTGAGATATCACATCTCATCCAATAGGAAGGGTCTCAGGTTTGGAATGGGAAGGAATTGGATATCACATCTCATGTTATAGGAAGGATCTCAGGTTTGGTATTAGAAGCATTGAGATATCACATCTCATGCTATAGGAAGGGTCTCAGGATTGGAATGTGAAGGACTTGGATATCACATCTCATTCTAAAGGAAGGGTCTCAGGTTTGGTAGAAGCATTAAGATATCACATCTCATGCTATAGGAAGGGTCTCAGGATTTGAATGGCAAGGAGTTGGATATCACATCTCATGCCATAGGAAGGGTCTCAGGTTTGGTATAAGCATTGCGATATCAAATCTCTGCTATCGGAAGGGTCTCAGGATTGGATTGGGAAGGAGTTGGATATCACTTCTCATGCTATAGGAAGGGTCTCAGGATTGGAATGGGAAGGATGTGGATATCACATCTCTTGCTATAGGAAGAGTCTCAGGTTCTTTATTAGAAACATTGAGATATCACATCTCATGCTATAGGAAGGGTTTCAGGATTGTAATGGGAAGGATTGGGATATCACATCTCATGCTAAAGGAAGGGTCTCAGGTTTGGAAGGGGAAGGATTTGGATATCATATCTCATGTTATAGGACGGGTCCCAGGTTTGGTATTAGAAGCATTGAGATATCACATCCCATGGTATAGGAAGGGTCTCAGGATTGAAATGGGAGGAGCTGGATATCACATCTCATGCTAAAGGAAGGGTCTCAGGTTTGGAAGGGGAAGGATTTGGATATCACATCTCATGTTATAGGACGGGTCCCAGGTTTGGTATTAGAAGCATTGAGATATCACATCCCATGGTATAGGAAGGTTCTCAGGATTGGAATGGGAGGAGCTGGATATCACATTTCATGCTAAAGGAAGTGTCTCAGGATTGGAATGGGAAGGAGTTGGATATCACATCTCATGCTATAGGAAGGGTTTCAGGTTTGGTAGAAGCATTGAGATATCACATCTCATGCTATAGGAAGAGTCTCAGGTTTTGGATGGGAAGGATTTGGATATCATATCTCATGTTATAGGACGGGTCCCAGGTTTGGTATTAGAAGCATTGAGATATCACATCTCTGCTATCGGAAGGGTCTCAGGATTGGATTGGGAAGGAGTTGGATATCCCTTCTCATGCTATAGGAAGGGTCTCAGGTTGGAATGGGAAGGATTTGGATATCACATCTCTTGCTATAGGAAGGGTCTCAGGATTGGAATGGGAAGGATTTGGATATCACATCTCATGTCATAGGAAGGATCTCAGGTTTGGTATTAGAAGCATTGATATATCACATCTCATGCTATAGGAATGGTCTCAGGATTGGAATGGGTAGGAGTTGGATATTACATTCTTGCTATAAGAAGGGTCTCATGTTTGGAATGGGAAGGAGTTGGATATCACATATGCTATAGGAAGTGTCTCAGGTTTGGAACGGGAAGGAGTTGGATATCACATCTCATGTTATAGGAAGGATCTCAGGATTGGAATGGGAAGGAGTTGGATATCACATCTCATGCTATAGGAAGGGTATAAGCATTGAGATATCACACCTCATGCTATAGGAAGGGTCTCAGGATTGCAATGGGAAGGAGTTTGATATCACATCTCATGCTATAGGAAGGGTCTCAGATTTGGTATAAGCATTGAGATATCACACCTCATGCTATAGGAAGGGTCTCAGGATTGGTATAAGCATTGAGATATCACATCTCTGCTATCGGAAGGGTCTCAGGATTGGAATGGGAAAGAGTTGGATATCCCATCTCATGTTATAGGAAGGGTCTCAGGTTTGGTATTAGAAGCATTGAGATATCACATCTCATCCAATAGGAAGGGTCTCAGGTTTGGAATGGGAAGGAATTGGATATCACATCTCATGTTATAGGAAGGATCTCAGGTTTGGTATTAGAAGCATTGAGATATCACATCTCATGCTATAGGAAGGGTCTCAGGATTGGAATGTGAAGGGCTTGGATATCACATCTCATTCTAAAAGAAGGGTCTCAGGTTTGGTAGAAGCATTAAGATATCACATCTCATGCTATAGGAAGGGTCTCAGGATTTGAATGGCAAGGAGTTGGATATCACATCTCATGCCATAGGAAGGGTCTCAGGTTTGGTATAAGCATTGAGATATCAAATCTCTGCTATCGGAAGGGTCTCAGGATTGGATTGGGAAGGAGTTGGATATCACTTCTCATGCTATAGGAAGGGTGTCAGGTTGGAATGGGAAGGAGTTGGATATCACATCTCATGTTACAGGAAGGGTCTCAGGATTGGAATGGGAAGGATGTGGATATCACATCTCTTGCTATAGGAAGAGTCTCAGGTTCTTTATTAGAAACATTGAGATATCACATCTCATGCTATAGGAAGGGTTTCAGGATTGTAATGGGAAGGATTTGGATATCACATCTCATGCTAAAGGAAGGGTCTCAGGTTTGGAAGGGGAAGGATTTGGATATCATATCTCATGTTATAGGACGGGTCCCAGGTTTGGTATTAGAAGCATTGAGATATCACATCCCATGGTATAGGAAGGGTCTCAGGATTGGAATGGGAGGAGCTGGATATCACATCTCATGCTAAAGGAAGGGTCTCAGGTTTGGAAGGGGAAGGATTTGGATATCACATCTCATGTTATAGGACGGGTCTCAGGTTTGCTATTAGAAGCATTGAGATATCACATCTCATGCTATAGGAAGTGTCTCAGGATTGGAATGGGAAGGAGTTGGATATCACATCTCATGCTATAGGAAGGGTTTCAGGTTTGGTAGAAGCATTGAGATATCACATCTCATGCTATAGGAAGAGTCTCAGGTTTTGGATGGGAAGGATTTGGATATCATATCTCATGTTATAGGACGGGTCCCAGGTTTGGTATTGGAAGCATTGAGATATCACATCTCTGCTATCGGAAGGGTCTCAGGATTGGATTGGGGAGGAGTTGGATATCCCTTCTCATGCTATAGGAAGGGTCTCAGGTTGGAATGGGAAGGATTTGGATATCACATCTCTTGCTATAGGAAGGGTCTCAGGATTGGAATGGGAAGGATTTGGATATCACATCTCATGTCATAGGAAGGATCTCAGGTTTGGTATTAGAAGCATTGATATATCACATCTCATGCTATAGGAATGGTCTCAGGATTGGAATGGGTAGGAGTTGGATATTACATTCTTGCTATAGGAAGGGTCTCAGGATTGGAATGTGAAGGAATTGGATATCACATCTCATGCTAAAGGAAGGGTCTCAGGTTTGGAATGGGAAGGAGTTGGATATGACATCTCTTGTTATAGGGAGGGTCTCAGGATTTGAATGGCAAGGAGTTGGATATCACATCTCATGCCATAGGAAGGGTCTCAGGTTTGGTATAAGCATTGGGATATCACACCTCATGCTATAGGAAGGGTCTCAGGATTGGAATGGGAAGGAGTTGGATATCTCATCTCATGCTATAGGAAGGGTCTCAGATTTGGTATAAGCATTGAGATATCACACCTCATGCTATAGGAAGGGTCTCAGGATTGGTATAAGCATTGAGATATCACATCTCTGATATCGGAAGGGTCTCAGGATTGGAATGGGAAGGAGTTGGATATCCCATCTCATGTTATAGGAAGGGTCTCAGGTTTGGTATTAGAAGCATTGAGATATCACATCTCATGCTATAGGAAGGGTCTCAGGAATGGAATGGGAAGGACTTGGATGTCACATCTCATGCTCTAGGGAGGGTCTCAAGTTTGATATTAGAAGCATTGAGATAACAAATCTCATGATATCGGAAGGGTCTCAGGATTGGAATGGGAAGGAGTTGGATATCACATCTCATGATGAAGGACGGGTCTAAGGTTTGGAATGGGAAGGACTTGGATGTCACATCTCATGCTCTAGGGAGGGTCTCAAGTTTGATATTAGAAGCATTGAGATAACAAATCTCATGATATCGGAAGGGTCTCAGGATTGGAATGGGGAGGAGTTGGATATCACATCTCATGTTATAGGAAAGATCTCAGGTTTGGTATTAGAAGCAGTGAGACATCACATCTCATGTTATAGGAAGGGTCTCATGATTGGAATGGGAAGAAGTTGGATATCACATCTCATGCTATAGGAAGGGTCTCAGCTTTGGTATAAGCATTGAGATATCACATCTCATGCTATAGGAAGGGTCTCAGGTTTGGAATGGGAAGGAGTTGTATATGACATCTCATACCATAGGAAGGGTCTCAGGTTTGGTATAAGCATTGAGATATCACATCACATGCTATAGGAAGGGTCTCAGGATTGGAATGGGAAGGACTTGGATATCACATCTCATGCTATAGGCAGGGTCTCAGGTTTGGAAGGGGGAGGATTTGGATATCACATCTCATGTTTTAGGAAGGATCTCAGGTTTGGTATTAGAAGCATTGAGATATCACATCTCATGCTATCGGAAGTATCTCAGGTTTGGTATTAGAGGCATTGAGATATCACATCTCATGCTATCATAAGGGTCTCAGGATTGGAATGGGAAGGAGTTGGATATCACATCTCATGCTAAAGGGAGGGTCTCAGGTTTGGAAGGGGAAGGATTTGGATATCACATCACATGTTATAGGAAGGATCTCAGGTTTGGTATTAGAAGCATTGAGATATCACATCTCATGCTATCGGAAGGGTCTCAGGATTGGAATGGGAAGGAGTTGGATATCACATCTCATGCTATAGGAAGGGTCTCAGGTTGGAATGGGAAGGATTTGGATATCACATCTCTTGCTATAGGAAGGGTCTCAGGATTGGAATGGGAAGGATTTGGATATCACATCTCATGTCATAGGAAGGATCTCAGGTTTGGTATTAGAAGCATTGATATATCACATCTCATGCTATAGGAATGGTCTCAGGATTGGAATGGGTAGGAGTTGGATATTACATTCTTGCTATAAGAAGGGTCTCATGTTTGGAATGGGAAGGAGTTGGATATCACATATGCTATAGGAAGTGTCTCAGGTTTGGAACGGGAAGGAGTTGGATATCACATCTCATGTTATAGGAAGGATCTCAGGATTGGAATGGGAAGGAGTTGGATATCACATCTCATGCTATAGGAAGGGTATAAGCATTGAGATATCACACCTCATGCTATAGGAAGGGTCTCAGGATTGGAATGGGAAGGAGTTTGATATCACATCTCATGCTATAGGAAGGGTCTCAGATTTGGTATAAGCATTGAGATATCACACCTCATGCTATAGGAAGGGTCTCAGGATTGGTATAAGCATTGAGATATCACATCTCTGCTATCGGAAGGGTCTCAGGATTGGAATGGGAAAGAGTTGGATATCCCATCTCATGTTATAGGAAGGGTCTCAGGTTTGGTATTAGAAGCATTGAGATATCACATCTCATCCAATAGGAAGGGTCTCAGGTTTGGAATGGGAAGGAATTGGATATCACATCTCATGTTATAGGAAGGATCTCAGGTTTGGTATTAGAAGCATTGAGATATCACATCTCATGCTATAGGAAGGGTCTCAGGATTGGAATGTGAAGGGCTTGGATATCACATCTCATTCTAAAAGAAGGGTCTCAGGTTTGGTAGAAGCATTAAGATATCACATCTCATGCTATAGGAAGGGTCTCAGGATTTGAATGGCAAGGAGTTGGATATCACATCTCATGCCATAGGAAGGGTCTCAGGTTTGGTATAAGCATTGAGATATCAAATCTCTGCTATCGGAAGGGTCTCAGGATTGGATTGGGAAGGAGTTGGATATCACTTCTCATGCTATAGGAAGGGTGTCAGGTTGGAATGGGAAGGAGTTGGATATCACATCTCATGTTACAGGAAGGGTCTCAGGATTGGAATGGGAAGGATGTGGATATCACATCTCTTGCTATAGGAAGAGTCTCAGGTTCTTTATTAGAAACATTGAGATATCACATCTCATGCTATAGGAAGGGTTTCAGGATTGTAATGGGAAGGATTTGGATATCACATCTCATGCTAAAGGAAGGGTCTCAGGTTTGGAAGGGGAAGGATTTGGATATCATATCTCATGTTATAGGACGGGTCCCAGGTTTGGTATTAGAAGCATTGAGATATCACATCCCATGGTATAGGAAGGGTCTCAGGATTGGAATGGGAGGAGCTGGATATCACATCTCATGCTAAAGGAAGGGTCTCAGGTTTGGAAGGGGAAGGATTTGGATATCACATCTCATGTTATAGGACGGGTCTCAGGTTTGCTATTAGAAGCATTGAGATATCACATCTCATGCTATAGGAAGTGTCTCAGGATTGGAATGGGAAGGAGTTGGATATCACATCTCATGCTATAGGAAGGGTTTCAGGTTTGGTAGAAGCATTGAGATATCACATCTCATGCTATAGGAAGAGTCTCAGGTTTTGGATGGGAAGGATTTGGATATCATATCTCATGTTATAGGACGGGTCCCAGGTTTGGTATTGGAAGCATTGAGATATCACATCTCTGCTATCGGAAGGGTCTCAGGATTGGATTGGGGAGGAGTTGGATATCCCTTCTCATGCTATAGGAAGGGTCTCAGGTTGGAATGGGAAGGATTTGGATATCACATCTCTTGCTATAGGAAGGGTCTCAGGATTGGAATGGGAAGGATTTGGATATCACATCTCATGTCATAGGAAGGATCTCAGGTTTGGTATTAGAAGCATTGATATATCACATCTCATGCTATAGGAATGGTCTCAGGATTGGAATGGGTAGGAGTTGGATATTACATTCTTGCTATAGGAAGGGTCTCAGGATTGGAATGTGAAGGAATTGGATATCACATCTCATGCTAAAGGAAGGGTCTCAGGTTTGGAATGGGAAGGAGTTGGATATGACATCTCTTGTTATAGGGAGGGTCTCAGGATTTGAATGGCAAGGAGTTGGATATCACATCTCATGCCATAGGAAGGGTCTCAGGTTTGGTATAAGCATTGGGATATCACACCTCATGCTATAGGAAGGGTCTCAGGATTGGAATGGGAAGGAGTTGGATATCACATCTCATGCTATAGGAAGGGTCTCAGATTTGGTATAAGCATTGAGATATCACACCTCATGCTATAGGAAGGGTCTCAGGATTGGTATAAGCATTGAGATATCACATCTCTGATATCGGAAGGGTCTCAGGATTGGAATGGGAAGGAGTTGGATATCCCATCTCATGTTATAGGAAGGGTCTCAGGTTTGGTATTAGAAGCATTGAGATATCACATCTCATGCTATAGGAAGGGTCTCAGGAATGGAATGGGAAGGACTTGGATGTCACATCTCATGCTCTAGGGAGGGTCTCAAGTTTGATATTAGAAGCATTGAGATAACAAATCTCATGATATCGGAAGGGTCTCAGGATTGGAATGGGAAGGAGTTGGATATCACATCTCATGATGAAGGACGGGTCTAAGGTTTGGAATGGGAAGGACTTGGATGTCACATCTCATGCTCTAGGGAGGGTCTCAAGTTTGATATTAGAAGCATTGAGATAACAAATCTCATGATATCGGAAGGGTCTCAGGATTGGAATGGGGAGGAGTTGGATATCACATCTCATGTTATAGGAAAGATCTCAGGTTTGGTATTAGAAGCAGTGAGACATCACATCTCATGTTATAGGAAGGGTCTCATGATTGGAATGGGAAGAAGTTGGATATCACATCTCATGCTATAGGAAGGGTCTCAGCTTTGGTATAAGCATTGAGATATCACATCTCATGCTATAGGAAGGGTCTCAGGTTTGGAATGGGAAGGAGTTGTATATGACATCTCATACCATAGGAAGGGTCTCAGGTTTGGTATAAGCATTGAGATATCACATCACATGCTATAGGAAGGGTCTCAGGATTGGAATGGGAAGGACTTGGATATCACATCTCATGCTATAGGCAGGGTCTCAGGTTTGGAAGGGGGAGGATTTGGATATCACATCTCATGTTTTAGGAAGGATCTCAGGTTTGGTATTAGAAGCATTGAGATATCACATCTCATGCTATCGGAAGTATCTCAGGTTTGGTATTAGAGGCATTGAGATATCACATCTCATGCTATCATAAGGGTCTCAGGATTGGAATGGGAAGGAGTTGGATATCACATCTCATGCTAAAGGGAGGGTCTCAGGTTTGGAAGGGGAAGGATTTGGATATCACATCACATGTTATAGGAAGGATCTCAGGTTTGGTATTAGAAGCATTGAGATATCACATCTCATGCTATCGGAAGGGTCTCAGGATTGGAATGGGAAGGAGTTGGATATCACATCTCATGCTATAGGAAGGGTCTCAGGTTGGAATGGGAAGGATTTGGATATCACATCTCTTGCTATAGGAAGGGTCTCAGGATTGGAATGGGAAGGATTTGGATATCACATCTCATGTCATAGGAAGGATCTCAGGTTTGGTATTAGAAGCATTGATATATCACATCTCATGCTATAGGAATGGTCTCAGGATTGGAATGGGTAGGAGTTGGATATTACATTCTTGCTATAGGAAGGGTCTCAGGATTGGAATGTGAAGGAATTGGATATCACATCTCATGCTAAAGGAAGGGTCTCAGGTTTGGAATGGGAAGGAGTTGGATATGACATCTCTTGTTATAGGGAGGGTCTCAGGATTTGAATGGCAAGGAGTTGGATATCACATCTCATGCCATAGGAAGGGTCTCAGGTTTGGTATAAGCATTGGGATATCACACCTCATGCTATAGGAAGGGTCTCAGGATTGGAATGGGAAGGATTTGGATATCATATCTCATGTTATAGGACGGGTCCCAGGTTTGGTATTAGAAGCATTGAGATATCACATCCCATGGTATAGGAAGGGTCTCAGGATTGGAATGGGAGGAGCTGGATATCACATCTCATGCTAAAGGAAGGGTCTCAGGTTTGGAAGGGGAAGGATTTGGATATCACATCTCATGTTATAGGACGGGTCTCAGGTTTGCTATTAGAAGCATTGAGATATCACATCTCATGCTATAGGAAGTGTCTCAGGATTGGAATGGGAAGGAGTTGGATATCACATCTCATGCTATAGGAAGGGTTTCAGGTTTGGTAGAAGCATTGAGATATCACATCTCATGCTATAGGAAGAGTCTCAGGTTTTGGATGGGAAGGATTTGGATATCATATCTCATGTTATAGGACGGGTCCCAGGTTTGGTATTAGAAGCATTGAGATATCACATCTCTGCTATCGGAAGGGTCTCAGGATTGGATTGGGAAGGAGTTGGATATCCCTTCTCATGCTATAGGAAGGGTCTCAGGTTGGAATGGGAAGGATTTGGATATCACATCTCTTGCTATAGGAAGGGTCTCAGGATTGGAATGGGAAGGATTTGGATATCACATCTCATGTCATAGGAAGGATCTCAGGTTTGGTATTAGAAGCATTGATATATCACATCTCATGCTATAGGAATGGTCTCAGGATTGGAATGGGTAGGAGTTGGATATTACATTCTTGCTATAGGAAGGGTCTCAGGATTGGAATGTGAAGGAATTGGATATCACATCTCATGCTAAAGGAAGGGTCTCAGGTTTGGAATGGGAAGGAGTTGGATATGACATCTCTTGTTATAGGGAGGGTCTCAGGATTTGAATGGCAAGGAGTTGGATATCACATCTCATGCCATAGGAAGGGTCTCAGGTTTGGTATAAGCATTGGGATATCACACCTCATGCCATAGGAAGGGTCTCAGGATTGGAATGGGAAGGAGTTGGATATCACATCTCATGCTATAGGAAGGGTCTCAGATTTGGTATAAGCATTGAGATATCACACCTCATGCTATAGGAAGGGTCTCAGGATTGGTATAAGCATTGAGATATCACATCTCTGCTATCGGAAGGGTCTCAGGATTGGAATGGGAAGGAGTTGGATATCCCATCTCATGTTATAGGAAGGGTCTCAGGTTTGGTATTAGAAGCATTGAGATATCACATCTCATGCTATAGGAAGCTTCTCAGGAATGGAATGGGAAGGACTTGGATGTCACATCTCATGCTCTAGGGAGGGTCTCAAGTTTGATATTAGAAGCATTGAGATAACAAATCTCATGATATCGGAAGGGTCTCAGGATTGGAATGGGAAGGAGTTGGATATCACATCTCATGATGAAGGACAGGTCTAAGGTTTGGAATGGGAAGGACTTGGATGTCACATCTCATGCTCTAGGGAGGGTCTCAAGTTTGATATTAGAAGCATTGAGATAACAAATCTCATGATATCGGAAGGGTCTCAGGATTGGAATGGGGAGGAGTTGGATATCACATCTCATGTTATAGGAAAGATCTCAGGTTTGGTATTAGAAGCAGTGAGACATCACATCTCATGTTATAGGAAGGGTCTCATGATTGGAATGGGAAGAAGTTGGATATCACATCTCATGCTATAGGAAGGGTCTCAGCTTTGGTATAAGCATTGAGATATCACATCTCATGCTATAGGAAGGGTCTCAGGTTTGGAATGGGAAGGAGTTGTATATGACATCTCATACCATAGGAAGGGTCTCAGGTTTGGTATAAGCATTGAGATATCACATCACATGCTATAGGAAGGGTCTCAGGATTGGAATGGCAAGGACTTGGATATCACATCTCATGCTATAGGCAGGGTCTCAGGTTTGGAAGGGGGAGGATTTGGATATCACATCTCATGTTTTAGGAAGGATCTCAGGTTTGGTATTAGAAGCATTGAGATATCACATCTCATGCTATCGGAAGTATCTCAGGTTTGGTATTAGAGGCATTGAGATATCACATCTCATGCTATCATAAGGGTCTCAGGATTGGAATGGGAAGGAGTTGGATATCACATCTCATGCTAAAGGGAGGGTCTCAGGTTTGGAAGGGGAAGGATTTGGATATCACATCACATGTTATAGGAAGGATCTCAGGTTTGGTATTAGAAGCATTGAGATATCACATCTCATGCTATCGGAAGGGTCTCAGGATTGGAATGGGAAGGAGTTGGATATCACATCTCATGCTATAGGAAGGGTCTCAGGTTGGAATGGGAAGGATTTGGATATCACATCTCTTGCTATAGGAAGGGTCTCAGGATTGGAATGGGAAGGATTTGGATATCACATCTCATGTCATAGGAAGGATCTCAGGTTTGGTATTAGAAGCATTGATATATCACATCTCATGCTATAGGAATGGTCTCAGGATTGGAATGGGTAGGAGTTGGATATTACATTCTTGCTAAAGGAAGGGTCTCAGGTTTGGAATGGGAAGGAGTTGGATATGACATCTCTTGTTATAGGGAGGGTCTCAGGATTTGAATGGCAAGGAGTTGGATATCACATCTCATGCCATAGGAAGGGTCTCAGGTTTGGTATAAGCATTGGGATATCACACCTCATGCTATAGGAAGGGTCTCAGGATTGGAATGGGAAGGAGTTGGATATCACATCTCATGCTATAGGAAGGGTCTCAGATTTGGTATAAGCATTGAGATATCACACCTCATGCTATAGGAAGGGTCTCAGGAATGGAATGGGAAGGACTTGGATGTCACATCTCATGCTCTAGGGAGGGTCTCAAGTTTGATATTAGAAGCATTGAGATAACAAATCTCATGATATCGGAAGGGTCTCAGGATTGGAATGGGAAGGAGTTGGATATCACATCTCATGATGAAGGACGGGTCTAAGGTTTGGAAGGGGAAGGATTTGGATATCACACCTCATGTTATAGGACGTGTCTCAGGTTTGGTATTAGAAGCATTGAGATATCAAGTCTCATGGTATAGGAAGGGTCTCAGAATTGGAATGGGAAGGAGTTGGATATCACATCTTAAGCTATAGGAAGGGTCTCAGGATTGGAATGGGAAGGAGTTTGATATCACATCTCATGCCATAGTATGGGTCTCAGGTTTGGTAGAAGCATTAGGATATCACATCTCATGCTATCGGAAGGGTATCAGGATTGGATTTGGAAGGAGTTGGATATCCCATTTCATGCTATAGGAAGGGTCT
This sequence comes from Ambystoma mexicanum, assembly GCF_040938575.1. NCBI lineage: Eukaryota > Metazoa > Chordata > Amphibia > Caudata > Ambystomatidae > Ambystoma > Ambystoma mexicanum. The sequence continues at coordinate 505,735,686 of NC_090931.1, read as the reverse complement.
CAGGTTGGAATGGGAAGGAGTTGGATATCACATCTCATGTTATAGGAAGGGTCTCAGGATTGGAATGGGAAGGACGTGGATATCATATCTCATGCTATAGGAAGGCTCTCAGGTTTGGAAGGGGAAGGGGTTGGATATCACATTTCATGTTAGAGGAAGGATCTCAGGTTTGGTATTAGAGGCATTGAGATATCACATCTCATGCTATAGGAAGGGTCTCAGGATTGGAATGGGAAGGAGTTGGATATCACATCTCGAGCTATAGGAAGGTTCTCAGGTTTGGTATAAGCATTGAGATATCACATCTCATGCTATAGGAAGGGTCTCAGGATTGGAATGGGGAGGAGTTGGATATCACATCTCATGTTATAGGAAAGATCTCAGGTTTGGTATTAGAAGCAGTGAGACATCACATCTCATGTTATAGGAAGGGTCTCATGATTGGAATGGGAAGAAGTTGGATATCACATCTCATGCTATCGGAAGGGTCTCAGCTTTGGTATAAGCATTGAGATATCACATCTCATGCTATAGGAAGGGTCTCAGGTTTGGAATGGGAAGGAGTTGTATATGACATCTCATACCATAGGAAGGGTCTCAGGTTTGGTATAAGCATTGAGATATCACATCACATGCTATAGGAAGGGTTTCAGGATTGGAATGGGAAGGACTTGGATATCACATCTCATGCTATAGGCAGGGTCTCAGGTTTGGAAGGGGGAGGATTTGGATATCACATCTCATGTTTTAGGAAGGGTCTCAGGTTTGGTATTAGAAGCATTGAGATATCACATCACATGTTATAGGAAGGATCTCAGGTTTGGTATTAGAAGCATTGAGATATCACATCTCATGCTATCGGAAGGGTCTCAGGATTGGAATGGGAAGGAGTTGCATATCACATCTCATGCTATAGGAAGGGTCTCAGGTTTGGAACGGGAAGGAGTTGTATATCACATCTCATGTTATAGGAAGAGTCTCAGGTTTGGTATAAGCATTGAGATATCACATCTCTGCAATCGGAAGTGTCTCAGGATTGGGATGGGAAGGAGTTGGATATCACATCTCATGCTATAGGAAGGGTCTCAGGTTTGGAACGGGAAGGAGTTGGATATCCCATCTCATGTTATAAGACTGGTCTCAGGTTTGGTATTAGAAGCATTGAGATATCACATCACATGCTGTAGGAAGGGTCTCAGGTTTGGAATGGGAAGGAATTGGATATCACATCTCATGTCATAGGAAGGATCTCAGGTTTGGTATTAGAAGCATTGAGATATCACATCTCATGCTATAGGAATGGTCTCAGGATTGGAATGGGAAGGAGTTGGATATTACATTCTTGCTATAGGAAGGGTCTCATGTTTGGAATGGGAAGGAGTTGGATATCACATATGCTATAGGAAGGATCTCAGGTTTGGTATAAGCATTGAGATATCACATATCTGCTATCGGAAGTGTCTCATGTTGGAATGGGAAGGAGTTGGATATCACATCTCATGTTATAGGAAGGGTCTCAGGATTGGAATGGGAAGGACTTGGATATCATATCTCATGCTATAGGAAGGCTCTCAGGTTTGGAAGGGGAAGGAGTTGGATATCATATTTCATGTTAGAGGAAGGATCTTAGGTTTGGTACTAGAGGCATTGAGATATCACATCTCATGCTATAGGAAGGGTCTCAGGATTGGAATGGGGAGGAGTTGGATATCACATCTTAAGCTATAGGAAGGGTCTCAGTTTTGGTATAAGCATTGAGATATCACATCTCATGCTATAGGAAGGGTCTCAGGATTGGAATGGGAAGGAGTTGGATATCACATCTCATGTTATAGGAAAGATCTCAGGTTTGGTATTAGAAGCATTGAGACATCACATCTCATGTTATAGGAAGGGTCTCAGGATTGGAATGGGAAGAAGTTGGATATCACATCTCATGCTATAGGAAGGGTCTCAGGTTTGGTATAAGCATTGAGATATCACATCTCATGCTATAGGAAGGGTCTCATGATTGGAATGGGAAGGAGTTGTATATGACATCTCATGCCATAGGAAGGGTCTCAGGTTTGGTATAAGCATTGAGATATCACATCTCATGCTATAGGAAGGGTCTCAGGTTTGGAATGGGAAGGAGTTGGATATCACATCTCATGTTATAGGAAAGATCTCAGGTTTGCTATTAGAGGCATTGAGACATCAAATCTCATGTTATAGGAAGGGTCTCAGGATTGTAATGGGAAGAAGTTGGATATCACATCTCATGCTATAGGAAGGGTCTCAGGTTTGGTATAAGCATTGAGCTATCACATCTCATGCTATAGGACGGGTCTCAGGATTAGAATGGAAGGGAGTTGTATATGACATCTCATGCCATAGGAAGGGTCCCAGGTTTGGTATAAGCATTGAGATATCACATCACATGCTATAGGAAGGGTCTCAGGATTGGAATGGTAAGGACTTGGATATCACATCTCATGCTATAGGCAGGGTCTCAGGTTTGGACAGGGAAGGAGTTGGATATTACATTTCATGTTAGAGGTACGATCTCATGTTTGGTATTAGAGGCATTGAGATATCACATCTCATGCTATATGAAGGGTCTCAGGATTGGAATGGGAAGGAGTTGGATATCACATCTCATGTTATAGGAAGGATCTCAGGTTTGGTATTAGAAGCATTGAGATATCACATCTCATGCTATCGGAAGGGTCTCAGGATTGGAATGGGAAGGAGTTGGATATCACATCTGATGCTATAGGAAGGATCTCAGGTTTGGAACGGGAAGGAGTTGGATATCACATCTCATGTTATAGGAAGAGTCTCAGGTTTGGTATAAGGATTGAGATATCACATCTCTGCAATCGGAAGTGTCTCAGGATTGGGATGGGAAGGAGTTGGATATCACATCTCATGCTATAGGAAGGGTCTCAGGTTTGGAACGGGAAGGAGTTGGATATCCCATCTCATGTTATGAGACTGGTCTCAGGTTTGGTATTAGAAGCATTGAGATATCACATCGCATGCTATAGGAAGGGTCTCATGTTTGGAATGGGAAGGAGTTGGATATCACATATGCTATAGGAAGGGTCTCAGGTTTGGTATAAGCATTGAGATATCACATCTCTGCTATCGGAAGTGTCTCAGGATTGGAATGGGAAGGAGTTGGATATCCCATCTCATGTTATAGGACGGGTCTCAGGTTTGTTATTAGAATCATTGAGATATCATATTGCATGCTGTAGAAGGGTATAAGGATTGGAATGGGAAGCACTTGGATATCACATCTCATGCTATAGGTAGGCTCTCAGGTTTGGAAAGGGAAGGAGTTGGATATCACATTTCATGTTAGAGGAAGGATCTCAGGTTTGGTATTAGAGGCATTGAAATATCACAACTCCTGCTATAGGAAGGGTCTCAGGATTGGAATGGGAAGGAGTTGGATATCACATCTCATGCTATAGGAAGGGTCTCAGGTTTGGTATAAGCATTGAGATATCACATCTCATGCTATAGGAAGGGTCTCAGGATTGCAATGGGAAGGAGTTGGATATCACATCTCATGTTATAGGAAGGATCTCAGGTTTGGTATTAGAAGCATTGAGACATCACATCTCATGCTATAGGAAGGGTCTCAGGATTGGAATGGGAATGAGTTGGATATCACATCTCATGCTATAGGAAGGGTCCCAGGTTTGGTATAAACATTGAGATATCACATCTCATGCTATAGGAAGGGTCTCAGGATTGGAATGGGAAGGAGTTGGATATCACATCTCATGCTATAGGAAGGGTCTCAGGTTTGGTATAAACATTGAGATATCACATCTCATGCCATAGGAAGGGTCTCAGGTTTGGTATAAGCATTGAGATATCACACCTCTGCTATTGGAAGGGTCTCAGGATTGGAATGGGAAGGAGTTGGATATCCCATCTCATGTTATAGGAAGAGTCTCAGGTTTGGTATTAGAAGCATTGAGATATCACATCTCATGCTATAGGAAGTGTCTCAGGATTGGAATGGGAAGGACTTGGATATCACATCTCATGCTATAGGGAGGGTCTCAAGTTTGATATTAGAAGCATTGAGATATCACATCTCATGCTATAGGAAGGGTCTCAGGATTGGAATGGGAAGGAGTTGGATATCACATCTCATGCTATAGGAAGGGTCTCAGGTTTGGTATAAGCAGTGAGATATCACATCTCATGCTATAGGAAGTGTCTCAGGATTGGAATGGGAAGGAGTTGGATATCACAAATCATGTTATAGGAAGGATTTCAGGTTTGGTATAAGCATTGAGATATCACATCTCCACTATCGGAAGGGTGTCAGGATTGGAATGGGAAGGAGTTGGATATTCCCATCTCATGTTATAGGAAGGTTCTCAGGTTTGGTATTAGAAGCATTGAGATATCACATCTTATGCTATAGGAAGGGACTCAAGTTTGATATTAGAAGCATTGAGATATCACATCTCATGCTATAGGAAGTGTCTCTCGATTGGAATGGGAAGGACTTGGATATAACATCTCATGCTATAGGCAGGGTCTCAAGTTTGATATTAGAAGCATTGAGATATCACATCTCATGATATCGGAAGGGTCTCAGGATTGGAATGGGAAGGAGTTGGATATCACATCTCATGGTAAAGGAAGGGTCTAAGGTTTGGAAGGGGAAGGATTTGGATATCACATCTCATGTTATAGGACGGGTCTCAGGTTTGGTATTAGAAGCATTGAGATATCAAGTCTCATGGTATAGGAAGGGTCTCAGAATTGGAATGGGAAGGAGTTGGATATCACATCTCAAGCTATAGGAAGGGTCTCAGGATTGGAATGGGAAGGAGTTTGATATCACATCTTGGAACAGGATAACCTCTGGACGAGCCAGACCAATCAAGGTAGCGATCGCGGCGGTCAAGACTAGGTCTCAAGAGGGGTGAGGGTGACTGAAGGAGTTGGACATCACATCTCATGTTATAGGATGGATCTCAGGATTGGAATGGGAAGGACTTGGATATCACATCTCATGCTGTAGGAAGGCTCTCAGGTTTGGAAAGGGAAGGAGTTGGATATCACATTTCATGTTAGAGGTAGGATGTGATATCCAAATCCTTCCCCTTCCAATCCTGAGACCCATCTGATAGCATGAGATGTGATATCTCAATGCCTCTAATACCAAACCTGAGATCCTACCTCTAACATGAAATGTGATATCCAACTCCTTCCCCTTCCAACCCTGAGAGCCTTCCTATAGAATGAGATGTTATATCCAAGTCCTTCCCATTCCAATCCTGAGACCCTTCCTATAACATGAGATGTGATATCCAACTCCTTCCCATTCCAACCTTAGACCCTTCCTATAGCATGAGATGTGATATCTCAATGCCTCTAATACCAAACCTGAGATCCTACCTCTAACATGAAATGTGATATCCAACTCCTTCCCCTTCCAACCCTGAGAGCCTTCCTATAGAATGAGATGTTATATCCAAGTCCTTCCCATTCCAATCCTGAGACCCTTCCTATAACATGAGATGTGATATCTAACTCCTTCCCATTCCAACCTTAGACCCTTCCTATAGCATGAGATGGGATATCCAACTCCTTTCAAATCCAATCCTGATACCCTTCCGATAGCATGAGATGTGATATCCAAATCCTTCCCCTTCCAAACCTTAGACCCTTCCTATAGCATGAGATGTGATATCTCAATGCTTCTAATACCAAACCTGAGACCCTTCCGATAACGAGATGGGATATCCAACTCCTTCCCATTCCAATCCTGAGACCCTTCCTATAGCAGAGATGTGATATCTCGATGCTTATACCAAACCTGTGACCCTTCCTATGGCATGAGATGTCATATACAACTCCTTCCGATTCCAATCCTGAGACCCTTCCTATAGCATGAGATGGGATATCTCAATGCTTATACCAAACCTGAGACCTTTCCTATAGCATGAGATGTGATATCCAACTCCTTCCCATTCCAATCCTGAGACCCTTCATATAGCATGAGATGTGATATCTCAATGCTTCTAATACCAAACCTGAGATCCTTCCTATAACATGAGATGTGATATCAAACTCCTTCCCATTCCAAACCTTTGCTTCTATCAAACCTGAGACCCTTCCTTTAGCATGAGATGTGATATCCAACTCCTTCCCATTCCAATCCTGAGACCCTTCCTATAACATGAGACGTGATATCCAACTCCTTCCCATTCCAATCCTGAGACTCTTCCTATAGCATGAGATGTGATATCTCAATGCTTCTAAAACCAAACATGAGAACCATCCTATAACATGAGATGTGAAATCCAAATCATTCCCTTTCCAAACCTGAGACCCTTCCTATAGTTTCAGATGTGATATCAAACTCCTTCCCATTCAATGTGATATACAACTCCTTCCCATTCCAATCCTGAGACCCTTCCTATACCATGAGATGTGATATCTCAATGATTCTAATACCAAACCTGAGACCCGTCGTAAAACATGAGATGTGAGATCCAAATCCTTCCCCTTCCAAACCTGAGACCTTTCCTTTAGCATGAGATGTGATATCCAACTCCTTCCCTTTCTAAACCTGAGACCCTTCCGATGGCATGAGATGTGATATCTCAATGCTTCGAAAACCAAACATGAGAACCATCCTATAACATGAGATGTGAAATCCAGATCCTTCCCTTTCCAAACCTGAGACCCTTCCTATAGCTTGAGATGTGATATCAAACTCCTTCCCATTCCAATCCTGAGATAGCTTGAGATGTGTTATCCAACTCCTTCCCATTCCAATCCTGAGACCCTTCCTATACCATGAGATGTGATATCTCAATGCTTCTAATACCAAACCTGAGACCCGTCCTAAAACATGAGATGTGAGATCCTAATCCTTCCCCTTCCAAACCTGAGACCATTCCTATAGCTTGAGATGTGATATCAAACTCCTTCCCATTCCAATCCTGAGATAGCTTGAGATGTGATATCCAACTCCATCCCATTCCAATCCGAGACCCTTCCGATAGCATGAGATATGATATCTCAATGCTTCTAATATCAAAACTGAGACCCTCCCTATAGTATGAGATGTGATATCTAAGTCCTTCCCATTCCTATCCTGAGACCCTTCCGATAGCAGAGATGTGATATCTCAATGCTTATACCAAACCTGATGACCATTCCTATGGCATGAGATGTGATATCCAACTCCTTCCCATTTCAATCCTGAGTTCCTTCCTATAACATGAGATGTTATATCTCAATGCTTCTATCAAACCTAAGACCCTTCCTTTAGCATGAGATGTGATATCCAACTCCTTCCCATTCCAATCCTGAGACCCTTCCTATAGACGAGATATCCAACTCCTTCCCATTCCAATCCTGAGACTATTCCTATAGCATGAGATGTGATATCTCAATGCTTCTAATACCAAACCTGGGACCAGTCCTATAACATGAGATATGATATCCAAATCCTTCCCCTTCCAAACCTGAGACCCTTCCTTTAGCATGAGATGTGATATCCAAATCCTTCCCATTCCAATCCTGAAACCCTTCCTATAGCATGAGATGTGATATCTCAATGTTTCTAATAAAATACCTGAGACCTTCCTATAGCAAGAGATGTGATATCCAAATCCTTCCCATTCAAATCCTGAGACCCTTCCTATAACGAGATGTGATATCCAACTCCTTCCCATTCCAACCTGAGACCCTTCCTATAGCATGAGAAGGGATATCCAACTCCTTCCCATTCCAATCCTGAGACCCTTCCTATACCATGAGATGTGATATCTCAATGCTTCTAATACCAAACCTGGGACCCGTCCTATAACATGAGATATGATATCCAAATCCTTCCCCTTCCAAACCTGAGACCCTTCCTTTAGCATTAGATGTGATATCCAAATCCTTCCCATTCCAATCTTGAGACCCTTCCTATAACATGAGATATGATATCCAACTCCTTCCCATTCCAACCTGAGATCCTTCCTATAGCATGAGAAGGGATATCCAACTCCTTCCCAATCCAATCCTGAGACCCTTCCGATAGCAGAGATGTGATATCTCAATGCTTCTAATACCAAACCTGAGACCCGTCCTAAAACATGAGCTGTGAGATCCAAATCCTTCCCCTTCCAAACCCAAGACCTTTCCTTTAGCATGAGATGTGATATCCAACTCCTTCCCATTCCAAACCTGAGACCCTTCCTATAGCATGACATTTTATATCTTAATGCTTCTAAAACCAAACCTGAGAACCATCCTATAACATGTGAAATCCAAATCCTTCCCTTTCCAAACCTGAGACCCTTCCGATAGCATGAGATGTGATATCTCAATGCTTCTAAAACCAAACATGAGAACCATCCTATAACATAAGATGTGAAATCCAGATCCTTCCCTTTCCAAACCTGAGACCATTCCTATAGCTTGAGATGTGATATCAAACTCCTTCCCATTCCAATCCTGAGATAGCTTGAGATGTGATATCCAACTCCTTCCAAATCCAATACTGATACCCTTCCGATAGCATGAGATGTGATATCCCAATGCTTCTACCAAACCTGAGACCCATACTATGGCATGAGATGTGATATCAAACTCCTTCCCATTCCAATCCTGAGATAGCTTGAGATGTGATATCCAACTCCATCCCATTCCAATCCTGAGACCCTTCTGATAGCATGAGATGTGATATCTCAATGCTTCTAATATCAAAACTGAGACCCTCCCTATAGTATGAGATGTGATATCTAAGTCCTTCCCATTCCTATCCTGAGACCCTTCCGAGAGCAGAGATGTGATATCTCGATGCTTATACCAAACCTGATGACCCTTCCTATGGCATGAGATGTGATATCCAACTCCTTCCCATTCCAATCCTGAGTTCCTTCCTATAGCATGAGATGTGATATCTCAATGCTTCTATCAAACCTGATACCCTTCCTTTAGCATGAGATGTGATATCCAACTGCTTCCCATTCCAATCCAGAGACCCTTCCTATAGCATGAGATGTGATATCCAACTCCTTCCCATTCCAATCCTGAGACCCTTCCTATAGCATGAGATGTGATATCTCAATGCTTCTAATACCAAACCAGAGATCCTTCCTATAAAATGAAATGTGATATCAAACTCCTTCCCATTCCAAACCTTTGCTTCTATCAAACCTGAGACCCTTCCTTTAGCATGAGATGTGATATCCAACTCCTTCCCATTCCAATCCTGAGACCCTTCCTATAACATGAGACGTGATATCCAACTCCTTCCCATTCCAATCATGAGACTCTTCCTATAGCATGAGATGTGATATCTCAATGCTTCTAAAACCAAACATGAGAACCATCCTATAACATGAGATGTGAAATCCAAATCATTCCCTTTCCAAACCTGAGACCCTTCCTATAGTTTCAGATGTGATATCAAACTCCTTCCCATTCAATGTGATATACAACTCCTTCCCATTCCAATCCTGAGACCCTTCCTGTACCATGAGATGTGATATCTCAATGATTCTAATACCAAACCTGAGACCCGTCGTAAAACATGAGATGTGAGATCCAAATCCTTCCCCTTCCAAACCTGAGACCTTTCCTTTAGCATGAGATGTGATATCCAACTCCTTCCCTTTCTAAACCTGAGACCCTTCCGATAGCATGAGATGTGATATCTCAATGCTTCAAAAACCAAACATGAGAACCATCCTATAACATGAGATGTGAAATCCAGATCCTTCCCTTTCCAAACCTGAGACCCTTCCTATAGCTTGAGATGTGATATCAAACTCCTTCCCATTCCAATCCTGAGATAGCTTGAGATGTGATATCCAACTCCTTCCCATTCCAATCCTGAGACCCTTCCTATACCATGAGATGTGATATCTCAATGCTTCTAATACCAAACCTGAGACCCGTCCTAAAACATGAGATGTGAGATCCTAATCCTTCCCCTTCCAAACCTGAGACCATTCCTATAGCTTGAGATGTGATATCAAACTCCTTCCCATTCCAATCCTGAGATAGCTTGAGATGTGATATCCAACTCCATCCCATTCCAATCCGAGACCCTTCCGATAGCATGAGATATGATATCTCAATGCTTCTAATATCAAACCTGAGACCCTCCCTATAGTATGAGATGTGATATCTAAGTCCTTCCCATTCCTATCCTGAGACCCTTCCGATAGCAGAGATGTGATATCTCAATGCCTATACCAAACCTGATGACCCTTCCTATGGCATGAGATGTGATATCCAACTCGTTCCCATTTCAATCCTGAGTTCCTTCCTATAACATGAGATGTTATATCTCAATGCTTCTATCAAACCTAAGACCCTTCCTTTAGCATGAGATGTGATATCCAACTCCTTCCCATTCCAATCCTGAGACCCTTCCTATAGACGAGATATCCAACTCCTTCCCATTCCAATCCTGAGACTATTCCTATAGCACGAGATGTGATATCTCAATGCTTCTAATACCAAACCTGGGACCAGTCCTATAACATGAGATATGATATCCAAATCCTTCCCCTTCCAAACCTGAGACCCTTCCTTTAGCATGAGATGTGATATCCAAATCCTTCCCCTTCCAATCCTGAAACCCTTCCTATAGCATGAGATGTGATATCTCAATGTTTCTAATAAAATACCTGAGACCTTCCTATAGCAAGAGATGTGATATCCAAATCCTTCCCATTCAAATCCTGAGACCCTTCCTATAACGAGATGTGATATCCAACTCCTTCCCATTCCAACCTGAGACCCTTCCTATAGCATGAGAAGGGATATCCAACTCCTTCCCATTCCAATCCTGAGACCCTTCCTATACCATGAGATGTGATATCTCAATGCTTCTAATACCAAACCTGGGACCCGTCCTATAACATGAGATATGATATCCAAATCCTTCCCCTTCCAAACCTGAGACCCTTCCTTTAGCATGAGATGTGATATCCAAATCCTTCCCATTCCAATCTTGAGACCCTTCCTATAACATGAGATGTGATATCCAACTCCTTCCCATTCCAACCTGAGATCCTTCCTATAGCATGAGAAGGGATATCCAACTCCTTCCCAATCCAATCCTGAGACCCTTCCGATAGCAGAGATGTGATATCTCAATGCTTCTAATACCAAACCTGAGACCCGTCCTAAAACATGAGCTGTGAGATCCAAATCCTTTCCCTTCCAAAGCTGAGACCTTTCCTTTAGCATGAGATGTGATATCCAACTCCTTCCCATTCCAAACCTGAGACCCTTCCTATAGCATGACATTTTATATCTTAATGCTTCTAAAACCAAACCTGAGAACCATCCTATAACATGTGAAATCCAAATCCTTCCCTTTCCAAACCTGAGACCCTTCCGATAGCATGAGATGTGATATCTCAATGCTTCTAAAACCAAACATGAGAACCATCCTATAACATAAGATGTGAAATCCAGATCCTTCCCTTTCCAAACCTGAGACCCTTCCTATAGCTTGAGATGTGATATCAAACTCCTTCCCATTCCAATCCTGAGATAGCTTGAGATGTGATATCCAACTCCTTCCAAATCCAATACTGATACCCTTCCGATAGCATGAGATGTGATATCCCAATGCTTCTACCAAACCTGAGACCCATACTATGGCATGAGATGTGATATCAAACTCCTTCCCATTCCAATCCTGAGATAGCTTGAGATGTGATATCCAACTCCATCCCATTCCAATCCTGAGACCCTTCTGATAGCATGAGATGTGATATCTCAATGCTTCTAATATCAAAACTGAGACCCTCCCTATAGTATGAGATGTGATATCTAAGTCCTTCCCATTCCTATCCTGAGACCCTTCTGAGAGCAGAGATGTGATATCTCGATGCTTATACCAAACCTGATGACCCTTCCTATGGCATGAGATGTGATATCCAACTCCTTCCCATACCAATCCTGAGTTCCTTCCTATAGCATGAGATGTGATATCTCAATGCTTCTATCAAACCTGATACCCTTCCTTTAGCATGAGATGTGATATCCAACTGCTTCCCATTCCAATCCAGAGACCATTCCTATAGCATGAGATGTGATATCCAACTCCTTCCCATTCCAATCCTGAGACCCTTCCTATAGCATGAGATGTGATATCTCAATGCTTCTAATACCAAACCAGAGATCCTTCCTATTACATGAAATGTGATATCAAACTCCTTCCCATTCCAAACCTTTGCTTCTATCAAACCTGAGACCCTTCCTTTAGCATGTGATGTGATATCCAACTCCTTCCCATTCCAATCCTGAGACCCTTCCTATAACATGAGACGTGATATCCAACTCCTTCCCATTCCAATCCTGAGACTCTTCCTATAGCATGAGATGTGGTATCTCAATGCTTCTAAAACCAAACATGAGAACCATCCTATAACATGAGATGTGAAATCCAAATCATTCCCTTTCCAAACCTGAGACCTTTCCTATAGCTTGAGATGTGATATCAAACTCCTTCCCATTCAATGTGATATCCAACTCCATCCCATTTCAATCCTGAGACCCTTCTGATAGCATGAGATGTGATATCTCAATGCTTCTAATATCAAAACTGAGACCCTCCCTATAGTATGAGATGTGATATCTAAGTCCTTCCCATTCCTATCCTGAGACCCTTCCGATAGCAGAGATGTGATATCTCAATGCTTATACCATACCTGATGACCCTTCCTATGGCATGAGATGTGATATCCAACTCCTTCCCATTCCAATCCCGACTTCCTTCCTATAGAATGAGATGTGATATCTCAATGCTTCTATCAAACCTGAGACCCTTCCTTTAGCATGAGATGTGATATCCAACTCCTTCCCATTCCAATCCTGAGACCCTTCCTATAACATGAGACGTGATATCCAACTCCTTCCCATTCCAATCCTGAGACTCTTCCTATAGCATGAGATGTGATATCTCAATGCATCTAATACCAAACCTGAGATCCTTCCTATAACATGAGATGTGATATCCAACTCCTTCCCATTCCAATCCTGAGACCCTTCCTATAGCATGAGATGTGATATCTCAATGCTTCTAATACCAAACCTGAGATCCTTCCGATAGCATGAGTTGTGATATCTCAATGCTTCTAATACCAAACCTGAGATCCTTCCTATAACATGAGATGTGATATCCAAATCCTTCCCCTTCCAAACCTGAGACCCTCCCTTTAGCAGGAGATGTGATATCCAACTCCTTCCCATTCCAATCCTGATGCACTTCTGATACCATGAGATGTGATATCTCAATGCCTCTAATACCAAACCTGAGATCCTACCTCTAACATGAAATGTGATAGCCCACTCCTTCCCTTTCCAAACCTGAGAGCCTTCCTACAGCATGAGATGTGATTTCCAAGTCCTTCCCATTCCAATCCTGAGACCCTTCCTATAACATGAGATGTGATATCCAACTCCTTCCTATTCCAACCTGAGACCCTTCCTATAGCATGAGATGGGATATCCAACTCCTTCCAAATCCAATCCTGATACCCTTCCGATAGCATGAGATGTGATATCCCAATGCTTCTACAAATCCTGAGACCCATACCATGGCATTAGATGTGATATCAAACTCCCGTCCTATACCATGAGACTTGATATCTCAATGCTTCTAATACCAAACCTGAGACCGGTCCAATACCATGAGATGTGATATCCAAATCCTTCCCCTTCCAAACCTTAGACCCTTCCTTTATCATGAGATGTGATATCCAACTCCTTCCCATTCCATTCCTGAGACCCTTCCTATAGAATGAGATGTGATATCTCAATGCTTCTAATACCAAACCTGAGACCCTTCCTATAACATGAGATGTGATATCCAAGTCCTTCCCATTCCAATCCTGAGACCCTTCCTATAGCATGAGATGTGATATCTGAATGCTTCTAATACCAAACCTGAGACCCTTCCTATAACATGAATTGTGATATCCAAGTCCTTCCCATTCCAATCCTGAGACCCTTCCGATAGCAGATATGTGATATCTCAATGCTTATACCAAACCTGAGACCCTTCCGATAGCATGAGATGTGATATCTCAATGCTTCTAATACCAAACCTGAGATCCTTCCTATAACATGAGATGTGATATCCAAATCCTTCTCCTTCCGAACCGTAGACCCTCCCTTTAGCATGAAATGTGATATCCAACTCCTTCCCATTCCAATCCTGAGACCCTTCTGATAGCATGAGATGTGATATCTCAATGCCTCTAAAGCCAAACCTGAGATCCTACCTCTAACATGAAATGTGATATCCAACCCCTTCCCCTTCCAACCCTGAGAGCCTTCCTATAGAATGAGATATGACATCCAAGTCCTTCCCATTCCAATCCTGAGACCCTTCCTATAACATGAGATGTGATATCCAAATCCTTCCCATTCCAACCTTAGACCCTTCCTATAGCATGAGATGGGATATCCAACTCCTTCCAAATCCAATCCTGATACCCTTCCGATAGCATGAGATGTGATATCCCAATGCCTCTACAAAAACTGAGACCCATACAATGGCATGAGATGTGATATCAAACTCCTTCCCATTCCAATCCTGAGACTCTTCCTAGCGCTTGAGATGTGATATCCAACTCCTTCCCATTCCAATCCTGAGTCCATTCCTATAGCTTGAGATGTGATATCCAACTCCTTCCCATTCCAATTCTGAGACCCGTCCTATACCATGAGACTTGATATCTCAATGCTTCTAATACCAAACCTGAGACCCTTCCTATAACATGAGATGTGATATCCAAGTCCTTCCCATTCCAATCCTGAGACCCTTCCTATAGCTTGAGATGTGATATCCAACTCCTTCCCATTCCAATTCTGAGACCCATCCTATACCATGAGACTTGATATCTCAATGCTTCTAATACCAAACCTGAGACCGGTCCGTTAACATGAGATGTGATATACAAATCCTTCCCCTTCCAAACCTTAGACCCTTCCTATAGCATGAGATGTGATATCTCAATGCTTCTAATAGCAAACCTGAGACCCTTCTTATAACGAGATGGGATATCCAACTCCTTCCCATTCCAATCCTGAGACCCTTCCGATAGCAGAGATGTGATATCTCAATGCTTATACCAAACCTGAGACCCTTCCTATGGCATGAGATGTCATATACAACTCCTTCCGATTCCAATCCTGAGACCCTTCCTATAGCATGAGATGGGATATCTCAATGCTTATACCAAACCTGAGACCCTTCCTATAGCATGAGATGTGATATCCAACTCCTTCCCATTCCAATCCTGAGACCCTTCCTATAGCATGAGATGTGATATCTCAATGCTTCTAATACCAAACCTGAGATCCTTCATATAACATGAGATGTGATATCAAACTCCTTCCCCTTCCAAACCTGAGACCCTCCCTTTAGCATGAGATGTGATATCCAAATCCTTCCCCTTCAAAACCTGAGACCCTCCCTTTAGCATGAGATGTGATATCCAACTCCTTCCCATTCCAATCCTGAGACCCTTCCTATATCTTGAGATGTGATATCCAACTCCTTCCCATTCCAATTCTGAGACCCGTCCCATACCATGAGACTTGATATCTCAATGCTTCTAATACCAAACCTGAGACCCTTCCTATAACATGAGATGTGTTATCCAAGTCCTTCCCATTCCAATCCTGAGACCCTTCCTATAGCTTGAGATGTGATATCCAACTCCTTCCCATTCCAATTCTAAGACCCATCCTATACCATGAGACTTGATATCTCAATGCTTCTAATACCAAACCTGAGACCGGTCCTATAACATGAGATGTGATTTACAAATCCTTCCCCTTCCAAACCTTAGACCCTTCCTATAGCATGAGATGTGATATCTCAATGCTTCTAATACCAAACCTGAGACCCTTCTTATAACGAGATGGGATATCCAACTCCTTCCCATTCCAATCCTGAGACCCTTCCGATAGCAGAGATGTGATATCTCAATGCTTATACCAAACCTGAGACCCTTCCTATGGCATGAGATGTCATATACAACTCCTTCCGATTCCAATCCTGAGACCCTTCCTATAGCATGAGATGGGATATCTCAATGCTTATACCAAACCTGAGACCCTTCCTATAGCATGAGATGTGATATCCAACTCCTTCCCATTCCAATCCTGAGACCCTTCCTATAGCATGAGATGTGATATCTCAATGCTTCTAATACCAAACCTGAGATCCTTCCTATAACATGAGATGTGATATCAAACTCCTTCCCCTTCCAAACCTGAGACCCTCCCTTTAGCATGAGATGTGATATCCAAATCCTTCCCCTTCCAAACCTGAGACCCTCCCTTTAGCATGAGATGTGATATCCAACTCCTTCCCATTCCAATCCTGAGACCCTTCTGATAGCATGAGATGTAATATCTCAATGCCTCTAATACCAATCCTGAGACCCTTCCTATAACATGAGTGTTAGGAAAGATTCCGTAATTGTAGGTAATTTTCCTTCCATGTGGCAACCCCTAAACTTTTTGCTGTTGTTTTTTACCTTGTTCTTGACTTTGCCAGAGAAGTGCAGCCTTCTGCCGCACTCCTCTGGGCTTTCGCTCCTTTCTTACGGGGAAACTGACATGCCCTTAAGACATTCAGTACCGGGGAACGCTGTTTCCCGTAGTTTATTTTATCATGTTGCGGCTTTCGTGCAACATGACACAAGAAGGCACTGTAAGCTAAGTTACAGCTCTCTTGGGTCTCTAGCCTTCTACAGGCCCTAGATACTCGTTTAGGATTGTATCTGATCGGTGCAAGTGATTCAGGGACGGGAATGGTGGCAGCGATCGTTTCTTGTGTTTTGAGCTCCTTTTGGCGTTCTAAGCGCGTTTTCCACGCTTAACCCAAAATGGTGGCCTGGCTCCCAAAATGGCCAGTCCACGATGCTCCTTTGTCCTGTCCGCTGACCGTCTTGCTCCCTTCACCTTCCCCAGGTCGAGCCGACCCAGGGCCTTCCTTATTTGGGCATGTACTTTCCCGCGAAACACGGATGCTTTCGCGAGCTTCTACATGTCTTGTGTGTGCCTCCAGGATGTGGGCTGGGATGTCTGGTCCCAATACACATCCTGGGTGCCAGAGAGTCTAGGGTGGTGTGAATGTCTGGGACCACCGTGGTCCGTGATTGGTCCACGAATGGTGTGAGTGTTGATGAGCGGATCTCCCATTGGGTCCCCTCTGTTTTGGCACGAAGGGAACCGTGGATAAGAGGGGGCTGGAAACACCACTACCATGTCGATCTCCTGAGTTCTCACGAACGAAGGAATACAGGAGCCAAGTATCATGCAACCAAGAGGCTGAACCGAGGAATCGCTGGTGACCCGCTGAAGGACTTCTCCTCTGCACTGCTGTCGTCTTGTGAAACCCTTTTCACCTTTGATCGAACCAGAAGGCCTGTACTGGTACTTCGACCCTTTGGAATAGCGGGAACAGCTATTCTCGGCATCTTCACCATCTCCTGCCAGTAAGCCTTCGGAAGTGTCTCTGGGCCATCCAGCTGACTGACCAGCTTACACGGGAGTCTTGCTCTGTAACCGCCGCCAGGTTGTGTAGTATTTCGAGTCCTTGTCACTCTCACACGCTTCGTACACTTGGCGTTCCCAAGTCGGAAGTGAGTAGTGTACATTTGGCTCAGATACACATGGCCGCTCCATTGCCCTGCTGTGGTAACAAACTGTGCAGGTTTCTTCGATTGGGACGTCTTTTTACTCAACACGACGACGAGGCGTTCCCTGCTCTTCTGAACCTGCCAGCTGCTGAAACTGATGCGGAGAAGCCTGGGTCTGCTTGCATCGGGGACCGGTGAGTAGCATAGCTTGGATCTGGTCGCCCTCCTGCAGGAGCCCATTGCTTTTCCCCGCTGTGTAAAACAGCAACCCTTTTCCGTACTCGCGCTCTGCTTCTGCCCACTGTGGAGGCTGCGCTTGAGTCGCGGAACTTGTTCTTCTTCTTTTGTGCACTAAACTGAACTGCCTGATTTCCCTCGAAGAGCTTCTCCTTTTGCCCGTTGGCACCAGTGCGTGCAGGTACTTTTGAGCACAAGGCTCCACTCTTCGCAGGGCTCGGACTTCCATCTAGTTAGGTGCCTCTGAAGGCGAACTGGGTCTAAGCATTATTTCGCACTGCCTGTCTTCCTTCCCTTTTAGGTGGACTACCCATTTCGTGCATATAACGCTTGAGACTGTCGTATTTGTATATATATTGTGTTGATATGGTATGTGTTGGTTTAATATAGTTATATTGTGATTTTCTCGCTACGGTCATTGTTTTAAAGGCCTTGAAATAAATGTGTATATATTTTTAATATAACAACTGTTTGGAGTAGTTTGTAAGTGATCTTGCTTTGTGTGCTCATTGCGGGTTTTCAGTCACCCTCACCCCTCTTGAGACCTAGTCTTGACCGCCGAGATCGCTACCTTGATTGGTCTGGCTCGTCCAGAGGTTACCCTGTTCCAAGTAATTAGGTTGGCCTTCTGAACTTCTGCGCCACCAGGACAGAGTTCAGAAATCTGTCTTAACAAATTGGTGTACAGCGGTGGGATACGACTGAAGGTATCCAGTGTTGCGCACGAACTAAGGCATTTCAGGTTATTCCAACCAGGACACGTAGTGAATTGTTGTAGTATAACTTTAAAAAGGCCATAGTCCTATCTAACAGTATGGAAACAAATACCTTGTTAACTTTAAATGCTTCCAAATCAGAAACATTGAAAAAGATGTGTGCGGAGAGAGGTGTTTCCTCTCAAGGCACGAAATTGGAAATGATCCAAAGAATCGTGGCGTGGCAAGAAGCGCAGCTTGACGCTATAACTTCTGAGGATAGTGCGGAAGGTGGTGGGGCTGCTCTCACTGGTAGAACCGACGGTTCTGCCGCTGCACTGATCCATCGCGACTACGAGGACAGGGAGGACGAGATGTCTAATGTTTCCTCTGCCAGTGCTGATGGGGAGGCTATGCTTGAATTCAAGAAGCAAGAGCTGCGGTTTAGGCAGCAGGAGCTTGAATTCAGCATAGCCAAACTAAAAATCGAACAGGCAGAAAAACAAAAAGACAGGGATCACCAGTTGGAACTGGCCAAGCTTCAGTTTGCAAATGGGTCCAAGGGTCCTAGACATGGGTCTGGGGCCTCTTCTCATCCACGGTTTCCGAAAGATCTGCTCAGTGTGTATGAAGAAAGGAATGACATTATGGACTGGCTGAATGCGTTTGAGTATGCATGCGAAGTTCAACAAGTTGACAATGCTGATAAGATTGCCTGGTTACTCAGCAGACTGCCCCATTCTGGCTGTAGTGCCATTATGGAAATGTCGAAGGCTGAGCAAGCTGATTTCGCAATGTTAAAGCAAACTCTCATTTTAAAGTTTGGGAAGACTCCGGCCCAATATTTGAAACCTTTCAGAGAGTATAAGAAAAAGGAAGGTGGTACTTGGGTATCTTATGTCACTGAATCCTTGAAAAACTTAACTGGCTGGGTCGAAGGTTATAAGGTTTCTACCTTCGAAGGCATGATAAATCTTGTCATGCTGGAACACATTTTTGCATCTTCTTCGCCGGAGCTTAAGCAGCATTTGGCCGATTCGAAGGAGATAGATCCTAAGAAGCTGGCCATTGCAGCAGACTTATGGGTGTCACATCGAGTGTCCCATAAGGACAAAACTCATCCTGGTAAGCAGGAGGAAGGGAAAAAGTCCAAAGATATGGAGGGTGGAGAATCTGCTAAATCTTCTTCTCATAAGGGCCACAAAAAGAAACATAAGGGTAAGACACAAGAGAACTCGCAGGGTAGTGGAGGTCAGCCTCCGAAACAGAACTCTGGTCACAATAAGCCTCCCTATGTAAACAGACCCAATGGATCTTGTTTTGCTTGTGGAGCAACTGACCACGTGAAGGGGGATCCGCGGTGTAAGGTTAGACCTTTGGGGGTCCACTCCGCTAATCTGGCCTTCTCCTCCTACGAGGAAGAAGAGATTACAGGAGCATCCTTCTCCTCAGACTCATTTCCCAGCGGGATAGAGGCTGAGGTAGTTTTAGTTTCCCTGGGTTCCTGGGAGCCTAAAGTCGCAGAGGCTTATGCTAGGATTCCGGATAATACCAAGCACTACTTTAAAGACAGTGTGCTGATCAATGGGGTAGATACTCCAGCTCTTAGGGATAGTGGGTGCAGTCGCACTGTAGTGGATTCTACCTTGGTAGACTCAGAGGAAGTTGCCAGAGCTACTCTGATGCCCACTAAGTTGGCTGACGGCCCACTCCGTATGTTCCCAGTAATACCTGTAAATCTTACTTTTAATGGTACAGCAGTCAGGATTCCAGTGAGCATTCAGAGAAACGTCCGGGGAAAGGTCTTGTTAGGTAATGATCTCAGAGCTTTAGGGCTCGTAGGAGACACTCCCGAAAGACCCTACACACGGTCTCAAGCACGGGCAGCATTGGCCAAGACCAATACGCCGCCCCAGCCGAAGGGGAAACCCAAGGCGAAAGGAGTCGACAAGTCAAGACGAGGGAAAGAGGATATTCCCCCGAGCTCGCCTACCACTGCGGTGGAGAAAGTTGGTCAATCGCCCGGGCCTGACGAGGAGGTGGCGATGCCTGAAGTATTTGACCCCAACGATCATCCTGAACTAAAAGACTTGTTAGTTGAAGGAGGTCCTGATAGGGACGAATTCAGTAAAGGCCAACGTGAGTGCCCATCTCTGGAAGGCCTAAGGAGACATGCCTGCTCCCAGCTTGAGGGTGAACCTCCTGGGACGCATAGGATTTATTGGGAAGGTGGACTCCTGTATAGTGAGCCCACAGAGTCTACAGAAGGAGACCATAGGAGGTTGGTGGTTCCCCTTGCTGTTAGGCCCTTCCTCCTGCAGTTGGTGCATGAAGTTCCCCTTGCTGGTCACCTTGGTATGAAGAGGACCAAGCAAAGGTTATCCATGCACTTCTACTGGCCCAAGATGGGGGTGCAAGTAGAAAGTCACTGCAGGAGTTGTGCCTCCTGCTAGTTGTCTGGTAAGGTTGGCGCGACAATCCAAGCTCCGTTGCTACCGCTCCCAGTTGTGGGGGTACCATTTGAAAGGGTAGGGATCGACATCGTTGGTCCCCTTGACCCGCAAACATCCTCGGGCAATATGTTTATCCTGGTGCTGGTCGACCATGCAACCAGATATCCTGAGGCCATCCCATTGAAAACTGTAACTGCCAAGTCAGTTGCAAAAGCTTTACTTGGCATATTTACTAGGGTTGGCTTCCCTAAAGAAGTTGTGTCGGATCGTGGCACCAACTTTATGTCGAAGTATATGCAGGCTATGTGGAAAGAATGTGGGGTCACCTACAAGTTCTCTTCTGCATACCACCCCCAGACCAATGGTCTGATGGAACGTTTCAACAGAACGTTAAAGAGCATGATTGGGGCTCTGGAGGAACCTCAGAGAAGAAAATGGGATCTTCTTTTATCATGCTTACTGTTTGCCTACCGAGAGGTACCACAGGAGGGTGTTGGCTTCAGCCCCTTCGAACTTCTGTTCGGTCATCCCGTACGGGGACCCTTAGCCATCGTCAAAGAGGGATGGGAGATGCCCACTCCCCCTGTTACTACCAACGTAGTTGATTATGTGCTAGGGCTCAGAAAACGGATGGTACTTCTGATGGGCTTGGCTAGTGATAAATTGAAGGCAGGACAAGCGCTGGTGAAACATTGGTACGACCAGAAAGCTTCCCTCATCAACTTTACACCTGGTCAGCAAGTCCTGATCATGAATCCCATAAGGCCTCGAGATTTACAGGACAAATGGTCAGGCCCTTACACAGTGGTGGAGCCCCTGGGTGAGGTTAACTATTTAGTGGACCTTGGAAGGCCTGGACAGGCTCCAAAAGTGTTCCACGTGAATAGGCTGAAGGCTTTCGTCCCAAGAGTCGAAATCGCAGCACTGCTACTGGCTTCAGATGTTGAGGAAGAGGAGTCTGAACCTCTCCCCGACCTGTTCCAAAGCGGTCCTTCAGATAGCTCCTTTGAGGGTGTCCGAGTGGCCCCTCACCTGACTTCTGATCAGCAGGCTGAGGTGAAAAGTTTGCTTAGGCAGTTTTCCCCCCTGTTCTCACAGTCGCCTGGTTTGACACCTTGGTGCACACATAACATTGACACAGGAGACAGTGTACCTACCAAAAGTAGGGGATACAGGATGTCAGATAAAGTACGGTCTTATATTAAGACCGAGGTCAACAAAATGTTAGACCTTGGGGTGATTGAAACCTCTAGTAGTCCTTGGTCCAGCCCTGTGGTTTTGGTTCCAAAGGCAGGCACTTCTGAATTGAGGTTCTGCGTGGACTACAGGGCTCTGAATGCTGTCACCAAGACAGATGCACACCCCTTGCCTCAAACAGATGAGCTGGTGGATACTTTGGGTGCCTCCAAGTACCTCAGCACGTTTGACCTCACTGCTGGCTATTGGCAAATAGATTTAGCAGAACATGCCTAGGAGAAGACAGCATTTTCTACTCCAGACGGCCTTTACCAATTCCGGGTAATACCGTTCGGGTTGAAGAATGCACCTGCCACTTTCCAGAGGCTTGTGAATCATGTGTTGAATGGGTTGGACGAATTCTGTCTTGCATATCTGGACGATATAGCAGTTTTCAGTGCCACCTGGGAAGACCATGTGAAACACCTCGGGATTGTGCTCCAGGCTCTTCAGAAAGCACACCTGACCATAAAGGCTAGTAAATGCCAGATTGGACAAGGCTCCGTGGTTTACCTTGGACATGAAGTAGGTGGAGGGAGGATACAGCCTCTTCCCAGTAAAGTACAAACAGTACGAGACTGGCCTACCCCCACTACACAAACCCAAGTGAGAGCCTTCTTAGGACTCACGGGGTATTACCGCAATTTTGTGGCAGACTATGGCACCATAGCTGCCCCTCTGACTGCCCTCACAACTCCGAAGAAACCCAAGAAGGTAACTTGTACCGACGAGTGTGAGAAGGCCTTCAATGGCTTAAAAGACTCCTTGTGCCAGGCCCCTGTCCTCAGGGCCCCTGATTATCAAAGACCTTTTATCGTGCAGACGGACGCCTCTGACACTGGGATTGGAGCTGTACTATCACAAGTAGATGAGAAGGGTAAGGAACACCCTATTGGTTTTATTAGCCGCCAGCTTAAGGACAGAGAGCTCAGATGGTCCACGGTAGAGAAAGAATGTTTCTCTGTTGTGTGGGCCCTAAGGAAGCTGAGGCCCTACCTCTATGGGACCCACTTTACTGTGCAAACTGACCATAAGCCTTTAAAGTGGCTAATGAACATGAAGGGGGAGAATCCAAAGTTGCTTAGGTGGACCATAAGTCTACAAGGCTTCGACTTCACTATTGAGCATAGGCCAGGTGTCCAACATAGCAATGCTGATGGGTTGTCCAGAATGTTTAACCGACCTGAACAAGAGACTCATCCAGGGGTGGATTAGTTCCCCCTGTCCATAGTCTGGGAGGGGCGAGTGTTAGGAAAGATTTCGTAATTGTAGGTAATTTTCCTTCCATGTGGCAAACCCTAAACTTTTTGCTGTTGTTTTTCACCTTGTTCTTGACTTTGCCAGAGAAGTGCAGCCTTCTGCCGCACTCCTCTGGGCTTTCGCTCCTTTCTTACGGGGAAACTGACATGCCCTTAAGACAGTCAGTACCGGGGAACGCTGTTTCCCGTAGTTTCTTTTATAATGTTGCGGCTTTCGTGCAACATGACACAAGAGGGCACGGTAAGCTAAGTTACAGCTCTCTTGGGTCTCTAGCCTTCTACAGGCCCTAGATACTTGTTTAGGATTGTATCTGATCGGTGCAAGTGATTCAGGGACGGGAATGGTGGCAGCGATCGTTTCTTGTGTTTTGAGCTCCTTTTGGCGTTCTAAGCGTGTTTTCCGTGCTTAACCCAAAATGGTGGCCTGGCTCCCAAAATGGCCAGACCACGAGGCTCCTTTGTCCTGTCCGCTGACCGTCTTGCTCCCTTCACCTTCCCCAGGTCGAGCCGACCCGGGGCCTTCCTTATTTGGGCATGTACTTTCCCACGAAACACGGATGCTTTCGCGGGCTTCTACATGTCTTGTGTGTGCCTCCAGGATGTGGGCTGGGATGTCTGGTCCCAATACACATCCTGGGTGCCAGAGAGTCTAGGGTGGTGTGAATGCCTGGGACCACCGTGGTCCGTGATTGGTCCACGAATGGTGTGAGTGTTGATGAGCGGATCTCCCATTGGGTCCCCTCCGTTTTGGCGCGAAGGGAACCGTGGATAAGAGGAGGCTGGAAACACCACTACCATGTCGATCTCCTGAGTTCTCACAAACGAAGGAATACAGGAGCCAAGTATCCTGCAACCAAGAGGCTGAACCGAGGAATCACTGGTGACCCGCTGAAGGACTTCTCCTCTGCACTAATGTCGTCTTGTGAAACCCTTTTCACCTTTGATCGAACCAGAAGGCCTGTACTGGTACTTCGACCCTTTGGAATAGCGGGAACAGCTATTCTCGGCATCTTCACCATCTCCTGCCAGTAAGCCTTCGGAAGTGTCTCTGGGCCATCCAGCTGACTGACCAGCTTACACGGGAGTCTTGCTCTGTAACCGCCGCCAGGTTGTGTAGTATTTCAAGTCCTTGTCACTCTCACACGCTTCGTACACTTGGCGTTCCCAAGTCGGAAGTGAGTAGTGTACATTTGGCTCAGATACACACGGCCGCTCCGTTGCCCTGCTGTGGTAACAAACTGTGCAGGTTTCTTCGATTGGGACGTCTTTTTACTCAACACGACGACAAGGCGTTCCCTGCTCTTCTGAACCTGCCAGCTGCAGAAACTGACGCGGAGAAGCATGGGTCTGCTTGCATCGGGGACCGGTGAGTAGCATAGCTAGGATCTGGTCGCCCTCCTGCAGGAGCCTATTGCTTTTCCCCGCTGTGTAAAACAGCAACCCTTTTCCGTACTCGCGCTCTGCTTCTGCCCACTGTGGAGGTTGCGCTTGAGTCGCGGAACTTGTTCTTCTTCTTTTGTGCACTAAACTGAACTGCCTGATTTCCCTCGAAGAGCTTCTCCTTTTGCCCGTTGGCACCAGCGCGTGCAGGTACTTTTGAGCACAAGGCTCCACTCTTCGCAGGGCTCAGACTTCCATCTAGTTAGGTGCCTCTGAAGGCGAACTGGGTCTAAGCATTATTTCGCACTGCCTGTCTTCCTTACCTTTTAGGTGGACTACCCATTTCGTGCATATAACGCTTGAGACTGTCGTATTTGTATATATATTGTGTTGATATGGTATGTGTTGGTTTAATATAGTTATATTGTGATTTTCTCGCTACAGTCATTGTTTTAAAGGCCTTGAAATAAATGTGTATATATTTTTAATATAAAAACTGTTTGGAGTAGTTTGTAAGTGATCTTGCTTTGTGTGCTCATTGCGGGCTTTCAGTCACCCTCACCCCTCTTGAGACCTAGTCTTGACCGCCGCGATCGCTACCTTGATTGGTCTGGCTCGTCCAGAGGTTACCCTGTTCCAAGTAATTAGGTTGGCCTTCTGAACTTCTGCGCCACCAGGACAGAGTTCAGAAATCCGTCTTAACAATGAGATGTGATATCCAACTCCTTCCCATTCCAACCTGAGACCCTTCTTATAGCATGAGATCGGATATCCAACTCCTTCCATATCCAATTCTGATACCCTTCCGATAGCATGAGATTTGATATCCCAATGCTTCTACCAAACCTGAGACCCATGCTATAGCTTGAGATGTGATATCCAACTCCTTCCCATTCCAATCCTGAGACCCTTCCGATATCATGAGATGTGATATCTCAATGCTTCTAATATCAAACTTGAGACCCTCCCTATAGCATGAGATGTGATATCCAAGTCCTTCCCATTCCAATCCTGAGACCCTTCCTATAGCATGAGATGTGATATCTCAATGCTTCTAATACCAAACCTGAGACCCTTCCTATAAAATGAGATGGGAATATCCAACTCCTTCCCATTCCAATCCTGAGACCCTTCCGATAGCAGAGATGTGATATCTGAATGCTTATGCCAAACCTGAGATCCTTCCTACAACATGAGATGTGATATCCAACTCCTTCCCATTCCAATCCTGAGACACTTCCTATAGCATGAGATGTGATATCTCACTGCTTATACCAAACCTGAGATCCTTCCTATAACATGAGATGTGATATCCAACTCCTTCCCATTCCAATCCTGAGACACTTCCTATAGCATGAGATGTGATATCTCACTGCTTATACCAAACCTGAGACCCTTACTATAGCATGAGATGTGATATCCAACTCCTTCCCATTCCAATCCTGAGACCCTTCCTATAGCATGAGATGTGATATCTCAATGCTTCTAATATCAAACTTGAGACCCTCCCTATAGCATGAGATGTGATATCCAAGTCCTTCCCATTCCAATCCTGAGACACTTCCTATAGCATGAGATGTGATATCTCAATGCTTCTAATACCAAACCTGAGACTCTTCCTATCACATGAGATGGGATATCCAACTCCTTCCCATTCCAATCCTGAGACCCTTTCGATTGCAGAGATGTGATATCTCAATGCTTATACCAAACCTGAGACGCTTCCTACGGCATGAGATGTGATATCCAACTCCTTCCAATTCCAATCCTGAGACCTTTCCTATAGCATGGATGTGATGTCTCAATGCTTCTAATACCAAACCTGAGATCCTTCCTATAACATGAGATGTGATATCCAACTCATTCCATTCCAATCCAGAGACCCTTCCTATAGCATGAGATGTGATATCTCAATGCTTATACCAAACCTGAGACCCTTCCTCTAACATGAAATGTGATATCCAACTCCTTCCCTTTCCAAACCTGAGAGCCTATCTATAGCATGAGATGTGATATCCAAGTCCTTCCCATTCCAATACTTAGACCCTTCCTACAGCATGCAATATGATATCTCAATGATTCTAATAACAAACCTGAGACCAGTCCTATAACATGAGATGGGATATCCAACTCCTTCCCATTCCAATCCTGAGACACTTCCGATAGCAGAGATATGATATCTCAATGCTTATACCAAACCTGAGACCCTTCCTATAACATGAGATGTGATATCCAACTCCTTCCCGTTCCAAACCTGAGACCCTTCCTTTAGCATGAGATGTGATATCCAGCTCCTTCCCATTCCAATCCTGAGACATTTCCGATAGCATGAGATGTGATATCTCAATGCTTCTACCAAACCTGAGACCCTTCCTTTAGCATGAGATGTGATATCCAACTCCTTCCCATTCCAATCCTGAGACCCTTCCTATAGCATGAGATGTGATATCTCAATACCTCTAATACCAAACCTGAGATCCTTCCGATAACATGAGATGTGATATCCAAATCCTTCCCCTTCCAAACCTGAGACCCTCCCTTTAGCATGAGATGTGATATCCAACTCCTTCCCTTTCCAATCCTGAGACCCTTCTGATAGCATGAGATATGATATCTCAATGCTTCTAATACCAAACCTGAGATCCTTCCGATAGCATGAGATGTGATATCTCAATGCTTCTAATACCAAACCTGATATCCTTCCTATAACATGAGATGTGATATCCAAATCCTTCCCCTTCCAAACCTGAGACCCTCCCTTTAGCATGAGATGTGATATCCAACTCCTTCCCATTCCAATCCTGAGACCCTTCTGATAGCATGAGATGTGATATCCCAATGCCTCTAATACCAATCCTGAGACCCTTCCTATAGCATGAGATGGGATATCCATCTCCTTCCAAATCCAATTCTGATACCCTTCCGATAGCATGAGATGTGATATCCCAATGCTTCTACCAAACCTGAGACCCATACTATGGCATGAGATGTGATATCAAACTCCTTCCCATTCCAATCCTGAGACCCTTCCTATAGCATGAGATGTGATGTCTCAATGCTTCTAATACCAAACCTGAGATCCTTCCTATAACATGAGATGTGATATCCAACTCCTTCCCATTCCAATCCTGAGACCCTTCCTATAGCATGAGATGTGATATCTTAATGCTTATACCAAACCTGAGACCCTTCCTATAGCATGAGATGTGATATCCAACTCCTTCCGATTCCAATCCTGAGACCCTTCCTATAGCATGAGATGTGATATCTCAATGCCTCTAATACCAAACCTGAGATCCTTCCTCTAACATGAAATGTGATATCCAACTCCTTTCCTTTCCAAACCTGAGAGCCTACCTATAGCATGAGATGTGATATCCAAGTCCTTCCCATTCCAATCCTTAGACCCTTCCTACAGCATGCAATATGATATCTCAATGATTCTAATAACAAACCTGAGACCCGTCCTATAACATGAGATGGGATATCAACTCCTTCCCATTCCAATCCTGAGACACTTCCGATAGCAGAGGTGTGATATCTCAATGCTTATACCAAACCTGAGACCATTCCTATAACATGAGATGTGATATCCAACTCCTTCCCGTTCCAAACCTGAGACCCTTCCTATAGCATATGTGATATCCAACTCCTTCCCATTCCAAACATGAGACCCTTCCTATAGCAAGAATGTAATATCCAACTCCTTCCCATTCCAATCCTGAGACCATTCCTATAGCATGAGATGTGATATCTCAATGCTTCTAATACCAAACCTGAGATCCTTCCTATGACATGAGATGTGATATCCAACTCCTTCCCATTCCAATCCTGAGACCCTTCTGATAGCATGAGATGTGATATCTCAATGCCTCTAATACCAATCCTGAGACCCTTCCTATAACATGAGATGTGATATCCAACTCCTTCCCATTTCAACCTGAGACCCTTCCTTTAGCATGACATGGGATATCCAACTCCTTCCAAATCCAATTCTGATACCCTTCCGATAGCATGAGATGTGACATCCCAATGCTTCTACCAAACCTGAGACCCATACTATGGCATGAGATGTGATATCAAACTCCTTCCCATTCCAATCCTGAGACCCTTCCTATAGCATGAGATGTGATGTCTCAATGCTTCTAATCGTCCCGGGAGGATAGCTCAGCGGCAGCGTGCGCGTCTTGGAAGCAAGACAACACGAAGCAACAACAGGTTCGATCCCCGGGTCCGCGCTTAGAAACCTCTGGGTGTTTAAGCGCGTTACAAATACGTAACTAAGACAAAAAAAAAAAAAAAAACAACACAATTACACAACTAAGAAAAACAAACAATTCCTGTAACAGCGCCTCGATGCCTGTGGGCTGTGTGAGCGCTTTATAAATGTTAAATAAATGAGATCCTTCCTATAACATGAGATGTGATATCCAACTCCTTCCCATTCCAATCCTGAGACCCTTCCTATAGCATGAGATGTGATATCTCAATGCTTATACCAAACCTGAGACCCTTCCTATAGCATGAGATGTGATATCCAACTCCTTCCGATTCCAATCCTGAGACCCTTCCTATAGCATGAGATGTGATATCTCAATGCCTCTAATACCAAACCTGAGATCCTTCCTCTAACATGAAATGTGATATCCAACTCCTTTCCTTTCCAAACCTGAGAGCCTACCTATAGCATGAGATGTGATATCCAAGTCCTTCCCATTCCAATCCTTAGACCCTTCCTACAGCATGCAATATGATATCTCAATGATTCTAATAACAAACTTGAGACCCGTCCTATAACATGAGATGGGATATCCAACTCCTTCCCATTCCAATCCTGAGACACTTCCGATATCATGAGATGTGATATCTCAATGCTTCTAATATCAAACTTGAGACCCTCCCTATAGCATGAGATGTGATATCCAAGTCCTTCCCATTCCAATCCTGAGACCCTTCCTATAGCATGAGATGTGATATCTCAATGCTTCTAATACCAAACCTGAGACCCTTCCTATAACATGAGATGGGAATATCCAACTCCTTCCCATTCCAATCCTGAAACCCTTCCGATAGCAGAGATGTGATATCTGAATGCTTATGCCAAACCTGAGATCCTTCCTACAACATGAGATGTGATATCCAACTCCTTCCCATTCCAATCCTGAGACACTTCCTATAGCATGAGATGTGATATCTCACTGCTTATACCAAACCTGATATCCTTCCTATAACATGAGATGTGATATCCAAATCCTTCCCCTTCCAAACCTGAGACCCTCCCTTTAGCATGAGATGTGATATCCAACTCCTTCCCATTCCAATCCTGAGACCCTTCTGATAGCATGAGATGTGATATCCCAATGCCTCTAATACCAATCCTGAGACCCTTCCTATAGCATGAGATGGGATATCCATCTCCTTCCAAATCCAATTCTGATACCCTTCCGATAGCATGAGATGTGATATCCCAATGCTTCTACCAAACCTGAGACCCATACTATGGCATGAGATGTGATATCAAACTCCTTCCCATTCCAATCCTGAGACCCTTCCTATAGCATGAGATGTGATGTCTCAATGCTTCTAATACCAAACCTGAGATCCTTCCTATAACATGAGATGTGATATCCAACTCCTTCCCATTCCAATCCTGAGACCCTTCCTATAGCATGAGATGTGATATCTTAATGCTTATACCAAACCTGAGACCCTTCCTATAGCATGAGATGTGATATCCAACTCCTTCCGATTCCAATCCTGAGACCCTTCCTATAGCATGAGATGTGATATCTCAATGCCTCTAATACCAAACCTGAGATCCTTCCTCTAACATGAAATGTGATATCCAACTCCTTTCCTTTCCAAACCTGAGAGCCTACCTATAGCATGAGATGTGATATCCAAGTCCTTCCCATTCCAATCCTTAGACCCTTCCTACAGCATGCAATATGATATCTCAATGATTCTAATAACAAACCTGAGACCCGTCCTATAACATGAGATGGGATATCAACTCCTTCCCATTCCAATCCTGAGACACTTCCGATAGCAGAGGTGTGATATCTCAATGCTTATACCAAACCTGAGACCATTCCTATAACATGAGATGTGATATCCAACTCCTTCCCGTTCCAAACCTGAGACCCTTCCTATAGCATATGTGATATCCAACTCCTTCCCATTCCAAACATGAGACCCTTCCTATAGCAAGAATGTAATATCCAACTCCTACCCATTCCAATCCTGAGACCCTTCCGATAGCAGAGATGTGATATCTGAATGCTTATGCCAAACCTGAGATCCTTCCTACAACATGAGATGTGATATCCAACTCCTTCCCATTCCAATCCTGAGACACTTCCTATAGCATGAGATGTGATATCTCACTGCTTATACCAAACCTGAGATCCTTCCTATAACATGAGATGTGATATCCAACTCCTTCCCATTCCAATCCTGAGACACTTCCTATAGCATGAGATGTGATATCTCACTGCTTATACCAAACCTGAGACCCTTACTATAGCATGAGATGTGATATCCAACTCCTTCCCATTCCAATCCTGAGACCCTTCCTATAGCATGAGATGTGATATCTCAATGCTTCTAATATCAAACTTGAGACCCTCCCTATAGCATGAGATGTGATATCCAAGTCCTTCCCATTCCAATCCTGAGACACTTCCTATAGCATGAGATGTGATATCTCAATGCTTCTAATACCAAACCTGAGACTCTTCCTATAACATGAGATGGGATATCCAACTCCTTCCCATTCCAATCCTGAGACCCTTTCGATTGCAGAGATGTGATATCTCAATGCTTATACCAAACCTGAGACGCTTCCTACGGCATGAGATGTGATATCCAACTCCTTCCAATTCCAATCCTGAGACCTTTCCTATAGCATGGATGTGATGTCTCAATGCTTCTAATACCAAACCTGAGATCCTTCCTATAACATGAGATGTGATATCCAACTCATTCCATTCCAATCCAGAGACCCTTCCTATAGCATGAGATGTGATATCTCAATGCTTATACCAAACCTGAGACCCTTCCTCTAACATGAAATGTGATATCCAACTCCTTCCCTTTCCAAACCTGAGAGCCTATCTATAGCATGAGATGTGATATCCAAGTCCTTCCCATTCCAATACTTAGACCCTTCCTACAGCATGCAATATGATATCTCAATGATTCTAATAACAAACCTGAGACCAGTCCTATAACATGAGATGGGATATCCAACTCCTTCCCATTCCAATCCTGAGACACTTCCGATAGCAGAGATATGATATCTCAATGCTTATACCAAACCTGAGACCCTTCCTATAACATGAGATGTGATATCCAACTCCTTCCCGTTCCAAACCTGAGACCCTTCCTTTAGCATGAGATGTGATATCCAGCTCCTTCCCATTCCAATCCTGAGACATTTCCGATAGCATGAGATGTGATATCTCAATGCTTCTACCAAACCTGAGACCCTTCCTTTAGCATGAGATGTGATATCCAACTCCTTCCCATTCCAATCCTGAGACCCTTCCTATAGCATGAGATGTGATATCTCAATACCTCTAATACCAAACCTGAGATCCTTCCGATAACATGAGATGTGATATCCAAATCCTTCCCCTTCCAAACCTGAGACCCTCCCTTTAGCATGAGATGTGATATCCAACTCCTTCCCTTTCCAATCCTGAGACCCTTCTGATAGCATGAGATATGATATCTCAATGCTTCTAATACCAAACCTGAGATCCTTCCGATAGCATGAGATGTGATATCTCAATGCTTCTAATACCAAACCTGATATCCTTCCTATAACATGAGATGTGATATCCAAATCCTTCCCCTTCCAAACCTGAGACCCTCCCTTTAGCATGAGATGTGATATCCAACTCCTTCCCATTCCAATCCTGAGACCCTTCTGATAGCATGAGATGTGATATCCCAATGCCTCTAATACCAATCCTGAGACCCTTCCTATAGCATGAGATGGGATATCCATCTCCTTCCAAATCCAATTCTGATACCCTTCCGATAGCATGAGATGTGATATCCCAATGCTTCTACCAAACCTGAGACCCATACTATGGCATGAGATGTGATATCAAACTCCTTCCCATTCCAATCCTGAGACCCTTCCTATAGCATGAGATGTGATGTCTCAATGCTTCTAATACCAAACCTGAGATCCTTCCTATAACATGAGATGTGATATCCAACTCCTTCCCATTCCAATCCTGAGACCCTTCCTATAGCATGAGATGTGATATCTTAATGCTTATACCAAACCTGAGACCCTTCCTATAGCATGAGATGTGATATCCAACTCCTTCCGATTCCAATCCTGAGACCCTTCCTATAGCATGAGATGTGATATCTCAATGCCTCTAATACCAAACCTGAGATCCTTCCTCTAACATGAAATGTGATATCCAACTCCTTTCCTTTCCAAACCTGAGAGCCTACCTATAGCATGAGATGTGATATCCAAGTCCTTCCCATTCCAATCCTTAGACCCTTCCTACAGCATGCAATATGATATCTCAATGATTCTAATAACAAACCTGAGACCCGTCCTATAACATGAGATGGGATATCAACTCCTTCCCATTCCAATCCTGAGACACTTCCGATAGCAGAGGTGTGATATCTCAATGCTTATACCAAACCTGAGACCATTCCTATAACATGAGATGTGATATCCAACTCCTTCCCGTTCCAAACCTGAGACCCTTCCTATAGCATATGTGATATCCAACTCCTTCCCATTCCAAACATGAGACCCTTCCTATAGCAAGAATGTAATATCCAACTCCTTCCCATTCCAATCCTGAGACCATTCCTATAGCATGAGATGTGATATCTCAATGCTTCTAATACCAAACCTGAGATCCTTCCTATGACATGAGATGTGATATCCAACTCCTTCCCATTCCAATCCTGAGACCCTTCTGATAGCATGAGATGTGATATCTCAATGCCTCTAATACCAATCCTGAGACCCTTCCTATAACATGAGATGTGATATCCAACTCCTTCCCATTTCAACCTGAGACCCTTCCTTTAGCATGACATGGGATATCCAACTCCTTCCAAATCCAATTCTGATACCCTTCCGATAGCATGAGATGTGACATCCCAATGCTTCTACCAAACCTGAGACCCATACTATGGCATGAGATGTGATATCAAACTCCTTCCCATTCCAATCCTGAGACCCTTCCTATAGCATGAGATGTGATGTCTCAATGCTTCTAATCGTCCCGGGAGGATAGCTCAGCGGCAGCGTGCGCGTCTTGGAAGCAAGACAACACGAAGCAACAACAGGTTCGATCCCCGGGTCCGCGCTTAGAAACCTCTGGGTGTTTAAGCGCGTTACAAATACGTAACTAAGACAAAAAAAAAAAAAAAAACAACACAATTACACAACTAAGAAAAACAAACAATTCCTGTAACAGCGCCTCGATGCCTGTGGGCTGTGTGAGCGCTTTATAAATGTTAAATAAATGAGATCCTTCCTATAACATGAGATGTGATATCCAACTCCTTCCCATTCCAATCCTGAGACCCTTCCTATAGCATGAGATGTGATATCTCAATGCTTATACCAAACCTGAGACCCTTCCTATAGCATGAGATGTGATATCCAACTCCTTCCGATTCCAATCCTGAGACCCTTCCTATAGCATGAGATGTGATATCTCAATGCCTCTAATACCAAACCTGAGATCCTTCCTCTAACATGAAATGTGATATCCAACTCCTTTCCTTTCCAAACCTGAGAGCCTACCTATAGCATGAGATGTGATATCCAAGTCCTTCCCATTCCAATCCTTAGACCCTTCCTACAGCATGCAATATGATATCTCAATGATTCTAATAACAAACTTGAGACCCGTCCTATAACATGAGATGGGATATCCAACTCCTTCCCATTCCAATCCTGAGACACTTCCGATATCATGAGATGTGATATCTCAATGCTTCTAATATCAAACTTGAGACCCTCCCTATAGCATGAGATGTGATATCCAAGTCCTTCCCATTCCAATCCTGAGACCCTTCCTATAGCATGAGATGTGATATCTCAATGCTTCTAATACCAAACCTGAGACCCTTCCTATAACATGAGATGGGAATATCCAACTCCTTCCCATTCCAATCCTGAAACCCTTCCGATAGCAGAGATGTGATATCTGAATGCTTATGCCAAACCTGAGATCCTTCCTACAACATGAGATGTGATATCCAACTCCTTCCCATTCCAATCCTGAGACACTTCCTATAGCATGAGATGTGATATCTCACTGCTTATACCAAACCTGATATCCTTCCTATAACATGAGATGTGATATCCAAATCCTTCCCCTTCCAAACCTGAGACCCTCCCTTTAGCATGAGATGTGATATCCAACTCCTTCCCATTCCAATCCTGAGACCCTTCTGATAGCATGAGATGTGATATCCCAATGCCTCTAATACCAATCCTGAGACCCTTCCTATAGCATGAGATGGGATATCCATCTCCTTCCAAATCCAATTCTGATACCCTTCCGATAGCATGAGATGTGATATCCCAATGCTTCTACCAAACCTGAGACCCATACTATGGCATGAGATGTGATATCAAACTCCTTCCCATTCCAATCCTGAGACCCTTCCTATAGCATGAGATGTGATGTCTCAATGCTTCTAATACCAAACCTGAGATCCTTCCTATAACATGAGATGTGATATCCAACTCCTTCCCATTCCAATCCTGAGACCCTTCCTATAGCATGAGATGTGATATCTTAATGCTTATACCAAACCTGAGACCCTTCCTATAGCATGAGATGTGATATCCAACTCCTTCCGATTCCAATCCTGAGACCCTTCCTATAGCATGAGATGTGATATCTCAATGCCTCTAATACCAAACCTGAGATCCTTCCTCTAACATGAAATGTGATATCCAACTCCTTTCCTTTCCAAACCTGAGAGCCTACCTATAGCATGAGATGTGATATCCAAGTCCTTCCCATTCCAATCCTTAGACCCTTCCTACAGCATGCAATATGATATCTCAATGATTCTAATAACAAACCTGAGACCCGTCCTATAACATGAGATGGGATATCAACTCCTTCCCATTCCAATCCTGAGACACTTCCGATAGCAGAGGTGTGATATCTCAATGCTTATACCAAACCTGAGACCATTCCTATAACATGAGATGTGATATCCAACTCCTTCCCGTTCCAAACCTGAGACCCTTCCTATAGCATATGTGATATCCAACTCCTTCCCATTCCAAACATGAGACCCTTCCTATAGCAAGAATGTAATATCCAACTCCTTCCCATTCCAATCCTGAGACCATTCCTATAGCATGAGATGTGATATCTCAATGCTTCTAATACCAAACCTGAGATCCTTCCTATGACATGAGATGTGATATCCAACTCCTTCCCATTCCAATCCTGAGACCCTTCTGATAGCATGAGATGTGATATCTCAATGCCTCTAATACCAATCCTGAGACCCTTCCTATAACATGAGATGTGATATCCAACTCCTTCCCATTTCAACCTGAGACCCTTCCTTTAGCATGACATGGGATATCCAACTCCTTCCAAATCCAATTCTGATACCCTTCCGATAGCATGAGATGTGACATCCCAATGCTTCTACCAAACCTGAGACCCATACTATGGCATGAGATGTGATATCAAACTCCTTCCCATTCCAATCCTGAGACCCTTCCTATAGCATGAGATGTGATGTCTCAATGCTTCTAATCGTCCCGGGAGGATAGCTCAGCGGCAGCGTGCGCGTCTTGGAAGCAAGACAACACGAAGCAACAACAGGTTCGATCCCCGGGTCCGCGCTTAGAAACCTCTGGGTGTTTAAGCGCGTTACAAATACGTAACTAAGACAAAAAAAAAAAAAAAAACAACACAATTACACAACTAAGAAAAACAAACAATTCCTCTAACAGCGCCTCGATGCCTGTGGGCTGTGTGAGCGCTTTATAAATGTTAAATAAATGAGATCCTTCCTATAACATGAGATGTGATATCCAACTCCTTTCCTTTCCAAACCTGAGAGCCTACCTATAGCATGAGATGTGATATCCAAGTCCTTCCCATTCCAATCCTTAGACCCTTCCTACAGCATGCAATATGATATCTCAATGATTCTAATAACAAACTTGAGACCCGTCCTATAACATGAGATGGGATATCCAACTCCTTCCCATTCCAATCCTGAGACACTTCCGATATCATGAGATGTGATATCTCAATGCTTCTAATATCAAACTTGAGACCCTCCCTATAGCATGAGATGTGATATCCAAGTCCTTCCCATTCCAATCCTGAGACCCTTCCTATAGCATGAGATGTGATATCTCAATGCTTCTAATACCAAACCTGAGACCCTTCCTATAACATGAGATGGGAATATCCAACTCCTTCCCATTCCAATTCTGAAACCCTTCCGATAGCAGAGATGTGATATCTGAATGCTTATGCCAAACCTGAGATCCTTCCTACAACATGAGATGTGATATCCAACTCCTTCCCATTCCAATCCTGAGACACTTCCTATAGCATGAGATGTGATATCTCACTGCTTATACCAAACCTGAGATCCTTCCTATAACATGAGATGTGATATCCAACTCCTTCCCATTCCAATCCTGAGACACTTCCTATAGCATGGGATGTGATATCTCACTGCTTACACCAAACCTGAGACCCTTCCTATAGCATGAGATGT
Source organism: Ambystoma mexicanum (assembly GCF_040938575.1). Lineage (NCBI taxonomy): Eukaryota > Metazoa > Chordata > Amphibia > Caudata > Ambystomatidae > Ambystoma > Ambystoma mexicanum. The sequence goes on along the minus strand of NC_090931.1, from coordinate 505,698,004 downwards.
GATATCCAACTCCTTCCCATTCCAATCCTGAGACCCTTCCTATAGCATGAGATGTGATATCTCAATGCTTCTAATATCAAACTTGAGACCCTCCCTATAGCATGAGATGTGATATCCAAGTCCTTCCCATTCCAATCCTGAGACACTTCCTATAGCATGAGATGTGATATCTCAATGCTTCTAATACCAAACCTGAGACTCTTCCTATAACATGAGATGGGATATCCAACTCCTTCCCATTCCAATCCTGAGACCCTTTCGATTGCAGAGATGTGATATCTCAATGCTTATACCAAACCTGAGACGCTTCCTACGGCATGAGATGTGATATCCAACTCCTTCCAATTCCAATCCTGAGACCTTTCCTATAGCATGGATGTGATGCCTCAATGCTTCTAATACCAAACCTGAGATCCTTCCTATAACATGAGATGTGATATCCAACTCATTCCATTCCAATCCAGAGACCCTTCCTATAGCATGAGATGTGATATCTCAATGCTTATACCAAACCTGAGACCCTTCCTATAGCATGAGATGTGATATCCAACTCCTTCCCATTCCAATCCTGAGACCCTTCCTATAGCATGAGATGTGATATCTCAATGCCTCTAATACCAAACCTGAGATCCTTCCTCTAACATGAAATGTGATATCCAACTCCTTCCCTTTCCAAACCTGAGAGCCTATCTATAGCATGAGATGTGATATCCAAGTCCTTCCCATTCCAATACTTAGACCCTTCCTACAGCATGCAATATGATATCTCAATGATTCTAACATGAGATGGGATATCCAACTCCTTCCCATTCCAATCCTGAGACACTTCCGATAGCAGAGATGTGATATCTCAATGCTTATACCAAACCTGAGACCCTTCCTATAACATGAGATGTGATATCCAACTCCTTCCCGTTCCAAACCTGAGACCCTTCCTTTAGCATGAGATGTGATATCCAGCTCCTTCCCATTCCAATCCTGAGACATTTCCGATAGCATGAGATGTGATATCTCAATGCTTCTACCAAACCTGAGACCCTTCCTTTAGCATGAGATGTGATATCCAACTCCTTCCCATTCCAATCCTGAGACCCTTCCTATAGCATGAGATGTGATATCTCAATACCTCTAATACCAAACCTGAGATCCTTCCGATAACATGAGATGTGATATCCAAATCCTTCCCCTTCCAAACCTGAGACCCTCCCTTTAGCATGAGATGTGATATCCAACTCCTTCCCTTTCCAATCCTGAGACCCTTCTGATAGCATGAGATGTGATATCTCAATGCTTCTAATACCAAACCTGAGATCCTTCCGATAGCATGAGATGTGATATCTCAATGCTTCTAATACCAAACCTGATATCCTTCCTATAACATGAGATGTGATATCCAAATCCTTCCCCTTCCAAACCTGAGACCCTCCCTTTAGCATGAGATGTGATATCCAACTCCTTCCCATTCCAATACTGAGACCCTTCTGATAGCATGAGATGTGATATCCAACTCCTTCCCATTTCAACCTGAGACCCTTCCTATAGCATGAGATGGGATATCCAACTCCTTCCAAATCCAATTCTGATACCCTTCCGATAGCATGAGATGTGATATCCCAATGCTTCTACCAAACCTGAGACCCATACTATGGCATGAGATGTGATATCAAACTCCTTCCCATTCCAATCCTGAGACCCTTCCTATAGCATGAGATGTGATGTCTCAATGCTTCTAATACCAAACCTGAGATCCTTCCTATAACATGAGATGTGATATACAACTCCTTCCCATTCGAATCCTGAGACCCTTCCTATAGCATGAGATGTGATATCTTAATGCTTATACCAAACCTGAGACCCTTCCTATAGCATGAGATGTGATATCCAACTCCTTCCGATTCCAATCCTGAGACCCTTCCTATAGCATGAGATGTGATATCTCAATGCCTCTAATACCAAACCTGAGATCCTTCCTCTAACATGAAATGTGATATCCAACTCCTTTCCTTTCCAAACCTGAGAGCCTACCTATAGCATGAGATGTGATATCCAAGTCCTTCCCATTCCAATCCTTAGACCCTTTCTACAGCATGCAATATGATATCTCAATGATTCTAATAACAAACCTGAGACCCGTCCTATAACATGAGATGGGATATCAACTCCTTCCCATTCCAATCCTGAGACACTTCCGATTGCAGAGATGTGATATCTCAATGCTTATACCAAACCTGAGACCCTTCCTATAACATGAGATGTGATATCCAACTCCTTCCCGTTGCAGACCTGAGACCCTTCCTATAGCATATGTGATATCCAACTCCTTCCCATTCCAAACATGAGACCCTTCCTATAGCAAGAATGTAATATCCAACTCCTTCCCATTCCAATCCTGAGACCATTCCTATAGCATGAGATTTGATATCTCAATGCTTCTAATACCAAACCTGAGATCCTTCCTATGACATGAGATGTGATATCCAACTCCTTCCCATTCCAATCCTGAGACCCTTCTGATAGCATGAGATGTGATATCTCAATGCCTCTAATACCAATCCTGAGACCCTTCCTATAACATGAGATGTGATATCCAACTCCTTCCCATTCCAATCCTGAGACCCTTCCTATAGCATGAGATGTGATATCTCAATGCTTATACCAAACCTGAGACCCTTCCTATAGCATGAGATGTGATATCCAACTCCTTCCAATTCCAATCCTGAGACCCTTCCTATAGCATGAGATGTGATATCTCAATGCCTCTAATACATGGGATATCCAACTCCTTCCAAATCCAATTCTGATACCCTTCCGATAGCATGAGATGTGACATCCCAATGCTTCTAACAAACCTGAGACCCATACTATGGCATGAGATGTGATATCAAACTCCTTCCCATTCCAATCCTGAGACCCTTCCTATAGCATGAGATGTGATGTCTCAATGCTTCTAATACCAAACCTGAGATCCTTCCTATAACATGAGATGTGATATCCAACTCCTTCCCATTCCAATCCTGAGACCCTTCCTATAGCATGAGATGTGATATCTCAATGCTTATACCAAACCTGAGACCCTTCCTATAGCATGAGATGGATATCCAACTCCTTCCAATTCCAATCCTGAGACCCTTCCTATAGCATGAGATGTGATATCTCAATGCCTCTAATACCAAACCTGAGATCCTTCCGATAACATGAGATGTGATATCCAAATCCTTCCCCTTCCAAACCTGAGACCCTCCCTTTAGCATGAGATGTGATATCCAACTCCTTCCCTCTCCAATCCTGAGACCCTTCTGATAGCATGAGATGTGATATCTCAATGCTTCTAATACCAAACCTGAGATCCTTCCGATAGCATGAGATGTGATATCTCAATGCTTCTAATACCAAACCTGATATCCTTCCTATAACATGAGATGTGATATCCAAATCCTTCCCCTTCCAAACCTGAGACCCTCCCTTTAGCATGAGATGTGATATCCAACTCCTTCCCATTCCAATACTGAGACCCTTCTGATAGCATGAGATGTGATATCCAACTCCTTCCCATTTCAACCTGAGACCCTTCCTATAGCATGAGATGGGATATCCAACTCCTTCCAAATCCAATTCTGATACCCTTCCGATAGCATGAGATGTGATATCCCAATGCTTCTACCAAACCTGAGACCCATACTATGGCATGAGATGTGATATCAAACTCCTTCCCATTCCAATCCTGAGACCCTTCCTATAGCATGAGATGTGATGTCTCAATGCTTCTAATACCAAACCTGAGATCCTTCCTATAACATGAGATGTGATATACAACTCCTTCCCATTCCAATCCTGAGACCCTTCCTATAGCATGAGATGTGATATCTTAATGCTTATACCAAACCTGAGACCCTTCCTATAGCATGAGATGTGATATCCAACTCCTTCCGATTCCAATCCTGAGACCCTTCCTATAGCATGAGATGTGATATCTCAATGCCTCTAATACCAAACCTGAGATCCTTCCTCTAACATGAAATGTGATATCCAACTCCTTTCCTTTCCAAACCTGAGAGCCTACCTATAGCATGAGATGTGATATCCAAGTCCTTCCCATTCCAATCCTTAGACCCTTTCTACAGCATGCAATATGATATCTCAATGATTCTAATAACAAACCTGAGACCCGTCCTATAACATGAGATGGGATATCAACTCCTTCCCATTCCAATCCTGAGACACTTCCGATTGCAGAGATGTGATATCTCAATGCTTATACCAAACCTGAGACCCTTCCTATAACATGAGATGTGATATCCAACTCCTTCCCGTTGCAAACCTGAGACCCTTCCTATAGCATATGTGATATCCAACTCCTTCCCATTCCAAACATGAGACCCTTCCTATAGCAAGAATGTAATATCCAACTCCTTCCCATTCCAATCCTGAGACCATTCCTATAGCATGAGATTTGATATCTCAATGCTTCTAATACCAAACCTGAGATCCTTCCTATGACATGAGATGTGATATCCAACTCCTTCCCATTCCAATCCTGAGACCCTTCTGATAGCATGAGATGTGATATCTCAATGCCTCTAATACCAATCCTGAGACCCTTCCTATAACATGAGATGTGATATCCAACTCCTTCCCATTCCAATCCTGAGACCCTTCCTATAGCATGAGATGTGATATCTCAATGCTTATACCAAACCTGAGACCCTTCCTATAGCATGAGATGTGATATCCAACTCCTTCCAATTCCAATCCTGAGACCCTTCCTATAGCATGAGATGTGATATCTCAATGCCTCTAATACATGGGATATCCAACTCCTTCCAAATCCAATTCTGATACCCTTCCGATAGCATGAGATGTGACATCCCAATGCTTCTACCAAACCTGAGACCCATACTATGGCATGAGATGTGATATCAAACTCCTTCCCATTCCAATCCTGAGACCCTTCCTATAGCATGAGATGTGATGTCTCAATGCTTCTAATACCAAACCTGAGATCCTTCCTATAACATGAGATGTGATATCCAACTCCTTCCCATTCCAATCCTGAGACCCTTCCTATAGCATGAGATGTGATATCTCAATGCTTATACCAAACCTGAGACCCTTCCTATAGCATGAGATGTGATATCCAACTCCTTCCAATTCCAATCCTGAGACCCTTCCTATAGCATGAGATGTGATATCTCAATGCCTCTAATACCAAACCTGAGATCCTTCCTCTAACATGAAATGTGATATCCAACTCCTTTCCTTTCCAAACCTGAGAGCCTACCTATAGCATGAGATGTGATATCCAAGTCCTTCCCATTCCAATCCTTAGACCCTTCCTACAGCATGCAATATGATATCTCAATGATTCTAATAACAAACCTGAGACCCGTCCTATAACATGAGATGGGATATCCAACTCCTTCCCATTCCAATCCTGAGACACTTCCGATAGCAGAGATGTGATATCTCAATGCTTATACCAAACCTGAGACCCTTCCTATAACATGAGATGTGATATCCAACTCCTTCCCGTTCCAAACCTGAGACCCTTCCTATAGCATATGTGATATCCAACTCCTTCCCATTCCACACATGAGACCCTTCCTATAGCAAGAATGTAATATCCAACTCCTTCCCATTCCAATCCTGAGACCATTCCTATAGCATGAGATGGGATATCCAACTCCTTCCCCTTCCAAACCTGAGACCCTTCCTATAGCATGAGATGTGATATCCAACTCCTTCCCATCCCAATCCTGAGATGCTTCCGATTGCAGAGATGTGATATCTCAATGCTTATACCAAACCTGAGACTCTTCCTATAACATGAGATGTGATATCCAACTCCTTCCCGTTCCAAACCTGAGACCCTTCCTATAGCATGAGATGTGATATCCAACTCCTTCCGATTCCAATCCTGAGACCCTTCCGATAGCATGAGATGTGATATCTCAATGCTTCTAATACCAAACCTGAGATCCTTCCTATAACATGTGATGTGATATCCAAATCCTTCCCCTTCCAAACCTGAGACCCTCCCTTTAGCATGAGATGTGCTATCCAACTCCTTCCCATTCCAATCCTGAGACCCTTATGATAGCATGAGATGTGATATCTCAATGCCTCTAATACCAAACCTGAGATTCTTCCGATAGCATGAGATGTGATATCTCAATGCCTCTAATACCAAACCTGAGATCCTACCTCTAACATGAAATGTGATATCCAACTCCTTCCCTTTCCAAACCTGAGACCCTGCCTATAGCATGAGATGTGATATCCAAGTCCTTCCCATTCCAATCCTGAGACCCTTCCTATAGCATGTGATGTGATATCTCAATGCTTATACCAAACCTGAGACCCTTCCTATGTCATGAGATGTCATATACAACTCCTTCCCAATCCAATCCTGAGACCCTTCCTATAGCATGAGATGTGATATCTCAATGCTTATACCAAACCTGAGACCCTTCCTATAGCATGAGATGTGATATCCAACTTCTTCCCATTCCAATCCTGAGACCCTTCCTATAACATGAGATGTGATGTCTCAATGCTTCTAATACCAAACCTGAGATCTTTCCTATAACATGAGATGTGATATCCAACTCCTTCCCATTCCAATTCTGAGATCCTTCCTATAGCATGAGATGTGATATCTCAATGCTTATACCAAACCTGAGACCCTTCCTATAGCTTGAGATGTGATATCCAACTCCTTCCCATTCCAATCCTGAGACCCTTCCTATAGCATGAGATGTGATATCCAACTTCTTCCCATTCCAATCCTGAGACCCTTCCTATAACATGAGATGTGATGTCTCAATGCTTCTAATACCAAACCTGAGATCTTTCCTATAACATGAGATGTGATGTCCAACTCCTTCCCATTCCAATTCTGAGACCCTTCTGATAGCATGAGATGTGATATCTCAATGCCTCTAATACCAATCCTGAGACCCTTCCTATAACATGAGATGTGATATCCAACTCCTTCCCATTTCAACCTGAGACCCTTCCTATAGCATGAGATGGGATATCCAACTCCTTCCAAATCCAATTCTGATACCCTTCCGATAGCATGAGATGTGATATCCCAATGCGTCTACCAAACCTGAGACCCATACTATGGCATGAGATGTGATATCAAACTCCTTCCCATTCCAATCATGAGACCCTTCCTATAGCATGAGATGTGATGTCTCAATGCTTCTAATACCAAACCTGAGATCCTTCCTATAACATGAGATGTGATATCCAACTCCTTCCCATTCCATTCCTGAGACCCTTCCTATAGCATGAGATGTGATATCTTAATGCTTATACCAAACCTGAAACCCTTCCTATAGCATGAGATGTGATATCCAACTCCTTACGATTCCAATCCTGAGACCCTTCCTATAGCATGAGATGTGATATCTCAATGCCTCTAATACCAAACCTGAGATCCTTCCTCTAACATGAAATGTGATATCCAACTCCTTTCCTTTCCAAACCTGAGAGCCTACCTATAGCATGAGATGTGATATCCAAGTCCTTCCCATTCCAATCCTTAGACCCTTCCTACAGCATGCAATATGATATCTCAATGATTCTAATAACAAACCTGAGACCCGTCCTATAACATGAGATGGGATATCCAACTCCTTCCCATTCCAATCCTGAGACACTTCCGATAGCAGAGATGTGATATCTCAATGCTTATACCAAACCTGAGACCCTTCCTATAACATGAGATGTGATATCCAACTCCTTCCCGTTCCAAACCTGAGACCCTTCCTATAGCATATGTGATATCCAACTCCTTCTCATTCCAAACATGAGACCCTTCCTATGACATGAGATGTGATATCCAACTCCTTCCCATTCCAATCCTGAGACCCTTCTGATAGCATGAGATGTGATATCTCAATGCCTCTAATACCAATCCTGAGACCCTTCCTATAACATGAGATGTGATATCCAACTCCTTCCCATTTCAACCTGAGACCCTTCCTATAGCATGACATGGGATATCCAACTCCTTCCAAATCCAATTCTGATACCCTTTCCGATAGCATGAGATGTGATATCCCAATGCTTCTACCAAACCTGAGACCCATACTATGGCATGAGATGTGATATCCAACTCCTTCTGATTCCAATCCTGAGACCCTTCCTATAGCATGAGATGTGATATCTCAATGCCTCTAATACCAAACCTGAGATCCTTCCTCTAACATGAAATGTGATATCCAACTCCTTTCCTTTCCAAACCTGAGAGCCTACCTATAGCATGAGATGTGATATCCAAGTCCTTCCCATTCCAATCCTTAGACCCTTCCTACAGCATGGAATATGATATCTCAATGATTCTAATAACAAACCTGAGACCCGTCCTATAACATGAGATGGGATATCCAACTCCTTCCCATTCCAATCCTGAAACACTTCCGATAGCAGAGATGTGATATCTCAATGCTTATACCAAACCTGAGACCCTTCCTATAACATGAGATGTGATATCCAACTCCTTCCCGTTCCAAACCTGAGACCCTTCCTATAGCATATGTGATATCCAACTCCTTCCCATTCCACACATGAGACCCTTCCTATAGCAAGAATGTAATATCCAACTCCTTCCCATTCCAATCCTGAGACCATTCCTATAGCATGAGATGTGATATCTCAATGCTTCTAATACCAAACCTGAGACCAGTCCTATAACATGAGATGGGATATCCAACTCCTTCCCCTTCCAAACCTGAGACCCTTCCTATAGCATGAGATGTGATATCCAACTCCTTCCCATCCCAATCCTGAGACACTTCCGATTGCAGAGATGTGATATCTCAATGCTTATACCAAACCTGAGACTCTTCCTATAACATGAGATGTGATATCCAACTCCTTCCCGTTCCAAACCTGAGACCCTTCCTATAGCATGAGATGTGATATCCAACTCCTTCCGATTCCAATCCTGAGACCCTTCCGATAGCATGAGATGTGATATCTCAATGCTTCTAATACCAAACCTGAGATCCTTCCTATAACATGTGATGTGATATCCAAATCCTTCCCCTTCCAAACCTGAGACCCTCCCTTTAGCATGAGATGTGCTATCCAACTCCTTCCCATTCCAATCCTGAGACCCTTATGATAGCATGAGATGTGATATCTCAATGCCTCTAATACCAAACCTGAGATACTTCCGATAGCATGAGATGTGATATCTCAACGCTTCTAATACCAAACCTGAGATCCTTCCTATAACATGAGATGTGATATCCAAATCCTTCCCCTTCCAAACCTGAGACCCTCCCTTTAGCATGAGATGTGATATCCAACTCCTTCCCATTCCAATCCTGAGACCCTTCTGATAGCATGAGATGTGATATCTCAATGCCTCTAATACCAAACCTGAGATCCTACCTCTAACATGAAATGTGATATCCAACTCCTTCCCTTTCCAAACCTGAGACCCTGCCTATAGCATGAGATGTGATATCCAAGACCTTCCCATTCCAATCCTGAGACCCTTCCTATAGCATGTGATGTGATATCTCAATGCTTATACCAAATCTGAGACCCTTCCTATGGCATGAGATGTCATATACAACTCCTTCCCATTCCAATCCTGAGACCCTTCCTATAGCATGAGATGTGATATCTCAATGCTTATACCAAACCTGAGACCCTTCCTATAGCATGAGATGTGATATCCAACTTCTTCCCATTCCAATCCTGAGACCCTTCCTATAACATGAGATGTGATGTCTCAATGCTTCTAATACCAAACCTGAGATCTTTCCTATAACATGAGATGTGATATCCAACTCCTTCCCATTCCAATTCTGAGACCCTTCCTATAGCATGAGATGTGATATCTCAATGCTTATACCAAACCTGAGACCCTTCCTATAGCTTGAGATGTGATATCCAACTCCTTCCCATTCCAATCCTGAGACCCTTCCCATAGCATGAGATGTGATATCCAACTTCTTCCCATTCCAATCCTGAGACCCTTCCTATAACATGAGATGTGATGTCTCAATGCTTCTAATACCAAACCTGAGATCTTTCCTATAACATGAGATGTGATATCCAACTCCTTCCCATTCCAATTCTGAGACCCTTCTGATAGCATGAGATGTGATATCTCAATGCCTCTAATACCAATCCTGAGACCCTTCCTATAACATGAGATGTGATATCCAACTCCTTCCCATTTCAACCTGAGACCCTTCCTATAGCATGAGATGGGATATCCAACTCCTTCCAAATCCAATTCTGATACCCTTCCGATAGCATGAGATGTGATATCCCAATGCTTCTACCAAACCTGAGACCCATACTATGGCATGAGATGTGATATCAAACTCCTTCCCATTCCAATCCTGAGACCCTTCCTATAGCATGAGATGTGATGTCTCAATGCTTCTAATACCAAACCTGAGATCCTTCCTATAACATGAGATGTGATATCCAACTCCTTCCCATTCCATTCCTGAGACCCTTCCTATAGCATGAGATGTGATATCTTAATGCTTATACCAAACCTGAAACCCTTCCTATAGCATGAGATGTGATATCCAACTCCTTACGATTCCAATCCTGAGACCCTTCCTATAGCATGAGATGTGATATCTCAATGCCTCTAATACCAAACCTGAGATCCTTCCTCTAACATGAAATGTGATATCCAACTCCTTTCCTTTCCAAACCTGAGAGCCTACCTATAGCATGAGATGTGATATCCAAGTCCTTCCCATTCCAATCCTTAGACCCTTCCTACAGCATGCAATATGATATCTCAATGATTCTAATAACAAACCTGAGACCCGTCCTATAACATGAGATGGGATATCCAACTCCTTCCCATTCCAATCCTGAGACACTTCCGATAGCAGAGATGTGATATCTCAATGCTTATACCAAACCTGAGACCCTTCCTATAACATGAGATGTGATATCCAACTCCTTCCCGTTCCAAACCTGAGACCCTTCCTATAGCATATGTGATATCCAACTCCTTCTCATTCCAAACATGAGACCCTTCCTATAGCAAGAATGTAATATCCAACTCCTTCCCATTCCAATCCTGAGACCATTCCTATAGCATGAGATGTGATATCTCAATGCTTCTAATACCAAACCTGAGATCCTTCCTATGACATGAGATGTGATATCCAACTCCTTCCCATTCCAATCCTGAGACCCTTCTGATAGCATGAGATGTGATATCTCAATGCCTCTAATACCAATCCTGAGACCCTTCCTATAACATGAGATGTGATATCCAACTCCTTCCCATTTCAACCTGAGACCCTTCCTATAGCATGACATGGGATATCCAACTCCTTCCAAATCCAATTCTGATACCCTTTCCGATAGCATGAGATGTGATATCCCAATGCTTCTACCAAACCTGAGACCCATACTATGGCATGAGATGTGATATCCAACTCCTTCCGATTCCCATCCTGAGACCCTTCCTATAGCATGAGATGTGATATCTCAATGCCTCTAATACCAAACCTGAGATCCTTCCTCTAACATGAAATGTGATATCCAACTCCTTTCCTTTCCAAACCTGAGAGCCTACCTATAGCATGAGATGTGATATCCAAGTCCTTCCCATTCCAATCCTTAGACCCTTCCTACAGCATGGAATATGATATCTCAATGATTCTAATAACAAACCTGAGACCCGTCCTATAACATGAGATGGGATATCCAACTCCTTCCCATTCCAATCCTGAAACACTTCCGATAGCAGAGATGTGATATCTCAATGCTTATACCAAACCTGAGACCCTTCCTATAACATGAGATGTGATATCCAACTCCTTCCCGTTCCAAACCTGAGACCCTTCCTATAGCATATGTGATATCCAACTCCTTCCCATTCCACACATGAGACCCTTCCTATAGCAAGAATGTAATATCCAACTCCTTCCCATTCCAATCCTGAGACCATTCCTATAGCATGAGATGTGATATCTCAATGCTTCTAATACCAAACCTGAGACCAGTCCTATAACATGAGATGGGATATCCAACTCCTTCCCCTTCCAAACCTGAGACCCTTCCTATAGCATGAGATGTGATATCCAACTCCTTCCCATCCCAATCCTGAGACACTTCCGATTGCAGAGATGTGATATCTCAATGCTTATACCAAACCTGAGACTCTTCCTATAACATGAGATGTGATATCCAACTCCTTCCCGTTCCAAACCTGAGACCCTTCCTATAGCATGAGATGTGATATCCAACTCCTTCCGATTCCAATCCTGAGACCCTTCCGATAGCATGAGATGTGATATCTCAATGCTTCTAATACCAAACCTGAGATCCTTCCTATAACATGTGATGTGATATCCAAATCCTTCCCCTTCCAAACCTGAGACCCTCCCTTTAGCATGAGATGTGCTATCCAACTCCTTCCCATTCCAATCCTGAGACCCTTATGATAGCATGAGATGTGATATCTCAATGCCTCTAATACCAAACCTGAGATACTTCCGATAGCATGAGATGTGATATCTCAACGCTTCTAATACCAAACCTGAGATCCTTCCTATAACATGAGATGTGATATCCAAATCCTTCCCCTTCCAAACCTGAGACCCTCCCTTTAGCATGAGATGTGATATCCAACTCCTTCCCATTCCAATCCTGAGACCCTTCTGATAGCATGAGATGTGATATCTCAATGCCTCTAATACCAAACCTGAGATCCTACCTCTAACATGAAATGTGATATCCAACTCCTTCCCTTTCCAAACCTGAGACCCTGCCTATAGCATGAGATGTGATATCCAAGACCTTCCCATTCCAATCCTGAGACCCTTCCTATAGCATGTGATGTGATATCTCAATGCTTATACCAAACCTGAGACCCTTCCTATGGCATGAGATGTCATATACAACTCCTTCCCATTCCAATCCTGAGACCCTTCCTATAGCATGAGATGTGATATCTCAATGCTTATACCAAACCTGAGACCCTTCCTATAGCATGAGATGTGATATCCAACTTCTTCCCATTCCAATCCTGAGACCCTTCCTATAACATGAGATGTGATGTCTCAATGCTTCTAATACCAAACCTGAGATCTTTCCTATAACATGAGATGTGATATCCAACTCCTTCCCATTCCAATTCTGAGACCCTTCCTATAGCATGAGATGTGATATCTCAATGCTTATACCAAACCTGAGACCCTTCCTATAGCTTGAGATGTGATATCCAACTCCTTCCCATTCCAATCCTGAGACCCTTCCCATAGCATGAGATGTGATATCCAACTTCTTCCCATTCCAATCCTGAGACCCTTCCTATAACATGAGATGTGATGTCTCAATGCTTCTAATACCAAACCTGAGATCTTTCCTATAACATGAGATGTGATATCCAACTCCTTCCCATTCCAATTCTGAGACCCTTCTGATAGCATGAGATGTGATATCTCAATGCCTCTAATACCAATCCTGAGACCCTTCCTATAACATGAGATGTGATATCCAACTCCTTCCCATTTCAACCTGAGACCCTTCCTATAGCATGAGATGGGATATCCAACTCCTTCCAAATCCAATTCTGATACCCTTCCGATAGCATGAGATGTGATATCCCAATGCTTCTACCAAACCTGAGACCCATACTATGGCATGAGATGTGATATCAAACTCCTTCCCATTCCAATCCTGAGACCCTTCCTATAGCATGAGATGTGATGTCTCAATGCTTCTAATACCAAACCTGAGATCCTTCCTATAACATGAGATGTGATATCCAACTCCGTCCCATTCCAATCCTGAGACCCTTCCTATAGCATGAGATGTGATATCTCAATGCTTATACCAAACCTGAGACCCTTCCTATAGCATGAGATGTGATATCCAACTCCTTCCGCTTCCAATCCTGTGACCCTTCCTATAGCATGAGATGTGATATCTCAATGCCTCTAATACCAAACCTGAGATCCTTCCTCTAACATGAAATGTGATATCCAACTCCTTTCCTTTCCAAACCTGAGAGCCTACCTATAGCATGAGATGTGATATCCAAGTCCTTCCCATTCCAATCCTTAGACCCTTCCTACAGCAGGCAATATGATATCTCAATGATTCTAATAACAAACCTGAGACCCGTCCTATAACATGAGATGGGATATCCAACTCCTTCCCATTCCAATCCTGAGACACTTCCGATAGCAGAGATGTGATATCTCAATGCTTATACCAAACCTGAGACCCTTCCTATAACATGAGATGTGATATCCAACTCCTTCCCGTTCCAAACCTGAGACCCTTCCTATAGCATATGTGATATCCAACTCCTTCCCATTCCACACATGAGACCCTTCCTATAGCAAGAATCTAATATCCAACTCCTTCCCATTCCAATCCTGAGACCATTCCTATAGCATGAGATGTGATATCTCAATGCTTCTAATACCAAACCTGAGACCAGTCCTATAACATGAGATGGGATATCCAACTCCTTCCCCTTCCAAACCTGAGACCCTTCCTATAGCATGAGATGTGATATCCAACTCCTTCCCATCCCAATCCTGAGACACTTCCGATTGCAGAGATGTGATATCTCAATGCTTATACCAAACCTGAGACTATTCCTATAACATGGGATGTGATATCCAACTCCTTCCCGTTCCAAACCTGAGACCCTTCCTATAGCATGAGATGTGATATCCAACTCCTTCCGATTCCAATCCTGAGACCCTTCCGATAGCATGAGATGTGATATCTCAATGCTTCTAATACCAAACCTGAGATCCTTCCTATAACATGTGATGTGATATCCAAATCCTTCCCCTTCCAAACCTTAGACCCTCCCTTTAGCATGAGATGTGCTATCCAACTCCTTCCCATTCCAATCCTGAGACCCTTATGATAACATGAGATGTGATATCTCAATGCCTCTAATACCAAACCTGAGATACTTCCGATAGCATGAGATGTGATATCTCAATGCTTCTAATACCAAACCTGAGATCCTTCCTATAACATGAGATGTGATATCCAAATCCTTCCCCTTCCAAACCTGAGACCCTCCCTTTAGCATGAGATGTGATATCCAACTCCTTCCCATTCCAATCCTGAGACCCTTCTGATAGCATGAGATGTGATATCTCAATGCCTCTAATACCAAACCTGAGATCCTACCTCTAACATAAAATGTGATATCCAACTCCTTCCCTTTCCAAACCTGAGACCATGCCTATAGCATGAGATGTGATATCCAAGTCCTTCCCATTCCAATCCTGAGACCCTTCCTATAGCATGTGATGTGATATCTCAATGCTTATACAAACCTGAGACCCTTCCTATGGCATGAGATGTCATATACAACTCCTTCCCATTCCAATCCTGAGACCCTTCCTATAGCATGAGATGTGATATCTCAATGCTTATACCAAACCTGAGACCCTTCCTATAGCATGAGATGTGATATCCAACTCCTTCCCGTTCCAAACCTGAGACCCTTCCTATAGCATATGTGATATCCAACTCCTTCCCATTCCAAACATGAGACCCTTCCTATAGCAAGAATGTAATATCCAACTCCTTCCCATTCCAATCCTGAGACAATTCCTATAGCATGAGATGTGATATCTCAATGCTTCTAATACCAAACCTGAGATCCTTCCTATGACATGAGATGCGATATCCAACTCCTTCCCATTCCAATCCTGAGACCCTTCCTATAGCATGAGATGTGATGTCTCAATGCTTCTAATACCAAACCTGAGATCCTTCCTATAACATGAGATGTGATATCCAAATCCTTCCCATTCCAATCCTGAGACCCTTCCTATAGCATGAGATGTGATATCTCAATGCTTATACCAAACCTGAGACCCTTCCTATAGCATGAGATGTGATATCCAACTCCTTCCGATTCCAATCCTGAGACCCTTCCTATAGCATGAGATGTGATATCTCAATGCCTCTAATACCAAACCTGAGATCCTTCCTCTGACATGAAATGTGATATCCAACTCCTTTCCTTTCCAAACCTGAGAGCCTACCTATAGCATGAGATGTGATATCCAAGTCCTTCCCATTCCAATCCTTAGACCCTTCCTACAGCATGCAATATGATATCTCAATGATTCTAATAACAAACCTGAGACCCGTCCTATAACATGAGATGGGATATCCAACTCCTTCCCATTCCAATCCTGAGACACTTCCGATAGCAGAGATGTGATATCTCAATGCTTATACCAAACCTGAGACCCTTCCTATAACATGAGATGTCATATCCAACTCCTTCCCGTTCCAAACCTGAGACCCTTCCTATAGCATATGTGATATCCAACTCCTTCCCATTCCACACATGAGACCCTTCCTATAGCAAGAATGTAATATCCAACTCCTTCCCATCCCAATCCTGAGACCATTCCTATAGCATGAGATGTGATATCTCAATGCTTCTAATACCAAACCTGAGACCAGTCCTATAACATGAGATGGGATATCCAACTCCTTCCTCTTCCAAACCTGAGACCCTTCCTATAGCATGAGATGTGATATCCAACTCCTTCCCATCCCAATCCTGAGACACTTCCGATTGCAGAGATGTGATATCTCAATGCTTATACCAAACCTGAGACTCTTCCTATAACATGAGATGTGATATCCAACTCCTTCCCGTTCCAAACCTGAGACCCTTCCTATAGCATGAGATGTGATATCCAACTCCTTCCGATTCCAATCCTGAGACCCTTCCGATAGCATGAGATGTGATATCTCAATGCTTCTAATACCAAACCTGAGATCCTTCCTATAACATGTGATGTGATATCCAAATCCTTCCCCTTCCAAACCTGAGACCCTCCCTTTAGCATGAGATGTGCTATCCAACTCCTTCCCATTCCAATCCTGAGACCCTTATGATAGCATGAGATGTGATATCTCAATGCCTCTAATACCAAACCTGAGATACTTCCGATAGCATGAGATGTGATATCTCAATGCTTCTAATACCAAACCTGAGATCCTTCCTATAACATGAGATGTGATATCCAAATCCTTCCCCTTCCAAACCTGAGACCCTCCCTTTAGCATGAGATGTGATATCCAACTCCTTCCCATTCCGATCCTGAGACCCTTCTGATAGCATGAGATGTGATATCTCAATGCCTCTAATACCAAACCTGAGATCCTACCTCTAACATGAAATGTGATATCCAACTCCTTCCCTTTCCAAACCTGAGACCCTGCCTATAGCATGAGATGTGATATCCAAGTCCTTCCCATTCCAATCCTGAGACCCTTCCTATAGCATGTGATGTGATATCTCAATGCTTATACCAAACCTGAGACCCTTCCTATGGCATGAGATGTCATATACAACTCCTTCCCATTCCAATCCTGAGACCCTTCCTATAGCATGAGATGTGATATCCAACTTCTTCCCATTCCAATCCTGAGACCCTTCCTATAACATGAGATGTGATGTCTCAATGCTTCTAATACCAAACCTGAGATCTTTCCTATAACATGAGATGTGATATCCAACTCCTTCCCATTCCAATTCTGAGACCCTTCCTATAGCATGAGATGTGATATCTCAATGCTTATACCAAACCTGAGACCCTTCCTATAGCTTGAGATGTGATATCCAACTCCTTCCCATTCCAATCCTGAGACCCTTCCTATAGCATGAGATGTGATATCCAACTTCTTCCCATTCCAATCCTGAGACCCTTCCTATAACATGAGATGTGATGTCTCAATGCTTCTAATACCAAACCTGAGATCTTTCCTATAACATGAGATGTGATATCCAACTCCTTCCCATTCCAATTCTGAGACCCTTCTGATAGCATGAGATGTGATATCTCAATGCCTCTAATACCAATCCTGAGACCCTTCCTATAACATGAGATGTGATATCCAACTCCTTCCCATTTCAACCTGAGACCCTTCCTATAGCATGAGATGGGATATCCAACTCCTTCCAAATCCAATTCTGATACCCTTCCGATAGCATGAGATGTGATATCCCAATGCTTATACCAAACCTGAGACCTTTCCTATAGCTTGAGATGTGATATCCAACTCCTTCCCATTCCAATCCTGAGACCCTTCCTATAGCATGAGATGTGATATCCAACTTCTTCCCATTCCAATCCTGAGACCCTTCCTATAACATGAGATGTGATGTCTCAATGCTTCTAATACCAAACCTGAGATCTTTCCTATAACATGAGATGTGATATCCAACTCCTTCCCATTCCAATCCTGAGACCCTTCCTATAGCATGAGATGTGATGTCTCAATGCTTCTAATACCAAACCTGAGATCCTTCCTATAACATGAGATGTGATATCCAACTCCTTCCCATTCCAATCCTGAGACCCTTCCTATAGCATGAGATGTGATATCTCAATGCTTATACCAAACCTGAGACCTTTCCTATAGCATGAGATGTGATATCCAACTCCTTCCGATTCCAATCCTGAGACCCTTCCTATAGCATGAGATGTGATATCTCAATGCCTCTAATACCAAACCTGAGATCCTTCCTCTAACATGAAATGTGATATCCAACTCCTTTCCTTTCCAAACCTGAGAGCCTACCTATAGCATGAGATGTGATATCCAAGTCCTTCCCATTCCAATCCTTAGACCCTTCCTACAGCATGCAATATGATATCTCAATGATTCTAATAACAAACCTGAGACCCGTCCTATAACATGAGATGGGATATCCAACTCCTTCCCATTCCAATCCTGAGACACTTCCGATAGCAGAGATGTGATATCTCAATGCTTATACCAAACCTGAGACCCTTCCTATAACATGAGATGTGATATCCAACTCCTTCCCCTTCCAAACCTGAGACTCTTCCTATAGCATATGTGATATCCGACTTCTTCCCATTCCAAACATGAGACCCTTCCTATAGCAAGAATGTAATATCCAACTCCTTCCCATTCCAATCCTGAGACCATTCCTATAGCATGAGATGTGACATCTCAATGCTTCTAATACCAAACCTGAGACCAGTCCTATAACATGAGATGGGATATCCAACTCCTTCCCCTTCCAAACCTGAGACCCTTCCTATAGCATGAGATGTGATATCCAACTCCTTCCCATCCCAATCCTGAGACACTTCCGATTGCAGAGATGTGATATCTCAATGCTTATACCAAACCTGAGACTCTTCCTATAACATGAGATGTGATATCCAACTCCTTCCCGTTCCAAACCTGAGACCCTCCCTTTAGCATGAGATGTGATATCCAACTCCTTCCCATTCCAATCCTGAGACCCTTCTGATAGCATGAGATGTGATATCTCAATGCCTCTAATACCAATCCTGAGACCCTTCCTATAACATGAGATGTGATATCCAACTCCTTCCCATTTCAACCTGAGACCCTTCCTATAGCATGACATGGGATATCCAACTCCTTCCAAATCCAATTCTGATACCCTTCCGATAGCATGAGATGTGATATCCCAATGCTTCTACCAAACCTGAGACCCATACTATGGCATGAGATGTGATATCAAACTCCTTCCCATTCCAATCCTGAGACCCTTCCTATAGCATGAGATGTGATGTCTCAATGCTTCTAATACCAAACCTGAGATCCTTCCTATAGCAAGAATGTAATATCCAACTCCTTCCCATTCCAATCCTGAGACCATTCCTATAGCATGAGATGTGATATCTCAATGCTTCTAATACCAAACCTGAGACCAGTCCTATAACATGAGATGGGATATCCAACTCCTTCCCCTTCCAAACCTGAGACCCTTCCTATAGCATGAGATGTGATATCCAACTCCTTCCCATCCCAATCCTGAGACACTTCCGATTGCAGAGATGTGATATCTCAATGCTTATACCAAACCTGAGACTATTCCTATAACATGAGATGTGATATCCAACTCCTTCCCGTTCCAAACCTGAGACCCTTCCTATAGCATGAGATGTGATATCCAACTCCTTCCGATTCCAATCCTGAGACCCTTCCGATAGCATGAGATGTGATATCTCAATGCTTCTAATACCAAACCTGAGATCCTTCCTATAACATGTGATGTGATATCCAAATCCTTCCCCTTCCAAACCTTAGACCCTCCCTTTAGCATGAGATGTGCTATCCAACTCCTTCCCATTCCAATCCTGAGACCCTTATGATAGCATGAGATGTGATATCTCAATGCCTCTAATACCAAACCTGAGATACTTCCGATAGCATGAGATGTGATATCTCAATGCTTCTAATACCAAACCTGAGATCCTTCCTATAACATGAGATGTGATATCCAAATCCTTCCCCTTCCAAACCTGAGACCCTCCCTTTAGCATGAGATGTGATATCCAACTCCTTCCCATTCCAATCCTGAGACCCTTCTGATAGCATGAGATGTGATATCTCAATGCCTCTAATACCAAACCTGAGATCCTACCTCTAACATAAAATGTGATATCCAACTCCTTCCCTTTCCAAACCTGAGACCATGCCTATAGCATGAGATGTGATGTCCAAGTACTTCCCATTCCAATCCTGAGACCCTTCCTATAGCATGTGATGTGATATCTCAATGCTTATTCCAAACCTGAGACCCTTCCTATAGCATGAGATGTGATATCCAACTCCTTCCCGTTCCAAACCTGAGACCCTTCCTATAGCATATGTGATATCCAACTCCTTCCCATTCCAAACATGAGACCCTTCCTATAGCAAGAATGTAATATCCAACTCCTTCCCATTCCAATCCTGAGACCATTCCTATAGCATGAGATGTGATATCTCAATGCTTCTAATACCAAACCTGAGATCCTTCCTATGACATGAGATGTGATATCCAACTCCTTCCCATTCCAATCCTGAGACCCTTCCTATAGCATGACATGGGATATCCAACTCCTTCCAAATCCAATTCTGATACCCTTCCGATAGCATGAGATGTGATATCCCAATGCTTCTACCAAACCTGAGACCCATACTATGGCATGAGATGTGATATCAAAATCCTTCCCATTCCAATCCTGAGACCCTTCCTATAGCATGAGATGTGATGTCTCAATGCTTCTAATACCAAACCTGAGATCCTTCCTATAACATGAGATGTGATATCCAAATCCTTCCCATTCCAATCCTGAGACCCTTCCTATAGCATGAGATGTGATATCTCAATGCTTATACCAAACCTGAGACCCTTCCTATAGCATGAGATGTGATATCCAACTCCTTCCGATTCCAATCCTGAGACCCTTCCTATAGCATGAGATGTGATATCTCAATGCCTCTAATACCAAACCTGAGATCCTTCCTCTGACATGAAATGTGATATCCAACTCCTTTCCTTTCCAAACCTGAGAGCCTACCTATAGCATGAGATGTGATATCCAATTCCTTCCCATTCCAATCCTTAGACCCTTCCTACAGCATGCAATATGATATCTCAATGATTCTAATGACAAACCTGAGACCCGTCCTATAACATGAGATGGGATATCCAACTCCTTCCCATTCCAATCCTGAGACACTTCCGATAGCAGAGATGTGATATCTCAATGCTTATACCAAACCTGAGACCCTTCCTATAACATGAGATGTCATATCCAACTCCTTCCCGTTCCAAACCTGAGACCCTTCCTATAGCATATGTGATATCCAACTCCTTCCCATTCCACACATGAGACCCTTCCTATAGCAAGAATGTAATATCCAACTCCTTCCCATTCCAATCCTGAGACCATTCCTATAGCATGAGATGTGATATCTCAATGCTTCTAATACCAAACCTGAGACCAGTCCTATAACATGAGATGGGATATCCAACTCCTTCCCCTTCCAAACCTGAGACCCTTCCTATAGCATGAGATGTGATATCCAACTCCTTCCCATCCCAATCCTGAGACACTTCCGATTGCAGAGATGTGATATCTCAATGCTTATACCAAACCTGAGACTCTTCCTATAACATGAGATGTGATATCCAACTCCTTCCCGTTCCAAACCTGAGACCCTTCCTATAGCATGATATGTGATATCCAACTCCTTCCGATTCCAATCCTGAGACCCTTCCGATAGCATGAGATGTGATATCTCAATGCTTATAATACCAAACCTGAGATCCTTCCTATAACATGTGATGTGATATCCAAATCCTTCCCCTTCCAAACCTGAGACCCTCCCTTTAGCATGAGATGTGCTATCCAACTCCTTCCCATTCCAATCCTGAGACCCTTATGATAGCATGAGATGTGATATCTCAATGCCTCTAATACCAAACCTGAGATACTTCCGATAGCATGAGATGTGATATCTCAATGCTTCTAATACCAAACCTGAGATCCTTCCTATAACATGAGATGTGATATCCAAATCCTTCCCCTTCCAAACCTGAGACCCTCCCTTTAGCATGAGATGTGATATCCAACTCCTTCCCATTCCGATCCTGAGACCCTTCTGATAGCATGAGATGTGATATCTCAATGCCTCTAATACCAAACCTGAGATCCTACCTCTAACATGAAATGTGATATCCAACTCCTTCCCTTTCCAAACCTGAGACCCTGTCTATAGCATGAGATGTGATATCCAAGTCCTTCCCATTCCAATCCTGAGACCCTTCCTATAGCATGTGATGTGATATCTCAATGCTTATACCAAACCTGAGACCCTTCCTATGGCATGAGATGTCATATACAACTCCTTCCCATTCCAATCCTGAGACCCTTCCTATAGCATGAGATGTGATATCCAACTTCTTCCCATTCCAATCCTGAGACCCTTCCTATAACATGAGATGTGATGTCTCAATGCTTCTAATACCAAACCTGAGATCTTTCCTATAACATGAGATGTGATATCCAACTCCTTCCCATTCCAATTCTGAGACCCTTCCTATAGCATGAGATGTGATATCTCAATGCTTATACCAAACCTGAGACCCTTCCTATAGCTTGAGATGTGATATCCAACTCCTTCCCATTCCAATCCTGAGACCCTTCCTATAGCATGAGATGTGATATCCAACTTCTTCCCATTCCAATCCTGAGACCCTTCCTATAACATGAGATGTGATGTCTCAATGCTTCTAATACCAAACCTGAGATCTTTCCTATAACATGAGATGTGATATCCAACTCCTTCCCATTCCAATTCTGAGACCCTTCTGATAGCATGAGATGTGATATCTCAATGCCTCTAATACCAATCCTGAGACCCTTCCTATAACATGAGATGTGATATCCAACTCCTTCCCATTTCAACCTGAGACCCTTCCTATAGCATGAGATGGGATATCCAACTCCTTCCAAATCCAATTCTGATACCCTTCCGATAGCATGAGATGTGATATCCCAATGCTTCTACCAAACCTGAGACCCATACTATGGCATGAGATGTGATATCAAACTCCTTCCCATTCCAATCCTGAGACCCTTCCTATAGCATGAGATGTGATGTCTCAATGCTTCTAATACCAAACCTGAGATCCTTCCTATAACATGAGATGTGATATCCAACTCCTTCCCATTCCAATCCTGAGACCCTTCCTATAGCATGAGATGTGATATCTCAATGCTTATACCAAACCTGAGACCTTTCCTATAGCATGAGATGTGATATCCAACTCCTTCCGATTCCAATCCTGAGACCCTTCCTATAGCATGAGATGTGATATCTCAATGCCTCTAATACCAAACCTGAGATCCTTCCTCTGACATGAAATGTGATATCCAACTCCTTTCCTTTCCAAACCTGAGAGCCTACCTATAGCATGAGATGTGATATCCAAGTCCTTCCCATTCCAATCCTTAGACCCTTCCTACAGCATGCAATATGATATCTCAATGATTCTAATAACAAACCTGAGACCCGTCCTATAACATGAGATGGGATATCCAACTCCTTCCCATTCCAATCCTGAGACACTTCCGATAGCAGAGATGTGATATCTCAATGCTTATACCAAACCTGAGACCCTTCCTATAACATGAGATGTGATATCCAACTCCTTCCCGTTCCAAACCTGAGACTCTTCCTATAGCATATGTGATATCCAACTTCTTTCCATTCCAAACATGAGACCCTTCCTATAGCAAGAATGTAATATCCAACTCCTTCCCATTCCAATCCTGAGACCATTCCTATAGCATGAGATGTGACATCTCAATGCTTCTAATACCAAACCTGAGACCAGTCCTATAACATGAGATGGGATATCCAACTCCTTCCCCTTCCAAACCTGAGACCCTTCCTATAGCATGAGATGTGATATCCAACTCCTTCCCATCAAAATCCTGAGACACTTCCGATTGCAGAGATGTGATATCTCAATGCTTATACCAAACCTGAGACTCTTCCTATAATATGAGATGTGATATCCAACTCCTTCCCGTTCCAAACCTGAGACCCTCCCTTTAGCATGAGATGTGATATCCAACTCCTTCCCATTCCAATCCTGAGACCCTTCTGATAGCATGAGATGTGATATCTCAATGCCTCTAATACCAATCCTGAGACCATTCCTATAACATGAGATGTGATATCCAACTCCTTCCCATTTCAACCTGAGACCCTTCCTATAGCATGACATGGGATATCCAACTCCTTCCAAATCCAATTCTGATACCCTTCCGATAGCATGAGATGTGATATCCCAATGCTTCTACCAAACCTGAGACCCATACTATGGCATGAGATGTGATATCAAACTCCTTCCCATTCCAATCCTGAGACCCTTCCTATAGCATGAGATGTGATGTCTCAATGCTTCTAATACCAAACCTGAGATCCTTCCTATAACATGAGATGTGATATCCAAATCCTTCCCATTCCAATCCTGAGACCCTTCCTATAGCATGAGATGTGATATCTCAATGCTTATACCAAACCTGAGACCCTTCCTATACCATGAGATGTGATATCCAACTCCTTCCGATTCCAATCCTGAGACCCTTCCTATAGCATGAGATGTGATATCTCAATGCCTCTAATACCAAACCTGAGATCATTCCTCTGACATGAAATGTGATATCCAACTCCTTTCCTTTCCAAACCTGAGAGCCTACCTATAGCATGAGATGTGATATCCAAGTCCTTCCAATTCCAATCCTTAGACCCTTCCTACAGCATGCAATATGATATCTCAATGATTCTAATAACAAACCTGAGACCCGTCCTATAACATGAGATGGGATATCCAACTCCTTCCCATTCCAATCCTGAGACACTTCTGATAGCATAGATGTGATATCTCAATGCTTATACCAAACCTGAGACCCTTCCTATAACATGAGATGTCATATCCAACTCCTTCCCGTTCCAAACCTGAGACCCTTCCTATAGCATATGTGATATCCAACTCCTTCCCATTCCACACATGAGACCCTTCCTATAGCAAGAATGTAATATCCAACTCCTTCCCATTCCAATCCTGAGACCATTCCTATAGCATGAGATGTGATATCTCAATGCTTCTAATACCAAACCTGAGACCAGTCCTATAACATGAGATGGGATATCCAACTCCTTCCCCTTCCAAACCTGAGACCCTTCCTATAGCATGAGATGTGATATCCAACTCCTTCCCATCCCAATCCTGAGACACTTCCGATTGCAGAGATGTGATATCTCAATGCTTATACCAAACCTGAGACTCTTCCTATAACATGAGATGTGATATCCAACTCCTTCCCGTTCCAAACCTGAGACCCTTCCTATAGCATGAGATGTGATATCCAACTCCTTTCGATTCCAATCCTGAGACCCTTCCGATAGCATGAGATGTGATATCTCAATGCTTCTAATACCAAACCTGAGATCCTTCCTATAACATGTGATGTGATATCCAAATCCTTCCCCTTCCAAACCTGAGACCCTCCCTTTAGCATGAGATGTGCTATCCAACTCCTTCCCATTCCAATCCTGAGACCCTTATGATAGCATGAGATGTGATATCTCAATGCTTCTAATACCAAACCTGAGATCCTTCCTATAACATGTGATGTGATATCCAAATCCTTCCCCTTCCAAACCTGAGACCCTCCCTTTAGCATGAGATGTGCTATCCAACTCCTTCCCATTCCAATCCTGAGACCCTTATGATAGCATGAGATGTCATATCCAACTCCTTCCCGTTCCAAACCTGAGACCCTTCCTATAGCATATGTGATATCCAACTCCTTCCCATTCCACACATGAGACCCTTCCTATAGCAAGAATGTAATATCCAACTCCTTCCCATTCCAATCCTGAGACCATTCCTATAGCATGAGATGTGATATCTCAATGCTTCTAATACCAAACCTGAGACCAGTCCTATAACATGAGATGGGATATCCAACTCCTTCCCCTTCCAAACCTGAGACCCTTCCTATAGCATGAGATGTGATATCCAACTCCTTCCCATCCCAATCCTGAGACACTTCCGATTGCAGAGATGTGATATCTCAATGCTTATACCAAACCTGAGACTCTTCCTATAACATGAGATGTGATATCCAACTCCTTCCCGTTCCAAACCTGAGACCCTTCCTATAGCATGAGATGTGATATCCAACTCCTTTCGATTCCAATCCTGAGACCCTTCCGATAGCATGAGATGTGATATCTCAATGCTTCTAATACCAAACCTGAGATCCTTCCTATAACATGTGATGTGATATCCAAATCCTTCCCCTTCCAAACCTGAGACCCTCCCTTTAGCATGAGATGTGCTATCCAACTCCTTCCCATTCCAATCCTGAGACCCTTATGATAGCATGAGATGTGATATCTCAATGCCTCTAATACCAAACCTGAGATACTTCCGATAGCATGAGATGTGATATCTCAATGCTTCTAATACCAAACCTGAGATCCTACCTCTAACATGAAATGTGATATCCAACTCCTTCCCTTTCCAAACCTGAGACCCCGCCTATAGCATGAGATGTGATATCCAAGTCCTTCCCATTCCAATCCTGAGACCCTTCCTATAGCATGTGATGTGATATCTCAATGCTTATACCAAACCTGAGACCCTTCCTATGGCAAGAGATGTCATATACAACTCCTTCCCATTCCAATCCTGAGACCCTTCCTATAGCATGAGATGTGATATCCAACTTCTTCCCATTCCAATCCTGAGACCCTTCCTATAACATGAGATGTGATGTCTCAATGCTTCTAATACCAAACCTGAGATCTTTCCTATAACATGAGATGTGATATCCAACTCCTTCCCATTCCAATTCTGAGACCCTTCCTATAGCATGAGATGTGATATCTCAATGCTTATACCAAACCTGAGACCCTTCCTATAGCTTGAGATGTGATATCCAACTCCTTCCCATTCCAATCCTGAGACCCTTCCTATAGCATGAGATGTGATATCCAACTTCTTCCCATTCCAATCCTGAGACCCTTCCTATAACATGAGATGTGATGTCTCAATGCTTCTAATACCAAACCTGAGATCTTTCCTATAACATGAGATGTGATATCCAACTCCTTCCCATTCCAATTCTGAGACCCTTCTGATAGCATGAGATGTGATATCTCAATGCCTCTAATACCAATCCTGAGACCCTTCCTATAACATGAGATGTGATATCCAACTCCTTCCCATTTCAACCTGAGACCCTTCCTATAGCATGAGATGGGATATCCAACTCCTTCCAAATCCAATTCTGATACCCTTCCGATAGCATGAGATGTGATATCCCAATGCTTCTACCAAACCTGAGACCCATACTATGGCATGAGATGTGATATCAAACTCCTTCCCATTCCAATCCTGAGACCCTTCATATAGCATGAGATGTGATGTCTCAATGCTTCTAATACCAAACCTGAGATCCTTCCTATAACATGAGATGTGATATCCAACTCCTCCCCATTCCAATCCTGAGACCCTTCCTATAGCATGAGATGTGATATCTCAATGCTTATACCAAACCGGAGACCCTTCCTATAGCATGAGATGTGATATCCAACTCCTTCCGATTCCAATCCTGAGACCCTTCCTATAGCATGAGATGTGATATCTCAATGCCTCTAATACCAAACCTGAGATCCTTCCTCTAACATGAAATGTGATATCCAACTCCTTTCCTTTCCAAACCTGAGAGCCTACCTATAGCATGAGATGTGATATCCAAGTCCTTCCCATTCCAATCCTTAGACCCTTCCTACAGCATGCAATATGATATCTCAATGATTCTAATAAGAAACCTGAGACCCGTCCTATAACATGAGATGGGATATCCAACTCCTTCCCATTCCAAACCTGAGACCCTTCCTATAGCATGAGATGTGATATCCAACTCCTTCCCATCCCAATCCTGAGACACTTCCGATTGCAGAGATGTGATATCTCAATGCTTATACCAAACCTGAGACTCTTCCTATAACATGAGATGTGATATCCAACTCCTTCCCGTTCCAAACCTGAGACCCATCCTATAGCATGAGATGTGATATCCAACTCCTTCCGATTCCAATCCTGAGACCCTTCCGATAGCATGAGATGTGATATCTCAATGCTTCTAATACCAAACCTGAGATCCTTCCTATAGCATATGTGATATCCAACTCCTTCCCATTCCAAACATGAGACCCTTCTTATAGCAAGAATGTAATATCCAACTCCTTCCCATTCCAATCCTGAGACCATTCCTATAGCATGAGATGTGATATCTCAATGCTTCTAATACCAAACCTGAGATCCTTCCTATGACATGAGATGTGATATCCAACTCCTTCCCATTCCAATCCTGAGACCCTTCTGATAGCATGAGATGTGATATCTCAATGCCTCTAATACCAATCCTGAGACCCTTCCTATAACATGAGATGTGATATCCAACTCCTTCCCATTTCAACCTGAGACCCTTCCTATAGCATGACATGGGATATCCAACTCCTTCCAAATCCAATTCTGATACCCTTCCGATAGCATGAGATGTGATATCTCAATGCTTATACCAAACCTGAGACTCTTCCTATAACATGAGATGTGATATCCAACTCCTTCCCGTTCCAAACCTGAGACCATCCCTTTAGCATGAGATGTGCTATCCAACTCCTTCCCATTCCAATCCTGAGACCCTTATGATAGCATGAGATGTGATATCTCAATGCCTCTAATACCAAACCTGAGATACTTACGATAGCATGAGATGTGATATCTCAATGCTTCTAATACCAAACCTGAGATCCTTCCTATAACATGAGATGTGATATCCAAATCCTTCCCCTTCCAAACCTGAGACCCCCCCTTTAGCATGAGATGTGATATCCAACTCCTTCCCATTCCAATCCTGAGACCCTTCTGATAGCATGAGATGTGATATCTCAATGCCTCTAATACCAAACCTGAGATCCTACCTCTAACATGAAATGTGATATCCAACTCCTTCCCTTTCCAAACCTGAGACCCTGCCTATAGCATGAGATGTGATATCCAAGTCCTTCCCATTCCAATCCTGAGACCCTTCCTATAGCATGTGATGTGATATCTCAATGCTTATACCAAACCTGAGACCCTTCCTATGGCATGAGATGTCATATACAACTCCTTCCCATTCCAATCCTGAGACCCTTCCTATAGCATGAGATGTGATATCTCAATGCTTATACCAAACCTGAGACCCTTCCTATAGCATGAGATGTGAGATCCAACTTCTTCCCATTCCAATCCTGAGACCCTTCCTATAACATGAGATGTGATGTCTCAATGCTTCTAATACCAAACCTGAGATCTTTCCTATAACATGAGATGTGATATCCAACTCCTTCCCATTCCAATTCTGAGACCCTTTATATAGCATGAGATGTGATATCTCAATGCTTATACCAAACCTGAGACTCTTCCTATAGCTTGAGATGTGATATCCAACTCCTTCCCATTCCAATCCTGAGACCCTTCCTATAGCATGAGATGTGATATCTCAATGCTTCTAATGCCAAACCTGAGATCCTTCCTCTAACATGAAATGTGATATCCAACTCCTTACCCTTCCAAACCTGAGAGCCTTCCCATAGCATGAGATATGATATCCAAGTCCTTCCCATTCCAATCCTGAGACCCTTCCTATAACATGAGATGTGATATCCAACTCCTTCCCATTCCAATCCTGAGACCCTTCTGATAGCATGAGATGTGATATCTCAATGCCTCTAATACCAATCCTGAGACCCTTCCTATAACATGAGATGTGATATCCAACTCCTTCCCATTTCAACCTGAGACCCTTCCTATAGCATGAGATGGGATATCCTACTCCTTCCAAATCCAATTCTGATACCCTTCCGATAGCATGAGATGTGATATCCCAATGCTTCTATCAAACCTGAGACCCATACTATGGCATGAGATGTGATATCAAACTGCTTCCCATTCCAATCCTGAGTCCCTTCCTATAGCTTGAGATGTGATATCCAACTCCTTCCCATTCCAATTCCGAGACCCTTCCTATACCATGAGACTTGATATCTCAATGCTTCTAATACCAAACCTGAGACCCATCCTATAACATGAGATGTGATATCCAAATCCTTCCCCTTCCAAACCTTAGACCCTTCCTTTATCATGAGATGTGATATCCAACTCCTTCCCATTCCAATCCTGAGACCCTTCCGATATCATGAGATTTGTTATCTCAATGCTTCTAATATCAAACTTGAGACCCTCCCTATAGCATGAGATGTGACATCCGAGTCCTTCCCATTAAAATCCTGAGACCCTTCCGATAGCAGAGATGTGATATCTCAATGCTTATACCAAACCTGAGACCCTTCCTATGGCCTGAGATGTCATATACAACTCCTTCCCATTCCAATCCTGAGACCCTTCCTATAGCATGAGATGTGATATCTCAATGCTTATACCAAATCTGAGACCCTTCCTATAGCATGAGATGTGATATCCAACTCCTTCCCATTCCAATCCTGAGACCCTTCCTATAGCATGAGATGTGATGTCTCAATGCTTCTAATACCAAACCTGAGATCCTTCCTATAACATGAGATGTGATATCCAACTCCTTCCCATTCCAATCCTGAGACCCTTCCTGTAGCATGAGAAGTGCTATCTCCATGCTTATACCAAACCTGAGACCCTTCCTATAGCATGAGATGTGATATCCAAATCCTTCCCATTCCAATCCTGAGACCCTTCCTATAGCATGAGATGTGATATCTCAATGCTTATACCAAACCTGAGAGCCTACCTATAGCATGAGATGTGATATCCAAGACCATCCCATTCCAATCCTTAGACCCTTCCTACAGCATGCGATGGATATCTCAATGATTCTAATACCAAACCAGAGACCTGTCCTATAACATGAGATGGGATATCCAACTCCTTCCCATTCCAAACCTGAGACCCTTCCTACAGCATGCAATGTGATATCTCAATGCTTCTAATACCAAACCTAAGACCAGTCCTATAACATGAGATGGGATATCCAACTCCTTCCCCTTCCAAACCTGAGACCCTTCCTATAGCATGAGATGTGATATCCAACTCCTTCCCATCCCAATCCTGAGACACTTCCGATTGCAGAGATGTGATATCTCAATGCTTATACCAAACCTGAGACCCTTCCTGTAACATGAGATGTGATATCCAACTCCTTCCCGTTCCAAACCTGAGACACTTCCTATAGCATATGTGATATCCAACTCCTTCCCATTCCAAACATGAGACCCTTCCTATAGCAAGAATGTAATATCCAACTCCTACCCATTCCAATCCTGAGACCATTCCTATAGCATGAGATGTGATATATCAATGCTTCTAATACCAAACCTGAGATCCTTCCTATGACATGAGATGTGATATCCAAATCCTTCCCATTCCAATCCTGAGACCCTTCCTATAACATGAGATGTGATGTCTCAATGCTTCTAATACCAAACCTGAGATCTTTCCTATAACATGAGATGTGATATCCAACTCCTTCCCATTCCAATTCTGAGACCCTTCCTATAGCATGAGATGTGATATCTCAATGCTTATACCAAACCTGAGACCCTTCCTATAGCTTTAGATGTGATATCCAACTCCTTCCCATTCCAATCCTGAGACCCTTCCTATAGCGTGAGATGTGATATCTCAATGCCTCTAATACCAAACCTGAGATCCTTCCTCTTACATGAAATGTGATATCCAACTCCTTCCCCTTCCAAACCTGAGAGCCTTCCCATAGCATGAGATATGATATCCAAGTCCTTCCCATTCCAATCCTGAGACCCTTCCTATAAAATGAGATGTGATATCCAACTCCTTCCCATTCCAACCTGAGGTCCTTCCTATAGCATGAGATGGGATATCCAACTCCTTCCATATCCAATACTGATACCCTTCCGATAGCATGAGATGTGATATCCCAATGCTTCTACCAAACCTGAGACCCATACTATGGCATGAGATGTGATATCAAACTCCTTCCCATTCCAATCCTGAGACCCTTCCTATAGCTTGAGATGTGATATCCAACTCCTTCCCAATCCAATTCTGAGACCCTTCCTATACCATGAGACTTGATATCTCAATGCTTCTAATACCAAACCTGAGACCCATCCTATAACATGGGATGTGATATCCAAATCCTTCCCCTTCCAAACCTTAGACCCTTCCTTTATCATGAGATGTGATATCCAACTCCTTCCCTTTCCAATCCTGAGACCCTTCCGATATCATGAGATTTGTTATCTCAATGCTTCTAATATCAAACTTGAGACCCTCCCTATAGCATGAGATGTGACATCCATGTCCTTCCCATTAAAATCCTGAGACACTTCCGATAGCAGAGATGTGATATCTCAATGCTTATACCAAACCTGAGACCCTTCCTATGGCCTGAGATGTCATATACAACTCCTTCCCATTAAAATCCTGAGACCCTTCCTATAGCATGAGATGTGATATCCAACTCCTTCCCATTCCAATCCTGAGACCCTTCCTATAGCATGAGATCTGATGTCTGAATGCTTCTAATAGCAAACCTGAGATCCTTCCTATAACATGAGATGTGATATCCAACTCCTTCCCATTCCAATCCTGAGACCCTTCCTATAGCATGAGATGTGATATCCAACTCCTTCCCATTCCAACCTGAGACCCTTTCTATAGCATGAGATGGGATATCCAACTCCTTCCCATTCCAACCTGAGACCCTTCCTATAGCATGAGATGGGATATCCAACTCCTTCCCATTCCAATCCTGAGACCCTTCCTATAGCATGAGATGTGATGTCTGAATGTTTCTAATACCAAACCTGAGATCCTTCCTATAACATGAAATGTGATATCCAACTCCTTCCCCTTCCAAACCTGAGAGCCTTCCCATAGCATGAGATATGATATCCAAGTCCTTCCCATTCCAATCCTGAGACCCTTCCTATAACATGAGATGTGATATCCAAATCCTTCCCATTCCAATTCTGAGACCCTTCCTATACCATGAGACTTGATATCTCAATGCTTCTAATACCAAACCTGAGACCTATCCTATAACATGGGATGTGATATCCAAATCCTTCCGCTTCCAAACCTTAGACCCTTCCTTTATCATGAGATGTGATATCCAACTCCTTCCCATTCCAATCCTGAGACCCTTCCGATATCATGAGATTTGTTATCTCAATGCTTCTAATATCAAAATTGAGACCTTACCTATAGCATGAGATGTGACATCTAAGTCCTTCCCATTCCAATCCTGAGACCCTTCCTATAGCATGAGATGTGATATCTCAATGCATCTAATACCAAACCTGAGACCCTTCCTATAACATGAGATGGGATATCCAACTCCTTCCCATTCCAATCCTGAGACCCTTCCGATAGCAGAGATGTTATATCTCAATGCTTATACCAAACCTGAGACCCTTCCTATGGCCTGAGATGTCATATACAACTCCTTCCCATTCCAATCCTGAGACCCTTCCTATAGCATGAGATGTATTATCTCAATGCTTATACCAAATCTGAGACCCTTCCTATAGCATGAGATGTGATGTCTCAATGCTTCTAATACCAAACCTGAGATCCTTCCTATAACATGAGATGTGATATCCAACTCCTTCCCATTCCAATCCTGAGACCCTTCCTATAGCATGAGAAGTGATATCTCCATGCTTATACCAAACCGGAGACCCTTCCTATAGCATGAGATGTGATATCCAAATCCTTCCCATTCCAATCCTGAGACCATTCCTATAGCATGAGATGTGCTATCTAAATGCTTATCCCAAACCTGAGAGCCTACCTATAGCATGAGATGTGATATCCAAGTCCATCCCATTCCAATCCTTAGACCCTTCCTACAGCATGCAATGTGATATCTCAATGATTCTAATACCAAACCAGAGACCCGTCCTATAACATGAGATGGGATATCCAACTCCTTCCCATTCCAATCCTGAGCCACTTCCAATAGCAGAGATGTGATATCTCAATGCTTATACCAAACCTGAGACCCTTTCTATAGCATGAGATGGGATATCCAACTCCTTCCCATTCCAACCTGAGACACTTCCTATAGCATATGTGATATCCAACTCCTTCCCATTCCAAACATTAGACCCTTCCTATAGCATGAGATGTGATGTCTGAATGTTTCTAATACCAAACCTGAGATCCTTCCTATAACATGAAATGTGATATCCAACTCCTTCCCCTTCCAAACCTGAGAGCCTTCCCATAGCATGAGATATGATATCCAAGTCCTTCCCATTCCAATCCTGAGACCCTTCCTATAACATGAGATGTGATATCCAAATCCTTCCCATTCCAATTCTGAGACCCTTCCTATAGCATGAGAAGTGATATCTCCATGCTTATACCAAACCGGAGACCCTTCCTATAGCATGAGATGTGATATCCAAATCCTTCCCATTCCAATCCTGAGACCATTCCTATAGCATGAGATGTGCTATCTAAATGCTTATCCCAAACCTGAGAGCCTACCTATAGCATGAGATGTGATATCCAAGTCCATCCCATTCCAATCCTTAGACCCTTCCTACAGCATGCAATGTGATATCTCAATGATTCTAATACCAAACCAGAGACCCGTCCTATAACATGAGATGGGATATCCAACTCCTTCCCATTCCAATCCTGAGCCACTTCCAATAGCAGAGATGTGATATCTCAATGCTTATACCAAACCTGAGACCCTTCCTATAACATGAGATGTGATATTCAACTCCTTCCCGTTCCAAACCTGAGACACTTCCTATAGCATATGTGATATCCAACTCCTTCCCATTCCAACCTGAGACCCTTCCGATAGCATGAGATGTGATATCCCAATGCTTCTACCAAACCTGAGAACCATACTATGGCATGAGATGTGATATCAAACTCCTTCCCATTCCATTCCTGAGACCCTTACTATAGCTTGAGATGTGATATCCAACTCCTTCCCATTCCAATTCTGAGACCCTTCCTATACCATGAGACTTGATATCTCAATGCTTCTAATACCAAACCTGAGACCCATCCTATAACATGGGATGTGATATCCAAATCCTTCCGCTTCCAAACCTTAGACCCTTCCTTTAACATGAGATGTGATATCCAACTCCTTCCCATTCCAATCCTGAGACCCTTCCGATATCATGAGATTTGTTATCTCAATGCTTCTAATATCAAAATTGAGACCTTACCTATAGCATGAGATGTGACATCCAAGTCCTTCCCATTAGAATCCTGAGACCCTTCCGATAGCAGAGATGTGATATCTCAATGCTTATACCAAACCTGAGACCCTTCCTATGGCCTGAGATGTCATATACAACTCCTTCTCATTAAAATCCTGAGACCCTTCCTATAGCATGAGATGTGATATCTCAATGCTTATACCAAACCTGAGACCCTTCCTATAGCATGAGATGTGATATCCAACTTCTTCCCATTCCAATCCTGAGACCCTTCCTATAACATGAGATGTGATGTCTCAATGCTTCTAATACCAAACCTGAGATCCTTCCTATAACATGAGATGTGATATCCAACTCCTTCCCATTCCAATCCTGAGACACTTCCTATAAAATGAGATGTGATATCCAACTCCTTCCCATTCCAACCTGAGACCCTTCCGATAGCATGAGATGTGATATCCCAATGCTTCTACAAAACCTGAGACCCATACTATGGCATGAGGTGTGATAACAAACTCCTTCCCATTCCAATCCTGAGACCCTTCCTATAGCTTGAGATGTGATATCCAACTCCTTCCCATTCCAATTCTGAGACCCTTCCTATACCATGAGACTTGATATCTCAATGCTTCTAATACCAAACCTGAGACCCATCCTATAACATGGGATGTGATATCCAAAT
Organism: Ambystoma mexicanum; assembly: GCF_040938575.1. NCBI lineage: Eukaryota > Metazoa > Chordata > Amphibia > Caudata > Ambystomatidae > Ambystoma > Ambystoma mexicanum. The sequence continues at coordinate 505,661,670 of NC_090931.1, read as the reverse complement.
CCTTCCCCTTCCAAACCTTAGACCCTTCCTTTATCATGAGATGTGATATCCAACTCCTTCCCATTCCAATCCTGAGACCCTTCCGATATCATGAGATTTGTTATCTCAATGCTTCTAATATCAAACTTGAGACCCTCCCTATAGCATGAGATGTGACATCCAAGTCCTTCCCATTAGAATCCTGAGACCCTTCCGATAGCAGAGATGTGATATCTCAATGCTTATACCAAACCTGAGACCCTTCCTATGGCCTGAGATGTCATATACAACTCCTTCCCATTAAAATCCTGAGACCCTTCCTATAGCATGAGATGTGATATCCAACTCCTTCCCATTCCAATCCTGAGACCCTTCCTATAGCATGAGATCTGATGTCTGAATGCTTCTAATAGCAAACCTGAGATCCTTCCTATAACATGAGATGTGATATCCAACTCCTTCCCATTCCAATCCTGAGACCCTTCCTATAGCATGAGATGTGATATCCAACTCCTTCCCATTCCAACCTGAGACCCTTCCTATAGCATGAGATGGGATATCCAACTCCTTCCCATTCCAATCCTGAGACCCTTTCTATAGCATGAGATGGGATATCCAACTCCTTCCCATTCCAACCTGAGACCCTTCCTATAGCATGAGATGTGATGTCTGAATGTTTCTAATACCAAACCTGAGATCCTTCCTATAACATGAAATGTGATATCCAACTCCTTCCCCTTCCAAACCTGAGAGCCTTCCCATAGCATGAGATATGATATCCAAGTCCTTCCCATTCCAATCCTGAGACCCTTCCTATAACATGAAATGTGATATCCAACTCCTTCCCATTCCAACCTGAGACCCTTCCGATAGCATGAGATGTGATATCCCAATGCTTCTACCAAACCTGAGAACCATACTATGGCATGAGATGTGATATCAAACTCCTTCCCATTCCATTCCTGAGACCCTTCCTATAGCTTGAGATGTGATATCCAACTCCTTCCCATTCCAATTCTGAGACCCTTCCTATACCATGAGACTTGATATCTCAATGCTTCTAATACCAAACCTGAGACCCATCCTATAACATGGGATGTGATATCCAAATCCTTCCGCTTCCAAACCTTAGACCCTTCCTTTATCATGAGATGTGATATCCAACTCCTTCCCATTCCAATCCTGAGACCCTTCCGATATCATGAGATTTGTTATCTCAATGCTTCTAATATCAAAATTGAGACCTTACCTATAGCATGAGATGTGACATCCAAGTCCTTCCCATTAGAATCCTGAGACCCTTCCGATAGCAGAGATGTGATATCTCAATGCTTATACCAAACCTGAGACCCTTCCTATGGCCTGAGATGTCATATACAACTCCTTCTCATTAAAATCCTGAGACCCTTCCTATAGCATGAGATGTGATATCTCAATGCTTATACCAAACCTGAGACCCTTCCTATAGCATGAGATGTGATATCCAACTTCTTCCCATTCCAATCCTGAGACCCTTCCTATAACATGAGATGTGATGTCTCAATGCTTCTAATACCAAACCTGAGATCCTTCCTATAACATGAGATGTGATATCCAACTCCTTCCCATTCCAATCCTGAGACACTTCCTATAAAATGAGATGTGATATCCAACTCCTTCCCATTCCAACCTGAGACCCTTCCGATAGCATGAGATGTGATATCCCAATGCTTCTACAAAACCTGAGACCCATACTATGGCATGAGATGTGATAACAAACTCCTTCCCATTCCAATCCTGAGACCCTTCCTATAGCTTGAGATGTGATATCCAACTCCTTCCCATTCCAATTCTGAGACCCTTCCTATACCATGAGACTTGATATCTCAATGCTTCTAATACCAAACCTGAGACCCATCCTATAACATGGGATGTGATATCCAAATCCTTCCCCTTCCAAACCTTAGACCCTTCCTTTATCATGAGATGTGATATCCAACTCCTTCCCATTCCAATCCTGAGACCCTTCCGATATCATGAGATTTGATATCTCAATGCTTCTAATATCAAACTTGAGACCCTCCCTATAGCATGAGATGTGACATCCAAGTCCTTCCCATTAGAATCCTGAGACCCTTCCGATAGCAGAGATGTGATATCTCAATGCTTATACCAAACCTGAGACCCTTCCTATGGCCTGAGATGTCATATACAACTCCTTCTCATTAAAATCCTGAGACCCTTCCTATAGCATGAGATTTGATATCCAACTCCTTCCCATTCCAATCCTGATACCCTTCCTATAGCATGAGATGTGATATCTCAATGCTTATACCAAACCTGAGACCCTTCCTATAGCATGAGATGTGATATCCAACTTCTTCCCATTCCAATCCTGAGACCCTTCCTATAACATGAGATGTGATGTCTCAATGCTTCTAATACCAAACCTGAGATCCTTCCTATAAAATGAGATGTGATATCCAACTCCTTCCCATTCCAATCCTGAGACCCTTCCTATAGCATGAGAAGTGATATCTCCATGCTTATACCAAACCTGAGACCCTTCCTATGGCCTGAGATATCATATACAACTCCTTCCCATTCCAATCTTGAGGCCCTTCCTATAGCATGAGATGTGATATCCAACTCCTTCCCATTCCAACCTGAGACCCTTCCTATAGCATGAGATGGGATATCCAACTCCTTCCAAATCCAATACTGATACCCTTCCGATAGCATGAGATGTGATATCCCAATGCTTCTACCAAACCTGAGACCCATACTACGGCATGAGATGTGATATCAAACTCCTTCCCATGTCAATTCTGAGACCCTTCCTATACCATGAGACTTGATATCTCAATGCTTCTAATACCAAACCTGAGACCCGTCCTATAACATGAGATGTGATATCCAAATCCTTCCCCTTCCAAACCTTAGACCCTTCCTTTATCATGAGATGTGATATCCAACTCCTTCCCATTCCAATCCTGAGACCCTTCCGATATCATGAGATTTGTTATCTCAATGCTTCTAATATCAAACTTGAGACCCTCCCTATAGCATGAGATGTGACATCTAAGTCCTTCCCATTCCAATCCTGAGACCCTTCCTATAGCATGAGATGTGATATCTCAATGCATCTAATACCAAACCTGAGACCCTTCCTATAACATGAGATGGGATATCCAACTCCTTCCCATTCCAATCCTGAGACCCTTCCGATAGCAGAGATGTTATATCTCAATGCTTACACCAAACCTGAGACCCTTCCTATGGCCTGAGATGTCATATACAACTCCTTCCCATTCCAATCCTGAGACCCTTCCTATAGCATGAGATGTATTATCTCAATGCTTATACCAAATCTGAGACCCTTCCTATAGCATGAGATGTGATGTCTCAATGCTTCTAATACCAAACCTGAGATCCTTCCTATAACATGAGATGTGATATCCAACTCCTTCCCATTCCAATCCTGAGACCCTTCCTATAGCATGAGAAGTGATATCTCCATGCTTATACCAAACCGGAGACCCTTCCTATAGCATGAGATGTGATATCCAAATCCTTCCCATTCCAATCCTGAGACCATTCCTATAGCATGAGATGTGCTATCTAAATGCTTATCCCAAACCTGAGAGCCTACCTATAGCATGAGATGTGATATCCAAGTCCATCCCATTCCAATCCTTAGACCCTTCCTACAGCATGCAATGTGATATCTCAATGATTCTAATACCAAACCAGAGACCCGTCCTATAACATGAGATGGGATATCCAACTCCTTCCCATTCCAATCCTGAGCCACTTCCAATAGCAGAGATGTGATATCTCAATGCTTATACCAAACCTGAGACCCTTCCTATAACATGAGATGTGATATTCAACTCCTTCCCGTTCCAAACCTGAGACACTTTCTATAGCATATGTGATATCCAACTCCTTCCCATTCCAAACATTAGACCCTTCCTATAGCAAGAATGTAATATCCAACTCCTACCTATTCCAATCCTGAGACCATTCCTATAGCATGAGATGTGATATATCAATGCTTCTAATACCAAACCTGAGATCCTTCCTATGACATGAGATGTGATATCCAAATCCTTCCCATTCCAATCCTGAGACCCTTCCTATAGCAAGAGATGTGATATCCAAATCATTCCCATTCCAATCCTGAGACCCTTCCTATAACATGAGTTGTGATATCCAACTCCTTCCCATTCCAACCTGAGACCCTTCCTATAGCATGAGAAGGGATATCCAACTCCTTCCCAATCCAATCCTGAGACCCTTCCGATAGCAGAGATGTGATATCACAATGCTTATACCAAACCTGAGACCCTTCCTATGGCATGAGATGTGATATCCAACTCCTTGCCATTCAAATCCTGAGACCCCTACTATAGCATGAGATGTGATATCTCAATGCTTCTACCAAACCTGAGACCCTTCCTTTAGCATGAGATGTGATATCCAAATCCTTCATATTCCAATCCTGAGGCCCTTCCTATTGGATGAGATGTGATATCCAACTCCTTCCCATTCCAACCCTGAGACCCTTCCTATACCATGAGATGTGATATCTCAATGCTTCTAATACCAAACCTGGGACCCGTCCTATAACATGAGATATGATATCCAAATCCTTCCCCTTCCAAACCTGAGACCCTTCCTTTGGCATGAGATGTGATATCCAAATCCTTCCCATTCCAATCCTAAAACCCTTCCTATAGCATGAGATGTGATATCTCAATGTTTCTAATAAAAAACCTTAGACCCTTCCTATAGCAAGAGATGTGATATCCAAATTCTTCCCATTCCAATCCTGAGACCCTTCCTATAACATGAGATGTGATATCCAACTCCTTCCCATTCCAACCTGAGACCCTATAGTATGAGAAGGGATATCCAACTCCTTCCCAATCCAATCCTGAGACCCTTCCGATAGCAGAGATGTGATATCTCAATGCTTATACCAAACCTGAGACCCTTCCTATGGCATGAGATGTGATATCCAACTCCTTCCCATTCCAAACCTGAGACCCTTCCTTTAGCATGAGATGTGATATCCAAATCCTTCACATTCCAATCCTGAGACCCTTCCTATAGCATGAAATGTGATATCTCAATGCTTCTAATACCAAACCTGAGATCCTTCCTATAACATGAGATGTTATATCCAACTACTTCCCATTCCAAACCTGAGACCCTTCCGATAGCATGAGATGTGATATCTCAATGCTTCAAAAACCAAACATGAGAACCATCCTATAACATGAGATGTGACATCCAAATCCTTCCCTTCCCAAACCTGAGACTCTTCCTATAGCATGAGATGTGATATCTCAATGCTTCTACCAAACCTGAAACCCTTCCTATAGCATGAGATGTGATATCCAACTCCTTCCCATTCCAATCCTGACACACTTCCTATATATAGCATGAGATGTGATATCTCAATGCTTCTAATACCAAACCTGAGACCCGTCCTATAACATGAGATGTGATATCCAAATCCTTCCCCTTTCAAACCTGAGACCCTTCCTTTAGCATGAGATGTGATATCCAGCTCCTCCCATCCCAATCCTGAGACACTTCCGATTGCAGAGATGTGATATCTCAATGCTTATACCAAACCTGAGACTCTTCCTATAACATGAGATGTGATATCCAACTCCTTCCCGTTCCAAACCTGAGACCCATCCTATAGCATGAGATGTGATATCCAACTCCTTCCGATTCCAATCCTGAGACCCTTCCGATAGCATGAGATGTGATATCTCAATGCTTCTAATACCAAACCTGAGATCCTTCCTATAACATGTGATGTGATATCCAAATCCTTCCCCTTCCAAACCTGAGACCATCCCTTTAGCATGAGATGTGCTATCCAACTCCTTCCCATTCCAATCCTGAGACCCTTATGATAGCATGAGATGTGATATCCCAATGCCTCTAATACCAAACCTGAGATACTTACGATAGCATGAGATGTGATATCTCAATGCTTCTAATACCAAACCTGAGATCCTTCCTATAACATGAGATGTGATATCCAAATCCTTCCCCTTCCAAACCTGAGACCCTCCCTTTAGCATGAGATGTGATATCCAACTCCTTCCCATTCCAATCCTGAGACCCTTCTGATAGCATGAGATGTGATATCTCAATGCCTCTAATACCAAACCTGAGATCCTACCTCTAACATGAAATGTGATATCCAACTCCTTCCCTTTCCAAACCTGAGACCCTGCCTATAGCATGAGATGTGATATCCAAGTCCTTCCCATTCCAATCCTGAGACCCTTCCTATAGCATGTGATGTGATATCTCAATGCTTATACCAAACCTGAGACCCTTCCTATGGCATGAGATGTCATATACAACTCCTTCCCATTCCAATCCTGAGACCCTTCCTATAGCATGTGATGTGATATCTCAATGCTTATACCAAACCTGAGACCCTTCCTATAGCATGAGATGTGAGATCCAACTTCTTCCCATTCCAATCCTGAGACCCTTCCTATAACATGAGATGTGATGTCTCAATGCTTCTAATACCAAACCTGAGATCTTTCCTATAACATGAGATGTGATATCCAACTCCTTCCCATTCCAATTCTGAGACCCTTTATATAGCATGAGATGTGATATCTCAATGCTTATACCAAACCTGAGACTCTTCCTATAGCTTGAGATGTGATATCCAACTCCTTCCCATTCCAATCCTGAGACCCTTCCTATAGCATGAGATGTGATATCTCAATGCTTCTAATGCCAAACCTGAGATCCTTCCTCTAACATGAAATGTGATATCCAACTCCTTCCCCTTCCAAACCTGAGAGCCTTCCCATAGCATGAGATATGATATCCAAGTCCTTCCCATTCCAATCCTGAGACCCTTCCTATAACATGAGATGTGATATCCAACTCCTTCCCATTCCAATCCTGAGACCCTTCTGATAGCATGAGATGTGATATCTCAATGCCTCTAATACCAATCCTGAGACCCTTCCTATAACATGAGATGTGATATCCAACTCCTTCCCATTTCAATCTGAGACCCTTACTATAGCCTGAGATGGGATATCCAACTCCTTCCAAATCCAATTCTGATACCCTTCCGATAGCATGAGATGTGATATCCCAATGCTTCTATCAAACCTGAGACCCATACTATGGCATGAGATGTGATATCAAACTCCTTCCCATTCCAATCCTGAGTCCCTTCCTATAGCTTGAGATGTGATATCCAACTCCTTCCCATTCCAATTCCGAGACCCTTCCTATACCATGAGACTTGATATCTCAATGCTTCTAATACCAAACCTGAGACCCATCCTATAACATGAGATGTGATATCCAAATCCTTCCCCTTCCAAACCTTAGACCCTTCCTTTATCATGAGATGTGATATCCAACTCCTTCCCATTCCAATCCTGAGACCCTTCCGATATCATGAGATTTGTTATCTCAATGCTTCTAATATCAAACTTGAGACCCTCCCTATAGCATGAGAGATGACATCCGAGTCCTTCCCATTAAAATCCTGAGACCCTTCCGATAGCAGAGATGTGATATCTCAATGCTTATACCAAACCTGAGACCCTTCCTATGGCCTGAGATGTCATATACAACTCCTTCCCATTCCAATCCTGAGACCCTTCCTATAGCATGAGATGTGATATCTCAATGCTTATACCAAATCTGAGACCCTTCCTATAGCATGAGATGTGATATCCAACTCCTTCCCATTCCAATCCTGAGACCCTTCCTATAGCATGAGATGTGATGTCTCAATGCTTCTAATACCAAACCTGAGATCCTTCCTATAACAGGAGATGTGATATCCAACTCCTTCCCATTCCAATCCTGAGACCCTTCCTGTAGCATGAGAAGTGCTATCTCCATGCTTATACCAAACCTGAGAGCCTTCCTATAGCATGAGATGTGATATCCAAATCCTTCCCATTCCAATCCTGAGACCCTTCCTATAGCATGAGATGTGATATCTCAATGCTTATACCAAACCTGAGAGCCTACCTATAGCATGAGATGTGATATCCAAGTCCATCCCATTCCAATCCTTAGACCCTTCCTACAGCATGCGATGTGATATCTCAATGATTCTAAAACCAAACCTAAGACCAGTCCTATAACATGAGATGGGATATCCAACTCCTTCCCCTTCCAAACCTGAGACCCTTCCTATAGCATGAGATGTGATATCCAACTCCTTCCCATCCCAATCCTGAGACACTTCCGATTGCAGAGATGTGATATCTCAATGCTTATACCAAACCTGAGACCATCCCTTTAGCATGAGATGTGCTATCCAACTCCTTCCCATTCCAATCCTGAGACCCTTATGATAGCATGAGATGTGATATCTCAATGCCTCTAATACCAAACCTGAGATACTTACGATAGCATGAGATGTGATATCTCAATGCTTCTAATACTAAACCTGAGATCCTTCCTATAACATGAGATGTGATATCCAAATCCTTCCCCTTCCAAACCTGAGACCCTCCCTTTAGCATGAGATGTGATATCCAACTCCTTCCCATTCCAATCCTGAGACCCTTCTGATAGCATGAGATGTGATATCTCAATGCCTCTAATACCAAACCTGAGATCCTACCTCTAACATGAAATGTGATATCCAACTCCTTCCCTTTCCAAACCTGAGACCCTGCCTATAGCATGAGATGTGATATCCAAGTCCTTCCCATTCCAATCCTGAGACCCTTCCTATAGCATGTGATGTGATATATCAATGCTTATACCAAACCTGAGACCCTTCCTATGGCATGAGATGTCATATACAACTCCTTCCCATTCCAATCCTGAGACCCTTCCTATAGCATGTGATGTGATATCTCAATGCTTATACCAAACCTGAGACCCTTCCTATAGCATGAGATGTGAGATCCAACTTCTTCCCATTCCAATCCTGAGACCCTTCCTATAACATGAGATGTGATGTCTCAATGCTTCTAATACCAAACCTGAGATCTTTCCTATAACATGAGATGTGATATCCAACTCCTTCCCATTCCAATTCTGAGACCCTTTATATAGCATGAGATGTGATATCTCAATGCTTATACCAAACCTGAGACTCTTCCTATAGCTTGAGATGTGATATCCAACTCCTTCCCATTCCAATCCTGAGACCCTTCCTATAGCATGAGATGTGATATCTCAATGCTTCTAATGCCAAACCTGAGATCCTTCCTCTAACATGAAATGTGATATCCAACTCCTTCCCCTTCCAAACCTGAGAGCCTTCCCATAGCATGAGATATGATATCCAAGTCCTTCCCATTCCAATCCTGAGACCCTTCCTATAACATGAGATGTGATATCCAACTCCTTCCCATTCCAATCCTGAGACCCTTCTGATAGCATGAGATGTGATATCTCAATGCCTCTAATACCAATCCTGAGACCCTTCCTATAACATGAGATGTGATATCCAACTCCTTCCCATTTCAACCTGAGACCCTTACTATAGCATGAGATGGGATATCCAACTCCTTCCAAATCCAATTCTGATACCCTTCCGATAGCATGAGATGTGATATCCCAATGCTTCTATCAAACCTGAGACCCATACTATGGCATGAGATGTGATATCAAACTCCTTCCCATTCCAATCCTGAGTCCCTTCCTATAGCTTGAGATGTGATATCCAACTCCTTCCCATTCCAATTCCGAGACCCTTCCTATACCATGAGACTTGATATCTCAATTCTTCTAATACCAAACCTGAGACCCATCCTATAACATGAGATGTGATATCCAAATCCTTCCCCTTCCAAACCTTAGACCCTTCCTTTATCATGAGATGTGATATCCAACTCCTTCCCATTCCAATCCTGAGACCCTTCCGATATCATGAGATTTGTTATCTCAATGCTTCTAATATCAAACTTGAGACCCTCCCTATAGCATGAGATGTGACATCCGAGTCCTTCCCATTAAAATCCTGAGACCCTTCCGATAGCAGAGATGTGATATCTCAATGCTTATACCAAACCTGAGACCCTTCCTATGGCCTGAGATGTCATATACAACTCCTTCCCATTCCAATCCTGAGACCCTTCCTATAGCATGAGATGTGATATCTCAATGCTTATACCAAATCTGAGACCCTTCCTATAGCATGAGATGTGATATCCAACTCCTTCCCATTCCAATCCTGAGACCCTTCCTATAGCATGAGATGTGATGTCTCAATGCTTCTAATACCAAACCTGAGATCCTTCCTATAACAGGAGATGTGATATCCAACTCCTTCCCATTCCAATCCTGAGACCCTTCCTGTAGCATGAGAAGTGCTATCTCCATGCTTATACCAAACCTGAGAGCCATCCTATAGCATGAGATGTGATATCCAAATCCTTCCCATTCCAATCCTGAGACCCTTCCTATAGCATGAGATGTGATATCTCAATGCTTATACCAAACCTGAGAGCCTACCTATAGCATGAGATGTGATATCCAAGTCCATCCCATTCCAATCCTTAGACCCTTCCTACAGCATGCGATGTGATATCTCAATGATTCTAAAACCAAACTAGAGACCTGTCCTATAACATGAGATGGGATATCCAACTCCTTCCCATTCCAAACCTGAGACCCTTCCTACAGCATGCAATGTGATATCTCAATGCTTCTAATACCAAACCTAAGACCAGTCCTATAACATGAGATGGGATATCCAACTCCTTCCCCTTCCAAACCTGAGACCCTTCCTATAGCATGAGATGTGATATCCAACTCCTTCCCATCCCAATCCTGAGACACTTCCGATTGCAGAGATGTGATATCTCAATGCTTATACCAAACCTGAGACCCTTCCTATAACATGAGATGTGATATCCAACTCCTTCCCGTTCCAAACCTGAGACACTTCCTATAGCATATGTGATATCCAACTCCTTCCCATTCCAAACATGAGACCCTTCCTATAGCAAGAATGTAATATCCAACTCCTACCCATTCCAATCCTGAGACCATTCCTATAGCATGAGATGTGATATATCAATGCTTCTAATACCAAACCTGAGATCCTTCCTATGACATGAGATGTGATATCCAAATCCTTCCCATTCCAATCCTGAGACCCTTCCCATAACATGAGATGTGATGTCTCAATGCTTCTAATACCAAACCTGAGATCTTTCCTATAACATGAGATGTGATATCCAACTCCTTCCCATTCCAATTCTGAGACCCTTCCTATAGCATGAGATGTGATATCTCAATGCTTATACCAAACCTGAGACCCTTCCTATAGCTTTAGATGTGATATCCAACTCCTTCCCATTCCAATCCTGAGACCCTTCCTATAGCGTGAGATGTGATATCTCAATGCCTCTAATACCAAACCTGAGATCCTTCCTCTAACATGAAATGTGATATCCAACTCCTTCCCCTTCCAAACCTGAGAGCCTTCCCATAGCATGAGATATGATATCCAAGTCCTTCCCATTCCAATCCTGAGACCCTTCCTATAAAATGAGATGTGATATCCAACTCCTTCCCATTCCAACCTGAGACCCTTCCTATAGCATGAGATGGGATATCCAACTCCTTCCATATCCAATACTGATACCCTTCCGATAGCATGAGATGTGATATCCCAATGCTTCTACCAAACCTGAGACCCATACTATGGCATGAGATGTGATATCAAACTCCTTCCCATTCCAATCCTGAGACCCTTCCTATAGCTTGAGATGTGATATCCAACTCCTTCCCATTCCAATTCTGAGACCCTTCCTATACCATGAGACTTGATATCTCAATGCTTCTAATACCAAACCTGAGACCCATCCTATAACATGGGATGTGATATCCAAATCCTTCCCCTTCAAAACCTTAGACCCTTCCTTTATCATGAGATGTGATATCCAACTCCTTCCCTTTCCAATCCTGAGACCCTTCCGATATCATGAGATTTGTTATCTCAATGCTTCTAATATCAAACTTGAGACCCTCCCTATAGCATGAGATGTGACATCCATGTCCTTCCCATTAAAATCCTGAGACACTTCCGATAGCAGAGATGTGATATCTCAATGCTTATACCAAACCTGAGACCCTTCCTATGGCCTGAGATGTCATATACAACTCCTTCCCATTAAAATCCTGAGACCCTTCCTATAGCATGAGATGTGATATCCAACTCCTTCCCATTCCAATCCTGAGACCCTTCCAATAGCATGAGATCTGATGTCTGAATGCTTCTAATAGCAAACCTGAGATCCTTCCTATAACATGAGATGTGATATCCAACTCCTTCCCATTCCAATCCTGAGACCCTTCCTATAGCATGAGAAGTGATATCTCCATGCTTATACCAAACCTGAGACCCTTCCTATGGCCTGAGATGTCATATACAACTCCTTCCCATTCCAATCCTGAGACCCTTCCTATAGCATGAGATGTGATATCCAACTCCTTCCCATTCCAACCTGAGACCCTTCCTATAGCATGAGATGGGATATCCAACTCCTTCCCATTCCAATCCTGAGTCCCTTCCTATAGCATGAGATGTGATGTCTGAATGCTTCTAATACCAAACCTGAGATCCTTCCTATAACATGAAATGTGATATCCAACTCCTTCCCCTTCCAAACCTGAGAGTCTTCCCATAGCATGAGATATGATATCCAAGTCCTTCCCATTCCAATCCTGAGACCCTTCCTATAACATGAGATGTGATATCCAAATCCTTCCCATTCCAATCCTGAGACCCTTCCTATAACATGAGATGTGATATCCAACTCCTTCCCATTCCAACCTGAGACCCTTCCGATAGCATGAGATGTGATATCCCAATGCTTCTACCAAACCTGAGAACCATACTATGGCATGAGATGTGATATCAAACTCCTTCCCATTCCATTCCTGAGACCCTTCCTATAGCTTGAGATGTGATATCCAACTCCTTCCCATTCCAATTCTGAGACCCTTCCTATACCATGAGACTTGATATCTCAATGCTTCTAATACCAAACCTGAGACCCATCCTATAACATGGGATGTGATATCCAAATCCTTCCGCTTCCAAACCTTAGACCCTTCCTTTATCATGAGATGTGATATCCAACTCCTTCCCATTCCAATCCTGAGACCCTTCCGATATCATGAGATTTGTTATCTCAATGCTTCTAATATCAAAATTGAGACCTTACCTATAGCATGAGATGTGACATCCAAGTCCTTCCCATTAGAATCCTGAGACCCTTCCGATAGCAGAGATGTGATATCTCAATGCTTATACCAAACCTGAGACCCTTCCTATGGCCTGAGATGTCATATACAACTCCTTCTCATTAAAATCCTGAGACCCTTCCTATAGCATGAGATGTGATATCTCAATGCTTATACCAAACCTGAGACCCTTCCTATAGCATGAGATGTGATATCCAACTTCTTCCCATTCCAATCCTGAGACCCTTCCTATAACATGAGATGTGATGTCTCAATGCTTCTAATACCAAACCTGAGATCCTTCCTATAACATGAGATGTGATATCCAACTCCTTCCCATTCCAATCCTGAGACACTTCCTATAACATGAGATGTGATATCCAACTCCTTCCCATTCCAACCTGAGACCCTTCCGATAGCATGAGATGTGATATCCCAATGCTTCTACAAAACCTGAGACCCATACTATGGCATGAGATGTGATAACAAACGCCTTCCCATTCCAATCCTGAGACCCTTCCTATAGCTTGAGATGTGATATCCAACTCCTTCCCATTCCAATTCTGAGACCCTTCCTATACCATGAGACTTGATATCTCAATGCTTCTAATACCAAACCTGAGACCCATCCTATAACATGGGATGTGATATCCAAATCCTTCCCCTTCCAAACCTTAGACCCTTCCTTTATCATGAGATGTGATATCCAACTCCTTCCCATTCCAATCCTGAGACCCTTCCGATATCATGAGATTTGTTATCTCAATGCTTCTAATATCAAACTTGAGACCCTCCCTATAGCATGAGATGTGACATCCAAGTCCTTCCCATTAGAATCCTGAGACCCTTCCGATAGCAGAGATGTGATATCTCAATGCTTATACCAAACCTGAGACCCTTCCTATGGCCTGAGATGTCATATACAACTCCTTCTCATTAAAATCCTGAGACCCTTCCTATAGCATGAGATTTGATATCCAACTCCTTCCCATTCCAATCCTGATACCCTTCCTATAGCATGAGATGTGATATCTCAATGCTTATACCAAACCTGAGACCCTTCCTATAGCATGAGATGTGATATCCAACTTCTTCCCATTCCAATCCTGAGACCCTTCCTATAACATGAGATGTGATGTCTCAATGCTTCTAATACCAAACCTGAGATCCTTCCTATGAAATGAGATGTGATATCCAACTCCATCCCATTCCAATCCTTAGACCCTTCCTATAGCATGAGAAGTGATATCTCCATGCTTATACCAAAGCTGAGACCCTTCCTATGGCCTGAGATATCATATACAACTCCTTCCCATTCCAATCTTGAGGCCCTTCCTATAGCATGAGATGTGATATCCAACTCCTTCCCATTCCAATCTGAGACCCTTCCTATAGCATGAGATGGGATATCCAACTCCTTCCAAATCCAATACTGATACCCTTCCGATAGCATGAGATGTGATATCCCAATGCTTCTACCAAACCTGAGACCCATACTATGGCATGAGATGTGATATCAAACTCCTTCCCATTCCAATCATGAGACCCTTCCTATAGCTTGAGATGTGATATCCAACTCCTTCCCATGTCAATTCTGAGACCCTTCCTATACCATGAGACTTGATATCTCAATGCTTCTAATACCAAACCTGAGACCCGTCCTATAACATGAGATGTGATATCCAAATCCTTCCCCTTCCAAACCTTAGACCCTTCCTTTATCATGAGATGTGATATCCAACTCCTTCCCATTCCAATCCTGAGACCCTTCCGATATCATGAGATTTGTTATCTCAATGCTTCTAATATCAAACTTGAGACCCTCCCTATAGCATGAGATGTGACATCTAAGTCCTTCCCATTCCAATCCTGAGACCCTTCCTATAGCATGAGATGTGATATCTCAATGCATCTAATACCAAACCTGAGACCCTTCGTATAACATGAGATGGGATATCCAACTCCTTCCCATTCCAATCCTGAGACCCTTCCGATAGCAGAGATGTTATATCTCAATGCTTATACCAAACCTGAGACCCTTCCTATGGCCTGAGATGTCATATACAACTCCTTCCCATTCCAATCCTGAGACCCTTCCTATAGCATGAGATGTGATATCTCAATGCTTATACCAAATCTGAGACCCTTCCTATAGCATGAGATGTGATATCCAACTCCTTCCCATTCCAATCCTGAGACCCTTCCTATAGCATGAGATGTGATGTCTCAATGCTTCTAATACCAAACCTGAGATCCTTCCTATAACATGAGATGTGATATCCAACTCCTTCCCATTCCAATCCTGAGACCCTTCCTATAGCATGAGAAGTGATATCTCCATGCTTATACCAAACCGGAGACCCTTCCTATAGCATGAGATGTGATATCCAAATCCTTCCCATTCCAATCCTGAGACCCTTCCTATAGCATGAGATGTGCTATCTAAATGCTTATCCCAAACCTGAGACACTTCCTATAGCATATGTGATATCCAACTCCTTCCCATTCCAAACATTAGACCCTTCCTATAGCAAGAATGTAATATCCAACTCCTACCTATTCCAATCCTGAGACCATTCCTATAGCATGAGATGTGATATATCAATGCTTCTAATACCAAACCTGAGATCCTTCCTATGACATGAGATGTGATATCCAAATCCTTCCCATTCCAATCCTGAGACCCTTCCTATAGCAAGAGATGTGATATCCAAATCATTCCCATTCCAATCCTGAGACCCTTCCTATAACATGAGTTGTGATATCCAACTCCTTCCCATTCCAACCTGAGATCCTTCCTATAGCATGAGAAGGGATATCCAACTCCTTCCCAATCCAATCCTGAGACCCTTCCGATAGCAGAGATGTGATATCACAATGCTTATACCAAACCTGAGACCCTTCCTATGGCATGAGATGTGATATCCAACTCCTTGCCATTCAAATTCTGAGACCCCTACTATAGCATGAGATGTGATATCTCAATGCTTCTACCAAACCTGAGACCCTTCCTTTAGCATGAGATGTGATATCCAAATCCTTCATATTCCAATCCTGAGGCCCTTCCTATTGGATGAGATGTGATATCCAACTCCTTCCCATTCCAACCCTGAGACCCTTCCTATACCATGAGATGTGATATCTCAATGCTTCTAATACCAAACCTGGGACCCGTCCTATAACATGAGATATGATATCCAAATCCTTCCCCTTCCAAACCTGAGACCCTTCCTTTGGCATGAGATGTGATATCCAAATCCTTCCCATTCCAATCCTAAAACCCTTCCTATAGCATGAGATGTGATATCTCAATGTTTCTAATAAAAAACCTTAGACCCTTCCTATAGCAAGAGATGTGATATCCAAATTCTTCCCATTCCAATCCTGAGACCCTTCCTATAACATGAGATGTGATATCCAACTCCTTCCCATTCCAACCTGAGACCCTATAGTATGAGAAGGGATTTCCAACTCCTTCCCAATCCAATCCTGAGACCCTTCCGATAGCAGAGATGTGATATCTCAATGCTTATACCAAACCTGAGACCCTTCCTATGGCATGAGATGTGATATCCAACTCCTTGCCATTCAAATCCTGAGACCCTCCCTATAACAAGATATGTCATATCCAACTCCTTCCCATTCCAAACCTGAGACCCTTCCTTTAGCATGAGATGTGATATCCAAATCCTTCACATTCCAATCCTGAGACCCTTCCTATAGAATGAGATGTGATATCTCAATGCTTCTAATACCAAACCTGAGATCCTTCCTATAACATGAGATGTGATATCCAACTACTTCCCATTCCAAACCTGAGACCCTTCCGATAGCATGAGATGTGATATCTCAATGCTTCAAAAACCAAACATGAGAACCATCCTATAACATGAGATGTGAAATCCAAATCCTTCCCTTCCCAAACCTGAGACTCTTCCTATAGCATGAGATGTGATATCTCAATGCTTCTACCAAACCTGAAACCCTTCCTATAGCATGAGATGTGATATCCAACTCCTTCCCATTCCAATCCTGACACACTTCCTATAGCATGAGATGTGATATCTCAATGCTTCTAATACCAAACCTGAGACCCGTCCTATAACATGAGATGTGATATCCAAATCCTTCCCCTTCCAAACCTGAGACCCTTCCTTTAGCATGAGATGTGATATCCAGCTCCTCCCATTCCAATCCTGAGACCCTTCCGATAGCATGAGATGTGATATCTCAATGCTTCTAATATCAAAATTGAGACCCTCCCTATAGCATGAGATGTGATATCTAAGTCCGTCCCATTCCAATCCTGAGACCCTTCCGATAGCAGAGATGTGATATCTCAATGCTTATACCAAACCTGAGACCCTTCCTATAGCATGAGATGTGATATCCAACTCCTTCCCATTCCAATCCTGAGCCCTTCCTATAGCATGAGATGTGATATCTCAATGCTTCTACCAAAACTGAGACCCTTCCTTTAGCATGAGATGTAATATCCAACTCCTTCCCATTCCAATCCTGAGACCCTTCCTATAGCATGAGATGTGATATCTCAATGCTTCTAATACCAAACCTGAGACCCTTACTACAACATGAGATGTGATATCCAACTCCTTCCCATTCCAATCCTGAGACCCTTCCTATAGCATGAGATGTGATATCTCAATGCTTCTAATACCAAACCTGAGATCCTTCCGATAGCATGAGTTGTGCTATCTCAATGCTTCTAATACCAAACCTGGGATCCTTCCTATAACATGAGATGTGATATCCAAATCCTTCCCCTTCCAAACCTGAGACCCTCCCTTTAGCATGAGATGTGATATCCAACTCCTTCCCATTCCAATCCTGATACCCTTCTGATAGCATGAGATGTGATATCTCAATGCCTCTAATACCAAACCTGAGATCCTACCTCTAACATGAAATGTGATAGCCCACTCCTTCCCTTTCCAAACCTGAGAGCCTTCCTACAGCATGAGATGTGATATTCAAATCCTTCCCATTCCAATCCTGAGACCCTTCCTATAACATGAGATGTGATATCCAACTCCTTCCCATTCCAATCCTGAGACCCTTCCGATAGCATGAGATGTGATATCTCAATGCTTCTAATATCAAAACTGAGACCCTCCCTATAGCATGAGATGTGATATCTAAGTCCTTCCCATTCCAATCCTGAGACCCTTCCGATAGCAGAGATGTGATATCTCAATGCTTATACCAAACCTGAGACCCTTCCTATAGCATGAGATGTGATATCCAACTCCATCCCAGTCCAATCCTGAGAACCTTCCTATAGCATGAGATGTGATATCTCAATGCTTCTAATACCAAACCTGAGATCCTTCCTATAACATGAGATGTGATATCCAACTCCTTCCCATTCCAATCCTGAGACCCTTCCTATAGCATGAGATGTGATATCTCAATGCTTCTAATACCAAACCTGAGATCCTTCCGATAGCATGAGTTGTGATATCTCAATGCTTCTAATACCAAACCTGAGATCCTTCCTATAACATGAGATGTGATATCCAAATCCTTCCCCTGCCAAACCTGAGACCCTCCCTTTAGCATGAGATGTGATATCCAACTCCTTCCCATTCCAATCCTGATACCCTTCTGATAGCATGAGATGTGATATCTCAATGCCTCTAATACCAAACCTGAGATCCTACCTCTAACATGAAATGTGATAGCCCACTCCTTCCCTTTCCAAACCTGAGAGCCTTCCTACAGCATGAGATGTGATATCCAAGTCCTTCCCATTCCAATCCTGAGACCCTTCCTATAACATGAGATGTGATATCCAACTCCTTCCCATTCCAACCTGAGACCCTTCCTATAGCATGAGATGGGATATCCAACTCCTTCCAAATCCAATACTGATACCCTTCCGATAGCATGAGATGTGATATCCCAATGCTTCTACCAAACCTGAGACCCATACTATGGCATGAGATGTGATATCAAACTCCTTCCCATTCCAATCCTGAGACCCTTCCTATAGCTTGAGATGTGATATCCAACTCCTTCCCATGTCAATTCTGAGACCCGTCCTATAACATGAGATGTGATATCCAAATCCTTCCCCTTCCAAACCTTAGACCCTTCCTTTATCATGAGATGTGATATCCAACTACTTCCCATTCCAATCCTGAGACCCTTCCGATATCATGAGATGTGTTATCTCAATGCTTCTAATAACAAACTTGAGACCCTCCCTATAGCATGAGATGTGACATCTAAGTCCTTCCCATTCCAATCCTGAGACCCTTCCTATAGCATGAGATGTGATATCTCAATGCATCTAATACCAAACCTGAGACCCTTCCTATAACATGAGATAGGATATCCAACTCCTTCCCATTCCAATCCTGAGACCCTTCCGATAGCAGAGATGTTATATCTCAATGCTTATACCAAACCTGAGACCCTTCCTATGGCCTGAGATGTCATATACAACTCCTTCCCATTCCAATCCTGAGACCCTTCCTATAGCATGAGATGTGATATCTCAATGCTTATACCAAATCTGAGACCCTTCCTATAGCATGAGATGTGACATCCAACTCCTTCCCATTCCAATCCTGAGACCCTTCCTATAGCATGAGATGTGATGTCTCAATGCTTCTAATACCAAACCTGAGATCCTTCCTATAACATGAGATGTGATATCCAACTCATTCCCATTCCAATCCTGAGACCCTTCCTATAGCATGAGAAGTGATATCTCCATGCTTATACCAAACCGGAGACCCTTCCTATAGCATGAGATGTGATATCCAAATCCTTCCCATTCCAATCCTGAGACCCTTCCTATAGCATGAGATGTGCTATCTAAATGCTTATCCCAAACCTGAGAGCCTACCTATAGCATGAGTAGTGATATCCAAGTCCATCCCATTCCAATCCTTAGACCCTTCCTACAGCATGCAATGTGATATCTCAATGATTCTAATACCAAACCAGAGACCCGTCCTATAACATGAGATTGGATATCCAACTCCTTCCCATTCCAATCCTGAGCCACTTCCAATAGCAGAGATGTGATATCTCAATGCTTATACCAAACCTGAGACCCTTCCTATAACATGAGATGTGATATCCAACTCCTTCCCGTTCCAAACCTGAGACACTTCCTATAGCATATGTGATATCCAACTCCTTCCCATTCCAAACATTAGACCCTTCCTATAGCAAGAATGTAATATCCAACTCCTACCTATTCCAATCCTGAGACCATTCCTATAGCATGAGATGTGATATATCAATGCTTCTAATACCAAACCTGAGATCCTTCCTATGACATGAGATGTGATATCCAAATCCTTCCCATTCCAATCCTGAGACCCTTCCTATAGCAAGAGATGTGATATCCAAATCATTCCCATTCCAATCCTGAGACCCTTCCTATAACATGAGTTGTGATATCCAACTCCTTCCCATTCCAACCTGAGACCCTTCCTATAGCATGAGAAGGGATATCCAACTCCTTCCCAATCCAATCCTGAGACCCTTCCGATAGCAGAGATGTGATATCACAATGCTTATACCAAACCTGAGACCCTTCCTATGGCATGAGATGTGATATCCAACTCCTTGCCATTCAAATCCTGAGACCCCTACTATAGCATGAGATGTGATATCTCAATGTTTCTACCAAACCTGAGACCCTTCCTTTAGCATGAGATGTGATATCCAAATCCTTCATATTCCAATCCTGATACCCTTCCTATTGGATGAGATGTGATATCCAACTCCTTCCCATTCCAACCCTGAGACCCTTCCTATACCATGAGATGTGATATCTCAATGCTTCTAATACCAAACCTGGGACCCGTCCTATAACATGAGATATGATATCCAAATCCTTCCCCTTCCAAACCTGAGACCCTTCCTTTGGCATGAGATGTGATATCCAAATCCTTCCCATTCCAATCCTAAAACCCTTCCTATAGCATGAGATGTGATATCTCAATGTTTCTAATAAAAAACCTTAGACCCTTCCTATAGCAAGAGATGTGATATCCAAATTCTTCCCATTCCAATCCTGAGACCCTTCCTATAACATGAGATGTGATATCCAACTCCTTCCCATTCCAACCTGAGACCCTATAGTATGAGAAGGGATATCCAACTCCTTCCCAATCCAATCCTGAGACCCTTCCGATAGCAGAGATGTGATATCTCAATGCTTATACCAAACCTGAGACCCTTCCTATGGCATGAGATGTGATATCCAACTCCTTGCCATTCAAATCCTGAGACCCTCCCTATAACAAGATATGTCATATCCAACTCCTTCCCATTCCAAACCTGAGACCCTTCCTTTAGCATGAGATGTGATATCCAAATCCTTCACATTCCAATCCTGAGACCCTTCCTATAGCATGAGATGTGATATCTCAATGCTTCTAATACCAAACCTGAGATCCTTCCTATAACATGAGATGTGATATCCAACTACTTCCCATTCCAAACCTGAGACCCTTCCGATAGCATGAGATGTGATATCTCAATGCTTCAAAAACCAAACATGAGAACCATCCTATAACATGAGATGTGAAATCCAAATCCTTCCCTTCCCAAACCTGAGACTCTTCCTATAGCATGAGATGTGATATCTCAATGCTTCTACCAAACCTGAAACCCTTCCTATAGCATGAGATGTGATATCCAACTCCTTCCCATTCCAATCCTGACACACTTCCTATAGCATGAGATGTGATATCTCAATGCTTCTAATACCAAACCTGAGACCCGTCCTATAACATGAGATGTGATATCCAAATCCTTCCCCTTCCAAACCTGAGACCCTTCCTTTAGCATGAGATGTGATATCCAGCTCCTCCCATTCCAATCCTGAGACCCTTCCGATAGCATGAGATGTGATATCTCAATGCTTCTAATATCAAAATTGAGACCCTCCCTATAGCATGATATCTAAGTCCGTCCCATTCCAATCCTGAGACCCTTCCGATAGCAGAGATGTGATATCTCAATGCTTATACCAAACCTGAGACCCTTCCTATAGCATGAGATGTGATATCCAACTCCTTCCCATTCCAATCCTGAGACCCTTCCGATAGCAGAGATGTGATATCTCAATGCTTATACCAAACCTGAGACCCTTCCTATAGCATGAGATGTGATATCCAACTCCTTCCCATTCCAATCCTGAGCCCTTCCTATAGCATGAGATGTGATATCTCAATGCTTCTACCAAAACTGAGACCCTTCCTTTAGCATGAGATGTAATATCCAACTCCTTCCCATTCCAATCCTGAGACCCTTCCTATAGCATGAGATGTGATATCTCAATGCTTCTAATACCAAACCTGAGACCCTTACTACAACATGAGATGTGATATCCAACTCCTTCCCATTCCAATCCTGAGACCCTTCCTATAGCATGAGATGTGATATCTCAATGCTTCTAATACCAAACCTGAGATCCTTCCGATAGCATGAGTTGTGCTATCTCAATGCTTCTAATACCAAACCTGGGATCCTTCCTATAACATGAGATGTGATATCCAAATCCTTCCCCTTCCAAACCTGAGACCCTCCCTTTAGCATGAGATGTGATATCCAACTCCTTCCCATTCCAATCCTGATACCCTTCTGATAGCATGAGATGTGATATCTCAATGCCTCTAATACCAAACCTGAGATCCTACCTCTAACATGAAATGTGATAGCCCACTCCTTCCCTTTCCAAACCTGAGAGCCTTCCTACAGCATGAGATGTGATATTCAAATCCTTCCCATTCCAATCCTGAGACCCTTCCTATAACATGAGATGTGATATCCAACTCCTTCCCATTCCAATCCTGAGACCCTTCCGATAGCATGAGATGTGATATCTCAATGCTTCTAATATCAAAACTGAGACCCTCCCTATAGCATGAGATGTGATATCTAAGTCCTTCCCATTCCAATCCTGAGACCCTTCCGATAGCAGAGATGTGATATCTCAATGCTTATACCAAACCTGAGACCCTTCCTATAGCATGAGATGTGATATCCAACTCCATCCCAGTCCAATCCTGAGAACCTTCCTATAGCATGAGATGTGATATCTCAATGCTTCTAATACCAAACCTGAGATCCTTCCTATAACATGAGATGTGATATCCAACTCCTTCCCATTCCAATCCTGAGACCCTTCCTATAGCATGAGATGTGATATCTCAATGCTTCTAATACCAAACCTGAGATCCTTCCGATAGCATGAGTTGTGATATCTCAATGCTTCTAATACCAAACCTGAGATCCTTCCTATAACATGAGATGTGATATCCAAATCCTTCCCCTGCCAAACCTGAGACCCTCCCTTTAGCATGAGATGTGATATCCAACTCCTTCCCATTCCAATCCTGATACCCTTCTGATAGCATGAGATGTGATATCTCAATGCCTCTAATACCAAACCTGAGATCCTACCTCTAACATGAAATGTGATAGCCCACTCCTTCCCTTTCCAAACCTGAGAGCCTTCCTACAGCATGAGATGTGATATCCAAGTCCTTCCCATTCCAATCCTGAGACCCTTCCTATAACATGAGATGTGATATCCAACTCCTTCCCATTCCAACCTGAGACCCTTCCTATAGCATGAGATGGGATATCCAACTCCTTCCAAATCCAATACTGATACCCTTCCGATAGCATGAGATGTGATATCCCAATGCTTCTACCAAACCTGAGACCCATACTATGGCATGAGATGTGATATCAAACTCCTTCCCATTCCAATCCTGAGACCCTTCCTATAGCTTGAGATGTGATATCCAACTCCTTCCCATGTCAATTCTGAGACCCTTCCTATACCATGAGACTTGATATCTCAATGCTTGTAATACCAAACCTGAGACCCGTCCTATAACATGAGATGTGATATCCAAATCCTTCCCCTTCCAAACCTTAGACCCTTCCTTTATCATGAGATGTGATATCCAACTACTTCCCATTCCAATCCTGAGACCCTTCCGATATCATGAGATTTGTTATCTCAATGCTTCTAATAACAAACTTGAGACCCTCCCTATAGCATGAGATGTGACATCTAAGTCCTTCCCATTCCAATCCTGAGACCCTTCCTATAGCATGAGATGTGATATCTCAATGCATCTAATACCAAACCTGAGACCCTTCCTATAACATGAGATAGGATATCCAACTCCTTCCCATTCCAATCCTGAGACCCTTCCGATAGCAGAGATGTTATATCTCAATGCTTATACCAAACCTGAGACCCTTCCTATGGCCTGAGATGTCATATACAACTCCTTCCCATTCCAATCCTGAGACCCTTCCTATAGCATGAGATGTGATATCTCAATGCTTATACCAAATCTGAGACCCTTCCTATAGCATGAGATGTGACATCCAACTCCTTCCCATTCCAATCCTGAGACCCTTCCTATAGCATGAGATGTGATGTCTCAATGCTTCTAATACCAAACCTGAGATCCTTCCTATAACATGAGATGTGATATCCAACTCATTCCCATTCCAATCCTGAGACCCTTCCTATAGCATGAGAAGTGATATCTCCATGCTTATACCAAACCGGAGACCCTTCCTATAGCATGAGATGTGATATCCAAATCCTTCCCATTCCAATCCTGAGACCCTTCCTATAGCATGAGATGTGCTATCTAAATGCTTATCCCAAACCTGAGAGCCTACCTATAGCATGAGATGTGATATCCAAGTCCATCCCATTCCAATCCTTAGACCCTTCCTACAGCATGCAATGTGATATCTCAATGATTCTAATACCAAACCAGAGACCCGTCCTATAACATGAGATGGGATATCCAACTCCTTCCCATTCCAATCCTGAGCCACTTCCAATAGCAGAGATGTGATATCTCAATGCTTATACCAAACCTGAGACCCTTCCTATAACATGAGATGTGATATCCAACTCCTTCCCGTTCCAAACCTGAGACACTTCCTATAGCATATGTGATATCCAACTCCTTCCCATTCCAAACATTAGACCCTTCCTATAGCAAGAATGTAATATCCAACTCCTACCTATTCCAATCCTGAGACCATTCCTATAGCATGAGATGTGATATATCAATGCTTCTAATACCAAACCTGAGATCCTTCCTATGACATGAGATGTGATATCCAAATCCTTCCCATTCCAATCCTGAGACCCTTCCTATAGCAAGAGATGTGATATCCGAATCATTCCCATTCCAATCCTGAGACCCTTCCTATAACATGAGTTGTGATATCCAACTCCTTCCCATTCCAACCTGAGACCCTTCCTATAGCATGAGAAGGGATATCCAACTCCTTCCCAATCCAATCCTGAGACCCTTCCGATAGCAGAGATGTGATATCACAATGCTTATACCAAACCTGAGACCCTTCCTATGGCATGAGATGTGATATCCAACTCCTTGCCATTCAAATCCTGAGACCCCTACTATAGCATGAGATGTGATATCTCAATGTTTCTACCAAACCTGAGACCCTTCCTTTAGCATGAGATGTGATATCCAAATCCTTCATATTCCAATCCTGAGGCCCTTCCTATTGGATGAGATGTGATATCCAACTCCTTCCCATTCCAACCCTGAGACCCTTCCTATACCATGAGATGTGATATCTCAATGCTTCTAATACCAAACCTGGGACCCGTCCTATAACATGAGATATGATATCCAAATCCTTCCCCTTCCAAACCTGAGACCCTTCCTTTGGCATGAGATGTGATATCCAAATCCTTCCCATTCCAATCCTAAAACCCTTCCTATAGCATGAGATGTGATATCTCAATGTTTCTAATAAAAAACCTTAGACCCTTCCTATAGCAAGAGATGTGATATCCAAATTCTTCCCATTCCAATCCTGAGACCCTTCCTATAACATGAGATGTGATATCCAACTCCTTCCCATTCCAACCTGAGACCCTATAGTATGAGAAGGGATATCCAACTCCTTCCCAATCCAATCCTGAGACCCTTCCGATAGTAGAGATGTGATATCTCAATGCTTATACCAAACCTGAGACCCTTCCTATGGCATGAGATGTGATATCCAACTCCTTGCCATTCAAATCCTGAGACCCTCCCTATAACAAGATATGTCATATCCAAATCCTTCCCATTCCAAACCTGAGACCCTTCCTTTAGCATGAGATGTGATATCCAAATCCTTCACATTCCAATCCTGAGACCCTTCCTATAGCATGAGATGTGATATCTCAATGCTTCTAATACCAAACCTGAGATCCTTCCTATAACATGAGATGTGATATCCAACTACTTCCCATTCCAAACCTGAGACCCTTCCGATAGCATGAGATGTGATATCTCAATGCTTCAAAAACCAAACATGAGAACCATCCTATAACATGAGATGTGAAATCCAAATCCTTCCCTTCCCAAACCTGAGACTCTTCCTATAGCATGAGATGTGATATCTCAATGCTTCTACCAAACCTGAAACCCTTCCTATAGCATGAGATGTGATATCCAACTCCTTCCCATTCCAATCCTGACACACTTCCTATAGCATGAGATGTGATATCTCAATGCTTCTAATACCAAACCTGAGACCCGTCCTATAACATGAGATGTGATATCCAAATCCTTCCCCTTCCAAACCTGAGACCCTTCCTTTAGCATGAGATGTGATATCCAGCTCCTCCCATTCCAATCCTGAGACCCTTCCGATAGCATGAGATGTGATATCTCAATGCTTCTAATATCAAAATTGAGACCCTCCCTATAGCATGAGATGTGATATCTAAGTCCGTCCCATTCCAATCCTGAGACCCTTCCGATAGCAGAGATGTGATATCTCAATGCTTATACCAAACCTGAGACCCTTCCTATAGCATGAGATGTGATATCCAACTCCTTCCCATTCCAATCCTGAGACCCTTCCTATAGCATGAGATGTGATATCTCAATGCTTCTAATACCAAACCTGAGACCCTTCCTACAACATGAGATGTGATATCCAACTCCTTCCCATTCCAATCCTGAGACCCTTCCTATAGCATGAGATGTGATATCTCAATGCTTCTAATACCAAACCTGAGATCCTTCCGATAGCATGAGTTGTGCTATCTCAATGCTTCTAATACCAAACCTGGGATCCTTCCTATAACATGAGATGTGATATCCAAATCCTTCCCCTTCCAAACCTGAGACCCTCCCTTTAGCATGAGATGTGATATCCAAGTCCTTCCCATTCCAATCCTGAGACCCTTCTGATAGCATGAGATGTGATATCTCAATGCCTCTAATACCAAACCTGAGATCCTACCTCTAACATGAAATGTGATATCCAACTCCTTCCCTTTCCAAACCTGAGACCCTGCCTATAGCCTGAGATGTGATATCCAAGTCCTTCCCATTCCAATCCCGAGACCCTTCCTATAGCATGTGATGTGATATCTCAATGCTTATACCAAACCTGAGACCCTTCCTATGGCATGAGATGTCATATACAACTCCTTCCCATTCCAATCCTGAGACCATTCCTATAGCATGAGATGTGATATCTCAATGCTTATACCAAACCTGAGACCCTTCCTATAGCATGAGATGTGATATCCAACTTCTTCCCATTCCAATCCTGAGACCCTTCCTATAACATGAGATTTGATGTCTCAATGCTTCTAATACCAAACCTGAGATCTTTCCTATAACATGAGATGTGATATCCAACTCCTTCCCATTCCAATTCTGAGACCCTTCCTATAGCATGAGATGTGATATCTCAATGCTTATACCAAACCTGAGACCCTTCCTATAGCTTGAGATGTGATATCCAACTCCTTCCCATTCCAATCCTGAGACCCTTCCTATAACATGAGATGTGATATCCAACTCCTTCCCATTCCAACCTGAGACCCTTCCTTTAGCATGAGATGGGATATCCAACTCCTTCCAAATCCAATACTGATACCCTTCCGATAGCATGAGATGTGATATCCCAATGCTTCTACCAAACCTGAGACCCATACTATGGCATGAGATGTGATATCAAACTCCTTCCCATTCCAATCCTGAGACCCGTCCTATAACATGAGATGTGATATCCAAATCCTTCCCATTCCAATGCTGAGACCCTTCCGATATCATGAGATGTGATATCTCAATGCTTCTAATATCAAACTTGAGACCCTCCCTATAGCATGAGATGTGATATCCAAGTCCTTCCCATTCCAATCCTGAGACCCTTCCTATAGCATGAGAAGTGATATCTCAATGCTTCTAATACCAAACCTTAGACCCTTCCTTTATCATGAGATGTGATATCCTGCTCCTTCCCATTCCAATCCTGAGACTCTTCCGATATCATGAGATGTGATATCTCACTGCTTATAACAAACCTGAGACCCTTCCTATAGCATGAGATGTGATATCCAACTTCTTCCCATTCCAATCCTGAGACCCTTCCTATAACATGAGATGTGATGTCTCAATGCTTCTAATACCAAACCTGAGACCCGTCCTATAACATGAGATGTGATATCCAAATCCTTCTCACAGTCGCCAGGAAGGGTCTCTGGTTTGGAAAGGGAATGATTTGGATTTCACATCTCATGTTATAGGATGGTTCTCATGTTTGGTTTTAGAAGCATTGAGATATCACATCTCATGCTATAGGAAGAGTCTCAGGATTGGAATGGGAAGGAGTTGGATATCACATCTCATGCTAAAGGAAGGGTCTCAGGTTTGATAGAAGCAAAGGTTTGGAATGGGAAGGAGTTGGATATCACGTCTCATGTTATAGGAAGGGTCTCAGTATAGGAATGGGAAGGAGTTGGATATCACATCTCATGCTAAAGGAAGGGTCTCAGGTTTGATAGAAGCAAAGGTTTGGAATGGGAAGGAGTTGGATATCACGTCTCATGTTATAGGAAGGGTCTCAGTATTGGAATGGGAAGGAGTTGGATATCACATCTCATGCTAAAGGAAGGGTCTCAGGTTTGATAGAAGCAAAGGTTTGGAATGGGAAGGAGTTGGATATCACGTCTCATGTTATAGGAAGGGTCTCAGTATTGGAATGGGAAGGAGTTGGATATCACATCTCATGCTAAAGGAAGGGTCTCAGGAATGGCATGGGAAGGACTTGGATATCACATCTCATGTTATTGGAAGGGTCTCAGGTTTGGTATTAGCAGCATTGAGATAGCACATCTCATGGTATAGGAAGGGTCTCAGGATTGGAATGGGAAGGAGTTGGATATCCCTTCTCATGCTATAGGAAGGGTCTCAGGTTGGAATGGGAAAGAGTTGGATATCACATCTCATTATAGGAAGGGTCTCAGGATTTGACTGGGAAGGATTTGGATATCACATCTCTTGCTATAGGAAGGTCTCAGGTTTTTTATTAGAAACATTGAGATATCACATCTCATGCTATAGGAAGGGTTTCAGGATTGGAATGGGAAGGATTTGGAAATCACATCTCATGCTAAAGGAAGGGTCTCAGGTTTGGAAGGGGAAGGATTTGGATATCATATCTCATGTTATAGGACTGGTCCCAGGTTTGGTATTAGAAGCATTGAGATATCACATCTCATGCTATAGGAAGGAACTCAGGATTGAAATGGGAAGGAGTTGGATATCACATCTCATGCAATAGGAAGGGTCATCAGGTTTGGTATAAGCATTGAGATATCACATCTCTGCTATAGGAAGGGTCTCAGGTTTGGAAAGGGAAGGATTTGGATTTCACATGTTATAGGATGGTTCTCAGGTTTGGTTTTAGAAGCATTAATATATAACATCTCATGCTATAGGAAGGGCCTCAGGTTTGGAATGGGAAGGAGTTGGATATGACATCTCATGTTAAAGGAAAGGTCTCAGGTTTGGAAGGGGAAGGATTTGGATCTCACATCTCATGTTTTAGGACGGGTCTCAGGTTTGTTATTAGAAGCATTGAGATATCACATCTCAAGGTATAGGAAGGGTCTCAGGATTGGAATGGGAAGGAGTTGGATATCACATTGAATGTGAAGTAGTTTGATATCACATCTGAAGCTATAGGAAGGGTCTCAGGATTGGAATGGGAAGGAGTTGGATATCACATCTCATGCTAAAGGAAGGGTCTCAGGTTTGATAGAAGCAAAGGTTTGGAATGGGAAGGAGTTGGATATCACATCTCATGCAATAGGAAGGGTCATCAGGTTTGGTATAAGCATTGAGATATCACATCTCTGCTATCGGAAGGGTCTCAGGATAGGAATGGGAAGGACTTAGATATCACATCTCATACTATAGGGAGGGTCTCAGTTTTGATATTAGTAGCATTGAGATATCATATCTCATGCTATCGGAAGGGTCTCAGGATTGGAATGGGATGGAGTTGGATATCACATCTCAAGCTATCTCAGGATTGGAATGGGAAGGGGTTTGATATCACATCTCAAGCTATAGGAAAGGTCTCAGGTTTGGAAGGGGAAGGATTAGGATCTCACATCTCATGTTTTAGGACGGGTCTCAGGTTTGGTATTAGAAGCATTGAGATATCACATATGGTATAGGAAGGGTCTCAGGATTGGAATGGGAAGGAGTTGGATATCACATCTCAAGCTATCTCAGGATTGGAATGGGAAGGAGTTTGATATCACATCTCAAGCTATAAGAAGGGTCTCAGGTTTGGAAAGGGAAGGATCTGGATTTCACATCTCATGTTATAGGATGGTTCTCATGTTTGGTTTTCGAAGCATTGAGATATCACATCTCATGCTATCGGAAGGGTCTCCGGTTTAGAAAGGGAAGGATTTGGATTTCACATGTTATAGGATGGTTCTCAGGTTTGGTTTTAGAAGCATTAAGATATAACATCTCATGCTATAGGAAGGGCCTCAGGTTTGGAATGGGAAGGATTTGGATATGACATCTCATGCTAAAGGAAAGGTCTCAGGTTTGGAAGGGGAAGGATTTGGATCTCACATCTCATGTTTTAGGACGAGTCTCAGGTTTGGTATTAGAAGCATTGAGATATCACATCTCAAGGTATAGGAAGGGTCTCAGGATTGGAATGGGAAGGAGTTGGATATCACATTGAATGGGAAGGAGTTTGATATCACATCTGAAGCTATAGGAAGGGTCTCTGGTTTGGAAAGGGAATGATTTGGATTTCACATCTCATGTTATAGGATGGTTCTCATGTTTGGTTTTAGAAGCATTGAGATATCACATCTCATGCTATAGGAAGAGTCTCAGGATTGGAATGGGAAGGAGTTGGATATCACATCTAATGCTAAAGGAAGGGTCTCAGGTTTGATAGAAGCAAAGGTTTGGAATGGGAAGGAGTTGGATATCACGTCTCATGTTATAGGAAGGGTCTCAGTATAGGAATGGGAAGGAGTTGGATATCACATCTCATGCTAAAGGAAGGGTCTCAGGTTTGATAGAAGCAAAGGTTTGGAATGGGAAGGAGTTGGATATCACGTCTCATGTTATAGGAAGGGTCTCAGTATTGGAATGGGAAGGAGTTGGATATCACATCTCATGCTAAAGGAAGGGTCTCAGGTTTGATAGAAGCAAAGGTTTGGAATGGGAAGGAGTTGGATATCACGTCTCATGTTATAGGAAGGGTCTCAGTATTGGAATGGGAAGGAGTTGTATATCACATCTCATGCTAAAGGAAGGGTCTCAGGAATGGCATGGGAAGGACTTGGATATCACATCTCATGATAAAGGAAGGGTCTAAGGTTTGGAAGGGGAAGGATTTGGATATCACATCTCATGCCATGGTATGGGTCTCAGGTTTTGTAGAAGCATTGGGATATCACATCTCATGGAAGGGTATCAGGAATGGATTTGGAAGGAGTTGGATATCCCATCTCATGCTATAGGAAGGGTCTCAGGTTGGAATGGGAAGGAGTTGGATATCACATCTCATGTTATAGGAAGAGTCTCAGGATTGGAATGGGAAGGAGTTGGATATCACATCTCATGCAATAGGAAGGGTCATCAGGTTTGGTATAAGCATTGAGATATCACATCTCTGCTATCGGAAGGGTCTCAGGATAGGAATGGGAAGGACTTAGATATCACATCTCATACTATAGGGAGGGTCTCAGTTTTGATATTAGTAGCATTGAGATATCATATCTCATGCTATCGGAAGGGTCTCAGGATTGGAATGGGATGGAGTTGGATATCACATCTCAAGCTATCTCAGGATTGGAATGGGAAGGGGTTTGATATCACATCTCAAGCTATAGGAAAGGTCTCAGGTTTGGAAGGGGAAGGATTAGGATCTCACATCTCATGTTTAAGGACGGGTCTCAGGTTTGGTATTAGAAGCATTGAGATATCACATATGGTATAGGAAGGGTCTCAGGATTGGAATGGGAAGGAGTTGGATATCACATCTCAAGCTATCTCAGGATTGGAATGGGAAGGAGTTTGATATCACATCTCAAGCTATACGAAGGGTCTCAGGTTTGGAAAGGGAAGGATCTGGATTTCACATCTCATGTTATAGGATGGTTCTCATGTTTGGTTTTCGAAGCATTGAGATATCACATCTCATGCTATCGGAAGGGTCTCCGGTTTAGAAAGGGAAGGATTTGGATTTCACATGTTATAGGATGGTTCTCAGGTTTGGTTTTAGAAGCATTAAGATATAACATCTCATGCTATAGGAAGGGCCTCAGGTTTGGAATGGGAAGGAGTTGGATATGACATCTCATGTTAAAGGAAAGGTCTCAGGTTTGGAAGGGGAAGGATTTGGATCTCACATCTCATGTTTTAGGACGGGTCTCAGGTTTGGTATTAGAAGCATTGAGATATCACATCTCAAGGTATAGGAAGGGTCTCAGGATTGGAATGGGAAGGAGTTGGATATCACATTGAATGTGAAGGAGTTTGATATCACATCTGAAGCTATAGGAAGGGTCTCAGGATTGGAATGGGAAGGAGTTGGATATCACATCTCATGCTAAAGGAAGGGTCTCAGGTTTGATAGAAGCAAAGGTTTGGAATGGGAAGGAGTTGGATATCAGGTCTCATGTTATAGGAAGGGTCTCAGTATAGGAATGGGAAGGAGTTGGATATCACATCTCATGCTAAAGGAAGGGTCTCAGGTTTGATAGAAGCAAAGGTTTGGAATGGGAAGGAGTTGGATATCACATCTCATGCAATAGGAAGGGTCATCAGGTTTGGTATAAGCATTGAGATATCACATCTCTGCTATCGGAAGGGTCTCAGGATTTGAATGGGAAGGCCTTAGATATCACATCTCATACTATAGGGAGGGTCTCAGTTTTGATATTAGTAGCATTGAGATATCATATCTCATGCTATCGGAAGGGTCTCAGGATTGGAATGGGATGGAGTTGGATATCACATCTCAAGCTATCTCAGGATTGGAATGGGAAGGGGTTTGATATCACATCTCAAGCTATAGGAAAGGTCTCAGGTTTGGAAGGGGAAGGATTAGGATCTCACATCTCATGTTTTAGGACGGGTCTCAGGTTTGGTATTAGAAGCATTGAGATATCACATATGGTATAGGAAGGGTCTCAGGATTGGAATGGGAAGGAGTTGGATATCACATCTCAAGCTATCTCAGGATTGGAATGGGAAGGAGTTTGATATCACATCTCAAGCTATAAGAAGGGTCTCAGGTTTGTAAAGGGAAGGATCTGGATTTCACATCTCATGTTATAGGATGGTTCTCATGTTTGGTTTTCGAAGCATTGAGATATCACATCTCATGCTATCGGAAGGGTCTCCGGTTTAGAAAGGGAAGGATTTGGATTTCACATGTTATAGGATGGTTCTCAGGTTTGGTTTTAGAAGCATTAAGATATAACATCTCATGCTATAGGAAGGGCCTCAGGTTTGGAATGGGAAGGAGTTGGATATGACATCTCATGCTAAAGGAAAGGTCTCAGGTTTGGAAGGGGAAGGATTTGGATCTCACATCTCATGTTTTAGGACGGGTCTCAGGTTTGGTATTAGAAGCATTGAGATATCACATCTCAAGGTATAGGAAGGGTCTCAGGATTGGAATGGGAAGGAGTTGGATATCACATTGAATGGGAAGGAGTTTGATATCACATCTGAAGCTATAGGAAGGGTCTCTGGTTTGGAAAGGGAATGATTTGGATTTCACATCTCATGTTATAGGATGGTTCTCATGTTTGGTTTTAGAAGCATTGAGATATCACATCTCATGCTATAGGAAGAGTCTCAGGATTGGAATGGGAAGGAGTTGGATATCACATCTCATGCTAAAGGAAGGGTCTCAGGTTTGATAGAAGCAAAGGTTTGGAATGGGAAGGAGTTGGATATCACGTCTCATGTTATAGGAAGGGTCTCAGTATTGGAATGGGAAGGAGTTGGATATCACATCTCATGCTAAAGGAAGGGTCTCAGGTTTGATAGAAGCAAAGGTTTGGAATGGGAAGGAGTTGGATATCACGTCTCATGTTATAGGAAGGGTCTCAGTATTGGAATGGGAAGGAGTTGGATATCACATCTCATGCTAAAGGAAGGGTCTCAGGAATGGCATGGGAAGGACTTGGATATCACATCTCATGTTATTGGAAGGGTCTCAGGTTTGGTATTAGCAGCATTGAGATAGCACATCTCATGGTATAGGAAGGGTCTCAGGATTGGAATGGGAAGGAGTTGGATATCCCTTCTCATGCTATAGGAAGGGTCTCAGGTTGGAATGGGAAAGAGTTGGATATCACATCTCATTATAGGAAGGGTCTCAGGATTTGACTGGGAAGGATTTGGATATCACATCTCTTGCTATAGGAAGGTCTCAGGTTTTTTATTAGAAACATTGAGATATCACATCTCATGCTATAGGAAGGGTTTCAGGATTGGAATGGGAAGGATTTGGAAATCACATCTCATGCTAAAGGAAGGGTCTCAGGTTTGGAAGGGGAAGGATTTGGATATCATATCTCATGTTTTAGGACGGGTCTCAGGTTTGGTATTAGAAGCATTGAGATATCACATCTCAAGGTATAGGAAGGGTCTCAGGATTGGAATGGGAAGGAGTTGGATATCACATTGAATGGGAAGGAGTTTGATATCACATCTGAAGCTATAGGAAGGGTCTCTGGTTTGGCAAGGGAATGATTTGGATTTCACATCTCATGTTATAGGATGGTTCTCATGTTTGGTTTTAGAAGCATTGAGATATCACATCTCATGCTATAGGAAGAGTCTCAGGATTGGAATGGGAAGGAGTTGGATATCACATCTCATGCTAAAGGAAGGGTCTCAGGTTTGATAGAAGCAAAGGTTTGGAATGGGAAGGAGTTGGATATCACGTCTCATGTTATAGGAAGGGTCTCAGTATTGGAATGGGAAGGAGTTGGATATCACATCTCATGCTAAAGGAAGGGTCTCAGGTTTGATAGAAGCAAAGGTTTGGAATGGGAAGGAGTTGGATATCACGTCTCATGTTATAGGAAGGGTCTCAGTATTGGAATGGGAAGGAGTTGGATATCACATCTCATGCTAAAGGAAGGGTCTCAGGAATGGCATGGGAAGGACTTGGATATCACATCTCATGTTATTGGAAGGGTCTCAGGTTTGGTATTAGCAGCATTGAGATAGCACATCTCATGGTATAGGAAGGGTCTCAGGATTGGAATGGGAAGGAGTTGGATATCCCTTCTCATGCTATAGGAAGGGTCTCAGGTTGGAATGGGAAAGAGTTGGATATCACATCTCATTATAGGAAGGGTCTCAGGATTTGACTGGGAAGGATTTGGATATCACATCTCTTGCTATAGGAAGGTCTCAGGTTTTTTATTAGAAACATTGAGATATCACATCTCATGCTATAGGAAGGGTTTCAGGATTGGAATGGGAAGGATTTGGAAATCACATCTCATGCTAAAGGAAGGGTCTCAGGTTTGGAAGGGGAAGGATTTGGATATCATATCTCATGTTATAGGACTGGTCCCAGGTTTGGTATTAGAAGCATTGAGATATCACATCTCATGCTATAGGAAGGAACTCAGGATTGAAATGGGAAGGAGTTGGATATCACATCTCATGCAATAGGAAGGGTCATCAGGTTTGGTATAAGCATTGAGATATCACATCTCTGCTATCGGAAGGGTCTCAGGATAGGAATGGGAAGGACTTAGATATCACATCTCATACTATAGGGAGGGTCTCAGTTTTGATATTAGAAGCATTGAGATATCATATCTCATGCTATCGGAAGGGTCTCAGGATTGGAATGGGATGGAGTTGGACATCACATCTCAAGCTATCTCAGGATTGGAATGGGAGGAGTTTGATATCACATCTCAAGCTATAGGAAAGGTCTCAGGTTTGGAAGGGGAAGGATTAGGATCTCACATCTCATGTTTTAGGACGGGTCTCAGGTTTGGTATTAGAAGCATTGAGATATCACATCTCATGGTATAGGAAGGGTCTCAGGATTGGAATCGGAAGGAGTTGGATATCACATCTCAAGCTATCTCAGGATTGGAATGGGAAGGAGTTTGATATCACACCTCAAGCTATAGGAAGGGTCTCAGGTTTGGAAAGGGAAGGATCTGGATTTCACATCTCATGTTATAGGATGGTTCTCATGTTTGGTTTTCGAAGCATTGAGATATCACATCTCATGCTATCGGAAGGGTCTCAGGTTTAGAAAGGGAAGGATTTGGATTTCACATGTTATAGGATGGTTCTCAGGTTTGGTTTTAGAAGCATTAATATATAACATCTCATGCTATAGGAAGGGCCTCAGGTTTGGAATGGGAAGGAGTTGGATATGACATCTCATGTTAAAGGAAAGGTCTCAGGTTTGGAAGGGGAAGGATTTGGATCTCACATCTCATGTTTTAGGACGGGTCTCAGGTTTGGTATTAGAAGCATTGAGATATCACATCTCAAGGTATAGGAAGGGTCTCAGGATTGGAATGGGAAGGAGTTGGATATCACATTGAATGTGAAGTAGTTTGATATCACATCTGAAGCTATAGGAAGGGTCTCAGGATTGGAATGGGAAGGAGTTGGATATCACATCTCATGCTAAAGGAAGGGTCTCAGGTTTGATAGAAGCAAAGGTTTGGAATGGGAAGGAGTTGGATATCACATCTCATGCAATAGGAAGGGTCATCAGGTTTGGTATAAGCATTGAGATATCACATCTCTGCTATCGGAAGGGTCTCAGGATAGGAATGGGAAGGACTTAGATATCACATCTCATACTACAGGGAGGGTCTCAGTTTTGATATTAGTAGCATTGAGATATCATATCTCATGCTATCGGAAGGGTCTCAGGATTGGAATGGGATGGAGTTGGATATCACATCTCAAGCTATCTCAGGATTGGAATGGGAAGGGGTTTGATATCACATCTCAAGCTATAGGAAAGGTCTCAGGTTTGGAAGGGGAAGGATTAGGATCTCACATCTCATGTTTTAGGACGGGTCTCAGGTTTGGTATTAGAAGCATTGAGATATCACATATGGTATAGGAAGGGTCTCAGGATTGGAATGGGAAGGAGTTGGATATCACATCTCAAGCTATCTCAGGATTGGAATGGGAAGGAGTTTGATATCACATCTCAAGCTATAAGAAGGGTCTCAGGTTTGGAAAGGGAAGGATCTGGATTTCACATCTCATGTTATAGGATGGTTCTCATGTTTGGTTTTCGAAGCATTGAGATATCACATCTCATGCTATCGGAAGGGTCTCCGGTTTAGAAAGGGAAGGATTTGGATTTCACATGTTATAGGATGGTTCTCAGGTTTGGTTTTAGAAGCATTAAGATATAACATCTCATGCTATAGGAAGGGCCTCAGGTTTGGAATGGGAAGGATTTGGATATGACATCTCATGCTAAAGGAAAGGTCTCAGGTTTGGAAGGGGAAGGATTTGGATCTCACATCTCATGTTTTAGGACGAGTCTCAGGTTTGGTATTAGAAGCATTGAGATATCACATCTCAAGGTATAGGAAGGGTCTCAGGATTGGAATGGGAAGGAGTTGGATATCACATTGAATGGGAAGGAGTTTGATATCACATCTGAAGCTATAGGAAGGGTCTCTGGTTTGGAAAGGGAATGATTTGGATTTCACATCTCATGTTATAGGATGGTTCTCATGTTTGGTTTTAGAAGCATTGAGATATCACATCTCATGCTATAGGAAGAGTCTCAGGATTGGAATGGGAAGGAGTTGGATATCACATCTAATGCTAAAGGAAGGGTCTCAGGTTTGATAGAAGCAAAGGTTTGGAATGGGAAGGAGTTGGATATCACGTCTCATGTTATAGGAAGGGTCTCAGTATAGGAATGGGAAGGAGTTGGATATCACATCTCATGCTAAAGGAAGGGTCTCAGGTTTGATAGAAGCAAAGGTTTGGAATGGGAAGGAGTTGGATATCACGTCTCATGTTATAGGAAGGGTCTCAGTATTGGAATGGGAAGGAGTTGGATATCACATCTCATGCTAAAGGAAGGGTCTCAGGTTTGATAGAAGCAAAGGTTTGGAATGGGAAGGAGTTGGATATCACGTCTCATGTTATAGGAAGGGTCTCAGTATTGGAATGGGAAGGAGTTGTATATCACATCTCATGCTAAAGGAAGGGTCTCAGGAATGGCATGGGAAGGACTTGGATATCACATCTCATGATAAAGGAAGGGTCTAAGGTTTGGAAGGGGAAGGATTTGGATATCACATCTCATGCCATGGTATGGGTCTCAGGTTTTGTAGAAGCATTGGGATATCACATCTCATGGAAGGGTATCAGGATTGGATTTGGAAGGAGTTGGATATCCCATCTCATGCTATAGGAAGGGTCTCAGGTTGGAATGGGAAGGAGTTGGATATCACATCTCATGTTATAGGAAGAGTCTCAGGATTGGAATGGGAAGGAGTTGGATATCACATCTCATGCAATAGGAAGGGTCATCAGGTTTGGTATAAGCATTGAGATATCACATCTCTGCTATCGGAAGGGTCTCAGGATAGGAATGGGAAGGACTTAGATATCACATCTCATACTATAGGGAGGGTCTCAGTTTTGATATTAGTAGCATTGAGATATCATATCTCATGCTATCGGAAGGGTCTCAGGATTGGAATGGGATGGAGTTGGATATCACATCTCAAGCTATCTCAGGATTGGAATGGGAAGGGGTTTGATATCACATCTCAAGCTATAGGAAAGGTCTCAGGTTTGGAAGGGGAAGGATTAGGATCTCACATCTCATGTTTAAGGACGGGTCTCAGGTTTGGTATTAGAAGCATTGAGATATCACATATGGTATAGGAAGGGTCTCAGGATTGGAATGGGAAGGAGTTGGATATCACATCTCAAGCTATCTCAGGATTGGAATGGGAAGGAGTTTGATATCACATCTCAAGCTATACGAAGGGTCTCAGGTTTGGAAAGGGAAGGATCTGGATTTCACATCTCATGTTATAGGATGGTTCTCATGTTTGGTTTTCGAAGCATTGAGATATCACATCTCATGCTATCGGAAGGGTCTCCGGTTTAGAAAGGGAAGGATTTGGATTTCACATGTTATAGGATGGTTCTCAGGTTTGGTTTTAGAAGCATTAAGATATAACATCTCATGCTATAGGAAGGGCCTCAGGTTTGGAATGGGAAGGAGTTGGATATGACATCTCATGTTAAAGGAAAGGTCTCAGGTTTGGAAGGGGAAGGATTTGGATCTCACATCTCATGTTTTAGGACGGGTCTCAGGTTTGGTATTAGAAGCATTGAGATATCACATCTCAAGGTATAGGAAGGGTCTCAGGATTGGAATGGGAAGGAGTTGGATATCACATTGAATGTGAAGGAGTTTGATATCACATCTGAAGCTATAGGAAGGGTCTCAGGATTGGAATGGGAAGGAGTTGGATATCACATCTCATGCTAAAGGAAGGGTCTC
This sequence comes from Ambystoma mexicanum, assembly GCF_040938575.1. NCBI lineage: Eukaryota > Metazoa > Chordata > Amphibia > Caudata > Ambystomatidae > Ambystoma > Ambystoma mexicanum. The sequence goes on along the minus strand of NC_090931.1, from coordinate 505,621,569 downwards.
AGGTTTGATAGAAGCAAAGGTTTGGAATGGGAAGGAGTTGGATATCAGGTCTCATGTTATAGGAAGGGTCTCAGTATAGGAATGGGAAGGAGTTGGATATCACATCTCATGCTAAAGGAAGGGTCTCAGGTTTGATAGAAGCAAAGGTTTGGAATGGGAAGGAGTTGGATATCACATCTCATGCAATAGGAAGGGTCATCAGGTTTGGTATAAGCATTGAGATATCACATCTCTGCTATCGGAAGGGTCTCAGGATTTGAATGGGAAGGCCTTAGATATCACATCTCATACTATAGGGAGGGTCTCAGTTTTGATATTAGTAGCATTGAGATATCATATCTCATGCTATCGGAAGGGTCTCAGGATTGGAATGGGATGGAGTTGGATATCACATCTCAAGCTATCTCAGGATTGGAATGGGAAGGGGTTTGATATCACATCTCAAGCTATAGGAAAGGTCTCAGGTTTGGAAGGGGAAGGATTAGGATCTCACATCTCATGTTTTAGGACGGGTCTCAGGTTTGGTATTAGAAGCATTGAGATATCACATATGGTATAGGAAGGGTCTCAGGATTGGAATGGGAAGGAGTTGGATATCACATCTCAAGCTATCTCAGGATTGGAATGGGAAGGAGTTTGATATCACATCTCAAGCTATAAGAAGGGTCTCAGGTTTGGAAAGGGAAGAATCTGGATTTCACATCTCATGTTATAGGATGGTTCTCATGTTTGGTTTTCGAAGCATTGAGATATCACATCTCATGCTATCGGAAGGGTCTCCGGTTTAGAAAGGGAAGGATTTGGATTTCACATGTTATAGGATGGTTCTCAGGTTTGGTTTTAGAAGCATTAAGATATAACATCTCATGCTATAGGAAGGGCCTCAGGTTTGGAATGGGAAGGAGTTGGATATGACATCTCATGCTAAAGGAAAGGTCTCAGGTTTGGAAGGGGAAGGATTTGGATCTCACATCTCATGTTTTAGGACGGGTCTCAGGTTTGGTATTAGAAGCATTGAGATATCACATCTCAAGGTATAGGAAGGGTCTCAGGATTGGAATGGGAAGGAGTTGGATATCACATTGAATGGGAAGGAGTTTGATATCACATCTGAAGCTATAGGAAGGGTCTCTGGTTTGGAAAGGGAATGATTTGGATTTCACATCTCATGTTATAGGATGGTTCTCATGTTTGGTTTTAGAAGCATTGAGATATCACATCTCATGCTATAGGAAGAGTCTCAGGATTGGAATGGGAAGGAGTTGGATATCACATCTCATGCTAAAGGAAGGGTCTCAGGTTTGATAGAAGCAAAGGTTTGGAATGGGAAGGAGTTGGATATCACGTCTCATGTTATAGGAAGGGTCTCAGTATTGGAATGGGAAGGAGTTGGATATCACATCTCATGCTAAAGGAAGGGTCTCAGGTTTGATAGAAGCAAAGGTTTGGAATGGGAAGGAGTTGGATATCACGTCTCATGTTATAGGAAGGGTCTCAGTATTGGAATGGGAAGGAGTTGGATATCACATCTCATGCTAAAGGAAGGGTCTCAGGAATGGCATGGGAAGGACTTGGATATCACATCTCATGTTATTGGAAGGGTCTCAGGTTTGGTATTAGCAGCATTGAGATAGCACATCTCATGGTATAGGAAGGGTCTCAGGATTGGAATGGGAAGGAGTTGGATATCCCTTCTCATGCTATAGGAAGGGTCTCAGGTTGGAATGGGAAAGAGTTGGATATCACATCTCATTATAGGAAGGGTCTCAGGATTTGACTGGGAAGGATTTGGATATCACATCTCTTGCTATAGGAAGGTCTCAGGTTTTTTATTAGAAACATTGAGATATCACATCTCATGCTATAGGAAGGGTTTCAGGATTGGAATGGGAAGGATTTGGAAATCACATCTCATGCTAAAGGAAGGGTCTCAGGTTTGGAAGGGGAAGGATTTGGATATCATATCTCATGTTTTAGGACGGGTCTCAGGTTTGGTATTAGAAGCATTGAGATATCACATCTCAAGGTATAGGAAGGGTCTCAGGATTGGAATGGGAAGGAGTTGGATATCACATTGAATGGGAAGGAGTTTGATATCACATCTGAAGCTATAGGAAGGGTCTCTGGTTTGGAAAGGGAATGATTTGGATTTCACATCTCATGTTATAGGATGGTTCTCATGTTTGGTTTTAGAAGCATTGAGATATCACATCTCATGCTATAGGAAGAGTCTCAGGATTGGAATGGGAAGGAGTTGGATATCACATCTCATGCTAAAGGAAGGGTCTCAGGTTTGATAGAAGCAAAGGTTTGGAATGGGAAGGAGTTGGATATCACGTCTCATGTTATAGGAAGGGTCTCAGTATTGGAATGGGAAGGAGTTGGATATCACATCTCATGCTAAAGGAAGGGTCTCAGGTTTGATAGAAGCAAAGGTTTGGAATGGGAAGGAGTTGGATATCACGTCTCATGTTATAGGAAGGGTCTCAGTATTGGAATGGGAAGGAGTTGGATATCACATCTCATGCTAAAGGAAGGGTCTCAGGAATGGCATGGGAAGGACTTGGATATCACATCTCATGTTATTGGAAGGGTCTCAGGTTTGGTATTAGCAGCATTGAGATAGCACATCTCATGGTATAGGAAGGGTCTCAGGATTGGAATGGGAAGGAGTTGGATATCCCTTCTCATGCTATAGGAAGGGTCTCAGGTTGGAATGGGAAAGAGTTGGATATCACATCTCATTATAGGAAGGGTCTCAGGATTTGACTGGGAAGGATTTGGATATCACATCTCTTGCTATAGGAAGGTCTCAGGTTTTTTATTAGAAACATTGAGATATCACATCTCATGCTATAGGAAGGGTTTCAGGATTGGAATGGGAAGGATTTGGAAATCACATCTCATGCTAAAGGAAGGGTCTCAGGTTTGGAAGGGGAAGGATTTGGATATCATATCTCATGTTATAGGACTGGTCCCAGGTTTGGTATTAGAAGCATTGAGATATCACATCTCATGCTATAGGAAGGAACTCAGGATTGAAATGGGAAGGAGTTGGATATCACATCTCATGCAATAGGAAGGGTCATCAGGTTTGGTATAAGCATTGAGATATCACATCTCTGCTATCGGAAGGGTCTCAGGATAGGAATGGGAAGGACTTAGATATCACATCTCATACTATAGGGAGGGTCTCAGTTTTGATATTAGAAGCATTGAGATATCATATCTCATGCTATCGGAAGGGTCTCAGGATTGGAATGGGATGGAGTTGGACATCACATCTCAAGCTATCTCAGGATTGGAATGGGAGGAGTTTGATATCACATCTCAAGCTATAGGAAAGGTCTCAGGTTTGGAAGGGGAAGGATTAGGATCTCACATCTCATGTTTTAGGACGGGTCTCAGGTTTGGTATTAGAAGCATTGAGATATCACATCTCATGGTATAGGAAGGGTCTCAGGATTGGAATCGGAAGGAGTTGGATATCACATCTCAAGCTATCTCAGGATTGGAATGGGAAGGAGTTTGATATCACACCTCAAGCTATAGGAAGGGTCTCAGGTTTGGAAAGGGAAGGATCTGGATTTCACATCTCATGTTATAGGATGGTTCTCATGTTTGGTTTTCGAAGCATTGAGATATCACATCTCATGCTATCGGAAGGGTCTCAGGTTTAGAAAGGGAAGGATTTGGATTTCACATGTTATAGGATGGTTCTCAGGTTTGGTTTTAGAAGCATTAATATATAACATCTCATGCTATAGGAAGGGCCTCAGGTTTGGAATGGGAAGGAGTTGGATATGACATCTCATGTTAAAGGAAAGGTCTCAGGTTTGGAAGGGGAAGGATTTGGATCTCACATCTCATGTTTTAGGACGGGTCTCAGGTTTGGTATTAGAAGCATTGAGATATCACATCTCAAGGTATAAGAAGGGTCTCAGGATTGGAATGGGAAGGAGTTGGATATCACATTGAATGTGAAGTAGTTTGATATCACATCTGAAGCTATAGGAAGGGTCTCAGGATTGGAATGGGAAGGAGTTGGATATCACATCTCATGCTAAAGGAAGGGTCTCAGGTTTGATAGAAGCAAAGGTTTGGAATGGGAAGGAGTTGGATATCACATCTCATGCAATAGGAAGGGTCATCAGGTTTGGTATAAGCATTGAGATATCACATCTCTGCTATCGGAAGGGTCTCAGGATAGGAATGGGAAGGACTTAGATATCACATCTCATACTATAGGGAGGGTCTCAGTTTTGATATTAGTAGCATTGAGATATCATATCTCATGCTATCGGAAGGGTCTCAGGATTGGAATGGGATGGAGTTGGATATCACATCTCAAGCTATCTCAGGATTGGAATGGGAAGGGGTTTGATATCACATCTCAAGCTATAGGAAAGGTCTCAGGTTTGGAAGGGGAAGGATTAGGATCTCACATCTCATGTTTTAGGACGGGTCTCAGGTTTGGTATTAGAAGCATTGAGATATCACATATGGTATAGGAAGGGTCTCAGGATTGGAATGGGAAGGAGTTGGATATCACATCTCAAGCTATCTCAGGATTGGAATGGGAAGGAGTTTGATATCACATCTCAAGCTATAAGAAGGGTCTCAGGTTTGGAAAGGGAAGGATCTGGATTTCACATCTCATGTTATAGGATGGTTCTCATGTTTGGTTTTCGAAGCATTGAGATATCACATCTCATGCTATCGGAAGGGTCTCCGGTTTAGAAAGGGAAGGATTTGGATTTCACATGTTATAGGATGGTTCTCAGGTTTGGTTTTAGAAGCATTAAGATATAACATCTCATGCTATAGGAAGGGCCTCAGGTTTGGAATGGGAAGGAGTTGGATATGACATCTCATGCTAAAGGAAAGGTCTCAGGTTTGGAAGGGGAAGGATTTGGATCTCACATCTCATGTTTTAGGACGGGTCTCAGGTTTGGTATTAGAAGCATTGAGATATCACATCTCAAGGTATAGGAAGGGTCTCAGGATTGGAATGGGAAGGAGTTGGATATCACATTGAATGGGAAGGAGTTTGATATCACATCTGAAGCTATAGGAAGGGTCTCTGATTTGGAAAGGGAATGATTTGGATTTCACATCTCATGTTATAGGATGGTTCTCATGTTTGGTTTTAGAAGCATTGAGATATCATATCTCATGCTTTAGGAAGAGTCTCAGGATTGGAATGGGAAGGAGTTGGATATCACATCTCATGCTAAAGGAAGGGTCTCAGGTTTGATAGAAGCAAAGGTTTGGAATGGGAAGGAGTTGGATATCACGTCTCATGTTATAGGAAGGGTCTCAGTATAGGAATGGGAAGGAGTTGGATATCACATCTCATGCTAAAGGAAGGGTCTCAGGTTTGATAGAAGCAAAGGTTTGGAATGGGAAGAAGTTGGATATCACGTCTCATGTTATAGGAAGGGTCTCAGTATTGGAATGGGAAGGAGTTGGATATCACATCTCATGCTAAAGGAAGGGTCTCAGGTTTGATAGAAGCAAAGGTTTGGAATGGGAAGGAGTTGGATATCACGTCTCATGTTATAGGAAGGGTCTCAGTATTGGAATGGGAAGGAGTTGGATATCACATCTCATGCTAAAGGAAGGGTCTCAGGAATGGCATGGGAAGGACTTGGATATCACATCTCATGTTATTGGAAGGGTCTCAGGTTTGGTATTAGAAGCATTGAGATATCACATCTCATGCTATAGGAAGGGTCTCAGGAATGGCATGGGAAGGACTTGGATATCACATCTCATGATAAAGGAAGGGTCTAAGGTTTGGAAGGGGAAGGATTTGGATATCACATCTCATGCCATGGTATGGGTCTCAGGTTTTGTAGAAGCATTGGGATATCACATCTCATGGAAGGGTATCAGGATTGGATTTGGAAGGAGTTGGATATCCCATCTCATGCTATAGGAAGGGTCTCAGGTTGGAATGGGAAGGAGTTGGATATCACATCTCATGTTATAGGAAAAGTCTCAGGATTGGAATGGGAAGGAGTTGGATATCACATCTCATGCAATAGGAAGGGTCATCAGGTTTGGTATAAGCATTGAGATATCACATCTCTGCTATCGGAAGGGTCTCAGGATAGGAATGGGAAGGACTTAGATATCACATCTCATACTATAGGGAGGGTCTCAGTTTTGATATTAGTAGCATTGAGATATCATATCTCATGCTATGGGAAGGGTCTCAGGATTGGAATGGGATGGAGTTGGATATCACATCTCAAGCTATCTCAGGATTGGAATGGGAAGGGTTTTGATATCACATCTCAAGCTATAGGAAAGGTCTCAGGTTTGGAAGGGGAAGGATTAGGATCTCACATCTCATGTTTAAGGACGGGTCTCAGGTTTGGTATTAGAAGCATTGAGATATCACATATGGTATAGGAAGGGTCTCAGGATTGGAATGGGAAGGAGTTGGATATCACATCTCAAGCTATCTCAGGATTGGAATGGGAAGGAGTTTGATATCACATCTCAAGCTATACGAAGGGTCTCAGGTTTGGAAAGGGAAGGATCTGGATTTCACATCTCATGTTATAGGATGGTTCTCATGTTTGGTTTTCGAAGCATTGAGATATCACATCTCATGCTATCGGAAGGGTCTCCGGTTTAGAAAGGGAAGGATTTGGATTTCACATGTTATAGGATGGTTCTCAGGTTTGGTTTTAGAAGCATTAAGATATAACATCTCATGCTATAGGAAGGGCCTCAGGTATGGAATGGGAAGGAGTTGGATATGACATCTCATGCTAAAGGAAAGGTCTCAGGTTTGGAAGGGGAAGGATTTGGATCTCACATCTCATGTTTTAGGACGGGTCTCAGGTTTGGTATTAGAAGCATTGAGATATCACATCTCAAGGTATAGGAAGGGTCTCAGGATTGGAATGGGAAGGAGTTGGATATCACATTGAATGGGAAGGAGTTTGATATCACATCTGAAGCTATAGGAAGGGTCTCTGGTTTGGAAAGGGAATGATTTGGATTTCACATCTCATGTTATAGGATGGTTCTCATGTTTGGTTTTAGAAGCATTGAGATATCACATCTCATGCTGTAGGAAGAGTCTCAGGATTGGAATGGGAAGGAGTTGGATATCACATCTCATGCTAAAGGAAGGGTCTCAGGTTTGATAGAAGCAAAGGTTTGGAATGGGAAGGAGTTGGATATCACGTCTCATGTTATAGGAAGGGTCTCAGTATAGGAATGGGAAGGAGTTGGATATCACATCTCATGCTAAAGGAAGGGTCTCAGGTTTGATAGAAGCAAAGGTTTGGAATGGGAAGGAGTTGGATATCACGTCTCATGTTATAGGAAGGGTCTCAGTATTGGAATGGGAAGGAGTTGGATATCACATCTCATGCTAAAGGAAGGGTCTCAGGTTTGATAGAAGCAAAGGTTTGGAATGGGAAGGAGTTTGATATTACACCTCATATTATAGGAAGGATCTCAGGTTTGGTATTAGAAGCATTGAGATATCACATCTCATGCTCTATGAAGGGTCTCAGGATTGGAATGGGAAGGAGTTGGATATCACATCTCATGCTATAGGAAGGGTCTCAGGTTTGGTATAAGCATTGAGATATCCCATCTCATGCTATAGGAAGGGTCTCAGGATTGGAATCGGAAGGAGTTGTATATGACATCTCATGCCATAGGAAGGGTCACAGGTTTGGTATAAGCATTGAGATATCACATCTCTGCTATAGGAAGGGTCTCAGGTTTGGAAGGGGAAAGATTTGGATATCACATCTCATGTTATAGGACCGGTCTCAGGTTTGGTATTAGCAGCATTGAAATATCAAGTCTCATGGTATAGGACGGGTATCAGGATTGGATTTGGAAGGAGTTGGATATCCCATCTCATGCTATAGGAAGGGTCCAAGGTTGGAATGGGAAGGAGTTGGATATCACATCTCATGTTATAGGAAGGGTGTCAGGATTGGAATGGGAAGGACTTGGATATAACATCTCATTCTATAGGAAGGCTCTCAGGGTTGGAAGGGGAAGGAGTTGGATATCACATTTCATGTTAGAGGTAGGATCTCAGGTTTGGTATTAGAGGCATTGAGATGTCACATCTCATGCTATCAGAAGGGTCTCAGGATTGGAATGGGAAGGAGTTGGATATCACATCTCATGCTATAGGAAGGGTCTCAGGTTTGGTATAAGCATTGAGATATCACTTCTCATGCTATAGGAAGGGTCTCAGGATTGGAATGGGAAGGACTTGGATATCACATCTCATGCTATAGGGAGGCTCTCAGGTTTGGGAAGGGAAGGATTTGGATTTCACATCTCATGTTATAGGATGGTTCTCATGTTTGGTTTTAGAAGCATTGAGATATCTCATCTCATGCTATCGGAAGGGTCTCAGGTTTGGAATGGGAAGGAGTTGGATATCACATCTCATGCCATAGGAAGGGTCATCAGGTTTGGTATAAGCATTGAGATATCACATCTCTGCTATCGGAAGGGTCTCAGGATAGGAATGGGAAGGACTTAGATATCACATCTCATACTATAGGGAGGGTCTCAGTTTTGATATTAGAAGCATTGAGATATCATATCTCATGCTATCAGAAGGGTCTCAGGATTGGAATGGGATGGAGTTGGATATCACATCTCAAGCTATCTCAGGATTGGAATGGGAAGGAGTTTGATATCACATCTCAAGCTATAGGAATGGTCTCAGGTTTGGAAGGGGAAGGATTAGGATCTCACATCTCATGTTTTAGGACGGGTCTCAGGATTGGTATTAGAAGCATTGAGATATCACATCTCATGGTATAGGAAGGGTCTCAGGATTGGAATGGGAAGGAGTTTGATATCAAATCTCAAGCCATAGGAAGGGTCTCATGTTTGGAAAGGGAAGGATCTGGATTTCAAATCTCATGTTATAGGATAGTTCTCATGTTTGGTTTTCGAAGCATTGAGATATCACATCTCATGCTATCGGAAGGGTCTCAGGTTTAGAAAGGGAAGGATTTGGATTTCACATGTTATAGGATGGTTCTCAGGTTTGGTTTTAGAAACATTAAGATATAACATCTCATGCTATAGGAAGGGACTCAGGATTGGAATGGGAAGGAGTTGGATATGACATCTGATGCTAAAGGAAGGGTGTCAGTTTTGGTAGAAGCATTGAGATATCACATCTCATGCTATAGGAAGGGTCTCAGGATTGGAATGGGAAGGAGTTGGATATCACATCTCATGCTAAAGGGAGGGTCTCAGGTTTGGAAGGGGAAGGATTTGGATATCACATCTCATGTTATAGGAAGGATCTCAGGTTTGGTTTTAGAAGCATTGAGATATCCCATCTCATGCTATAGGAAGGGTCTCAGGATTGGAATGGGAAGGAGTTGGATATCACATCTCATGTTATAGGAAGGATCTCAGGTTTGGTATTAGAAGCATTGAGATATCACATCTCATGCTATAGGAAGGGTCTCAGGATTGGAATGGGAAGGAGTTGGATATCACATCTGATGCTAAAGGAAGGGTCTCAGTTTTGGTAGAAGCATTGAGATATCACATCTCATGCTATAGGAAGGGTCTCAGGATTGGAATGGGAAGGAGTTGGATATCACATCTCATGCTATAGGAAGGGTCTCAGGTTTGGTATAAGCATTGAGATATCACTTCTCATGCTATAGGAAGGGTCTCAGGATTGGAATGGGAAGGACTTGGATATCACATCTCATGCTATAGGGAGGCTCTCAGGTTTGGGAAGGGAAGGATTTGGATTTCACATCTCATGTTATAGGATGGTTCTCATGTTTGGTTTTAGAAGCATTGAGATATCTCATCTCATGCTATCGGAAGGATCTCAGGTTTGGAATGGGAAGGAGTTGGATATCACATCTCATGCCATAGGAAGGGTCATCAGGTTTGGTATAAGCATTGAGATATCACATCTCTGCTATCGGAAGGGCCTCAGGATAGGAATGGGAAGGACTTAGATATCACATCTCATACTATAGGGAGGGTCTCAGTTTTGATATTAGAAGCATTGAGATATCATATCTCATGCTATCAGAAGGGTCTCAGGATTGGAATGGGATGGAGTTGGATATCACATCTCAAGCTATCTCAGGATTGGAATGGGAAGGAGTTTGATATCACATCTCAAGCTATAGGAATGGTCTCAGGTTTGGAAGGGGAAGGATTAGGATCTCACATCTCATGTTTTAGGACGGGTCTCAGGATTGGTATTAGAAGCATTGAGATATCACATCTCATGGTATAGGAAGGGTCTCAGGATTGGAATGGGAAGGAGTTTGATATCAAATCTCAAGCTATAGGAAGGGTCTCATGTTTGGAAAGGGAAGGATCTGGATTTCAAATCTCATGTTATAGGATAGTTCTCATGTTTGGTTTTCGAAGCATTGAGATATCACATCTCATGCTATCGGAAGGGTCTCAGGTTTAGAAAGGGAAGGATTTGGATTTCACATGTTATAGGATGGTTCTCAGGTTTGGTTTTAGAAGCATTAAGATATAACATCTCATGCTATAGGAAGGGACTCAGGTTTGGAATGGGAAGGAGTTGGATATCACTTCTCATGCTAAAGGAAAGGTCTCAGGTTTGGAAGGGGAAGGATTTGGATCTCACATCTCATGTTTTAGGACGGGTCCCAGGATTGGAATGGGAAGGAGTTGGATATCACATCTCATGCTAAAGGAAGGGTCTCAGGTTTGATAGAAGCAAAGGTTTGGAATGGGAAGGAGTTGGATATCACGTCTCATGTTATAGGAAGGGTCTGAGGATTGGAATGGGAAGGAGTTGGATATCACATCTCATGCTAAAGGAAGGGTCTCAGGTTTGTTTGATAGAAGCAAAGATTTGGAATGGGAAGGAGTTTGATATCACACCTCATGTTATAGGAAGGATCTCAGGTTTGGTATTAGAAGCATTGAGATATCACATCTCATGCTATATGAAGGGTCTCAGGATTGGAATGGGAAGGAGTTGTATATGACATCTCATGCCATAGGAAGGGTCACAGGTTTGGTATAGGCATTGAGATATAACATCTCTGCTATAGGAAGGGTCTAAGGTTTGGAAGGGGAAGGATTTGGATATCACATCTCATGTTATAGGACCGGTCTCAGGTTTGGTATTAGAAGCATTGAAATATCAAGTCTCATGGTATAGGACGGGTCTCAGAATTGGAATGGGAAGGAGTTGGATATCAAATCTCATGCTATAGGAAGGGTCTCAGGTTTGGTAGAAGCATTGAGATATCACGTCTCATGGTGTAGGACGGGTCTCAGAATTGGAATGGGAAGGAGTTGGATATCACATCTCAAGCTATAGGAAGGCTCTCAGGGTTGGAAGGGGAAGGAGTTGGATATCACATTTCATGTTGGAGGTAGGATCTCAGGTTTGGTATTAGAGGCATTGAGATGTCACATCTCATGCTATCAGAAGGGTCTCAGGATTGGAATGGGAAGGAGTTGGATATCACATCTCATGCTAAAGGGAGGGTCTAAGGTTTGGAAGGGGAAGGATTTGGATATCACACCTCATGTTATAGGAAGGATCTCAGGTTTGGTATTAGAAGCATTGAGATATCACATCTCATGCTATATGAAGGGTCTCAGGATTGGAATGGGAAGGAGTTGTATATGACATCTCATGCCATAGGAAGGGTCACAGGTTTGGTATAAGCATTGAGATATAACATCTCTGCTATAGGAAGGGTCTAAGGTTTGGAAGGGGAAGGATTTGGATATCACATCTCATGTTATAGGACCGGTCTCAGGTTTGGTATTAGAAGCATTGAAATATCAAGTCTCATGGTATAGGACGGGTCTCAGAATTGGAATGGGAAGGAGTTGGATATCAAATCTCATGCTATAGGACGGGTCTCAGAATTGGAATGGGAAGGAGTTGGATATCACATCTCAAGCTATAGGAAGGCTCTCAGGGTTGGAAGGGGAAGGAGTTGGATATCACATTTCATGTTGGAGGTAGGATCTCAGGTTTGGTATTAGAGGCATTGAGATGTCACATCTCATGCTATCAGAAGGGTCTCAGGATTGGAATGTGAAGGAGTTGGATATCACATCTCATGCTAAAGGGAGGGTCTAAGGTTTGGAAGGGGAAGGATTTGGATATCACATCTCATGTTATAGGAAGGATCTCAGGTTTGGTATTAGAAGCATTGAGATATCACATCTCATGCTATCGGAAGGGTCTCAGGTTTGGTATAAGCATTGAGATATCACATCTCTGCTATCAGAAGGGTCTCAGGATTGGAATGGGAAGGACTTGGATATTACAATTCATGTTATAGGAAAGGTCTCAGGTTTGGTATTAGAAGCATTGAGATATCACATCTCATGCTATAGGAAGGGTTTCAGGATTGGAATGGGAAGGACTTGGATATCACATCTCATGTTATTGGAAGGGTCTCAGGTTTGGTATTAGAAGCATTGAGATATCACATCTCATGCTATCGGAAGGGTCTCAGGATTGGAATCGGAAGGAGTTGGATATCACATCTCATGCTATAGGAAGGGTCTCAGGTTTGGAACGGGAAGGAGTTGGATATCACATCTCATGTTATAGGAAGAGTCTCAGGTTTGGTATAAGCATTGAGATATCACATCTATGCAATCGGAAGTGTCTCAGGATTGGGATGGGAAGGAGTTGGATATCACATCTCATGCTATAGGAAGGGTCTCAGGAATGGCATGGGAAGGACTTGGATATCACATCTCATGATAAAGGAAAGGTCTAAGGTTTGGAAGGGGAAGGATTTGGATATCACATCTCATGTTATTGGACCGGTCTCAGGTTTGGTATTAGAAGCATTGAGATATCAAGTCTCATGGTATAGGACGGGAGTTTGATATCACATCTCATGCCATGGTATGGGTCTCAGGTTTTGTAGAAGCATTGGGATATCACATCTCATGGAAAGGTATCAGGATTGGATTTGGAAGGAGTTGGATATCCCATCTCATGCTATAGGAAGGGTCTCAGGTTGGAATGGGAAGGAGTTGGATATCACATCTCATGTTATAGGAAGGATCTCAGGATTGGAATGGGAAGGACTTGGATATCACATCTCATGCTGTAGGAAGGCTCTCAGGTTTGGTATTAGAAGCATTGAGATGTCACATCTAATGCTATAGGAAGGGTCTCAGGATTGGAATGGGAAGGAGTTAGATATCACATCTGATGCTAAAGGAAGGGTCTCAGTTTTGGTAGAAGCAAAGGTTTGGAATGGGAAGGAGTTGGATATCACGTCTCATGTTATAGGAAGGGTCTCAGGATTGGAATGGGAAGGAGTTGGATATCACATCTCATGCTAAAGGAAGGGTCTCAGGTTTGATAGAAGCAAAGGTTTGGAATGGGAAGGAGTTTGATATCACACCTCATGTTATAGGAAGGATCTCAGGTTTGGTATTAGAAGCATTGAGATATCACATCTCATGCTATATGAAGGGTCTCAGGATTGGAATGGGAAGGAGTTGGATATCACATCCCATGCTATAGGAAGGGTCTCAGGTTTGGTATAAGCATTGAGATATCCCATCTCATGCTATAGGAAGGGTCTCAGGATTGGAATCGGAAGGAGTTGTATATGACATCTCATGCCATAGGAAGGGTCACAGGTTTGGTATAAGCATTGAGATATCACATCTCTGCTATAGGAAGGGTCTAAGGTTTGGAAGGGGAAGGATTTGGATATCACATCTTATGTTATAGGACCGGTCTCAGGTTTGGTATTAGAAGCATTGAAATATCAAGTCTCATGGTATAGGACGGGTCTCAGATTTGGAATGGGAAGAAGTTGGATATCACATCTCAAGCTATAGGAAGGGTCTCAGGATTGGAATGGGAAGGAGTTTGAAATCACATCTCATGCCATGGTATGGGTCTCAGGTTTTGTAGAGGCATTGGGATATCACATCTCATGCTATCGGAAGGGTATAAGGATTGGATTTGGAAGGAGTTGGATATCCCATCTCATGCTATAGGAAGGGTCTAAGGTTGGAATGGGAAGGAGTTGGATATCACATATCATGTTATAGGAAGGGTCTCAGAATTGGAATTCGAAGGACTTGGATATAACATCTCATTCTATAGGAAGGCTCTCAGGGTTGGAAGGGGAAGGAGTTGGATATCACATTTCATGTTAGAGGTAGGATCTCAGGTTTGGTATTAGAGGCATTGAGATATCACATCTCATGCTATCAGAAGGGTCTCAGGATTGGAATGGGAAGGAGTTGGATATCACATCTCATGCTAAAGGGAGGGTCTAAGGTTTGGAAGGGGAAGGATTTGGATATCACATCTCATGTTATAGGAAGGATCTCAGGTTTGGTATTAGAAGCATTGAGATATCACATCTCATGCTATCGGAAGGGTCTCAGGTTTGGTATAAGCATTGCGATATCACATCTCTGCTATCGGAAGGGTCTCAGGATTGGAATGGGAAGGACTTGGATATTACAATTCATGTTATAGGAAAGGTCTCAGGTTTGGTATTAGAAGCATTGAGATATCACATCTCATGCTATAGGAAGGGTTTCAGGATTGGAATGTGAAAGACTTGGATATCACATCTCATGTTATAGGAAGGGTCTCAGGTTTGGTATTAGAAGCATTGAGATATCACATTTCATGCTATAGGAAGGGTCTCAGGAATGGCATGGGAAGGACTTGGATATCACATCTCATGATAAAGGAAGGGTCTAAGGTTTGGAAGGGGAAGGATTTGGATATCACATCTCATGTTATTGGACCGGTCTCAGGTTTGGTATTAGAAGCATTGAGATATCAAATCTCATGGTATAGGACGGGAGTTTGATATCACATCTCATGCCATGGTATGGGTCTCAGGTTTTGTAGAAGCATTGGGATATCGCATCTCATGCAAGGGTATCAGGATTGGATTTGGAAGGAGTTGGATATCCCATCTCATGCTATAGGAAGGGTCTCAGGTTGGAATGGGAAGGAGTTGGATATCACATCTCATGTTATAGGAAGGATCTCAGGATTGGAATGGGAAGGACTTGGATATCACATCTCATGCTGTAGGAAGGCTCTCAGGTTTGGTATTAGAAGCATTGAGATATCACATCTCATACTATAGGAAGGGTCTCAGGATTGGAATGGGAAGGAGTTGGATATTGCATCTTATGTTATAGGAAGGATCTCAGGTTTGGTATTAGAAGCATTGAGATGTCACATCTCATGCTATAGGAAGGGTCTCAGGATTGGAATGGGAAGGAGTTGGATATCGCATCTCATGTTATAGGAAGGATCTCAGGTTTGGTATTAGAAGCATTGAGATGTCACATCTCATGCTATAGGAAGGGTCTCAGGATTTGAATGGGAAGGAGTTGGATATCACATCTGATGCTAAAGGAAGGGTCTCAGTTTTGGTAGAAGCATTGAGATATCACCTCTCATGCTATAGGAAGGGTCTCAGGATTGGAATGGGAAGGAGTTGGATATCACATCTCATGCTAAAGGGAGGGTCTAAGGTTTGGAAGGGGAAGGATTTGGATATCACATCTCATGTTATAGGAAGGATCTCAGGTTTGGTATTAGAAGCATTGAGATATCACATCTCATGCTATCGGAAGGGTCTCAGGTTTGGTATAAGCATTGCGATATCACATCTCTGCTATCGGAAGGGTCTCAGGATTGGAATGGGAAGGACTTGGATATTACAATTCATGTTATAGGAAAGGTCTCAGGTTTGGTATTAGAAGCATTGAGATATCACATCTCATGCTATAGGAAGGGTTTCAGGATTGGAATGGGAAAGACTTGGATATCACATCTCATGTTATAGGAAGGGTCTCAGGTTTGGTATTAGAAGCATTGAGATATCACATTTCATGCTATAGGAAGGGTCTCAGGAATGGCATGGGAAGGACTTGGATATCACATCTCATGATAAAGGAAGGGTCTAAGGTTTGGAAGGGGAAGGATTTGGATATCACATCTCATGTTATTGGACCGGTCTCAGGTTTGGTATTAGAAGCATTGAGATATCAAATCTCATGGTATAGGACGGGAGTTTGATATCACATCTCATGCCATGGTATGGGTCTCAGGTTTTGTAGAAGCATTGGGATATCGCATCTCATGGAAGGGTATCAGGATTGGATTTGGAAGGAGTTGGATATCCCATCTCATGCTATAGGAAGGGTCTCAGGTTGGAATGGGAAGGAGTTGGATATCACATCTCATGTTATAGGAAGGATCTCAGGATTGGAATGGGAAGGACTTGGATATCACATCTCATGCTGTAGGAAGGCTCTCAGGTTTGGTATTAGAAGCATTGAGATATCACATCTCATACTATAGGAAGGGTCTCAGGATTGGAATGGGAAGGAGTTGGATATCGCATCTTATGTTATAAGAAGGATCTCAGGTTTGGTATTAGAAGCATTGAGATGTCACATCTCATGCTATAGGAAGGGTCTCAGGATTGGAATGGGAAGGAGTTGGATATCGCATCTCATGTTATAGGAAGGATCTCAGGTTTGGTATTAGAAGTATTGAGATGTCACATCTCATGCTATAGGAAGGGTCTCAGGATTTGAATGGGAAGGAGTTGGATATCACATCTGATGCTAAAGGAAGGGTCTCAGTTTTGGTAGAAGCATTGAGATATCACATCTCATGCTATAGGAAGGGTCTCAGGATTGGAACAGGAAGGAGTTGGATATCACATCTCATGCTAAAGGGAGGGTCTCAGGTTTGGAAGGGGAAGGATTTGGATATCACATCTCATGTTATAGGAAGGATCTCAGGTTTGGTATTAGAAGCATTGAGATATCACATCTCATGCTATAGGAAGGGTCTCAGGATTGGAATGGGAAGGAGTTGGATATCGCATCTCATGTTATAGGAAGGATCTCAGGTTTGGTATTAGAAGCTTTGAGATATCACATCACATGCTATAGGAAGGGTCTCAGGATTGGAATGGGAAGGAGTTGGATATCACATCTGATGCTAAAGGAAGGGCCTCAGTTTAGGTAGAAGCATTGAGATATCATATCTCATGCTATAGGAAGGGTCTCAGGATTGGAATGGGAAGGAGTTGGATATCACATCTCATGCTATAGGAAGGGTCTCAGGTTTGGTAGAAGCATTGAGATATCACATCTCATGCTATAGGAAGGGTCTCAGGAATGGCATGGGAAGGATTTGGATATCACATCTCATGATAAAGGAAGGGTCTAAGGTTTGGAAGGGGAAGGATTTGGATATCACATCTCATGCCATGGTATGGGTCTCAGGTTTTGTAGAAGCATTGGGATATCACATCTCATGGAAGGGTATCAGGATTGGATTTGGAAGGAGTTGGATATCCCATCTCATGCTATAGGAAGGGTCTCAGGTTGGAATGGGAAGGAGTTGGATATCACATTTCATGTTATAGGAAGAGTCTCAGGATTGGAATGGGAAGGAGTTGGATATCACATCTCATGCTATCGGAAGGGTCTCAGGTTTGGTATAAGCATTGCGATATCACATCTCTGCTATCGGAAGGGTCTCAGGATTGGAATGGGAAGGACTTGGATATTACAATTCATGTTATAGGAAAGGTCTCAGGTTTGGTATTAGAAGCATTGAGATATCACATCTCATGCTATAGGAAGGGTTTCAGGATTGGAATGGGAAAGACTTGGATATCACATCTCATGTTATAGGAAGGGTCTCAGGTTTGGTATTAGAAGCATTGAGAAATCACATTTCATGCTATAGGAAGGGTCTCAGGAATGGCATGGGAAGGACTTGGATATCACATCTCATGTTATAGGAAGAGTCTCAGGATTGGAATGGGAAGGAGTTGGATATCACATCTCATGCAATAGGAAGGGTCATCAGGTTTGGTATAAGCATTGAGATATCACATCTCTGCTATCGGAAGGGTCTCAGGATAGGAATGGGAAGGACTTAGATATCACATCTCATACTATAGGGAGGGTCTCAGTTTTGATATTAGAAGCATTGAGATATCATATCTCATGCTATCGGAAGGGTCTCAGGATTGGAATGGGATGGAGTTGGATATCACATCTCAAGCTATCTCAGGATTGGAATGGGAAGGGGTTTGATATCACATCTCAAGCTATAGGAAAGGTCTCAGGTTTGGAAGGGGAAGGATTAGGATCTCACATCTCATGTTTAAGGACGGGTCTCAGGTTTGGTATTAGAAGCATTGAGATATCACATATGGTATAGGAAGGGTCTCAGGATTGGAATGGGAAGGAGTTGGATATCACATCTCAAGCTATCTCAGGATTGGAATGGGAAGGAGTTTGATATCACATCTCAAGCTATACGAAGGGTCTCAGGTTTGGAAAGGGAAGGATCTGGATTTCACATCTCATGTTATAGGATGGTTCTCATGTTTGGTTTTCGAAGCATTGAGATATCACATCTCATGCTATCGGAAGGGTCTCCGGTTTAGAAAGGGAAGGATTTGGATTTCACATGTTATAGGATGGTTCTCAGGTTTGGTTTTAGAAGCATTAAGATATAACATCTCATCCTATAGGAAGGGCCTCAGGTATGGAATGGGAAGGAGTTGGATATGACATCTCATGCTAAAGGAAAGGTCTCAGGTTTGGAAGGGGAAGGATTTGGATCTCACATCTCATGTTTTAGGACGGGTCTCAGGTTTGGTATTAGAAGCATTGAGATATCACATCTCAAGGTATAGGAAGGGTCTCAGGATTGGAATGGGAAGGAGTTGGATATCACATTGAATGGGAAGGAGTTTGATATCACATCTGAAGCTATAGGAAGGGTCTCTGGTTTGGAAAGGGAATGATTTGGATTTCACATCTCATGTTATAGGATGGTTCTCATGTTTGGTTTTAGAAGCATTGAGATATCACATCTCATGCTATAGGAAGAGTCTCAGGATTGGAATGGGAAGGAGTTGGATATCACATCTCATGCTAAAGGAAGGGTCTCAGGTTTGATAGAAGCAAAGGTTTGGAATGGGAAGGAGTTGGATATCACGTCTCATGTTATAGGAAGGGTCTCAGTATTGGAATGGGAAGGAGTTGGATATCACATCTCATGCTAAAGGAAGGGTCTCAGGTTTGATAGAAGCAAAGGTTTGGAATGGGAATTAGTTTGATATTACACCTCATGTTATAGGAAGGATCTCAGGTTTGGTATTAGAAGCATTGAGATATCACATCTCATGCTCTATGAAGGGTCTCAGGATTGGAATGGGAAGGAGTTGGATATCACATCTCATGCTATAGGAAGGGTCTCAGGTTTGGTATAAGCATTGAGATATCCCATCTCATGCTATAGGAAGGGTCTCAGGATTGGAATCGGAAGGAGTTGTATATGACATCTCATGCCATAGGAAGGGTCACAGGTTTGGTATAAGCATTGAGATATCACATCTCTGCTATAGGAAGGGTCTTAGGTTTGGAAGGGGAAGGATTTGGATATCACATCTCATGTTATAGGACCGGTCTCAGGTTTGGTATTAGAAGCATTGAAATATCAAGTCTCATGGTATAGGACGGGTATCAGGATTGGATTTGGAAGGAGTTGGATATCCCATCTCATGCTATAGGAAGGGTCTAAGGTTGTAATGGGAAGGAGTTGGATATCACATCTCATGTTATAGGAAGGGTCTCAGGATTGGAATTCGAAGGACTTGGATATAACATCTCATTCTATAGGAAGGCTCTCAGGGTTGGAAGGGGAAGGAGTTGGATATCACATTTCATGTTAGAGGTAGGATCTCAGGTTTGGTATTAGAGGCATTGAGATGTCACATCTCATGCTATCAGAAGGGTCTCAGGATTGGAATGGGAAGGAGTTGGATATCACATCTCATGCTAAAGGGAGGGTCTAAGGTTTGGAAGGGTAAGGATTTGGATATCACATCTCATGTTATAGGAAGGGTCTCAGGTTTGGTATAAGCATTGAGATATCACATCTCTGCTATCGGAAGGGTCTCAGGATTGGAATGGGAAGGACTTGGATATTACAATTCATGTTATAGGAAAGGTCTCAGGTTTGGTATTAGAAGCATTGAGATATCACATCTCATGCTATAGGAAGGGTTTCAGGATTGGAATGGGAAGGACTTGGATATCACATCTCATGTTATTGGAAAGGTCTCAGGTTTGGTATTAGAAGCATTGAGATATCACATCTCATGCTATAGGAAGGGTCTCAGGAATGGCATGGGAAGGACTTGGATATCACATCTCATGATAAAGGAAGGGTCTAAGGTTTGGAAGGGGAAGGATTTGGATATCACATCTCATGTTATTGGACCGGTCTCAGGTTTGGTATTAGAAGCATTGAGATATCAAGTCTCATGGTATAGGACGGGAGTTTGATATCACATCTCATGCCATGGTATGGGTCTCAGGTTTTATAGAAGCATTGGGATATCACATCTCATGGAAGGGTATCAGGATTGGATTTGGAAGGAGTTGGATATCCCATCTCATGCTATAGGAAGGGTCTCAGGTTGGAATGGGAAGGAGTTGGATATCACATCTCATGTTATAGGAAGAGTTCAGGATTGGAATGGGAAGGAGTTGGATATCACGTCTCATGTTATAGGAAGGGTCTCAGGATTGGAATGGGAAGCAGTTGGATATCACATCTCATGCCATAGGAAGGGTCATCAGGTTTGGTATAAGCATTGAGATATCACATCTCTGCTCTCGGAAGGGTCTCAGGATAGGAATGGGAAGGACTTAGATATCACATCTCATACTATAGGGAGGGTCTCAGTTTTGATATAGGAAGCATTGAGATATCACATCTCATGCTATCGGAAGGGTCTCAGGATTGGAATGTGAAGGATTTGGATATCACATCTCATGCTAAAGCAAGAGTCTCAGGTTTAATAGAAGCATTGAGATACATCTCATGCTATAGGAAGGGTCTCAGGATTGGAATGGGAAGGAGTTGGATATCACACTCATGCCATAGGAAGGGTCTCAGGTTTGGTATAAGCATTGAGATATCACATCTCTGCTATTGGAAGGGTCTCAGGATTGGATTGGGAAGGAGTTGGATATCCCTTCTCATGCTATAGGAAGGATCTCAGGTTGGAATGGGAAGGAGTTGGATATCACATCTCATGCTAAAGGAAGGGTCTCAGGTTTGGAAGGGGAAGGATTTGGATATCATATCTCATGCTATATGACTGGTCCCAGGTTTGGTATTAGAAGCATTGAGATATCACATCTCATGCTACAGGAAGAGTCTCAGGATTGGAATGGGAAGGAGTTGGATATCACATCTCATGTTATAGGAAGGGTCTCAGGATTGGAATGGGAAGCAGTTGGATATCACATCTCATGCCATAGGAAGGGTCATCAGGTTTGGTATAAGCATTGAGATATCACATCTCTGCTCTCGGAAGGGTCTCAGGATAGGAATGGGAAGGACTTAGATATCACATCTCATACTATAGGGAGGGTCTCAGTTTTTATATTAGAAGCATTGAGATATCACATCTCATGCTATCGGAAGGGTCTCAGGATTGGAATGGGAAGGAGTTGGATATCACATCTCAAGCTATCTCAGGATTGGAATGGGAAGGAGTTTGATATCACATCTCAAGCTATAGGAACGGTCTCAGGATTGGAAACGGAAGGATCTGGATTTCACATCTAATGTTATAGGATGGTTCTCATGTTTGGTTTTAGAAGCATTGAGATATCACATATGTTATCGGAAGGGTCTCAGGTTTGGAAAGGGAAGGATTTGGATTTCACATGTTATAGGATGGTTGTCAGGTTTGGTTTTAGAAGCATTAAGATATAAAATCTCATGCTATAGGAAGGGTCTCGGGTTTGGAATGGGAAGGAGTTGGATATCACATCTCATGCTAAAGGAAAGGTCTCAGGTTTGGAAGGGGAAGGATTTGTATCTCACATCTCATGTTTTAGGACGGGTCTCAGGTTTCTTATTAGAAGCACTGAGATATCACATCTCTGCTATCGGAAGGGTCTCAGGATTGGATTGGGAAGGAGTTGGATATCCCTTCTCATGCTATAGGAAGGATCTCAGGTTGGAATGGGAAGGAGTTGGATATCACATCTCATGTTATAGGAAGTGTCTCAAGATTGGAATGGGAAGGATTTGGATATTACATCCCTTGCTATAGGAAGGGTCTCGGGTTTTTTATTAGAAACATTGAGATATCACATCTCATGCTATAGGAAGGGTTTGAGGATTGGAATGGGAAGGATTTGGATATCACATCTCATGCTAAAGGAAGTGTCTCAGGTTTGGAAGGGGAAGGATTTGGATATCATATCTCATGTTATAGGATGGGTCCCAGGTTTGGTATTAGCAGCATTGAGATATCACATCTCATTGTATAGGAAGGGTCTCAGGATTGGAATGGGAAGGAGTTGGATATCCCTTCTCATGCTATAGGAAGGGTCTCAGGTTGGAATGGGAAAGAGTTGGATATCACATCTCATTATAGGAATGGTCTCAGGATTTGACTGGGAAGGATTTGGATATCACATCTCTTGCTATAGGAAGGTCTCAGGTATTTTATTAGAACCATTGAGATATCACATCTCATGCTATAGAAAGGGTTTCAGGATTGGAATGGGAAGGATTTGGATATCACATCTCATGCTAAAGGAAGGGTCTCAGGTTTGGAAGGGGAAGGATTTGGATATCATATCTCATGTTATAGGACTGGTCCCAGGTTTGGTATTAGAAGCATTGAGATATCAC
The DNA here is from genome assembly GCF_040938575.1 of Ambystoma mexicanum. Lineage (NCBI taxonomy): Eukaryota > Metazoa > Chordata > Amphibia > Caudata > Ambystomatidae > Ambystoma > Ambystoma mexicanum. The sequence goes on along the minus strand of NC_090931.1, from coordinate 505,598,795 downwards.
ACATAATGCATAGGAAGAGTCTCAGGATTGGAATGGGAAGGAGTTGGATATCACGTCTCATGTTATAGGAAGGAACTCAGGATTGAAATGGGAAGGAGTTGGATATCACATCTCATGCAATAGGAAGGGTCATCAGGTTTGGTATAAGCATTGAGATATCACATCTCTGCTATCGGAAGGGTCTCAGGATAGGAATGGGAAGGACTTAGATATCACATCTCATACTATAGGGAGGGTCTCAGTTTTGATATTAGAAGCATTGAGATATCATATCTCATGCTATCAGAAGGGTCTCAGGATTGGAATGGGATGGAGTTGGATATCACATCTCAAGCTATCTCAGGATTGGAATGGGAAGGAGTTTGATATCACATCTCAAGCTATAGGAAAGGTCTCAGGTTTGGAAGGGGAAGGATTAGGATCTCACATCTCATGTTTTAGGACGGGTCTCAGGTTTGGTATTAGAAGCATTGAGATATCACATCTCATGGTATAGGAAGGGTCTCAGGATTGGAATCGGAAGGAGTTGGATATCACATCTCAAGCTATCTCAGGATTGGAATGGGAAGGAGTTTGATATCACACCTCAAGCTATAGGAAGGGTCTCAGGTTTGGAAAGGGAAGGATCTGGATTTCACATCTCATGTTATAGGATGGTTCTCATGTTTGGTTTTCGAAGCATTGAGATATCACATCTCATGCTATCGGAAGGGTCTCAGGTTTAGAAAGGGAAGGATTTGGATTTCACATGTTATAGGATGGTTCTCAGGTTTGGTTTTAGAAGCATTAAGATATAACATCTCATGCTATAGGAAGGGCCTCAGGTTTGGAATGGGAAGGAGTTGGATATGACATCTCATGTTAAAGGAAAGGTCTCAGGTTTCGAAGGGGAAGGATTTGGATCTCACATCTCATGTTTTAGGACGGGTCTCAGGTTTGGTATTAGAAGCATTGAGATATCACATCTCAAGGTATAGGAAGGGTCTCAGGATTGGAATGGGAAGGAGTTGGATATCACATTGAATGGGAAGGAGTTTGATATCACATCTGAAGCTATAGGAAGGGTCTCAGGTTTGGAAAGGGAATGATTTGGATTTCACATCTCATGTTATAAGATGGTTCTCATGTTTGGTTTTAGAAGCATTGAGCTATCACATCTCATGCTATAGGAAGAGTCTCAGGATTGGAATGGGAAGGAGTTGGATATCACATCTCATGCTAAAGGAAGGGTCTCAGGTTTGATAGAAGCAAAGGTTTGGAATGGGAAGGAGTTGGATATCACGTCTCATGTTATAGGAAGGGTCTCAGTATAGGAATGGGAAGGAGTTGGATATCACATCTCATGCTAAAGGAAGGGTCTCAGGTTTGATAGAAGCAAAGGTTTGGAATGGGAAGGAGTTTGATATCACACCTCATGTAATAGGAAGGATCTCAGGTTTGGTATTAGAAGCATTGAGATATCACATCTCATGCTATATGAAGGGTCTCAGGATTGGAATGGGAAGGAGTTGGATATCACATCTCATGCTATAGGAAGGGTCTCAGGTTTGGTATATGCATTGAGATATCCCATCACATGCTATAGGAAGGGTCTCAGGATTGGAATCGGAAGGAGTTGTATATGACATCTCATGCCATAGGAAGGGTCACAGGTTTGGTATAATAAGCATTGAGATATCACATCTCTGCTATAGGAAGGGTCTCAGGTTTGGAAGGGGAAGGATTTGGATATCACATCTCATGTTATAGGACCGGTCTCAGGTTTGGTATTAGAAGCATTGAAATATCAAGTCTCATGGTATAGGACGGGTCTCAGAATTGGAATGGGAAGGAGTTGGATATCACATCTCAAGCTATAGGAAGCGTCTCATGATTGGAATGGGAAGGAGTTTGATATCACATCTCATGCCATGGTATGGGTCTGAGGTTTTGTAGAGGCATTGGGATATCACATCTCATGCTATCGGAAGGGTATCAGGATTGGATTTGGAAGGAGTTGGATATCCCATCTCATGCTATAGGAAGGGTCTAAGGTTGGAATGGGAAGGAGTTGGATATCACATCTCATGTTATAGGAAGGGTCTCAGGATTGGAATGGGAAGGAGTTGGATATCACATCTCATGCTAAAGGGAGGGTCTAAGGTTTGGAAGGGGAAGGATTTGGATATCACATCTCATGTTATAGGAAGGGTCTCAGGTTTGGTATAAGCATTGAGATATCACATCTCTGCTATCGGAAGGGTCTCAGGATTGGAATGGGAAGGACTTGGATATTACAATTCATGTTATAGGAAAGGTCTCAGGTTTGGTATTAGAAGCATTGAGATATCACATCTCATGCTTTAGGAAGGGTTTCAGGATTGGAATGGGAAGGACTTGGATATCACATCTCATGTTATTGGAAGGGTCTCAGGTTTGGTATTAGAAGCATTGAGATATCACATCTCAGGCTATAGGAAGGGTCTCATGAATGGCATGGGAAGGACTTGGATATCACATCTCATGATAAAGGAAGGGTCTAAGGTTTGGAAGGGGAAGGATTTGGATATCACATCTCATGTTATTGGACCGGTCTCAGGTTTGGTATTAGAAGCATTGAGATATCAAGTCTCATGGTATAGGGCGGGAGTTTGATATCACATCTCATGCCATGGTATGGGTCTCAGGTTTTGTAGAAGCATTGGGATATCACATCTCATGGAAGGGTATCAGGATTGGATTTGGAAGGAGTTGGATATCCCATCTCATGCTATAGGAAGGGTCTCAGGTTGGAATGGGAAGGAGTTGGATATCACATCTCATGTTATAGGAAGGATCTCAGGATTGGAATGGGAAGGACTTGGATATCACATCTCATGCTGTAGGAAGGCTCTCAGGTTTGGTATTAGAAGCATTGAGATATCGCATCTCATGCTATCGGAAGGGTCTCAGGTTTGGTATAAGCATTGAGATATCACATCTCTGCTATCGGAAGGGTCTCAGGATTGGAATGGGAAGGACTTGGATATTACAATTCATGTTATAGGAAAGGTCTCAGGTTTGGTTTTAGAAGCATTGAGATATCACATCTCATGCTATAGGAAGGGTTTCAGGATTGGAATGGGAAGGACTTGGATATCACATCTCATGTTATTGGAAGGGTCTCAGGTTTGGTATTAGAAGCATTGAGATATCACATCTCATGCTATAGGAAGGGTCTCAGGAATGGCATGGGAAGGAATTGGATATCACATCTCATGATAAAGGAATTGTCTAAGGTTTGGAAGGGGAAGGATTTGGATATCACATCTCATGTTATTGGACCGGTCTCAGGTTTGGTATTAAAAGCATTGAGATATCAAGTCTCATGGTAAAGGACGGGAGTTTGATATCACATCTCATGCCATGGTATGGGTCTCAGGTTTTGTAGAAGCATTGGGATATCACATCTCATGGAAGGGTATCAGGATTGGATTTGGAAGGAGTTGGATATCCCATCTCATGCTATAGGAAGGGTCTCAGGTTGGAATGGGAAGGAGTTGGATATCACATCTCATGCTATAGGAAGGGTCTCAGGATTGGAATGGGAAGGAGTTGGATATCACATCTGATGCTAAAGGAAGGGTGTCAGTTTTGGTAGAAGCATTGAGATATCACATCTCATGCTATAGGAAGGGTCTCAGGATTGGAATGGGAAGGAGTTGGATATCACATCTCATGCTAAAGGGAGGGTCTCAGGTTTGGAAGGGGAAGGATTTGGATATCACATCTCATGTTATAGGAAGGATCTCAGGTTTGGTTTTAGAAGCATTGAGATATCACATCTCATGCTATAGGAAGGGTCTCAGGATTGGAATGGGAAGGAGTTGGATATCGCATCTCATGTTATAGGAAGGATCTCAGGTTTGGTATTAGAAGCATTGAGATATCACATCTCATGCTATAGGAAGGGTCTCAGGATTGGAATGGGAAGGAGTTGGATATCACATCTGATGCTAAAGGAAGGGTCTCAGTTTTGGTAGAAGCATTGAGATATCACATCTCATGCTATAGGACGGGTCTCAGGATTGGAATGGGAAGGAGTTGGATATCACATCTCATGCTATAGGAAGGGTCTCAGGTTTGGTATAAGCATTGAGATATCACTTCTCATGCTATAGGAAGGGTCTCAGGATTGGAATGGGAAGGACTTGGATATCACATCTCATGCTATAGGGAGGCTCTCAGGTTTGGGAAGGGAAGGATTTGGATTTCACATCTCATGTTATAGGATGGTTCTCATGTTTGGTTTTAGAAGCATTGAGATATCTCATCTCATGCTATCGGAAGGGTCTCAGGTTTGGAATGGGAAGGAGTTGGATATCACATCTCATGCCATAGGAAGGGTCGTCAGGTTTGGTATAAGCATTGAGATATCACATCTCTGCTATCGGAAGGGTCTCAGGATAGGAATGGGAAGGACTTAGATATCACATCTCATACTATAGGGAGGGTCTCAGTTTTGATATTAGAAGCATTGAGATATCATATCTCATGCTATCAGAAGGGTCTCGGGATTGGAATGGGATGGAGTTGGATATCACATCTCAAGCTATCTCAGGATTGGAATGGGAAGGAGTTTGATATCACATCTCAAGCTATAGGAATGGTCTCAGGTTTGGAAGGGGAAGGATTAGGATCTCACATCTCATGTTTTAGGACGGGTCTCAGGTTTGGTATTAGAAGCATTGAGATATCACATCTCATGGTATAGGAAGGGTCTCAGGATTGGAATGGGAAGGAGTTTGATATCAAATCTCAAGCTATAGGAAGGGTCTCATGTTTGGAAAGGGAAGGATCTGGATTTCAAATCTCATGTTATAGGATAGTTCTCATGTTTGGTTTTCGAAGCATTGAGATATCACATCTCATGCTATCGGAAGGGTCTCAGGTTTAGAAAGGGAAGGATTTGGATTTCACATGTTATAGGATGGTTCTCAGGTTTGGTTTTAGAAGCATTAAGATATAACATCTCATGCTATAGGAAGGGACTCAGGTTTGGAATGGGAAGGAGTTGGATATCACTTCTCATGCTAAAGGAAAGGTCTCAGGTTTGGAAGGGGAAGGATTTGGATCTCACATCTCATGTTTTAGGACGGGTCTCAGGATTGGAATGGGAAGGAGTTGGATATCACATCTCATGCTAAAGGAAGGGTCTCAGGTTTGATAGAAGCAAAGGTTTGGAATGGGAAGGAGTTGGATATCACGTCTCATGTTATAGGAAGGGTCTCAGGATTGGAATGGGAAGGAGTTGGATATCACATCTCAAGCTAAAGGAAGGGTCTCAGGTTTGATAGAAGCAAAGATTTGGAATGGGAAGGAGTTTGATATCACACCTCATGTTATAGGAAGGATCTCAGGTTTGGTATTAGAAGCATTGAGATATCACATCTCATGCTATATGAAGGGTCTCAGGATTGGAATGGGAAGTAGTTGGATATCACATCGCATGCTATAGGAAGGGTCTCAGGTTTGGTATAAGCATTGAGATATCCCATCTCATGCTATAGGAAGGGTCTCAGGATTGGAATCGGAAGGAGTTGTATATGACATCTCATGCCATAGGAAGGGTCACAGGTTTGGTATAAGCATTGAGATATAACATATCTGCTATAGGAAGGGTCTAAGGTTTGGAGGGGAAGGATTTGGATATCACATCTCATGTTATAGGACCGGTCTCAGGTTTGGTATTAGAAGCATTGAAATATCAAGTCTCATGGTATAGGACGGGTCTCAGAATTGGAATGGGAAGGAGTTGGATATCAAATCTCAAGCTATAGGAAGGGTCTCAGGATTGGAATGGGAAGGAGTTTGATATCACATCTCATGCCATGGTATGGGTCTCAGGTTTTGTAGAGGCATTGGGATATCACATCTCATGCTATCGGAAGGGTATCAGGATTGGATTTGGAAGGAGTTGGATATCCCATCTCATGCTATAGGAAGGGTCTAAGGTTGGAATGGGAAGGAGTTGGATATCACATCTCATTTTATAGGAAGGGTCTCAGGATTGGAATGGGAAGGACTTGGATATAACATCTCATTCTATAGGAAGGCTCTCAGGGTTGGAAGGGGAAGGAGTTGGATATCACATTTCATGTTAGAGGTAGGATCTCAGGTTTGGTATTAGAGGCATTGAGATATCACATCTCATGCTATCAGAAGGGTCTCAGGATTGGAATGGGAAGGAGTTGGATGTCACATCTCATGCTAAAGGGAGGGTCTAAGGTTTGGAAGGGGAAGGATTTGGATATCACATCTCATTTTATAGGAAGGATCTCAGGTTTGGTATTAGAAGCATTGAGATATCACATCTCATGCTATCGGAAGGGTCTCAGGTTTGGTATAAGCATTGAGATATCACATCTCTGCTATCGGAAGGGTCTCAGGATTGGAATGGGAAGGACTTGGATATTGCAATTCATGTTATAGGAAAGGTCTCAGGTTTGGTATTAGAAGCATTGAGATATCACAGCTCATGCTATAGGAAGGGTTTCAGGATTGGAATGGGAAGGACTTGGATATCACATCTCATGTTATAGGAAGGGTCTCAGGTTTGGTATTAGAAGCATTGAGATATCACATCTCATGCTATAGGAAGGGTCTCAGGAATGGCATGGGAAGGACTTGGATATCACATCTCATGATAAAGGAAGGGTCGAAGGTTTGGAAGGGGAAGGATTTGGATATCACATCTCATGTTATTGGACCGGTCTCAGGTTTGGTATTAGAAGCATTGAGATATCAAGTCTCAAGGTATAGGGCGGGAGTTTGATATCACATCTCATGCCATGGTATGGGTCTCAGGTTTTGTAGAAGCATTGGGATATCACATCTCATGGAAGGGTATCAGGATTGGATTTGGAAGGAGTTGGATATCCCATCTCATGCTATAGGAAGGCTCTCAGGTTTGGTATTAGAAGCATTGAGATATCACATCTCATGCTATAGGAAGGGTCTCAGGATTTGAATGGGAAGGAGTTGGATATCACATCTCATGCTAAAGGAAGGGTCTCAGTTTTGGTAGAAGCATTGAGATATCACATCTCATGCTATAGGAAGGGTCTCAGGATTGGAATTTGAAGGAGTTGGATATCACATCTCATGCTAAAGGGAGGGTCTCAGGTTTGGAAGGGGAAGGATTTGGATATCACATCTCACGTTATAGGAAGGATCTCAGGTTTGGTATTAGAAGCATTGAGATATCACATCACATGCTATAGGAAGGGTCTCAGGATTGGAATGGGAAGGAGTTGGATATCACATCTGATGCTAAAGGAAGGGCCTCAGTTTTGGAAGAAGCATTGAGATATCACATCTCATGCTATAGGAAGGGTTTCAGGATTGGAATGGGAAGGATTTGGATATCACATCTCATGCTAAAGGAAGGGTCTCAGGTTTGGAAGGGGAAGGATTTGGATATCATATCTCATGTTATAGGACTGGTCCACGGTTTGGTATTAGAAGCATTGAGATATCACATCTCATGCTATAGGAAGAGTCTCAGGATTGGAATGGGAATGAGTTGGATATCACGTCTCATGTTATAGGAAGGGTCTCAGGATTGGAATGGGAAGGAGTTGGATATCACATCTCAAGCTAAAGGAAGGGTCTCAGGTTTGATAGAAGCAAAGATTTGGAATGGGAAGGAGTTTGATATCACACCTCATGTTATAGGAAGGATCTCAGGTTTGGTATTAGAAGCATTGAGATATCACATCTCATGCTATATGAAGGGTCTCAGGATTGGAATGGGAAGTAGTTGGATATCACATTGCATGCTATAGGAAGGGTCTCAGGTTTGGTATAAGCATTGAGATATCCCATCTCATGCTATAGGAAGGGTCTCAGGATTGGAATCGGAAGGAGTTGTATATGACATCTCATGCCATAGGAAGGGTCACAGGTTTGGTATAAGCATTGAGATATAACATCTCTGCTATAGGAAGGGTCTAAGGTTTGGAAGGGGAAGGATTTGGATATCACATCTCATGTTATAGGACCGGTCTCAGGTTTGGTATTAGAAGCATTGAAATATCAAGTCTCATGGTATAGGACGGGTCTCAGAATTGGAATGGGAAGGAGTTGGATATCAAATCTCAAGCTATAGGAACGGTCTCAGGATTGGAATGGGAAGGAGTTTGATATCACATCTCATGCCATGGTATGGGTCTCAGGTTTTGTAGAGGCATTGGGATATCACATCTCATGCTATCGGAAGGGTATCAGGATTGGATTTGGAAGGAGTTGGATATCCCATCTCATGCTATAGGAAGGGTCTAAGGTTGGAATGGGAAGGAGTTGGATATCACATCTCATTTTATAGGAAGGGTCTCAGGATTGGAATGGGAAGGACTTGGATATAACATCTCATTCTATAGGAAGGCTCTCAGGGTTGGAAGGGGAAGGAGTTGGATATCACATTTCATGTTAGAGGTAGGATCTCAGGTTTGGTATTAGAGGCATTGAGATATCACATCTCATTCTATCAGAAGGGTCTCAGGATTGGAATGGGAAGGAGTTGGATGTCACATCTCATGCTAAAGGGAGGGTCTAAGGTTTGGAAGGGGAAGGATTTGGATATCACATCTCATGTTATAGGAAGGATCTCAGGTTTGGTATTAGAAGCATTGAGATATCACATCTCATGCTATCGGAAGGGTCTCAGGTTTGGTATAAGCATTGAGATATCACATCTCTGCTATCGGAAGGGTCTCAGGATTGGAATGGGAAGGACTTGGATATTGCAATTCATGTTATAGGAAAGGTCTCAGGTTTGGTATTAGAAGCATTGAGATATCACAGCTCATGCTATAGGAAGGGTTTCAGGATTGGAATGGGAAGGACTTGGATATCACATCTCATGTTATAGGAAGGGTCTCAGGTTTGGTATTAGAAGCATTGAGATATCACATCTCATGCTATAGGAAGGGTCTCAGGAATGGCATGGGAAGGACTTGGATATCACATCTCATGATAAAGGAAGGGTCGAAGGTTTGGAAGGGGAAGGATTTGGATATCACATCTCATGTTATTGGACCGGTCTCAGGTTTGGTATTAGAAGCATTGAGATATCAAGTCTCAAGGTATAGGGCGGGAGTTTGATATCACATCTCATGCCATGGTATGGGTCTCAGGTTTTGTAGAAGCATTGGGATATCACATCTCATGGAAGGGTATCAGGATTGGATTTGGAAGGAGTTGGATATCCCATCTCATGCTAAAGGAAGGGTCTCAGTTTTGGTAGAAGCATTGAGATATCACATCTCATGCTATAGGAAGGGTCTCAGGATTGGAATTTGAAGGAGTTGGATATCACATCTCATGCTAAAGGGAGGGTCTCAGGTTTGGAAGGGGAAGGATTTGGATATCACATCTCACGTTATAGGAAGGATCTCAGGTTTGGTATTAGAAGCATTGAGATATCACATCACATGCTATAGGAAGGGTCTCAGGATTGGAATGGGAAGGAGTTGGATATCACATCTCATGCTAAAGGAAGGGCCTCAGTTTTGGAAGAAGCATTGAGATATCACATCTCATGCTATAGGAAGGGTCTCAGGATTGGAATGGGAAGGAGTTGGATATCACATCTCATGCTATAGGAAGGGTCTCAGGTTTGGTAGAAGCATTGAGATATCAAGTTTCATGGTGTAGGACGGGTCTCAGAATTGGAATGGGAAGGAGTTGGATATCACATCTCATACTATAGGGAGGGTCTCAGTTTTGATATTAGAAGCATTGAGATATCACATCTCTGCTATCGGAAGGGTCTCAGGATAGGAATGGTAAGGACTTAGATATCACATCTCATACTATAGGGAGGGTCTCAGTTTTGATATTAGAAGCATTGAGATATCATATCTCATGCTATCAGAAGGGTCTCAGGATTGGAATGGGATGGAGTTGGATATCACATCTCAAGCTATCTCAGGATTGGAATGGGAAGGAGTTTGATATCACATCTCAAGCTATAGGAATGGTCTCAGGTTTGGAAGGGGAAGGATTAGGATCTCACATCTCATGTTTTAGGACGGGTCTCAGGTTTGGTATTAGAAGCATTGAGATATCACATCTCATGGTATAGGAAGGGTCTCAGGATTGGAATGGGAAGGAGTTTGATATCAAATCTCAAGCTATAGGAAGGGTCTCATGTTTGGAAAGGGAAGGATCTGGATTTCACATCTCATGTTATAGGATGGTTCTCATGTTTGGTTTTCGAAGCATTGAGATATCACATCTCATGCTATCGGAAGGGTCTCAGGTTTAGAAAGGGAAGGATTTGGATTTCACATGTTATAGGATGGTTCTCAGGTTTGGTTTTAGAAGCATTAAGATATAACATCTCATGCTATAGGAAGGGTCTCAGGTTTGGAATGGGAAGGAGTTGGATATCACTTCTCATGCTAAAGGAAAGGTCTCAGGTTTGGAAGGGGAAAGATTTGGATCTCACATCTCATGTTTTAGGACGGGTCTCAGGATTGGAATGGGAAGGAGTTGGATATCACATCTCATGCTAAAGGAAGGGTCTCAGGTTTGATAGAAGCAAAGGTTTGGAATGGGAAGGAGTTGGATATCACGTCTCATGTTATAGGAAGGGTCTCAGGATTGGAATGGGAAGGAGTTGGCTATCACATCTCATGCTAAAGGAAGGGTCTCAGGTTTGATAGAAGCAAAGGTTTGGAATGGGAAGGAGTTTGATATCACACCTCATGTTATAGGAAGGATCTCAGGTTTGGTATTAGAAGCATTGAGATATCACATCTCATGCTATATGAAGGGTCTCAGGATTGGAATGGGAAGTAGTTGGATATCACATCTCATGCTATAGGAAGGGTCTCAGGTTTGGTATAAGCATTGAGATATCCCATCTCATGTTATAGGAAGGGTCTCAGGATTGGAATCGGAAGGAGTTGTATATGACATCTCATGCCATAGGAAGGGTCACAGGTTTGGTATAAGCATTGAGATATAACATCTCTGCTATAGGAAGGGTCTAAGGTTTGGAAGGGGAAGGATTTGGATATCACATCTCATGTTATAGGACCGGTCTCAGGTTTGGTATTCGAAGCATTGAAATATCAAGTCTCATGGTATAGGACGGGTCTCAGAATTGGAATGGGAAGGAGTTGGATATCAAATCTCATGCTATAGGAAGGGTCTCAGGATTGGAATGGGAAGGAGTTGGATATCACATCTCATGCTATAGGAAGGGTCTCAGGTTTGGTAGAAGCATTGAGATATCAAGTCTCATGGTGTAGGACGGGTCTCAGAATTGGAATGGGAAGGAGTTGGATATCACATCTCAAGCTATAGGAAGGCTCTCAGGGTTGGAAGGGGAAGGAGTTGGATATCACATTTCATGTTAGAGGTAGGATCTCAGGTTTGGTATTAGAGGCATTGAGATGTCACATCTCATGCTATCAGAAGGGTCTCAGGATTGGAATGGGAAGGAGTTGGATATCACATCTCATGCTAAAGGGAGGGTCTAAGGTTTGGAAGGGGAAGGATTTGGATATCACATCTCATGTTATAGGAAGGATCTCAGGTTTGGTATTAGAAGCATTGAGATATCACATCTCATGCTATCGGAAGGGTCTCAGGTTTGGTATAAGCATTGAGATATCACATCTCTGCTATCGGAAGGGTCTCAGGATTGGAATGGGAAGGACTTGGATATTACAATTCATGTTATAGGAAAGGTCTCAGGTTTGGTATTAGAAGCATTGAGATATCACATCTCATGCTATAGGAAGGGTTTCAGGATTGGAATAGAAGGACTTGGATATCACATCTCATGTTATTGGAAGGGTCTCAGGTTTGGTATTAGAAGCATTGAGATATCACATCTCATGCTATCGGAAGGGTCTCAGGATTGGAATCGGAAGGAGTTGGATATCACATCTCATGCTATAGGAAGGGTCTCAGGTTTGGAACGGGAAGGAGTTGGATATCACATCTCATGTTATAGGAAGAGTCTCAGGTTTGGTATAAGCATTGAGATATCACATCTCTGCAATCGGAAGTGTCTCAGGATTGGGATGGGAAGGAGTTGGATATCACATCTCATGCTATAGGAAGGGTCTCAGGAATGGCATGGGAAGGACTTGGATATCACATCTCATGATAAAGGAAGGGTCTAAGGTTTGGAAGGGGAAGGATTTGGATATCACATCTCATGTTATTGGACCGGTCTCAGGTTTGGTATTAGAAGCATTGAGATATCAAGTCTCATGGTATAGGACGGGAGTTTGATATCACATCTCATGCCATGGTATGGGTCTCAGGTTTTGTAGAAGCATTGGGATATCACATCTCATGGAAAGGTATCAGGATTGGATTTGGAAGGAGTTGGATATCCCATCTCATGCTATAGGAAGGGTCTCAGGTTGGAATGGGAAGGAGTTGGATATCACATCTCATGTTATTGGAAGGATCTCAGGATTGGAATGGGAAGGACTTGGATATCACATCTCATACTGTAGGAAGGCTCTCAGATTTGGTATTAGAAGCATTGAGATGTCACATCTAATGCTATAGGAAGGGTCTCAGGATTGGAATGGGAAGGAGTTAGATATCACATCTGATGCTAAAGGAAGGGTCTCAGTTTTGGTAGAAGCAAAGGTTTGGAATGGGAAGGAGTTGGATATCACGTCTCATGTTATAGGAAGGGTCTCAGGATTGGAATGGGAAGGAGTTGGATATCACATCTCATGCTAAAGGAAGGGTCTCAGGTTTGATAGAAGCAAAGGTTTGGAATGGGAAGGAGTTTGATATCACACCTCATGTTATAGGAAGGATCTCAGGTTTGGTATTAGAAGCATTGAGATATCACATCTCATGCTATATGAAGGGTCTCAGGATTGGAATGGGAAGGAGTTGGATATCACATCCCATGCTATAGGAAGGGTCTCAGGTTTGGTATAAGCATTGAGATATCCCATCTCATGCTATAGGAAGGGTCTCAGGATTGGAATCGGAAGGAGTTGTATATGACATCTCATGCCATAGGAAGGGTCACAGGTTTGGTATAAGCATTGAGATATCACATCTCTGGAATAGGAAGGGTCTAAGGTTTGGAAGGGGAAGAATTTGGATACCACATCTCATGTTATAGGACCGGTCTCAGGTTTGGTATTAGAAGCATTGAAATATCAAGTCTCATGGTATAGGACGGGTCTCAGATTTGGAATGGGAAGGAGTTGGATATCACATCTCAAGCTATAGGAAGGGTCTCAGGATTGGAATGGGAAGGAGTTTGAAATCACATCTCATGCCATGGTATGGGTCTCAGGTTTTGTAGAGGCATTGGGATATCACATCTCATGCTATCGGAAGGGTATCAGGATTGGATTTGGAAGGAGTTGGATATCCCATCTCATGCTATAGGAAGGGTCTAAGGTTGGAATGGGAAGGAGTTGGATATCACATCTCATGTTATAGGAAGGGTCTCAGAATTGGAATTCGAAGGACTTGGATATAACATCTCATTCTATAGGAAGGCTCTCAGGGTTGGAAGGGGAAGGATTTGGATATCACATTTCATGTTAGAGGTAGGATCTCAGGTTTGGTATTAGAGGCATTGAGATATCACATCTCATGCTATCGGAAGGGTCTCAGGTTTGGTATAAGCACTGCGATATCACATCTCTGCTATCGGAAGGGTTTCAGGATTGGAATGGGAAGGACTTGGATATCACATCTCATGTTATAGGAAGGGTCTCAGGTTTGGTATTAGAAGCATTGAGATATCACATTTCATGCTATAGGAAGGGTCTCAGGAATGGCATGGGAAGGACTTGGATATCACATCTCATGATAAAGGAAGGGTCTAAGGTTTGGAAGGGGAAGGATTTGGATATCACATCTCATGTTATTGGACCGGTCTCAGGTTTGGTATTAGAAGCATTGAGATATCAAATCTCATGGTATAGGACGGGAGTTTGATATCACATCTCATGCCATGGTATGGGTCTCAGGTTTTGTAGAAGCATTGGGATATCGCATCTCAGGGAAGGGTATCAGGATTGGATTTGGAAGGAGTTGGATATCCTATCTCATGCTATAGGAAGGGTCTCAGATTGGAATGGGAAGGAGTTGGATATCACATCTCATGTTATAGGAAGGATCTCAGGATTGGAATGGGAAGGACTTGGATATCACATCTCATGCTGTAGGAAGGCTCTCAGGTTTGGTATTAGAAGCATTGAGATATCACATCTCACACTATAGGAAGGGTCTCAGGATTGGAATGGGAAGGAGTTGGATATCGCATCTTATGTTATAGGAAGGATCTCAGGTTTGATATTAGAAGCATTGAGATGTCACATCTCATGCTATAGGAAGGGTCTCAGGATTTGAATGGGAAGGAGTTGGATATCACATCTGATGCTAAAGGAAGGGTCTCAGTTTTGGTAGAAGCATTGAGATATCACATCTCATGCTATAGGAAGGGTCTCAGGATTGGAACAGGAAGGAGTTGGATATCACATCTCATGCTAAAGGGAGGGTCTCAGGTTTGGAAGGGGAAGGATTTGGATATCACATCTCATGTTATAGGAAGGATCTCAGGTTTGGTATTAGAAGCATTGAGATATCACATCTCATGCTATAGGAAGGGTCTCAGGATTGGAATGGGAAGGAGTTGGATATCGCATCTCATGTTATAGGAAGGATCTCAGGTTTGGTATTAGAAGCATTGAGATATCACATCACATGCTATAGGAAGGGTCTCAGGATTGGAATGGGAAGGAGTTGGATATCACATCTGATGCTAAAGGAAGGGCCTCAGTTTTGGTAGAAGCATTGAGATATCATATCTCATGCTATAGGAAGGGTTTCAGTATTGGAATGGGAAGGAGTTGGATATCACATCTCATGCTATAGGAAGGGTCTCAGGTTTGGTAGAAGCATTGAGATATGAAGTCTCATGGTATAGGACGGGTCTCAGAATTGGAATGGGAAGGAGTTGGATATCACATCTCAAGCTATAGGAAGGGTCTCAGGATTGGAATGGGAAGGAGTTTGATATCACATCTCATGCCATGGTATGGGTCTCAGGTTTGGTATAAGCATTGAGATATCACATCTCTGCTATCGGAAGGGTCTCAGGATTGGAATGGGAAGGACTTGGATATTACAATTCATGTTATAGGAAAGGTCTCAGGTTTGGTATTAGAAGCATTGAGATATCACATCTCATGCTATAGGAAGGGTTTCAGGATTGGAATGGGAAGGACTTGGATATCACATCTCATGTTATAGGAAGGGTCTCAGGTTTGGTATTAGAAGCATTGAGATATCACATCTCATGCTATAGGAAGGGTCTCAGGAATGGCATGGGAAGGACTTGGATATCACATCTCATGATAAAGGAAGGGTCTTAGGTTTGGAAGGGGAAGATTTGGATATCACATCTCATGTTATTGGACCGGTCTCAGGTTTGGTATTAGAAGCATTGAGATATCAAGCCTCATGGTATAGGACGGGAGTTTGATATCACATCTCATGCCATGGTATGGGTCTCAGGTTTTGTAGAAGCATTGGGATATCACATCTCATGGAAGGGTATCAGGATTGGATTTGGAAGGAGTTGGATATCCCATCTCATGCTATAGGAAGGGTCTCAGGTTGGAATGGGAAGGAGTTGGATATCACATCTCATGTTATAGGAAGGATCTCAGGATTGGAATGGGAAGGACTTGGATATCACATCTCATGCTGTAGGAAGGCTCTCAGGTTTGGTATTAGAAGCATTGAGATATCACATCTCATGCTATAGGAAGGGTCTCAGGATTGGAATGGGAAGGACTTGGATATCACATCTGATGCTAAAGGAAGGGCCTCAGTTTTGGTAGAAGCATTGAGATATCACATCTCATGCTGTAGGAAGGGTCTAAGGATTGGAATGGGATGGACTTGGATATCACATCTCATGCTATAGGTAGGCTCTCAGGTTTGGTATAAGCATTGAGATATCACATCTCATGCTATAGGATGGCTCTCAGATTTGGTATAAGCATGGAGATAGCACTTCTCATGCTACAGGAAGGGTCTCAGGATTGGAATGGGAAGGAGTTGGATATCACATCTCCTGTTATAGGAAGGATCTCAGGTTTGGTATTAGAAGCATTGAGACATCACATCTCATGCTATAGGAAGGGTCTCAGGATTGGAATGGGAAGGAGTTGGATATCACATCTCATGCTATAGGAAGGGTCTCAGATTTGGTATAAGCATTGAGATATCACATCTCATGCTATAGGAAGGGTCTCAGGATTGGAATGGGAAGGAGTTGTATATGACATCTCAGGCCATAGGAAGGGTCTCAGGTTTGGTATAAGCATTGAGATATCACATCTCTGCTATCGGAAGGGTCTCAGGATTTTAATGGGAAGGACTCGGATGTCACATCTCATGCTATAGGGAGGGTCTCAAGTTTGATATTAGAAGCATTGAGATAACAAATCTCATGATATCGGAAGGGTCTCAGGATTGGAATGGGAAGGAGTTGGATATCACATCTCATGATAAAGGAAGGGTCTAAGGTTTGGAAGGGGAAGGATTTGGATATCACATCTCATGTTATAGGATGGGTCTCAGGTTTGGTATTAGAAGCATTGAGATATCAAGTCTCATGGTATAGGAAGGGTCTCGGAATTGGAATGGGAAGGAGTTGGATATCACATCTCAAGCTATAGGAAGGGACTCAGGATTGGAATGGGAAGGAGTTTGATATCACATCTCATGCCATAGTATGGGTCTCAGGTTTGATAGAAGCATTGGGATATCACATCTCATGCTATCGGAAGGGTATCAGAATTGGATTTGGAAGGAGTTGGATATCCCATCTCATGCTATAGTAAGGGTCTCAGGTTGAAATGGGAAGGAGTTGGATATCACATCTCATGTTATAGGAAGGGTCTCAGGATTGGTATTAGAGGCATTGAGATATCACATCTCATGCTATCAGAAGGGTCTCAGGATTGGAATGGGAAGGAGTTGGATATCACATCTCATGTTATAGGAAGGGTCTCAGGATTGGAATGGGAAGGACTTGGATATCATATCTCATGCTATGGGAAGGCTCTCAGGTTTGGAAGGGGAAGGAGTTGGATATCACATTTCATGTTAGAGGAAGGATCTCAGGTTTGGCATTAGAAGCATTGAGATATCACATCTCATGCTATAGGAAGGGTCTCAGGATTGGAATGGGAAGGAGTTGGATATCACATCTCAAGCTATAGGAAGAGTCTCAGGTTTGGTATAAGCATTGAGATATCACATCTCATGCTATATAAAGGGTCTCAGAATTGGAATGGGAAGGAGTTGGATATCACATCTCATGTTATAGGAAAGATCTCAGGTTTGGTATTAGAAGCATTGAGACATCACATCTCATGTTATAGGAAGGGTCTCAGGATTGGAATGGGAAGAAGTTGGATCTCACATCTCATGCTATAGGAAGGGTCTCAGGTTTGGTATAAGCATTGAGATATCACATCACATGCTATAGGAAGGGTCTCAGGATTGGAATGGGAAGGAGTTGTATATGACATCTCATGCCATAGGAAGGGTCTCAGGTTTGGTATAAGCATTGAGATATCACATCACATGCTATAGGAAGGGTCTCAGGATTGGAATGGGAAGGACTTGGATATCACATCTCATGCTATAGGCAGGGTCTCAGGTTTGGAAAGGGAAGGAGTTGGATATCACATTTCATGTTAGAGGTAGGATCTCAGGTTTGGTATTAGAGGCATTGAGATATCACATCTCATGCTATCAGAAGGGTCTCAGGATTGGAATGGGAAGGAGTTGGATATCACATCTCATGCTAAAGGGAGGGTCTCAGGTTTGGAAGGGGAAGGATTTGGATATCACATCTCATGTTATAGGAAGGATCTCAGGTTTAGTATTAGAAGCATTGAGATATCACATCTCATGCTATCGTAAGTATCTCAGGTTTGGTATTAGAGGCATTGAGATATCACATCTCATGCTATCATAAGGGTCTCAGGATTGGAATGGGAAGGAGTTGGATAGCACATCTCATGCTAAAGGGATGGTCTCAGGTTTGGTATAAGCATTGAGATATCACATCTCTGCAATCGGAAGTGTCTCAGGATTGGGATGGGAAGGAGTTGGATATCACATCTCATGCTATAGGAAGGGTCTCAGGTTTGGAAGGGGAAGGAGTTGGATATCCCATCTCATGTTATAGGACTGGTCTTAGGTTTGGTATTAGAAGCATTGAGATATCACATTGCATGCTGTAGGAAGGGTCTCAGGTTTGGAATGGGAAGGAGTTGGATATCCCATCTCATGTTATAGGACAGGTCTCTGGTTTGGTTTTAGAATCATTGAGATATCACATCGCATGCTGTAGGAAGGGTCTAAGGATTGGAATGGGATGGACTTGGATATCACATCTCATGCTATAGGTAGGCTCTCAGGTTTGGTATAAGCATTGAGATATCACATCTCATGCTATAGGAAGGGTCTCAGGATTGGAATGGGAAGGATTTGGATATCACATCTCATGCTATAGGAAGGCTCTCAGGTTTGGTATAAGCATGGAGATAGCACTTCTCATGCTACAGGAAGGGTCTCAGGATTGGAATGGGAAGGAGTTGGATATCACATCTCCTGTTATAGGAAGGATCTCAGGTTTGGTATTAGAAGCATTGAGACATCACATCTCATGCTATAGGAAGGGTCTCAGGATTGGAATGGGAAGGAGTTGGAGATCACATCTCATGCTATATGAAGGGTCTCAGATTTGGTATAAGCATTGAGATATCACATCTCATGCTATAGGAAGGGTCTCAGGATTGGAATGGGAAGGAGTTGTATATGACATCTCAGGCCATAGGAAGGGTCTCAGGTTTGGTATAAGCATTGAGATATCACATCTCTGCTATCGGAAGGGTCTCAGGATTTTAATGGGAAGGACTCGGATGTCACATCTCATGCTATAGGGAGGGTCTCAAGTTTGATATTAGAAGCATTGAGATAACAAATCTCATGATATCGGAAGGGTCTCAGGATTGGAATGGGAAGGAGTTGGATATCACATCTCATGATAAAGGAAGGGTCTAAGGTTTGGAAGGGGAAGGATTTGGATATCACATCTCATGTTATAGGATGGGTCTCAGGTTTGGTATTAGAAGCATTGAGATATCAAGTCTCATGGTATAGGAAGGGTCTCGGAATTGGAATGGGAAGGAGTTGGATATCACATCTCAAGCTATAGGAAGGGACTCAGGATTGGAATGGGAAGGAGTTTGATATCACATCTCATGCCATAGTATGGGTCTCAGGTTTGATAGAAGCATTGGGATATCACATCTCATGCTATCGGAAGGGTATCAGAATTGGATTTGGAAGGAGTTGGATATCCCATCTCAGGCTATAGTAAGGGTCTCAGGTTGAAATGGGAAGGAGTTGGATATCACATCTCATGTTATAGGAAGGGTCTCAGGATTGGTATTAGAGGCATTGAGATATCACATCTCATGCTATCAGAAGGGTCTCAGGATTGGAATGGGAAGGAGTTGGATATCACATCTCATGTTATAGGAAGGGTCTCAGGATTGGAATGGGAAGGACTTGGATATCATATCTCATGCTATGGGAAGGCTCTCAGGTTTGGAAGGGGAAGGAGTTGGATATCACATTTCATGTTAGAGGAAGGATCTCAGGTTTGGCATTAGAAGCATTGAGATATCACATCTCATGCTATAGGAAGGGTCTCAGGATTGGAATGGGAAGGAGTTGGATATCACATCTCAAGCTATAGGAAGAGTCTCAGGTTTGGTATAAGCATTGAGATATCACATCTCATGCTATATAAAGGGTCTCAGAATTGGAATGGGAAGGAGTTGGATATCACATCTCATGTTATAGGAAAGATCTCAGGTTTGGTATTAGAAGCATTGAGACATCACATCTCATGTTATAGGAAGGGTCTCAGGATTGGAATGGGAAGAAGTTGGATCTCACATCTCATGCTATAGGAAGGGTCTCAGGTTTGGTATAAGCATTGAGATATCACATCACATGCTATAGGAAGGGTCTCAGGATTGGAATGGGAAGGAGTTGTATATGACATCTCATGCCATAGGAAGGGTCTCAGGTTTGGTATAAGCATTGAGATATCACATCACATGCTATAGGAAGGGTCTCAGGATTGGAATGGGAAGGACTTGGATATCACATCTCATGCTATAGGCAGGGTCTCAGGTTTGGAAAGGGAAGGAGTTGGATATCACATTTCATGTTAGAGGTAGGATCTCAGGTTTGGTATTAGAGGCATTGAGATATCACATCTCATGCTATCAGAAGGGTCTCAGGATTGGAATGGGAAGGAGTTGGATATCACATCTCATGCTAAAGGGAGGGTCTCAGGTTTGGAAGGGGAAGGATTTGGATATCACATCTCATGTTATAGGAAGGATCTCAGGTTTGGTATTAGAAGCATTGAGATATCACATCTCATGCTATCGTAAGTATCTCAGGTTTGGTATTAGAGGCATTGAGATATCACATCTCATGCTATCATAAGGGTCTCAGGATTGGAATGGGAAGGAGTTGGATAGCACATCTCATGCTAAAGGGATGGTCTCAGGTTTGGAAGGGGAAGGATTTGGATATCACATCACATGTTATAGGAAGGATCTCAGGTTTGGTATTAGAAGCATTGAGATATCACATCTCATGCTATCGGAAGGGTCTCAGGATTGGAATCGGAAGGAGTTGGATATCACATCTCATGCTATAGGATGGGTCTCAGGTTTGGAACGGGAAGGAGTTGGATATCACATCTCATGTTATAGGAAGAGTCTCAGGTTTGGTATAAGCATTGAGATATCACATCTCTGCAATCGGAAGTGTCTCAGGATTGGGATGGGAGGAGCTGGATATCACATCTCATGCTAAAGGAAGGGTCTCAGGTTTGGAAGGGGAAGGATTTGGAAATCACATCTCATGTTATAGGACGGGTCTCAGGTTTGGTATTAGAAGCATTGAGATATCACATCTCATGCTATATATAGGAAGTGTGTCAGGATTGGAATGGGAAGGAGTTGGATATCACATCTCATGCTATAGGAAGGGTTTCAGGTTTGGTAGAAGCATTGAGATATCACATCTCATGCTATAGGAAGAGTCTCAGGTTTGGGAAGGGAAGGATTTGGATTTCACATCTCATGTTATAGGATGGTTCTCATGTTTGGTTTTTGAAGCATTGAGATATCACATCTCATGCTATCGGAAGGGTCTCAGGTTTGGAATGGGAAGTAGTAGGATATCACATCTCATGTTATAGGAAGGATCTCAGGTTTGGTATTAGAAGCATTGAGATATCACATTTCATGCTATAGGAAGGGTCTCAGGATTGGAATGTGAAGGATTTGGATATCACATCTCATGCTAAAGGAAGGGTCTCAGGTTTGGAATGGGAAGGAGTTGGATATGACATATCTTGTTATAGGGAGGGTCTCAGGATTTGAATGGCAAGGAGTTGGATATCACATCTCATGCCATAGGAAGGGTCTCAGGTTTGGTATAAGCATTGAGATATCACATCTCTGCTATCGGAAGGGTCTCAGGATTGGATTGGGAAGGAGTTGGATATCCCTTCTCATACTATAGGGTCTCAGGTTGGAATGGGAAGGAGTTGGATATCACATCTCATGTTATAGGAAGGGTCTCAGGATTGGAATGGGAAGAATTTGGATATCACATCTCTTGCTATAGGAAGGGTCTAAGGTTTTTTATTAGAAACATTGAGATATCACATCTCATGCTATAGGAAGGGTTTTAGGATTGGAATGGGAAGGATTTGGATATCACATCTCATGCCAAAGGAAGGGTCTCAGGTTTGGAAGGGGAAGGATTTGGATATCATATCTCATGTTATAGGACGGGTCCCAGGTTTGGTATTAGAAGCATTGAGATATCACATCTCATGGTATAGGAAGGGTCTCAGGGTTGGAATGGGAAGGAGTTGGATATCACATCTCATCCAATAGGAAGGGCCTCAGGATTGGAATATGAAGGATTTGGATATCACATCTCATGCTAAAGGAAGGGTCTCAGGTTTGGTAGAAGCATTGAGATATCACATCTCATGCTATAGTAGGGGTCTCAGGATTTGAATGGCAAGGAGTTGGATATCACATCTCATGCCATAGGAAGGGTCTCAGGTTTGGTATAAGCATTGTGATATCACATCTCTGCTATCGGAAGGGTCTCAGGATTGGATTGGGAAGGAGTTGGATATCCCTTCTCATGCTATAGGAAGGGTCTCAGGTTGGAATGGGAAGGAGTTGGATATCACAACTCATGTTATAGGAAGGGTCTCAGGATTGGAATGGGAATGATTTGGATATCACATCTCTTGTTATAGGAAGGGTCTCAGGATTGGAATGGGAAGGATTTGGATATCACATCTCATGTCATAGGAAGGATCTCAGGTTTGGTATTAGAAGCATTGATATATCACATCTCATGCTATAGGAATGGTCTCAGGATTGGAATAGGTAGGAGTTGGATATTACATTCTTGCTATAGGAAGGGTCTAATGTTTGGAATGGGAAGGAGTTGGATATCACATATGCTATAGGAAGTGTCTCAGGTTTGGAACGGGAAGGAGTTGAATATCACATCTCATGTTATAGGAAGGGTCTCAGGTTTGGTATAAGCATTGAGATATCACATCTCTGCTATTGGAAGTGGCTCAGGATTGGAATGGGAAGGAGTTGGATATCCCATCTCATGTTATAGGACGGGTCTCTGGTTTGGTATTAGAATCATTGAGATATCACATTGCATGCTGTAGGAAGGGTCTAAGGATTGGAATGGGATGGACTTGGATATCACATCTCATGCTATAGGTAGGCTCTCAGGTTTGGGATAAGCATTTAGATAGCACATCTCATGCTATAGGAATGGTCTCAGGATTGGAATGGGAAGGATTTGGATATCACATCTCATGCTATAGGAAGGGTCTCCGGTTTGGTATAAGCATGGAGATATCACTTCTCATGCTATAGGAAGGGTCTCAGGATTGGAATGGGAAGGAGTTGGATATCACATCTCATGTTATAGGAAGGATCTCAGGTTTGGTATTAGAAGCATTGAGACATCACATCTCATGCTATAGGAAGGGTCTCAGATTTGGTATAAGCATTGAGATAATACATCTCATGCTATAGGAAGGGTCTCAGGATTGGAATGGGAAGGAGTTGTATATGACATCTCAGGCCATAGGAAGGGTCTCAGGTTTGGTATAAGCATTGAGATATAACATCTCTGCTATCGGAAGGGTCTCAGGATTGGAATGGGAAGGAGTTGGATATCCCATCTCATGTTATAGGAAGGGTCTCAGGTTTGGTATTAGATGCATTGAGATATCACATCTCATGCTATAGGAAGGGTCTCAGGATTGGAATGGGAAGGACTTAGATGTCACATCTCATGCTATAGGGAGGGTCTCAAGTTTGATATTAGAAGCATTGAGATAACAAATCTCATGATATCGGAAGGGTCTCAGGATTGGAATGGGAAGGAGTTGGATATCACATCTCATGATAAAGGAAGGGTCTAAGGTTTGGAAGGGGAAGGATTTGGATATCACATCTCATGTTATAGGACGGGTCTCAGGTTTGGTATTAGAAGCATTGAGATATCAAGTCTCATGGTATAGGAAGGGTCTCGGAATTGACATGGGAAGGAGTTGGATATCACATCTCAAGCTATAGGAAGGGTCTCAGGATTGGAATGGGAAGGAGTTGGATATCCCATCTCATGCTATAGGAAGGGTCTCAGGTTGGAATGGGAAGGAGTTGGATATCACATCTCATGCTATAGGAAGGGCCTCAAGATTGGAATGGGAAGGAGTTGTATATGATATCTCAGGCCATAGGAAGGGTCTCAGGTTTGGTATAAGCATGGAGATATCACTTCTCATGCTATAGGAAGGGTCTCAGGATTGGAATGGGAAGGAGTTGGATATCACATCTCATTTTATAGGAAGGATCTCAGGTTTGGTATTAGAAGCATTGAGACATCACATCTCATGTTATAGGAAGGGTCTCAGGATTGGAATGGGAAGAAGTTGGATATCACATCTCATGCTATAGGAAGGGTCTCAGGTTTGGTATAAGCATTGAGATATCACATCTCATGCTATAGGAAGGGTATCAGGATTGGAATGGGAAGGAGTTGGATATCAAATCTCATGCTATAGGAAGGGTCTCAGGATTTTAATGAGAAGGAGTTGTATATGACATCTCAGGCCATAGGAAGGGTCTCAGGTTTGGTATAAGCATTGAGATATCACATCTCTGCTATCGGAAGGGTCTCAGGATTCTAATGGGAAGGACTTGGATGTCACATCTCATGCTATAGGGAGGGTCTCAAGTTTGATATTAGAAGCATTGAGATAACAAATCTCATGATATCGGAAGGGTCTCAGGAATGGAATGGGAAGGAGTTGGATATCACATCTCATGATAAAGGAAGGGTCTAAGGTTTGGAAGGGGAAGGATTTGGATATCACATCCCATGTTATAGGATGGGTCTCAGGTTTGGTATTAGAAGCATTGAGATATCAAGTCTCATGGTATAGGAAGGGTCTCAGAATTGGAATGGGAAGGAGTTGGATATCACATCTCAAGCTATAGGAAGGGTCTCAGGATTGGAATGGGAAGGAGTTTGTTATCACATCTCATGCCATAGTATGGGTCTCAGGTTTTGTAGAAGCATTGGGATATCACATCTCATGCTATCGGAAGGGTCTCAGGTTGGAATGGGAAGGAGTTGGATATCACATCTCATTTTATAGGAAGTGTCTCAGGATTGGAATGGGAAGGAGTTGGATATCACATCTCATGTTATAGGAAGGATCTCAGGTTTGGTATTAGAAGCATTGAGACATCACATCTCATGTTATAGGAAGGGTCTCAGGATTGGAATGGGAAGAAGTTGGATATCACATCTCATGCTATAGGAAGGGTCTCAGGTTTGGTATAAGCATTGAGATATCACATCTCATGCTATAGGAAGGGTCTCAGGATTTTAATGAGAAGGAGTTGTATATGACATCTCAGGCCATAGGAAGGGTCTCAGGTTTGGTATAAGCATTGAGGTATCACATCTCTGCTATCGGAAGGGTCTCAGGATTCTAATGGGAAGGACTTGGATGTCACATCTCATGCTATAGGTAAGGTCTCAATTTTGATATTAGCAGCATTGAGATAACAAATCTCATGATATCGGAAGGGTCTCAGGATTGGAATGGGAAGGAGTTGGATATCACATCTCATGATAAAGGAAGGGTCTAAGGTTTGGAAGCGGAAGGATTTGGATATCACATCCCATGTTATAGGATGGGTCTCAGGTTTGGTATTAGAAGCATTGAGATATCAAGCCTCATGGTATAGGAAGGGTCTCAGAATTGGAATGGGAAGGAGTTGGATATCACATCTCAAGCTATAGGAAGGGTCTCAGGAATGGAATGGGAAGGAGTTTGATATCACATCTCATGCCATAGTATGGTTCTCAGGTTTGGTAGAAGCATTGGGATATCACATCTCATGCTATCGGAAGGGTCTCAGGTTGGAATGGGAAGGAGTTGGATATCACATTTCATGTTATAGGAAGGGTCTCAGGATTGGAATGGGAAGGATTTGGATATCACATCTCATGTTATAGGAAGGGTCTCAGGATTGGAATGGGAAGGACTTGGATATCATATCTCATGCTATGGGAAGGCTCTCAGGTTTGGAAGGGGAAGGAGTTGGATATCACATTTCATGTTATAGGAAGGATCTCAGGTTTGGTATTAGAAGCATTCAGACATCACATCTCATGCTATAGGAAGGGTCTCAGGATTGGAATGGGAAGGAGTTGGATATCCCATCTCATGCTATAGGAAGGGTCTCAGGTTGGAATGGGAAGGAGTTGGATATCCCATCTCATGCTATAGAAAGGGTCTCAGGATTGGAATGGGAAGGAGTTGGATATCCCATCTCATGCTATAGGAAGGGTCTCAGGTTGGAATGGGAAGGAGTTGGATATCACATCTCATGCTATAGGAAGGGCCTCAGGATTGGAATGGGAAGGAGTTGGATATCACATCTCATGTTATAGGAAGGATCTCAGGTTTGCTATTAGAAGCATTCAGACATCAGATCTCATGCTATAGGAAGGGTCTCAGGATTGGAATGGGAAGGAGTTGGATATCACATCTCATGCTATAGGAAGGGTCTCAGGATTTTAATGGGAAGGAGTTGTATATGACATCTCAGGCCATAGGAAGGGTCTCAGGTTTGGTATAAGCATTGAGATATCACATCTCTGCTATCGGAAGTGTCTCAGGATTTTAATGGGAAGGACATGGATGTCACATCTCATGCTATAGGGAGGGTCTCAAGTTTGATATTAGAAGCATTGAGATAACAAATCTCATGATATCGGAAGGGTCTCAGGATTGGAAAGGGAAGGAGTTGGATATCACATCTCATGATAAAGGAAGGGTCTAAGGTTTGGAAGGGGAAGGATTTGGATATCACATCCCATGTTATAGGATGGGTCTCAGGTTTGGTATTAGAAGCATTGAGATATCAAGTCTCATGGTATAGGAAGGGTCTCAGAATTGGAATGGGAAGGAGTTGGATATCACATCTCAAGCTATAGGAAGGGTCTCAGGATTGGAATGGGAAGGAGTTTGATATCACATCTCATGCCATAGTATGGGTCTCAGGTTTGGTAGAAGCATTGGGATATCACATCTCATGCTATCGGAAGGGTATCAGTATTGGATATGGAAGGAGTTGGATATCCCATCTCATGCTATAGGAAGGACCTCAGGTTGGAATGGGAAGGAGTTGGATATCACATCTCATTTTATAGGAAGGGTCTCAGGATTGGAATGGGAAGGACTTGGATATCATATCTCATGCTATGGGAAGGCTCTCAGGTTTGGAAGGGGAAGGAGTTGGATATCACATTTCATGTAAGAGGAAGGATCTCAGGTTTGGTATTAGAGGCATTGAGATATCACATCTCACGCTATAGGAAGGGTCTCAGGATTGGAATGGGAAGGAGTTGGATATCACATCTAAAGCTATAGGAAGGGTCTCAGGTTTGGTATAAGCATTGAGATATCACATCTCATGCTATAGGAAGGGTCTCAGAATTGGAATGGGAAGGAGTTGGATATCACATCTCATGTTATAGGAAAGATCTCAGGTTTGGTATTAGAAGCATTGAGACATCACATCTCATGTTATAGGAAGGGTCTCAGGATTGGAATGGGAAGGATTTGGATATCACATCTCATGTCATAGGAAGGATCTCAGGTTTGGTATTAGAAGCATTGATATATCACATCTCATGCTATAGGAATGGTCTCAGGATTGGAATGGGTAGGAGTTGGATATTACATTCTTGCTATAGGAAGGGTCTCATGTTTGGAATGGGAAGGAGTTGGATATCACATATGCTATAGGAAGTGTCTCAGGTTTGGAACGGGAAGGAGTTGGATATCACATCTCATGTTATAGGAAGGGTCTCAGGTTTGGTATAAGCATTGAGATATCACATCTCTGCAATCGGAAGTGTCTCAGGATTGGGATGGGAAGGAGTTGGATATCACATCTCATGCTATAGGAAGGGTCTCAGGTTTGGAAGGGGAAGGAGTTGGATATCCCATCTCATGTTATAGGACTGGTCTTAGGTTTGGTATTAGAAGCATTGAGATATCACATTGCATGCTGTAGGAAGGGTCTCAGGTTTGGAATGGGAAGGAGTTGGATATCCCATCTCATGTTATAGGACAGGTCTCTGGTTTGGTATTAGAATCATTGAGATATCCATCGCATGCTGTAGGAAGGGTCTAAGGATTGGAATGGGATGGACTTGGATATCACATCTCATGCTATAGGTAGGCTCTCAGGTTTGGTATAAGCATTGAGATATCACATCTCATGCTATAGGAAGGGTCTCAGGATTGGAATGGGGAGGATTTGGATATCACATCTCATGCTATAGGAAGGGTCTCAGGTTTGGTATAAGCATGGAGATAGCACTTCTCATGCTACAGGAAGGGTCTCAGGATTGGAATGGGAAGGAGTTGGATATCACATCTCATGTTATAGGAAGGATCTCAGGTTTGGTATTAGAAGCATTGAGACATCACATCTCATGCTATAGGAAGGGTCTCAGGATTGGAATGGGAAGGAGTTGGATATCACATCTCATGCTATAGGAAGGGTCTCAGATTTGGTATAAGCATTGAGATATCACATCTCATGCTATAGGAAGGGTCTCAGGATTGGAATGGGAAGGAGTTGTATATGACATCTCAGGCCATAGGAAGGGTCTCAGGTTTGGTATAAGCATTGAGATATCACATCTCTGCTATCGGAAGGGTCTCAGGATTTTAATGGGAAGGACTCGGATGTCACATCTCATGCTATAGGGAGGGTCTCAAGTTTGATATTAGAAGCATTGAGATAACAAATCTCATGATATCGGAAGGGTCTCAGGATTGGAATGGGAAGGAGTTGGATATCACATCTCAAGCTATAGGAAGGGACTCAGGATTGGAATGGGAAGGAGTTTGATATCACATCTCATGCCATAGTATGGGTCTCAGGTTTGATAGAAGCATTGGGATATCACATCTCATGCTATCGGAAGGGTATCAGAATTGGATTTGGAAGGAGTTGGATATCCCATCTCATGCTATAGGAAGGGTCTCAGGTTGAAATGGGAAGGAGTTGGATATCACATCTCATGTTATAGGAAGGGTCTCAGGATTGGTATTAGAGGCATTGAGATATCACATCTCATGCTATCAGAAGGGTCTCAGGATTGGAATGGGAAGGAGTTGGATATCACATCTCATGTTATAGGAAGGGTCTCAGGATTGGAATGGGAAGGACTTGGATATCATATCTCATGCTATGGGAAGGCTCTCAGGTTTGGAAGGGGAAGGAGTTGGATATCACATTTCATGTTAGAGGAAGGATCTCAGGTTTGGCATTAGAAGCATTGAGATATCACATCTCATGCTATAGGAAGGGTCTCAGGATTGGAATGGGAAGGAGTTGGATATCACATCTCAAGCTATAGGAAGAGTCTCAGGTTTGGTATAAGCATTGAGATATCACATCTCATGCTATATAAAGGGTCTCAGAATTGGAATGGGAAGGAGTTGGATATCACATCTCATGTTATAGGAAAGATCTCAGGTTTGGTATTAGAAGCATTGAGACATCACATCTCATGTTATAGGAAGGGTCTCAGGATTGGAATGGGAAGAAGTTGGATCTCACATCTCATGCTATAGGAAGGGTCTCAGGTTTGGTATAAGCATTGAGATATCACATCTCATGCTATAGGAAGGGTCTCAGGATTGGAATGGGAAGGAGTTGTATATGACATCTCATGCCATAGGAAGGGTCTCAGGTTTGGTATAAGCATTGAGATATCACATCACATGCTATAGGAAGGGTCTCAGGATTGGAATGGGAAGGACTTGGATATCACATCTCATGCTATAGGCAGGGTCTCAGGTTTGGAAAGGGAAGGAGTTGGATATCACATTTCATGTTAGAGGTAGGATCTCAGGTTTGGTATTAGAGGCATTGAGATATCACATCTCATGCTATCAGAAGGGTCTCAGGATTGGAATGGGAAGGAGTTGGATATCACATCTCATGCTAAAGGGGGGGTCTCAGGTTTGGAAGGGGAAGGATTTGGATATCACATCTCATGTTATAGGAAGGATCTCAGGTTTGGTATTAGAAGCATTGAGATATCACATCTCATGCTATCGTAAGTATCTCAGGTTTGGTATTAGAGGCATTGAGATATCACATCTCATGCTATCATAAGGGTCTCAGGATTGGAATGGGAAGGAGTAGGATAGCACATCTCATGCTAAAGGGATGGTCTCAGGTTTGGAACGGGAAGGAGTTGGATATCACATCTCATGTTATAGGAAGAGTCTCAGGTTTGGTATAAGCATTGAGATATCACATCTCATGCTATCGGAAGGGTATCAGAATTGGATTTGGAAGGAGTTGGATATCCCATGTCATGCTATAGGAAGGGTCTCAGGTTGAAATGGGAAGGAGTTGGATATCACATCTCATGTTATAGGAAGGGTCTCAGGATTGGTATTAGAGGCATTGAGATATCACATCTCATGCTATCAGAAGGGTCTCAGGATTGGAATGGGAAGGAGTTGGATATCACATCTCATGTCATAGGAAGGATCTCAGGTTTGGTATTAGAAGCATTGAGATATCACATCTCATGCTATAGGAATGGTCTCAGGATTGGAATGGGAAGGAGTTGGATATTACATTCTTGCTATAAGAAGGGTCTCATGTTGGAATGGGAAGGAGTTGGATATCACATATGCTATAGGAAGGATCTCAGGTTTGGTATTAGAAGCATTGAGATATCACATCTCATGCTATCGGAAGGGTCTCAGGATTGGAATCGGAAGGAGTTGGATATCACATCTCATGCTATAGGATGGGTCTCAGGTTTGGAACGGGAAGGAGTTGGATATCACATCTCATGTTATAGGAAGAGTCTCAGGTTTGGTATAAGCATTGAGATATCACATCTCTGCAATCGGAAGTGTCTCAGGATTGGGATGGGAAGGAGTTGGATATCACATCTCATGCTATAGGAAGGGTCTCAGGTTTGGAATGGGAAGGAGTTGGATATCCCATCTCATGTTATAGGACGGGTCTCAGGTTTCTTATTAGAATCATTGAGATATCATATTGCATGCTGTAGGAAGGGTCTAAGGATTGGAATGGGAAGGACTTGGATATCACATCTCATGCTATGAGTAGGCTCTCAGGTTTGGAAAGGAAAGGAGTTGGATATCACATTTCATGTTAGAGGAAGGATCTCAGGTTTGGTATTAGAGGCATTGAGATATCACATCTCATGCTATAGGAAGGGTCTCAGGATTGGAATCGGAAGGAGTTGGATATCACATCTCATGCTATAGGAAGGGTCTCCGGTTTGGTATAAGCATTGAGATATCACATCTCATGCTATAGGAAGGGTCTCAGGATTGGAATGGGAAGGAGTTGGATATTACATCTCATGTTATAGGAAGGATCTCAGGTTTGGTATTAGAAGCATTGAGACATCACATCTCATGCTATATGAAGGGTCTCAGGATTGGAATGGGAAGGAGTTTGATATCACATCTCATGCCATAGTATGGGTCTCAGGTTTGGTAGAAGCATTGGGATATCACATCTCATGCTATCGGAAGGGTATCAGAATTGGATTTGGAAGGAGTTGGATATCCCATCTCATGCTGTAGGAAGGGTCTCAGGTTGAAATGGGAAGGAGTTGGATATCACATCTCATGTTATAGGAAGGGTCTCAGGATTGGTATTAGAGGCATTGAGATATCACATCTCATGCTATCAGAAGGGTCTCAGAATTGGAATGGGAAGGAGTTGGATATCACATCTCATGTTATAGGAAAGATCTCAGGTTTGGTATTAGAAGCATTGAGACATCACATCTCATGTTATAGGAAGGGTCTCAGGATTGGAATGGGAAGAAGTTGGATATCACATCTCATGCTATAGGAAGGGTCTCAGGATTGGAATGGGAAGGAGTTGGATATCACATCTCAAGCTATAGGAAGGGTCTCAGGTTTGGTATAAGCATTGAGATATCACATCTCATGCTATAGGAAGGGTCTCAGAATTGGAATGGGAAGGAGTTGGATATCACATCTCATGTTATAGGAAATATCTCAGGTTTGGTATTAGAAGCATTGAGACATCACATCTCATGTTATAGGAAGGGTCTCAGGATTGGAATGGGAAGAAGTTGGATATCACATCTCATGCTATAGGAAGGGTCTCAGGATTGGAATGGGAAGGAGTTGTATATGACATCTCATGCCATAGGAAGGGTCTCAGGTTTGGTATAAGCATTGAGATATCACATCACATGCTATAGGAAGGGTCTCAGGATTGGAATGGGAAGGACTTGGATATCACATCTCATGCTATAGGCAGGGTCTCAGGTTTGGAAAGGGAAGGAGTTGGATATCACATTTCATGTTAGAGGTAGGATCTCGGGTTTGGTATTAGAGGCATTGAGATATCACATCTCATGCTATCAGAAGGGTCTCAGGATCGGAATGGGAAGGAGTTGGATATCACATCTCATGCTAAAGGGAGGGTCTCAGGTTTGGAAGGGGAAGGATTTGGATATCACATCTCATGTTATAGGAAGGATTCAGGTTTGGTATTAGAAGCATTGAGATATCACATCTCATGCTATCGGAAGTATCTCAGGTTTGGTATTAGAGGCATTGAGATATCACATCTCATGCTATCATAAGGGTCTCAGGATTGGAATGGGAAGGAGTTGGATAGCACATCTCATGCTAAAGGGAGGGTCTCAGGTTTGGAAGGGGAAGGATTTGGATATCACATCACATGTTATAGGAAGGATCTCAGGTTTGGTATTAGAAGCATTGAGATATCACATCTCATGCTATCGGAAGGGTCTCAGGATTGGAATCGGAAGGAGTTGGATATCACATCTCATGCTATAGGAAGGGTCTCAGGTTTGGAACGGGAAGGACTTGGATATCACATCTCATGTTATAGGAAGAGTCTCAGGTTTGGTATAAGCATTGAGATATCACATCTCTGCAATCGGAAGTGTCTCAGGATTGGGATGGGAAGGAGTTGGATATCACATCTCATGCTATAGGAAGGGTCTCAGGTTTGGAAGGGGAAGGAGTTGGATATCCCATCTCATGTTATAGGACTGGTCTCAGGTTTGGTATTAGAAGCATTGAGATATCACATCTCATGCTATAGGAATGGTCTCAGGATTGGAATGGGAAGGAGTTGGATATTACATTCTTGCTATAGGAAGGGTCTCATGTGTGGAATGGGAAGGAGTTGGATATCACATATGCTATAGGAAGGGTCTCAGGTTTGGAACGGGAAGGAGTTGGATATGACATCTCATGTTATAGGAAGGGTCTCAGGTTTGGTATAAGCATTGAGATATCACATCTATGCTATCAGAAGTGTCTCAGGATTGGAATGGGAAGGAGTTGGATATCCCATCGCATGTTATAGGACGGGTCTCAGGTTTGTTATTAGAATCATTGAGATATCATATTGCATGCTGTAGGAAGGGTCTAAGGATTGGAATGGGAAGGACTTGGATATCACATCTCATGCTATAGGTAGGCTCTCAGGTTTGGAAAGGAAAGGAGTTGGATATCACATTTCATGTCAGAGGAAGGATCTCAGGTTTGGTATTAGAGGCATTGAGATATCACATCTCATGCTATAGGAAGGGTCTCAGGATTGGAATCGGAAGGAGTTGGATATTCCATCTCATGGTATAGGAAGGGTCTCAGGTTTGGTATAAGCATTGAGATATCACATCTCATGCTATAGGAAGGGTCTCAGGATTGGAATGGGAAGGATTTGGATATCACATCTCATGTTATAGGAAGGATCTCAGGTTTGGTATTAGAAGCATTGCGACATCACATCTCATGCTATAGGAAGGGTCTCAGGATTGGAATGGGAAGAAGTTGGATCTCACATCTCATGCTATAGGAAGGGTCTCAGGTTTGGTATAAGCATTGAGATATCACATCTCATGCTATAGGAAGGGTCTCAGGATTGGAATGGGAAGGAGTTGTATATGACATCTCATGCCATAGGAAGGGTCTCAGGTTTGGTATAAGCATTGAGATATCACATCACATGCTATAGGAAGGGTCTCAGGATTGGAATGGGAAGGACTTGGATATCACATCTCATGCTATAGGCAGGGTCTCAGGTTTGGAAAGGGAAGGAGTTGGATATCACATTTCATGTTAGAGGTAGGATCTCAGGTTTGGTATTAGAGGCATTGAGATATCACATCTCATGCTATCAGAAGGGTCTCAGGATTGGAATGGGAAGGAGTTGGATATCACATCTCATGCTAAAGGGGGGGTCTCAGGTTTGGAAGGGGAAGGATTTGGATATCACATCTCATGTTATAGGAAGGATCTCAGGTTTGGTATTAGAAGCATTGAGATATCACATCTCATGCTATCGTAAGTATCTCAGGTTTGGTATTAGAGGCATTGAGATATCACATCTCATGCTATCATAAGGGTCTCAGGATTGGAATGGGAAGGAGTAGGATAGCACATCTCATGCTAAAGGGATGGTCTCAGGTTTGGAACGGGAAGGAGTTGGATATCACATCTCATGTTATAGGAAGAGTCTCAGGTTTGGTATAAGCATTGAGATATCACATCTCATGCTATCGGAAGGGTATCAGAATTGGATTTGGAAGGAGTTGGATATCCCATGTCATGCTATAGGAAGGGTCTCAGGTTGAAATGGGAAGGAGTTGGATATCACATCTCATGTTATAGGAAGGGTCTCAGGATTGGTATTAGAGGCATTGAGATATCACATCTCATGCTATCAGAAGGGTCTCAGGATTGGAATGGGAAGGAGTTGGATATCACATCTCATGTCATAGGAAGGATCTCAGGTTTGGTATTAGAAGCATTGAGATATCACATCTCATGCTATAGGAATGGTCTCAGGATTGGAATGGGAAGGAGTTGGATATTACATTCTTGCTATAAGAAGGGTCTCATGTTGGAATGGGAAGGAGTTGGATATCACATATGCTATAGGAAGGATCTCAGGTTTGGTATTAGAAGCATTGAGATATCACATCTCATGCTATCGGAAGGGTCTCAGGATTGGAATCGGAAGGAGTTGGATATCACATCTCATGCTATAGGATGGGTCTCAGGTTTGGAACGGGAAGGAGTTGGATATCACATCTCATGTTATAGGAAGAGTCTCAGGTTTGGTATAAGCATTGAGATATCACATCTCTGCAATCGGAAGTGTCTCAGGATTGGGATGGGAAGGAGTTGGATATCACATCTCATGCTATAGGAAGGGTCTCAGGTTTGGAATGGGAAGGAGTTGGATATCCCATCTCATGTTATAGGACGGGTCTCAGGTTTCTTATTAGAATCATTGAGATATCATATTGCATGCTGTAGGAAGGGTCTAAGGATTGGAATGGGAAGGACTTGGATATCACATCTCATGCTATGAGTAGGCTCTCAGGTTTGGAAAGGAAAGGAGTTGGATATCACATTTCATGTTAGAGGAAGGATCTCAGGTTTGGTATTAGAGGCATTGAGATATCACATCTCATGCTATAGGAAGGGTCTCAGGATTGGAATCGGAAGGAGTTGGATATCACATCTCATGCTATAGGAAGGGTCTCCGGTTTGGTATAAGCATTGAGATATCACATCTCATGCTATAGGAAGGGTCTCAGGATTGGAATGGGAAGGAGTTGGATATTACATCTCATGTTATAGGAAGGATCTCAGGTTTGGTATTAGAAGCATTGAGACATCACATCTCATGCTATATGAAGGGTCTCAGGATTGGAATGGGAAGGAGTTTGATATCACATCTCATGCCATAGTATGGGTCTCAGGTTTGGTAGAAGCATTGGGATATCACATCTCATGCTATCGGAAGGGTATCAGAATTGGATTTGGAAGGAGTTGGATATCCCATCTCATGCTGTAGGAAGGGTCTCAGGTTGAAATGGGAAGGAGTTGGATATCACATCTCATGTTATAGGAAGGGTCTCAGGATTGGTATTAGAGGCATTGAGATATCACATCTCATGCTATCAGAAGGGTCTCAGAATTGGAATGGGAAGGAGTTGGATATCACATCTCATGTTATAGGAAAGATCTCAGGTTTGGTATTAGAAGCATTGAGACATCACATCTCATGTTATAGGAAGGGTCTCAGGATTGGAATGGGAAGAAGTTGGATATCACATCTCATGCTATAGGAAGGGTCTCAGGATTGGAATGGGAAGGAGTTGGATATCACATCTCAAGCTATAGGAAGGGTCTCAGGTTTGGTATAAGCATTGAGATATCACATCTCATGCTATAGGAAGGGTCTCAGAATTGGAATGGGAAGGAGTTGGATATCACATCTCATGTTATAGGAAAGATCTCAGGTTTGGTATTAGAAGCATTGAGACATCACATCTCATGTTATAGGAAGGGTCTCAGGATTGGAATGGGAAGAAGTTGGATATCACATCTCATGCTATAGGAAGGGTCTCAGGATTGGAATGGGAAGGAGTTGTATATGACATCTCATGCCATAGGAAGGGTCTCAGGTTTGGTATAAGCATTGAGATATCACATCACATGCTATAGGAAGGGTCTCAGGATTGGAATGGGAAGGACTTGGATATCACATCTCATGCTATAGGCAGGGTCTCAGGTTTGGAAAGGGAAGGAGTTGGATATCACATTTCATGTTAGAGGTAGGATCTCGGGTTTGGTATTAGAGGCATTGAGATATCACATCTCATGCTATCAGAAGGGTCTCAGGATCGGAATGGGAAGGAGTTGGATATCACATCTCATGCTAAAGGGAGGGTCTCAGGTTTGGAAGGGGAAGGATTTGGATATCACATCTCATGTTATAGGAAGGATTCAGGTTTGGTATTAGAAGCATTGAGATATCACATCTCATGCTATCGGAAGTATCTCAGGTTTGGTATTAGAGGCATTGAGATATCACATCTCATGCTATCATAAGGGTCTCAGGATTGGAATGGGAAGGAGTTGGATAGCACATCTCATGCTAAAGGGAGGGTCTCAGGTTTGGAAGGGGAAGGATTTGGATATCACATCACATGTTATAGGAAGGATCTCAGGTTTGGTATTAGAAGCATTGAGATATCACATCTCATGCTATCGGAAGGGTCTCAGGATTGGAATCGGAAGGAGTTGGATATCACATCTCATGCTATAGGAAGGGTCTCAGGTTTGGAACGGGAAGGACTTGGATATCACATCTCATGTTATAGGAAGAGTCTCAGGTTTGGTATAAGCATTGAGATATCACATCTCTGCAATCGGAAGTGTCTCAGGATTGGGATGGGAAGGAGTTGGATATCACATCTCATGCTATAGGAAGGGTCTCAGGTTTGGAAGGGGAAGGAGTTGGATATCCCATCTCATGTTATAGGACTGGTCTCAGGTTTGGTATTAGAAGCATTGAGATATCACATCTCATGCTATAGGAATGGTCTCAGGATTGGAATGGGAAGGAGTTGGATATTACATTCTTGCTATAGGAAGGGTCTCATGTGTGGAATGGGAAGGAGTTGGATATCACATATGCTATAGGAAGGGTCTCAGGTTTGGAACGGGAAGGAGTTGGATATGACATCTCATGTTATAGGAAGGGTCTCAGGTTTGGTATAAGCATTGAGATATCACATCTATGCTATCAGAAGTGTCTCAGGATTGGAATGGGAAGGAGTTGGATATCCCATCGCATGTTATAGGACGGGTCTCAGGTTTGTTATTAGAATCATTGAGATATCATATTGCATGCTGTAGGAAGGGTCTAAGGATTGGAATGGGAAGGACTTGGATATCACATCTCATGCTATAGGTAGGCTCTCAGGTTTGGAAAGGAAAGGAGTTGGATATCACATTTCATGTCAGAGGAAGGATCTCAGGTTTGGTATTAGAGGCATTGAGATATCACATCTCATGCTATAGGAAGGGTCTCAGGATTGGAATCGGAAGGAGTTGGATATCACATCTCATGGTATAGGAAGGGTCTCAGGTTTGGTATAAGCATTGAGATATCACATCTCATGCTATAGGAAGGGTCTCAGGATTGGAATGGGAAGGATTTGGATATCACATCTCATGTTATAGGAAGGATCTCAGGTTTGGTATTAGAAGCATTGCGACATCACATCTCATGCTATAGGAAGGGTCTCAGGATTGGAATGGGAAGGAGTTTGATATCACATCTCATGCCATAGTATTTTTTTTTTTTTTAAATGTATTTTATTTTATAACAACCACACAGTGCAACAGAACATAAATAGAACACATCAAGCCACAACAAAGGCCAAACAACAAATATGAAAAAGAAAAGAAAGAAAAAACAGAACAGAATTAACTTAACAATCCCCTTCCCTCCCCCCTATGAGCCTGTAGGGTGTCCACCATCATTGTCCGTTCCGTGTGGTGGGGTTCCGTCGCTCTCAGATCCAGCCGAGGTCGACCCCGTACTAAACAGTTCAGCCAATAGCACCTTCCATGCCGTGAGGGAGCTCGCCCCTTCCTCCCCTCCCGTCCTGCTGGCCTCCCACCATGCTGTCGTCTCGGCGGCCGCCCATTTCTGGAGGTCACGCCACCATACCTCCACCCGTGGCCTCTGACAATTCTTCCATCCCATGGCTATTCTGCGTTTGGCAAATACATAAGCCAAATCTTTAAGCTTCTCCACGTGCCGAAGCTTGCGCGCCCTAGGATACCCTCCAAGCAAACAGGCCCAGGCCGAATCTATCTTAAGTACAATGCCCCTCCCTGCCAGCTTCTGCGCCACTTCACTCCAGTAGGTTGCAATCAAAGGGCAGGCCCAGAACATGTGAATCATATCAGCGTTCTCTGTGTTACACTTGGGACATGCCTGGCGCCCAGCGTCTCGAAATCTGGAAATTCTCAGGGGGGTCATGTATGCCCTATGCGTAATATACAGTTGTATCTGTTTAAACCTGGCATTCCTCGATACTTTTTTGTGGTACCCCAGGGCGCGCTCCCACTGCCCATCCTCCATCGGGGCCCCCATCTCTGTTTCCCATTCCAACCTCAGGTACCCCAAATCCTTCCCAACCTTCGCCATCAGCATCTCGTACAGCCTGGAGACCTCATGCCCGCCCTCGGATGCGTCATACATAATCTCCAGCGTCGCATCCGGCTCGTCAGCCAATACGGTCTCGGGCCAAGTGCTCCGGACCTCCCTGACCACTCTGTGGAACGTCATGTATTGCCCCGCATGCAGCCCCGCCCCCGCCTCTAGATCTGCGAACTCCGCCAAGGCCCCATCCTGCCAAATGTCGCCCAAAGTGACCAGCCCCACTGACTCCCAGTATGTTCGCAGGATGGCCCTAAGCTGTCCGTCTTCCCTTGCCAAGGCCACCAGCGGCAGCTGCGGCATGCACGGCAGGGGATCCCCCATCATCCGGCAGGCTCTTCGCCACATGTTCCTGCCCAACGCTAGCATCTTAGGACGCCCCCTCATCCACGTGCTGGATACCCAAATAATCTCTCGCAGGTAGAAGGGGGAGCAGTCCTTACCCAACAGTCTATGTTCCGGGGTTTCGTCGTCCGAAAGCCACTTGGCCACGTACTGCAGCTGCGCTGCCACGTAGTAGGCCTCAAAGTTTGGCAGCCTCACGCCGCCTTTCTCATAAGCCTTCTGCAATTTCCACAATGCGACCCTGTTACGCGTGCCCTGCCATAAGAAATCTCTACATACCCTATGTAGTCTAGCAAAAAACCCCTTGGGTATCATGTATGGGATGTTATCGAAATAATGCAGCAGCCTAGGTAGCACGACCATCTTAAGCATAGCACCCCGGCCCATCATCGCTAAGGGTAGTTTCTCCCAAAACCTCATGCACTTCTCGATCCTCCCCACTGCCAATTCAGTATTGTGCCTGTGTTCCTCCCCGGTCGTGTGGTATACGTCTATGCCAAGGTACCGGAAGGTGCTTGTCGCCCATGGAATTCGCAATACTGGCAATCTCTCAGCCGGTATCCCCACATAGCCGCCCAACGGGAACAGAGTGGATTTCCGAGGGTTGACCGCTATGCCAGAAAGCCAAGCAAACCTCTCCATCACCTCCAAGACATATTGCAAGTTCTCTTCAGGGTATTGGAGGTACAACAGCATATCATCGGCATACAGGGATATCAGATGGCTCTCCCCCCCCACCTCTATGCCCACCGGGTCATACTGTTGCCGGAGGTAAATTGCCAAGGGCTCAAGGGCCAGGATGTACAACATTGGGGACCAAGGACATCCCTGCCTGGTGCCTCTACCTAACTGCCACCTATCCGACACTACTGCCCCCGTACGAACTCTGGCTAGAGGCGCGCTATATAATAATTCGGCCCACCTCCTGTACCCTGGCCCCATTCCGAAGTGATCCAATGCCGCCAACAGCCACGGCCAACGAACAGAGTCGAACGCCTTGACCGCATCCAGCGCCACTATCGCCATTTCGCCATCTTTGCTACATCCCCATTCGACCACTCTGTGTAGGCGTCTATGGTTGTGGGTAATGTTCCTGTCCGGGACATAGCCCGTCTGGTCAGGGTGAATCAGCTTGCCTATCACTCTCCTCATTCTAGCCACCAAGACAGCTGTTAGGATCTTGCTGTCCTGGTTCAGCATCGACAAGGGTCGATAGGAGCCGCAACCGTGTCCCGGTGTATTGTGCTTGGGGAGTGGCACTATGACCGCTTCCCTGAGTGATTCTGGTAGCTGTCCCAGCTCAAACGCCTCATTAAACATGTCCAGCATGGGTGGGAGTACCTCCTCCCCATACGCCTTATAAAACTCGCTGGGGAACCCGTCCGCCCCCGGGGCCTTGCAAGTGGGCAGCTGTCGCACTATCTCTCTGAGCTCTTCCAGAGTGATCGGGGCATCCATCTCCTCCCGCTCTTCATCGCTGATTTTGGGCAGGCCTATATCCCCGAGTACTTCATCTATCTCCTCTCGGCTCCCCCCTTCCCGATCTTCATACAATGTTTGATAGTATTCTGCGAATGCCCCATTTACCCCTTCTTGCGTATCAATCTCCGCACCCCCTTCGGTGATGACCGATCGGATCGGAGCCCTAGGGGTTCCGCTCTTATATAGCCAAGCGAGGAGCCTGCCTGTCTTGTCCCCACCCGCATGCAACCTCTCAATGTACTTCGTATAATTCAGGTTACAAAGTCTGTCCCAATGCCCAGAGCACCGCTGCTGCAGCTCAGTAACTACTTCCATATCGGCCCCACCCTTCTCCAATTCTTTTTCCAGCTCGATCTCGGCCTCTCGCAGGTCGGTCAGGATTCCGCCCATTAATCCCTTGGACTTCGCGATAGCAACTCCCCTCATCACCACCTTAAAAGCCTCCCACAAAGTACCAGCCGACTTGACACTCCCTGTATTCGACTCAAAGTACGCGACTATCTCCTCCCTCATGTCCTCCTTGAATACCGGATCCCGTAGCGCCTACGCCCGCAGGCGCCATGTTGGGATCCGTGCACATGGGGGGTGCAGCCGCCAATGCATGATTAGGGGCGAGTGGTCCGAGAGGACCCTCGCCCTGTAGTCAATCTGTTCACACTCCGTAAGAATGTCTGGAGTGGCAAAAAAGTAGTCGAGCCTCGTGTGCAGTTGGTGCGGAGCCGAATAGTGCGAATACTGCCTCCCACCCGGGTGTCTCGCTCTCCACACATCTACCAGGCCTAGATCCGTTAGCAGCGACTGCAACACCTTGGCCGCTGGGCTGGGCCTAACCATTTTGTCATCCGACCTGTCCTCCCTGGGGTTAAGCACACAATTAAAGTCTCCACCCCAAATTACTGTGCTCCCCATCCCTTCACCGAGTCTCGCGCACAGTGTCTTAAAGTAAGTCGCTGTGTCTTGGTTGGGCGCATAAGTGTTTATGATACAGACAACTCTACCTTCCACAATCCCCCGAACCATGGCCAGCCGCCCGTCCGACTCCACAACCTCCCCCAAGAGCTTGAACGGGACATGTGGTGCAACCCAAACAAGCACACCCCTGGCATACGCAGAGAATGTGGATCCAACCACTGTCCCCCTCCATTTTCTCCGCACCATTTCAAGTTTGTCCCGTGTCAAATGCGTCTCCTGTAACAAGGCCACGTCTATCCTCTGCCTCTTCAAATACAACATGACCTTATTACGCTTCAGGTAGCTATTCAACCCTCTAACATTCCATGTCAATACCTTAAGGTCTCCCATGATTTATCCGTAGCTCCCACTTCCCCCTCTGGTCTGATCGCCTCCCCCCAGTCCCGACTACATCCCTTCTCAGTTTCTTCCCCAGGCTCACATAACAACTAACACCCCCCACCCCCCTAACCCAACCAACTGCCCAGCTCCATCCCTGGATCTCAGGCATCCCCGTGTTCGGTTCTCTTCGGAGGCCCGTGTAGAGAACCCGACAGGGTGTCACTCCCCACACAGTGACTAACCTAACCACACACTGGGGTACGAATAAAACGGCCCTCGGATGCCCCCTACACATTTATATCCGCGCACGCGGACCATGTTCGAAACAGTTAAAAAGTGCATCCCCATCACAAGGTGGCAAAGACTATATTCCAGTCCAAAAGTTCAAAATCCGCCGGGCCCCCCGTTTCACTTAACTCTCCCTGCTCCGTCCGCCATCTGCTCATCAGGCTCCTGAGGGCAGTTCTGCGCATCGAGCCATTCCATGGCCTCCTCAGGGGTGTCGAAAAACAGCGTCTTAGCCTTGAAGAAGACCTTAAGTTTGGCTGGATAGAGTAACATATACTTAAAGCCGGCCGTCCGCAGGTGCCTTTTGACCGCCCCAAAGTTCATCCGACTGCGCTGCACTTGTAGAGTGTAGTCGGGGTAAGCAGTGATGGTCGCCTCCCCTCGCCGTATGGTGCCCCCTTTACGAAAATGTTCCAGAATCTTCTCCCGGTCTTTGTAGTTGAGGATCTTGGCGATCACGGGCCTGGGCGGATTACCCGGCGGTGGCCTTCTGATCAGGGCCCTATGTGCCCTCTCCACTGCAAATCCCTGCGTTAGGGCACCTCCGGTGATCTCCTGCAGCAGCAAAGTCTCGATAAAATCTGTGGGATTCTGGCCCTCAGCTCCCTCCGGTAGGCCCACAATCTGGATGTTGTTTCTGCGGGCCCGACCTTCTGCCTCTTCAGCCCTGCTTTCCAGGTTGCCTACCCTCTGCACCAGGGCATGGATTTCTCGTTTGTGCGCGGTGCATTCCGCCACAGTCGGGCCCATCTCCTTCTCCAGGGTCTCTGTGCGCTCGGCCAGGGTACGCACATCTTGCCTCAGAAGGTTCACATCCTCCTGTACCGCCCCGACCTGAAGTTCCATCGCAGTTTTCAATTCGGCCACCGCAAGTTGGAGTTTGGTCTCCCATGTCGCCTTCAGATCAGCGATCGCTGCCAGG
Source organism: Ambystoma mexicanum (assembly GCF_040938575.1). Classification (NCBI taxonomy): domain Eukaryota; kingdom Metazoa; phylum Chordata; class Amphibia; order Caudata; family Ambystomatidae; genus Ambystoma; species Ambystoma mexicanum. Next base: position 505,555,613 of record NC_090931.1, on the reverse strand, counting down.
ACCTCCTGGTTCGTTCCTCCTGCGGCCATCTCCTTGGGCTGGGCCTTCTCTTTGCTCCTGATCCCCCCGGTGCCAGGCGATGTCTTGGCAAATTCGTCGAGTGTGGGCTGTTTATTCTTCGCCCTCAGGAGCTTGCTCGACATGTCTTCGATCCGGAGCGTCCCTTCGATCTCGCTGAGGCCCCAGGCCTGGGGGCACTATGTCTCCCCGTCGCCACACAGTTTCGGCTACCTCCAGTCAGGCTTGCTCTCGCTGGATCGCGCTGAACGTGAACTGAGGGAATCGCCTCCAGAATCCCGGTCCCCGATCCTTTGTCCCAACATCAAGCGACGGCAGCCATTTTGTCTGCCGGAGAAGCTCCGGCCCCAAAACTTCACGCGGCTCCTAAGTACACAAGCGCTGCACAATCCCGTATGAAAATGCATCCAGATGTGCAGCCAAGCCTCGCATTTACAGTCATCACCGTCTATGCCACATCGTAGCGGCCGTTGCGCGGATTCGGCCGGATAATGTTCGGATCAACGGGAGCTCCCGTTCAGGCACGTCCTTTCACATGGCGTCCAAGCCACGCCCCCATCTCATGCCATAGTATGGGTCTCAGGTTTGGTAGAAGCATTGGGATATCACATCTCATGCTATCGGAAGGGTATCAGAATTGGATTTGGAAGGAGTTGGATATCCCATGTCATGCTATAGGAAGGGTCTCAGGTTGAAATGGGAAGGAGTTGGATATCACATCTCATGTTATAGGAAGGGTCTCAGGATTGGTATTAGAGGCATTGAGATATCACATCTCATGCTATCAGAAGGGTCTCAGGATTGGAATGGGAAGGAGTTGGATATCACATCTCATGCTAAAGGGAGGGTCTCAGGTTTGGAACGGGAAGGAGTTGGATATCACATCTCATGTTATAGGAAGAGTCTCAGGTTTGGTATAAGCATTGAGATATCACATCTCTGCAATCGGAAGTGTCTCAGGATTTTGATGGGAAGGAGTTGGATATCACATCTCATGCTATAGGAAGGGTCTCAGGTTTGGAAGGGGAAGGAGTTGGATATCCCATCTCATGTTATAGGACTGGTCTCAGGTTTGGTATTAGAAGCATTGAGATGTCACATCTCATGCTATAGGAATGGTCTCAGGATTGGAATGGGAAGGAGTTGGATATTACATTCTTGCTATAGGAAGGGTCTCATGTTTGGAATGGGAAGAAGTTGGATATCACATATGCTATAGGAAGAGTCTCAGGTTTGGAACGGGAAGGAGTTGGATATCACATCTCATGTTATAGGAAGGGTCTCAGGTTTGGTATAAGCATTGAGATATCACATCTCTGCTATCGGAAGTGTCTCAGGATTGGAATGGGAAGGAGTTGGATATCCCATCTCATGTTATAGGACGGGTCTCAGGTTTGTTATTAGAATCATTGAGATATCATATTGCATGCTGTAGGAAGGGTCTAACGATTGGAATGGGAAGGACTTGGATATCACATCTCATGCTATAGGTAGGCTCTCAGGTTTGGAAAGGAAAGGAGTTGGATATCACATTTCATGTTAGAGGAAGGATCTCAGGTTTGGTATTAGAGGCATTGAGATATCACATCTCATGCTATAGGAAGGGTCTCAGGATTGGAATCGGAAGGAGTTGGATATCACATCTCATGCTATAGGAAAGGTCTCAGGTTTGGTATAAGCATTGAGATATCACATCTCATGCTATAGGAAGGGTCTCAGGATTGGAATGGGAAGGAGTTGGATATCACATCTCATACTATAGGGAGGGTCTCAGTTTTGATATTAGAAGCATTGAGATATCATATCTCATGCTATCAGAAGGGTCTCAGGATTGGAATGGGATGGAGTTGGATATCACATCTCATGCCATAGTATGGGTCTCAGGTTTGGTAGAAGCATTGGGATATCACATCTCATGCTATCGGAAGGGTATCAGAATTGGATTTGGAAGGAGTTGGATATCCCATCTCATGCTATAGGAAGGGTCTCAGGTTGAAATGGGAAGGAGTTGGATATCACATCTCATGTTATAGGAAGGGTCTCAGGATTGGTATTAGAGGCATTGAGATATCACATCTCATGCTATCAGAAGGGTCTCAGAATTGGAATGGGAAGGAGTTGGATATCACATCTCATGTTATAGGAAAGATCTCAGGTTTGGTATTAGAAGCATTGAGACATCACATCTCATGTTATAGGAAGGGTCTCAGGATTGGAATGGGAAGAAGTTGGATATCACATCTCATGCTATAGGAAGGGTCTCAGGATTGGAATGGGAAGGAGTTGGATATCACATCTCAAGCTATAGGAAGGGTCTCAGGTTTGGTATAAGCATTGAGATATCACATCTCATGCTATAGGAAGGGTCTCAGAATTGGAATGGGAAGGAGTTGGATATCACATCTCATGTTATAGGAAAGATCTCAGGTTTGGTATTAGAAGCATTGAGACATCACATCTCATGTTATAGGAAGGGTCTCAGGATTGGAATGGGAAGAAGTTGGATATCACATCTCATGCTATAGGAAGGGTCTCAGGATTGGAATGGGAAGGAGTTGTATATGACATCTCATGCCATAGGAAGGGTCTCAGGTTTGGTATAAGCATTGAGATATCACATCACATGCTATAGGAAGGGTCTCAGGATTGGAATGGGAAGGACTTGGATATCACATCTCATGCTATAGGCAGGGTCTCAGGTTTGGAAAGGGAAGGAGTTGGATATCAAATTTCATGTTAGAGGTAGGATCTCAGGTTTGGTATTAGAGGCATTGAGATATCACATCTCATGCTATCAGAAGGGTCTCAGGATCGGAATGGGAAGGTGTTGGATATCACATCTCATGCTAAAGGGAGGGTCTCAGGTTTGGAAGGGGAAGGATTTGGATATCACATCTCATGTTATAGGAAGGATCTCAGGTTTGGTATTAGAAGCATTGAGATATCACATCTCATGCTATCGGAAGTATCTCAGGTTTGGTATTAGAGGCATTGAGATATCACATCTCATGCTATCATAAGGGTCTCAGGATTGGAATGGGAAGGAGTTGGATAGCACATCTCATACTAAAGGGAGGGTCTCAGGTTTGGAAGGGGAAGGATTTGGATATCACATCACATGTTATAGGAAGGATCTCAGGTTTGGTATTAGAAGCATTGAGATATCACATCTCATGCTATCGGAAGGGTCTCAGGATTGGAATCGGAAGGAGTTGGATATCACATATCATGCTATAGGAAGGGTCTCAGGTTTGGAACGGGAAGGAGTTGGATATCACATCTCATGTTATAGGAAGAGTCTCAGGTTTGGTATAAGCATTGAGATATCACATCTCTGCAATAGGAAGTGTCTCAGGATTGGGATGGGAAGGAGTTGGATATCACATCTCATGCTATAGGAAGGGTCTCAGGTTTGGAAGCGGAAGGAGTTGGATATCCCATCTCATGTTATAGGACTGGTCTCAGGTTTGGTATTAGAAGCATTGAGATATCACATCTCATGCTATAGGAATGGTCTCAGGATTGGAATGGGAAGGAGTTGGATATTACATTCTTGCTATAGGAAGGGTCTCATGTGTGGAATGGGAAGGAGTTGGATATCACATATGCTATAGGAAGGGTCTCAGGTTTGGAACGGGAAGGAGTTGGATATGACATCTCATGTTATAGGAAGGGTCTCAGGTTTGGTATAAGCATTGAGATATCACATCTCTGCTATCGGAAGTGTCTCAGGATTGGAATGGGAAGGAGTTGGATATCCCATCTCATGTTATAGGACGGGTCTCAGGTTTGTTATTAGAATCATTGAGATATCATATTGCATGCTGTAGGAAGGGTCTAAGGATTGGAATGGGAAGGACTTGGATATCACATCTCATGCTATAGGTAGGCTCTCAGGTTTGGAAAGGAAAGGAGTTGGATATCACATTTCATGTCAGAGGAAGGATCTCAGGTTTGGTATTAGAGGCATTGAGATATCACATCTCATGCTATAGGAAGGGTCTCAGGATTGGAATCGGAAGGAGTTGGATATCACATCTCATGCTATAGGAAGGGTCTCAGGTTTGGTATAAGCATTGAGATATCACATCTCATGCTATAGGAAGGGTCTCAGGATTGGAATGGGAAGGATTTGGATATCACATCTCATGTTATAGGAAGGATCTCAGGTTTGGTATTAGAAGCATTGAGACATCACATCTCATGCTATAGGAAGGGTCTCAGGATTGGAATGGGAAGGAGTTTGATATCACATCTCATGCCATAGTATGGGTCTCAGGTTTGGTAGAAGCATTGGGATATCACATCTCATGCTATCGGAAGGGTATCAGAATTGGATTTGGAAGGAGTTGGATATCCCATGTCATGCTATAGGAAGGGTCTCAGGATTGGAATGGGAAGGAGTTGGATATCACATCTCATGTCATAGGAAGGATCTCAGGTTTGGTATTAGAAGCATTGAGATATCACATCTCATGCTATAGGAATGGTCTCAGGATTGGAATGGGAAGGAGTTGGATATTACATTCTTGCTATAGGAAGGGTCTCATGTTTGGAATGGGAAGGAGTTGGATATCACATATGCTATAGGAAGGGTCTCAGGTTTGGAACGGGAAGGAGTTGGATATCACATCTCATGCTATAGGAAGGGTCTCAGGTTTGGTATAAGCATTGAGATATCACATCTCATGCTATAGGACGGGTCTCAGGATTGGAATGGGAAGGAGTTGTATATGACATCTCATGCCATAGGAAGGGTCTCAGGTTTGGAAAGGGAAGGAGTTGGATATCACATTTTATGTTAGAGGTAGGATCTCAGGTTTGGTATTAGAGGCATTGAGATATCACATCTCATGCTATCAGAAGGGTCTCAGGATTGGAATGGGAAGGAGTTGGATATCACATCTCATGCTAAAGGGAGGGTCTCAGGTTTGGAAGGGGAAGGATTTGGATATCACATCTCATGTTATAGGAAGGATCTCAGGTTTGGTATTAGAAGCATTGAGATATCACATCTCATGCTATCGGAAGTATCTCAGGTTTGGTATTAGAGGCATTGAGATATCACATCTCATGCTATCATAAGGGTCTCAGGATTGGAATGGGAAGGAGTTGGATAGCACATCTCATGCTAAAGGGAGGGTCTAAGGTTTGGAAGGGGAAGGATTTGGATATCACATCACATGTTATAGGAAGGATCTCAGGTTTGGTATTAGAAGCATTGAGATATCACATCTCATGCTATCGGAAGGGTCTCAGGATTGGAATCGGAAGGAGTTGGATATCACATCTCATGCTATAGGAAGGGTCTCAGGTTTGGAACGGGAAGGAGTTGGATATCACATCTCATGTTATAGGAATAGTCTCAGGTTTGGTATAAGCATTGAGATATCACATCTCTGCAATCGGAAGTGTCTCAGGATTGGGATGGGAAGGAGTTGGATATCACATCTCATGCTATAGGAAGGGTCTCAGGTTTGGAAGGGGAAGGAGTTGGATATCCCATCTCATGTTATAGGACTGGTCTCAGGTTTGGTATTAGAAGCATTGAGATATCACATCTCATGCTATAGGAATGGTCTCAGGATTGGAATGGGAAGGAGTTGGATATTACATTCTTGCTATAGGAAGGATCTCAGGTTTGGTATTAGAAGCATTGAGACATCACATCTCATGCTATAGGAAGGGTCTCAGGATTGGAATGGGAAGGAGTTTGATATCACATCTCATGCCATAGTATGGGTCTCAGGTTTGGTAGAAGCATTGGGATATCACATCTCATGCTATCGGAAGGGTATCAGAATTGGATTTGGAAGGAGTTGGATATCCCATGTCATGCTATAGGAAGGGTCTCAGGTTGAAATGGGAAGGAGTTGGATATCACATCTCATGTTATAGGAAGGGTCTCAGGATTGGTATTAGAGGCATTGAGATATCACATCTCATGCTATCAGAAGGGTCTCAGGATTGGAATGGGAAGGAGTTGGATATCACATCTCATGCTAAAGGGAGGGTCTCAGGTTTGGAACGGGAAGGAGTTGGATATCACATCTCATGTTATAGGAAGAGTCTCAGGTTTGGTATAAGCATTGAGATATCACATCTCTGCAATCGGAAGTGTCTCAGGATTGGGATGGGAAGGAGTTGGATATCACATCTCATGCTATAGGAAGGGTCTCATGTTTGGAATGGGAAGAAGTTGGATATCACATATGCTATAGGAAGAGTCTCAGGTTTGGAACGGGAAGGAGTTGGATATCACATCTCATGTTATAGGAAGGGTCTCAGGTTTGGTATAAGCATTGAGATATCACATCTCTGCTATCGGAAGTGTCTCAGGATTGGAATGGGAAGGAGTTGGATATCCCATCTCATGTTATAGGACGGGTCTCAGGTTTGTTATTAGAATCATTAAGATATCATATTGCATGCTGTAGGAAGGGTCTAAGGATTGGAATGGGAAGGACTTGGATATCACATCTCATGCTATAGGTAGGCTCTCAGGTTTGGAAAGGAAAGGAGTTGGATATCACATTTCATGTTAGAGGAAGGATCTCAGGTTTGGTATTAGAGGCATTGAGATATCACATCTCATGCTATAGGAAGGGTCTCAGGATTGGAATCGGAAGGAGTTGGATATCACATCTCATGCTATAGGAAAGGTCTCAGGTTTGGTATAAGCATTGAGATATCACATCTCATGCTATAGGAAGGGTCTCAGGATTGGAATGGGAAGGAGTTGGATATCACATCTCATGTTATAGGAAGGATCTCAGGTTTGGTATTAGAAGCATTGAGACATCACATCTCATGCTATAGGAAGGGTCTCAGGATTGGAATGGGAAGGAGTTTGATATCACATCTCATGCCATAGTATGGGTCTCAGGTTTGGTAGAAGCATTGGGATATCACATCTCATGCTATCGGAAGGGTATCAGAATTGGATTTGGAAGGAGTTGGATATCCCATCTCATGCTATAGGAAGGGTCTCAGGTTGAAATGGGAAGGAGTTGGATATCACATCTCATGTTATAGGAAGGGTCTCAGGATTGGTATTAGAGGCATTGAGATATCACATCTCATGCTATCAGAAGGGTCTCAGAATTGGAATGGGAAGGAGTTGGATATCACATCTCATGTTATAGGAAAGATCTCAGGTTTGGTATTAGAAGCATTGAGACATCACATCTCATGTTATAGGAAGGGTCTCAGGATTGGAATGGGAAGAAGTTGGATATCACATCTCATGCTATAGGAAGGGTCTCAGGATTGGAATGGGAAGGAGTTGGATATCACATCTCAAGCTATAGGAAGGGTCTCAGGTTTGGTATAAGCATTGAGATATCACATCTCATGCTATAGGAAGGATCTCAGAATTGGAATGGGAAGGAGTTGGATATCACATCTCATGTTATAGGAAAGATCTCAGGTTTGGTATTAGAAGCATTGAGACATCACATCTCATGTTATAGGAAGGGTCTCAGGATTGGAATGGGAAGAAGTTGGATATCACATCTCATGCTATAGGAAGGGTCTCAGGATTGGAATGGGAAGGAGTTGTATATGACATCTCATGCCATAGGAAGGGTCTCAGGTTTGGTATAAGCATTGAGATATCACATCACATGCTATAGGAAGGGTCTCAGGATTGGAATGGGAAGGACTTGGATATCACATCTCATGCTATAGGCAGGGTCTCAGGTTTGGAAAGGGAAGGAGTTGGATATCACATTTCATGTTAGAGGTAGGATCTCAGGTTTGGTATTAGAGGCATTGAGATATCACATCTCATGCTATCAGAAGGGTCTCAGGATCGGAATGGGAAGGAGTTGGATATCACATCTCATGCTAAAGGGAGGGTCTCAGGTTTGGAAGGGGAAGGATTTGGATATCACATCTCATGTTATAGGAAGGATCTCAGGTTTGGTATTAGAAGCATTGAGATATCACATCTCATGCTATCGGAAGTATCTCAGGTTTGGTATTAGAGGCATTGAGATATCACATCTCATGCTATCATAAGGGTCTCAGGATTGGAATGGGAAGGAGTTGGATAGCACATCTCATGCTAAAGGGAGGGTCTCAGGTTTGGAAGGGGAAGGATTTGGATATCACATCACATGTTATAGGAAGGATCTCAGGTTTGGTATTAGAAGCATTGAGATATCACATCTCATGCTATCGGAAGGGTCTCAGGATTGGAATCGGAAGGAGTTGGATATCACATCTCATGCTATAGGAAGGGTCTCAGGTTTGGAACGGGAAGGAGTTGGATATCACATCTCATGTTATAGGAAGAGTCTCAGGTTTGGTATAAGCATTGAGATATCACATCTCTGCAATCGGAAGTGTCTCAGGATTGGGATGGGAAGGAGTTGGATATCACATCTCATGCTATAGGAAGGGTCTCAGGTTTGGAAGAGGAAGGTGTTGGATATCCCATCTCATGTTATAGGACTGGTCTCAGGTTTGGTATTAGAAGCATTGAGATATCACATCTCATGCTATAGGAATGGTCTCAGGATTGGAATGGGAAGGAGTTGGATATTACATTCTTGCTATAGGAAGGGTCTCATGTGTGGAATGGGAAGGAGTTGGATATCACATATGCTATAGGAAGGGTCTCAGGTTTGGAACGGGAAGGAGTTGGATATGACATCTCATGTTATAGGAAGGGTCTCAGGTTTGGTATAAGCATTGAGATATCACATCTCTGCTATCGGAAGTGTCTCAGGATTGGAATGGGAAGGAGTTGGATATCCCATCTCATGTTATAGGACGGGTCTCAGGTTTGTTATTAGAATCATTGAGATATCATATTGCATGCTGTAGGAAGGGTCTAAGGATTGGAATGGGAAGGACTTGGATATCACATCTCATGCTATAGGTAGGCTCTCAGGTTTGGAAAGGAAAGGAGTTGGATATCACATTTCATGTCAGAGGAAGGATCTCAGGTTTGGTATTAGAGGCATTGAGATATCACATCTCATGCTATAGGAAGGGTCTCAGGATTGGAATCGGAAGGAGTTGGATATCACATCTCATGCTATAGGAAGGGTCTCAGGTTTGGTATAAGCATTGAGATATCACATCTCATGCTATAGGAAGGGTCTCAGGATTGGAATGGGAAGGATTTGGATATCACATCTCATGTTATAGGAAGGATCTCAGGTTTGGTATTAGAAGCATTGAGACATCACATCTCATGCTATAGGAAGGGTCTCAGGATTGGAATGGGAAGGAGTTTGATATCACATCTCATGCCATAGTATGGGTCTCAGGTTTGGTAGAAGCATTGGGATATCACATCTCATGCTATCGGAAGGGTATCAGAATTGGATTTGGAAGGAGTTGGATATCCCATGTCATGCTATAGGAAGGGTCTCAGGTTGAAATGGGAAGGAGTTGGATATCACATCTCATGTTATAGGAAGGGTCTCAGGATTGGTATTAGAGGCATTGAGATATCACATCTCATGCTATCAGAAGGGTCTCAGGATTGGAATGGAAAGGAGTTGGATATCGCATCTCATGTCATAGGAAGGATCTCAGGTTTGGTATTAGAATCATTGAGATATCACATCTCATGCTATAGGAATGGTCTCAGGATTGGAATGGGAAGGAGTTGGATATTACATTCTTGCTATAGGAAGGGTCTCATGTTTGGAATGGGAAGGAGTTGGATATCACATATGCTATAGGAAGGGTCTCAGGTTTGGAACGGGAAGGAGTTGGATATCACATCTCATGCTATAGGAAGGGTCTCAGGTTTGGTATAAGCATTGAGATATCACATCTCATGCTATAGGAAGGGTCTCAGGATTGGAATGGGAAGGAGTTGTATATGACATCTCATGCCATAGGAAGGGTCTCAGGTTTGGTATAAGCATTGAGATATCACATCACATGCTATAGGAAGGGTCTCAGGATTGGAATGGGAAGGACTTGGATATCACATCTCATGCTATAGGCATGGTCTCAGGTTTGGAAAGGGAAGGAGTTGGATATCACATTTTATGTTAGAGGTAGGATCTCAGGTTTGGTATTAGAGGCATTGAGATATCACATCTCATGCTATCAGAAGGGTCTCAGGATTGGAATGGGAAGGAGTTGGATATCACATCTCATGCTAAAGGGAGGGTCTCAGGTTTGGAAGGGGAAGGATTTGGATATCACATCTCATGTTATAGGAAGGATCTCAGGTTTGGTATTAGAAGCATTGAGATATCACATCTCATGCTATCGGAAGTATCTCAGGTTTGGTATTAGAGGCATTGAGATATCACATCTCATGTTATCATAAGGGTCTCAGGATTGGAATGGGAAGGAGTTGGATAGCACATCTCAAGCTAAAGGGAGGGTCTAAGGTTTGGAAGGGGAAGGATTTGGATATCACATCACATGTTATAGGAAGGATCTCAGGTTTGGTATTAGAAGCATTGAGATATCACATGTCATGCTATCGGAAGGGTCTCAGGATTGGAATCGGAAGGAGTTGGATATCACATCTCATGCTATAGGAAGGGTCTCAGGTTTGGAACGGGAAGGAGTTGGATATCACATCTCATGTTATAGGAATAGTCTCAGGTTTGGTATAAGCATTGAGATATCACATCTCTGCAATCGGAAGTGTCTCAGGATTGGGATGGGAAGGAGTTGGATATCACATCTCATGCTATAGGAAGGGTCTCAGGTTTGGAAGGGGAAGGAGTTGGATATCCCATCTCATGTTATAGGACTAGTCTCAGGTTTGGTATTAGAAGCATTGAGATATCACATCTCATGCTATAGGAATGGTCTCAGGATTGGAATGGGAAGGAGTTGGATATTACATTCTTGCTATAGGAAGGGTCTCATGTGTGGAATGGGAAGGAGTTGGATATCACATATGCTATAGGAAGGGTCTCAGGTTTGGAACGGGAAGGAGTTGGATATCACATCTCATGTTATAGGAAGGGTCTCAGGTTTGGTATAAGCATTGAGATATCACATCTCTGCTATCGGAAGTGTCTCAGGATTGGAATGGGAAGGAGTTGGATATCCCATCTCATGTTATAGGACGGGTCTCAGGTTTGTTATTAGAATCATTGAGATATCATATTGCCTGCTGTAGGAAGGGTCTAAGGATTGGAATGAGAAGGACTTGGATATCACATCTCATGCTATAGGTAGGCTCTCAGGTTTGGAAAGGAAAGGAGTTGGATATCACATTTCATGTTAGAGGAAGGATCTCAGGTTTGGTATTAGAGGCATTGAGATATCACATCTCATGCTATAGGAAGGGTCACAGGATTGGAAGCGGAAGGAGTTGGATATCACATCTCATGCTATAGGAAGGGTCTCAGGTTTGGTATAAGCATTGAGATATCACATCTCATGCTATAGGAAGGGTCTCAGGATTGGAATGGGACGGAGTTGGATATCACATCTCATGTTATAGGAAGGATCTCAGGTTTGGTATTAGAAGCATTGAGACATCACATCTCATGCTATAGGAAGGGTCTCAGGATTGGAATGGGAAGGAGTTTGATATCACATCTCATGCCATAGTATGGGTCTCAGGTTTGGTAGAAGCATTGGTATATCACATCTCATGCTATCGGAAGGGTATCAGAATTGGATTTGGAAGGAGTTGGATATCCCATCTCATGCTATAGGAAGGGTCTCAGGTTGAAATGGGAAGGAGTTGGATATCACATCTCATGTTATAGGAAAGATCTCAGGTTTGGTATTAGAAGCATTGAGACATCACATCTCATGTTATAGGAAGGGTCTCAGGATTGGAATGGGAAGAAGTTGGATATCACATCTCATGCTATGGGAAGGGTCTCAGGATTGGAATGGGAAGGAGTTGGATATCACATCTCAAGCTATAGGAAGGGTCTCAGGTTTGGTATAAGCATTGAGATATCACATCTCATGCTATAGGAAGGGTCTCAGAATTGGAATGGGAAGGAGTTGGATATCACATCTCATGTTATAGGAAAGATCTCAGGTTTGGTATTAGAAGCATTGAGACATCACATCTCATGTTATAGGAAGGGTCTCAGGATTGGAATGGGAAGAAGTTGGATATCACATCTCATGCTATAGGAAGGGTCTCAGGTTTGGTATAAGCATTGAGATATCACATCTCATGCTATAGGAAGGGTCTCAGGATTGGAATGGGAAGGAGTTGTATATGACATCTCATGCCATAGGAAGGGTCTCAGGTTTGGTATAAGCATTGAGATATCACATCACATGCTATAGGAAGGGTCTCAGGATTGGAATGGGAAGGTCTTGGATATCACATCTCATGCTATAGGCAGGGTCTCAGGTTTGGAAAGGGAAGGAGTTGGATATCACATTTCATGTTAGAGGTAGGATCTCAGGTTTGGTATTAGAGGCATTGAGATATCACATCTCATGCTATCAGAAGGGTCTCAGGATTGGAATGGGAAGGAGTTTGATATCACATCTCATGTTATAGGAAGGATCTCAGGTTTGGTATTAGAAGCATTGAGACATCACATCTCATGCTATAGGAAGGGTCTCAGGATTGGAATGGGAAGGAGTTTGATATCACATCTCATGCCATAGTATGGGTCTCAGGTTTGGTAGAAGCATTGGGATATCACATCTCATGCTATCGGAAGGGTATCAGAATTGGATTTGGAAGGAGTTGGATATCCCATCTCATGCTATAGGAAGGGTCTCAGGTTGAAATGGGAAGGAGTTGGATATCACATCTCATGTTATAGGAAGGGTCTCAGGATTGGTATTAGAGGCATTGAGATATCACATCTCATGCTATCAGAAGGGTCTCAGAATTGGAATGGGAAGGAGTTGGATATCACATCTCATGTTATAGGAAAGATCTCAGGTTTGGTATTAGAAGCATTGAGACATCACATCTCATGTTATAGGAAGGGTCTCAGGATTGGAATGGGAAGAAGTTGGATATCACATCTCATGCTATGGGAAGGGTCTCAGGATTGGAATGGGAAGGAGTTGGATATCACATCTCAAGCTATAGGAAGGGTCTCAGGTTTGGTATAAGCATTGAGATATCACATCTCATGCTATAGGAAGGGTCTCAGAATTGGAATGGGAAGGAGTTGGATATCACATCTCATGTTATAGGAAAGATCTCAGGTTTGGTATTAGAAGCATTGAGACATCACATCTCATGTTATAGGAAGGGTCTCAGGATTGGAATGGGAAGAAGTTGGATATCACATCTCATGCTATAGGAAGGGTCTCAGGTTTGGTATAAGCATTGAGATATCACATCTCATGCTATAGGAAGGGTCTCAGGATTGGAATGGGAAGGAGTTGTATATGACATCTCATGCCATAGGAAGGGTCTCAGGTTTGGTATAAGCATTGAGATATCACATCACATGCTATAGGAAGGGTCTCAGGATTGGAATGGGAAGGTCTTGGATATCACATCTCATGCTATAGGCAGGGTCTCAGGTTTGGAAAGGGAAGGAGTTGGATATCACATTTCATGTTAGAGGTAGGATCTCAGGTTTGGTATTAGAGGCATTGAGATATCACATCTCATGCTATCAGAAGGGTCTCAGGATTGGAATGGGAAGGAGTTGGATATCACATCTCATGCTAAAGGGAGGGTCTCAGGTTTGGAAGGGGAAGGATTTGGATATCACATCTCATGTTATAGGAAGGATCTCAGGTTTGGTATTAGAGGCATTGAGATATCACATCTCATGCTATCATAAGGGTCTCAGGATTGGAATGGGAAGGAGTTGGATAGCACATCTCATGCTAAAGGGAGGGTCTCAGGTTTGGAAGGGGAAGGATTTGGATATCACATCACATGTTATAGGAAGGATCTCAGGTTTGGTATTAGAAGCATTGAGATATCACATCTCATGCTATCGGAAGGGTCTCAGGATTGGAATCGGAAGGAGTTGGATATCACATCTCATGTTATAGGAAGAGTCTCAGGTTTGGTATAAGCATTGAGATATCACATCTCTGCAATCGGAAGTGTCTCAGGATTGGGATGGGAAGGAGTTGGATATCACATCTCATGCTATAGGAAGGGTCTCAGGTTTGGAAGGGGAAGGAGTTGGATATCCCATCTCATGTTATAGGACTGGTCTCAGGTTTGGTATTAGAAGCATTGAGATATCACATCTCATGCTATAGGAATGGTCTCAGGATTGGAATGGGAAGGAGTTGGATATTACATTCTTGCTATAGGAAGGGTCTCATGTGTGGAATGGGAAGGAGTTGGATATCACATATGCTATAGGAAGGGTCTCAGGTTTGGAACGGGAAGGAGTTGGATATCACATCTCATGTTATAGGAAGGGTCTCAGGTTTGGTATAAGCATTGAGATATCACATCTCTGCTATCGGAAGTGTTTCAGGATTGGAATGGGAAGGAGTTGGATATCCCATCTCATGTTATAGGACGGGTCTCAGGTTTGTTATTAGAATCATTGAGATATCATATTCCATGCTGTAGGAAGGGTCTAAGGATTGGAATGGGAAGGACTTGGATATCACATCTCATGCTATAGGTAGGCTCTCAGGTTTGGAAAGGAAAGGAGTTGGATATCACATTTCATGTTAGAGGAAGGATCTCAGGTTTGGTATTAGAGGCATTGAGATATCACATCTCATGCTATAGGAAGGGTCTCAGGATTGGAATCGGAAGGAGTTGGATATCACATCTCATGCCATAGTATGGGTCTCAGGTTTGGTAGAAGCATTGGGATATCACATCTCATGCTATCGGAAAGGGTATCAGAATTGGATTGGGAAGGAGTTGGATATCCCATGTCATGCTATAGGAAGGGTCTCAGGTTGAAATGGGAAGGAGTTGGATATCACATCTCATGTTTTAGGAAGGGTCTCAGGATTGGTATTAGAGGCATTGAGATATCACATCTCATGCTATCATAAGGGTCTCAGGATTGGAATGGGAAGGAGTTGGATAGCACATCTCATGCTAAAGGGAGGGTCTCAGGTTTGGAAGGGGAAGGATTTGGATATCACATCACATGTTATAGGAAGGATCTCAGGTTTGGTATTAGAAGCATTGAGATATCACATCTCATGCTATCGGAAGGGTCTCAGGATTGGAATCGGAAGGAGTTGGATATCACATCTCATGCTATAGGAAGGGTCTCAGGTTTGGAACGGGAAGGAGTTGGATATCACATCTCATGTTATAGGAAGAGTCTCAGGTTTGGTATAAGCATTGAGATATCACATCTCTGCAATCGGAAGTGTCTCAGGATTGGGATGGGAAGGAGTTGGATATCACATCTCATGCTATAGGAAGGGTCTCAGGTTTGGAAGAGGAAGGTGTTGGATATCCCATCTCATGTTATAGGACTGGTCTCAGGTTTGGTATTAGAAGCATTGAGATATCACATCTCATGCTATAGGAATGGTCTCAGGATTGGAATGGGAAGGAGTTGGATATTACATTCTTGCTATAGGAAGGGTCTCATGTGTGGAATGGGAAGGAGTTGGATATCACATATGCTATAGGAAGGGTCTCAGGTTTGGAACGGGAAGGAGTTGGATATGACATCTCATGTTATAGGAAGGGTCTCAGGTTTGATATAAGCATTGAGATATCACATCTCTGCTATCGGAAGTGTCTCAGGATTGGAATGGGAAGGAGTTGGATATCCCATCTCATGTTATAGGACGGGTCTCAGGTTTGTTATTAGAATCATTGAGATATCATATTGCATGCTGTAGGAAGGGTCTAAGGATTGGAATGGGAAGGACTTGGATATCACATCTCATGCTATAGGTAGGCTCTCAGGTTTGGAAAGGAAAGGAGTTGGATATCACATTTCATGTCAGAGGAAGGATCTCAGGTTTGGTATTAGAGGCATTGAGATATCACATCTCATGCTATAGGAAGGGTCTCAGGATTGGAATCGGAAGGAGTTGGATATCACATCTCATGCTATAGGAAGGGTCTCAGGTTTGGTATAAGCATTGAGATATCACATCTCATGCTATAGGAAGGGTCTCAGGATTGGAATGGGAAGGATTTGGATATCACATCTCATGTTATAGGAAGGATCTCAGGTTTGGTATTAGAAGCATTGAGACATCACATCTCATGCTATAGGAAGGGTCTCAGGATTGGAATGGGAAGGAGTTTGATATCACATCTCATGCCATAGTATGGGTCTCAGGTTTGGTAGAAGCATTGGGATATCACATCTCATGCTATCGGAAGGGTATCAGAATTGGATTTGGAAGGAGTTGGATATCCCATGTCATGCTATAGGAATTGTCTCAGGTTGAAATGGGAAGGAGTTGGATATCACATCTCATGTTATAGGAAGGGTCTCAGGATTGGTATTAGAGGCATTGAGATATCACATCTCATGCTATCAGAAGGGTCTCAGGATTGGAATGGGAAGGAGTTGGATATCGCATCTCATGTCATAGGAAGGATCTCAGGTTTGGTATTAGAATCATTGAGATATCACATCTCATGCTATAGGAATGGTCTCAGGATTGGAATGGGAAGGAGTTGGATATTACATTCTTGCTATAGGAAGGGTCTCATGTTTGGAATGGGAAGGAGTTGGATATCACATATGCTATAGGAAGGGTCTCAGGTTTGGAACGGGAAGGAGTTGGATATCACATCTCATGCTATAGGAAGGGTCTCAGGTTTGGTATAAGCATTGAGATATCACATCTCATGCTATAGGAAGGGTCTCAGGATTGGAATGGGAAGGAGTTGTATATGACATCTCATGCCATAGGAAGGGTCTCAGGTTTGGTATAAGCATTGAGATATCACATCACATGCTATAGGAAGGGTCTCAGGATTGGAATGGGAAGGACTTGGATATCACATCTCATGCTATAGGCATGGTCTCAGGTTTGGAAAGGGAAGGAGTTGGATATCACATTTTATGTTAGAGGTAGGATCTCAGGTTTGGTATTAGAGGCATTGAGATATCACATCTCATGCTATCAGAAGGGTCTCAGGATTGGAATGGGAAGGAGTTGGACATCACATCTCATGCTAAAGGGAGGGTCTCAGGTTTGGAAGGGGAAGGATTTGGATATCACATCTCATGTTATAGGAAGGATCTCAGGTTTGGTATTAGAAGCATTGAGATATCACATCTCATGCTATCGGAAGTATCTCAGGTTTGGTATTAGAGGCATTGAGATATCACATCTCATGTTATCATAAGGGTCTCAGGATTGGAATGGGAAGGAGTTGGATAGCACATCTCAAGCTAAAGGGAGGGTCTAAGGTTTGGAAGGGGAAGGATTTGGATATCACATCACATGTTATAGGAAGGATCTCAGGTTTGGTATTAGAAGCATTGAGATATCACATGTCATGCTATCGGAAGGGTCTCAGGATTGGAATCGGAAGGAGTTGGATATTACATCTCATGCTATAGGAAGGGTCTCAGGTTTGGAACGGGAAGGAGTTGGATATCACATCTCATGTTATAGGAATAGTCTCAGGTTTGGTATAAGCATTGAGATATCACATCTCTGCAATCGGAAGTGTCTCAGGATTGGGATGGGAAGGAGTTGGATATCACATCTCATGCTATAGGAAGGGTCTCAGGTTTGGAAGGGGAAGGAGTTGGATATCCCATCTCATGTTATAGGACTAGTCTCAGGTTTGGTATTAGAAGCATTGAGATATCACATCTCATGCTATAGGAATGGTCTCAGGATTGGAATGGGAAGGAGTTGGATATTACATTCTTGCTATAGGAAGGGTCTCATGTGTGGAATGGGAAGGAGTTGGATATCACATATGCTATAGGAAGGGTCTCAGGTTTGGAACGGGAAGGAGTTGGATATCACATCTCATGTTATAGGAAGGGTCTCAGGTTTGGTATAAGCATTGAGATATCACATCTCTGCTATCGGAAGTGTCTCAGGATTGGAATGGGAAGGAGTTGGATATCCCATCTCATGTTATAGGACGGGTCTCAGGTTTGTTATTAGAATCATTGAGATATCATATTGCCTGCTGTAGGAAGGGTCTAAGGATTGGAATGGGAAGGACTTGGATATCACATCTCATGCTATAGGTAGGCTCTCAGGTTTGGAAAGGAAAGGAGTTGGATATCACATTTCATGTTAGAGGAAGGATCTCAGGTTTGGTATTAGAGGCATTGAGATATCACATCTCATGCTATAGGAAGGGTCACAGGATTGGAAGCGGAAGGAGTTGGATATCACATCTCATGCTATAGGAAGGGTCTCAGGTTTGGTATAAGCATTGAGATATCACATCTCATGCTATAGGAAGGGTCTCAGGATTGGAATGGGACGGAGTTGGATATCACATCTCATGTTATAGGAAGGATCTCAGGTTTGGTATTAGAAGCATTGAGACATCACATCTCATGCTATAGGAAGGGTCTCAGGATTGGAATGGGAAGGAGTTTGATATCACATCTCATGCCATAGTATGGGTCTCAGGTTTGGTAGAAGCATTGGTATATCACATCTCATGCTATCGGAAGGGTATCAGAATTGGATTTGGAAGGAGTTGGATATCCCATCTCATGCTATAGGAAGGGTCTCAGGTTGAAATGGGAAGGAGTTGGATATCACATCTCATGTTATAGGAAGGGTCTCAGGATTGGTATTAGAGGCATTGAGATATCACATCTCATGCTATCAGAAGGGTCTCAGAATTGGAATGGGAAGGAGTTGGATATCACATCTCATGTTATAGGAAAGATCTCAGGTTTGGTATTAGAAGCATTGAGACATCACATCTCATGTTATAGGAAGGGTCTCAGGATTGGAATGGGAAGAAGTTGGATATCACATCTCATGCTATGGGAAGGGTCTCAGGATTGGAATGGGAAGGAGTTGGATATCACATCTCAAGCTATAGGAAGGGTCTCAGGTTTGGTATAAGCATTGAGATATCACATCTCATGCTATAGGAAGGGTCTCAGAATTGGAATGGGAAGGAGTTGGATATCACATCTCATGTTATAGGAAAGATCTCAGGTTTGGTATTAGAAGCATTGAGACATCACATCTCATGTTATAGGAAGGGTCTCAGGATTGGAATGGGAAGAAGTTGGATATCACATCTCATGCTATAGGAAGGGTCTCAGGTTTGGTATAAGCATTGAGATATCACATCTCATGCTATAGGAAGGGTCTCAGGATTGGAATGGGAAGGAGTTGTATATGACATCTCATGCCATAGGAAGGGTCTCAGGTTTGGTATAAGCATTGAGATATCACATCACATGCTATAGGAAGGGTCTCAGGATTGGAATGGGAAGGTCTTGGATATCACATCTCATGCTATAGGCAGGGTCTCAGGTTTGGAAAGGGAAGGAGTTGGATATCACATTTCATGTTAGAGGTAGGATCTCAGGTTTGGTATTAGAGGCATTGAGATATCACATCTCATGCTATCAGAAGGGTCTCAGGATTGGAATGGGAAGGAGTTTGATATCACATCTCATGTTATAGGAAGGATCTCAGGTTTGGTATTAGAAGCATTGAGACATCACATCTCATGCTATAGGAAGGGTCTCAGGATTGGAATCGGAAGGAGTTGGATATCACATCTCATGCTATAGGAAGGGTCTCAGGTTTGGTATAAGCATTGAGATATCACATCTCGTGCTATAGGAAGGGTCTCAGGATTGGAATGGGAAGGATTTGGATATCACATCTCATGTTATAGGAAGGATCTCAGGTTTGGTATTAGAAGCATTGAGACATCACATCTCATGCTATAGGAAGGGTCTCAGGATTGGAATGGGAAGGAGTTTGATATCACATCTCATGCCATAGTATGGGTCTCAGGTTTGGTAGAAGCATTGGGATATCACATCTCATGCTATCGGAAGGGTATCAGAATTGGATTTGGAAGGAGTTGGATATCCCATGTCATGCTATAGGAAGGGTCTCAGGTTGAAATGGGAAGGAGTTGGATATCACATCTCATGTTATAGGAAGGGTCTCAGGATTGGTATTAGAGGCATTGAGATATCACATCTCATGCTATCAGAAGGGTCTCAGGATTGGAATGGGAAGGAGTTGGATATCGCATCTCATGTCATAGGAAGGATCTCAGGTTTGGTATTAGAATCATTGAGATATCACATCTCATGCTATAGGAATGGTCTCAGGATTGGAATGGGAAGGAGTTGGATATTACATTCTTGCTATAGGAAGGGTCTCATGTTTGGAATGGGAAGGAGTTGGATATCACATATGCTATAGGAAGGGTCTCAGGTTTGGAACGGGAAGGAGTTGGATATCACATCTCATGCTATGGGAAGGGTCTCAGGTTTGGTATAAGCATTGAGATATCACATCTCATGCTATAGGAAGGGTCTCAGGATTGGAATGGGAAGGAGTTGTATATGACATCTCATGCCATAGGAAGGGTCTCAGGTTTGGTATAAGCATTGAGATATCACATCACATGCTATAGGAAGGGTCTCAGGATTGGAATGGGAAGGACTTGGATATCACATCTCATGCTATAGGCATGGTCTCAGGTTTGGAAAGGGAAGGAGTTGGATATCACATTTTATGTTAGAGGTAGGATCTCAGGTTTGGTATTAGAGGCATTGAGATATCACATCTCATGCTATCAGAAGGGTCTCAGGATTGGAATGGGAAGGAGTTGGATATCACATCTCATGCTAAAGGGAGGGTCTCAGGTTTGGAAGGGGAAGGATTTGGATATCACATCTCATGTTATAGGAAGGATCTCAGGTTTGGTATTAGAAGCATTGAGATATCACATCTCATGCTATTGGAAGTATCTCAGGTTTGGTATTAGAGGCATTGAGATATCACATCTCATGTTATCATAAGGGTCTCAGGATTGGAATGGGAAGGAGTTGGATAGCACATCTCAAGCTAAAGGGAGGGTCTAAGGTTTGGAAGGGGAAGGATTTGGATATCACATCACATGTTATAGGAAGGATCTCAGGTTTGGTATTAGAAGCATTGAGATATCACATGTCATGCTATCGGAAGGGTCTCAGGATTGGAATCGGAAGGAGTTGGATATCACATCTCATGCTATAGGAAGGGTCTCAGGTTTGGAACGGGAAGGAGTTGGATATCACATCTCATGTTATAGGAATAGTCTCAGGTTTGGTATAAGCATTGAGATATCACATCTCTGCAATCGGAAGTGTCTCAGGATTGGGATGGGAAGGAGTTGGAAATCACATCTCATGCTATAGGAAGGGTCTCAGGTTTGGAAGGGGAAGGAGTTGGATATCCCATCTCATGTTATAGGACTAGTCTCAGGTTTGGTATTAGAAGCATTGAGATATCACATCTCATGCTATAGGAATGGTCTCAGGATTGGAATGGGAAGGAGTTGGATATTACATTCTTGCTATAGGAAGGGTCTCATGTGTGGAATGGGAAGGAGTTGGATATCACATATGCTATAGGAAGGGTCTCAGGTTTGGAACGGGAAGGAGTTGGATATCACATCTCATGTTATAGGAAGGGTCTCAGGTTTGGTATAAGCATTGAGATATCACATCTCTGCTATCGGAAGTGTCTCAGGATTGGAATGGGAAGGAGTTGGATATCCCATCTCACGTTATAGGACGGGTCTCAGGTTTGTTATTAGAATCATTGAGATATCATATTGCCTGCTGTAGGAAGGGTCTAAGGATTGGAATGGGAAGGACTTGGATATCACATCTCATGCTATAGGTAGGCTCTCAGGTTTGGAAAGGAAAGGAGTTGGATATCACATTTCATGTTAGAGGAAGGATCTCAGGTTTGGTATTAGAGGCATTGAGATATCACATCTCATGCTATAGGAAGGGTCACAGGATTGGAAGCGGAAGGAGTTGGATATCACATCTCATGCTATAGGAAGGGTCTCAGGTTTGGTATAAGCATTGAGATATCACATCTCATGCTATAGGAAGGGTCTCAGGATTGGAATGGGACGGAGTTGGATATCACATCTCATGTTATAGGAAGGATCTCAGGTTTGGTATTAGAAGCATTGAGACATCACATCTCATGCTATAGGAAGGGTCTCAGGATTGGAATGGGAAGGAGTTTGATATCACATCTCATGCCATAGTATGGGTCTCAGGTTTGGTAGAAGCATTGGTATATCACATCTCATGCTATCGGAAGGGTATCAGAATTGGATTTGGAAGGAGTTGGATATCCCATCTCATGCTATAGGAAGGGTCTCAGGTTGAAATGGGAAGGAGTTGGATATCACATCTCATGTTATAGGAAGGGTCTCAGGATTGGTATTAGAGGCATTGAGATATCACATCTCATGCTATCAGAAGGGTCTCAGAATTGGAATGGGAAGGAGTTGGATATCACATCTCATGTTATAGGAAAGATCTCAGGTTTGGTATTAGAAGCATTGAGACATCACATCTCATGTTATAGGAAGGGTCTCAGGATTGGAATGGGAAGAAGTTGGATATCACATCTCATGCTATGGGAAGGGTCTCAGGATTGGAATGGGAAGGAGTTGGATATCACATCTCAAGCTATAGGAAGGGTCTCAGGTTTGGTATAAGCATTGAGATATCACATCTCATGCTATAGGAAGGGTCTCAGAATTGGAATGGGAAGGAGTTGGATATCACATCTCATGTTATAGGAAAGATCTCAGGTTTGGTATTAGAAGCATTGAGACATCACATCTCATGTTATAGGAAGGGTCTCAGGATTGGAATGGGAAGAAGTTGGATATCACATCTCATGCTATAGGAAGGGTCTCAGGTTTGGTATAAGCATTGAGATATCACATCTCATGCTATAGGAAGGGTCTCAGGATTGGAATGGGAAGGAGTTGTATATGACATCTCATGCCATAGGAAGGGTCTCAGGTTTGGTATAAGCATTGAGATATCACATCACATGCTATAGGAAGGGTCTCAGGATTGGAATGGGAAGGTCTTGGATATCACATCTCATGCTATAGGCAGGGTCTCAGGTTTGGAAAGGGAAGGAGTTGGATATCACATTTCATGTTAGAGGTAGGATCTCAGGTTTGGTATTAGAGGCATTGAGATATCACATCTCATGCTATCAGAAGGGTCTCAGGATTGGAATGGGAAGGAGTTTGATATCACATCTCATGTTATAGGAAGGATCTCAGGTTTGGTATTAGAAGCATTGAGACATCACATCTCATGCTATAGGAAGGGTCTCAGGATTGGAATGGGAAGGAGTTTGATATCACATCTCATGCCATAGTATGGGTCTCAGGTTTGGTAGAAGCATTGGGATATCACATCTCATGCTATCGGAAGGGTATCAGAATTGGATTTGGAAGGAGTTGGATATCCCATCTCATGCTATAGGAAGGGTCTCAGGTTGAAATGGGAAGGAGTTGGATATCACATCTCATGTTATAGGAAGGGTCTCAGGATTGGTATTAGAGGCATTGAGATATCACATCTCATGCTATCAGAAGGGTCTCAGAATTGGAATGGGAAGGAGTTGGATATCACATCTCATGTTATAGGAAAGATCTCAGGTTTGGTATTAGAAGCATTGAGACATCACATCTCATGTTATAGGAAGGGTCTCAGGATTGGAATGGGAAGAAGTTGGATATCACATCTCATGCTATGGGAAGGGTCTCAGGATTGGAATGGGAAGGAGTTGGATATCACATCTCAAGCTATAGGAAGGGTCTCAGGTTTGGTATAAGCATTGAGATATCACATCTCATGCTATAGGAAGGGTCTCAGAATTGGAATGGGAAGGAGTTGGATATCACATCTCATGTTATAGGAAAGATCTCAGGTTTGGTATTAGAAGCATTGAGACATCACATCTCATGTTATAGGAAGGGTCTCAGGATTGGAATGGGAAGAAGTTGGATATCACATCTCATGCTATAGGAAGGGTCTCAGGTTTGGTATAAGCATTGAGATATCACATCTCATGCTATAGGAAGGGTCTCAGGATTGGAATGGGAAGGAGTTGTATATGACATCTCATGCCATAGGAAGGGTCTCAGGTTTGGTATAAGCATTGAGATATCACATCACATGCTATAGGAAGGGTCTCAGGATTGGAATGGGAAGGTCTTGGATATCACATCTCATGCTATAGGCAGGGTCTCAGGTTTGGAAAGGGAAGGAGTTGGATATCACATTTCATGTTAGAGGTAGGATCTCAGGTTTGGTATTAGAGGCATTGAGATATCACATCTCATGCTATCAGAAGGGTCTCAGGATTGGAATGGGAAGGAGTTGGATATCACATCTCATGCTAAAGGGAGGGTCTCAGGTTTGGAAGGGGAAGGATTTGGATATCACATCTCATGTTATAGGAAGGATCTCAGGTTTGGTATTAGAAGCGTTGAGATATCACATCTCATGCTATCGGAAGTATCTCAGGTTTGGTATTAGAGGCATTGAGATATCACATCTCATGCTATCATAAGGGTCTCAGGATTGGAATGGGAAGGAGTTGGATAGCACATCTCATGCTAAAGGGAGGGTCTCAGGTTTGGAAGGGGAAGGATTTGGATATCACATCACATGTTATAGGAAGGATCTCAGGTTTGGTATTAGAAGCATTGAGATATCACATCTCATGCTATCGGAAGGGTCTCAGGATTGGAATCGGAAGGAGTTGGATATCACATCTCATGCTATAGGAAGGGTCTCAGGTTTGGAACGGGAAGGAGTTGGATATCACATCTCATGTTATAGGAAGAGTCTCAGGTTTGGTATAAGCATTGAGATATCACATCTCTGCAATCGGAAGTGTCTCAGGATTGGGATGGGAAGGAGTTGGATATCACATCTCATGCTATAGGAAGGGTCTCAGGTTTGGAAGGGGAAGGAGTTGGATATCCCATCTCATGTTATAGGACTGGTCTCAGGTTTGGTATTAGAAGCATTGAGATATCACATCTCATGCTATAGGAATGGTCTCAGGATTGGAATGGGAAGGAGTTGGATATTACATTCTTGCTATAGGAAGGGTCTCATGTGTGGAATGGGAAGGAGTTGGATATCACATATGCTATAGGAAGGGTCTCAGGTTTGGAACGGGAAGGAGTTGGATATCACATCTCATGTTATAGGAAGGGTCTCAGGTTTGGTATAAGCATTGAGATATCACATCTCTGCTATCGGAAGTGTTTCAGGATTGGAATGGGAAGGAGTTGGATATCCCATCTCATGTTATAGGACGGGTCTCAGGTTTGTTATTAGAATCATTGAGATATCATATTCCATGCTGTAGGAAGGGTCTAAGGATTGGAATGGGAAGGACTTGGATATCACATCTCATGCTATAGGTAGGCTCTCATGTTTGGAAAGGAAAGGAGTTGGATATCACATTTCATGTTAGAGGAAGGATCTCAGGTTTGGTATTAGAGGCATTGAGATATCACATCTCATGCTATAGGAAGGGTCTCAGGATTGGAATCGGAAGGAGTTGGATATCACATCTCATGCCATAGTATGGGTCTCAGGTTTGGTAGAAGCATTGGGATATCACATCTCATGCTATCGGAAAGGGTATCAGAATTGGATTGGGAAGGAGTTGGATATCCCATGTCATGCTATAGGAAGGGTCTCAGGTTGAAATGGGAAGGAGTTGGATATCACATCTCATGTTTTAGGAAGGGTCTCAGGATTGGTATTAGAGGCATTGAGATATCACATCTCATGCTATCAGAAGGGTCTCAGGATTGGAATGGGAAGGAGTTGGATATCACATCTCATGTCATAGGAAGGATCTCAGGTTTGGTATTAGAAGCATTGAGATATCACATCTCATGCTATAGGAATGGTCTCAGGATTGGAATGGGAAGGAGTTGGATATTACATTCTTGCTATAGGAAGGGTCTCATGTTTGGAATGAGAAGGAGTTGGATATCACATATGCTATAGGAAGGGTCTCAGGTTTGGAACGGGAAGGAGTTGGATATCACATCTCATGTTATAGGAAGGGTCTCAGGTTTGGTATAAGCATTGAGATATCACATCTCTGCTATCGGAAGTGTCTCAGGATTGGAATGGGAAGGAGTTGGATATCCCATCTCATGTTATAGGACGGGTCTCAGGTTTGTTATTAGAATCATTGAGATATCATATTGCATGCTGTAGGAAGGGTCTAAGGATTGGAATGGGAAGGACTTGGATATCACATCTCATGCTATAGGTAGGCTCTCAGGTTTGGAAAGGAAAGGAGTTGGATATCACATTTCATGTTAGAGGAAGGATCTCAGGTTTGGTATTAGAGGCATTGAGATATCACATCTCATGCTATAGGAAGGGTCTCAGGATTGGAATCGGAAGGAGTTGGATATCACATCTCATGCTATAGGAAGGGTTTCAGGTTTGGTATAAGCATTAAGATATCACATCTCATGCTATAGGAAGGGTCTCAGGAATGGAATGGGAAGGAGTTGGATATCACATCTCATGTTATAGGAAGGATCTCAGGTTTGGTATTAGAAGCATTGAGACATCACATCTCATGCTATAGGAAGGGTCTCAGGATTGGAATGGGAAGGAGTTTGATATCACATCTCATGCCATAGTATGGGTCTCAGGTTTGGTAGACGCATTGGGATATCACATCTCATGCTATCGGAAGGGTATCAGAATTGGATTTGGAAGGAGTTGGATATCCCATCTCATGCTATAGGAAGGGTCTCAGGTTGAAATGGGAAGGAGTTGGATATCACATCTCATGTTATAGGAAGGGTCTCAGGATTGGTATTAGAGGCATTGAGATATCACATCTCATGCTATCAGAAGGGTCTCAGAATTGGAATGGGAAGGAGTTGGATATCACATCTCATGTTATAGGAAAGATCTCAGGTTTGGTATTAGAAGCATTGAGACATCACATCTCATGTTATAGGAAGGGTCTCAGGATTAGAATGGGAAGAAGTTGGATATCACATCTCATGCTATAGGAAGGGTCTCAGGATTGGAATGGGAAGGAGTTGGATATCACATCTCAAGCTATAGGAAGGGTCTCAGGTTTGGTATAAGCATTGAGATATCACATCTCATGCTATAGGAAGGATCTCAGAATTGGAATGGGAAGGAGTTGGATATCACATCTCATGTTATAGGAAAGATCTCAGGTTTGGTATTAGAAGCATTGAGACATCACATCTCATGTTATAGGAAGGGTCTCAGGATTGGAATGGGAAGAAGTTGGATATCACATCTCATGCTATAGGAAGGGTCTCAGGTTTGGTATAAGCATTGAGATATCACATCTCATGCTATAGGAAGGGTCTCAGGATTGGATTGGGAAGGAGTTGTATATGACATCTCATGACATAGGAAGGGTCTCAGGTTTGGTATAAGCATTGAGATATCACATCACATGCTATAGGAAGGGTCTCAGGATTGGAATGGGAAGGACTTGGATATCACATCTCATGCTATAGGCAGGGTCTCAGGTTTGGAAAGGGAAGGAGTTGGATATCACATTTCATGTTAGAGGTAGGATCTCAGGTTTGGTATTAGAGGCATTGAGATATCACATCTCATGCTATCGGAAGTATCTCAGGTTTGGTATTAGAGGCATTGAGATATCACATCTCATGCTATCATAAGGGTCTCAGGATTGGAATGGGAAGGAGTTGGATAACACATCTCATGCTAAAGGGAGGGTCTCAGGTTTGGAAGGGGAAGGATTTGGATATCACATCACATGTTATAGGAAGGATCTCAGGTTTGGTATTAGAAGCATTGAGATATCACATCTCATGCTATCGGAAGGGTCTCAGGATTGGAATCGGAAGGAGTTGGATATCACATCTCATGCTATAGGAAGGGTCTCAGGTT
Source organism: Ambystoma mexicanum (assembly GCF_040938575.1). Lineage (NCBI taxonomy): Eukaryota > Metazoa > Chordata > Amphibia > Caudata > Ambystomatidae > Ambystoma > Ambystoma mexicanum. The sequence continues at coordinate 505,527,780 of NC_090931.1, read as the reverse complement.
TGGAACGGGAAGGAGTTGGATATCACATCTCATGTTATAGGAAGAGTCTCAGGTTTGGTATAAGCATTGAGATATCACATCTCTGCAATCGGAAGCATCTCAGGATTTGGATGGGAAGGAGTTGGATATCACATCTCATGCTATAGGAAGGGTCTCAGGTTTGGAAGGGGAAGGAGTTGGATATCCCATCTCATGCTATAGGAATGGTCTCAGGATTGGAATGGGAAGGAGTTGGATATTACATTCTTGCTATAGGAAGGGTCTCATGTGTGGAATGGGAAGGAGTTGGATATCACATATGCTATAGGAAGGGTCTCAGGTTTGGAACGGGAAGGAGTTGGATATCACATCTCATGTTATAGGAAGGGTCTCAGGTTTGGTATAAGCATTGAGATATCACATCTCTGCTATCGGAAGTGTCTCAGGATTGGAATGGGAAGGAGTTGGATATCCCATCTCATGTTATAGGACGGGTCTCAGGTTTGTTATTAGAATCATTGAGATATCATATTGCATGCTGTAGGAAGGGTCTAAGGATTGCAATGGGAAGGACTTGGATATCACATCTCATGCTATAGGTAGGCTCTCAGGTTTGGAAAGGAAAGGAGTTGGATATCACATTTCATGCTAGAGGAAGGATCTCAGGTTTGGTATTAGAGGCATTGAGATATCACATCTCATGCTATAGGAAGGGTCTCAGGATTGGAATTGGAAGGAGTTGGATATCACATCTCATGCTATAGGAAGGGTCTCAGGTTTGGTATAAGCATTGAGATATCACATCTCATGCTATAGGAAGGGTCTCAGGATTGGAATGGGAAGGAGTTGGATATCACATCTCATGTTATAGGAAGGATCTCAGGTTTGGTATTAGAAGCATTGAGACATCACATCTCATGCTATAGGAAGGGTCTCAGGATTGGAATGGGAAGGAGTTTGATATCACATCTCATGCCATAGTATGGGTCTCAGGTTTGGTAGAAGCATTGGGATGTCACATCTCATGCTATCGGAAGGGTATCAGAATTGGATTTGGAAGGAGTTGGATATCCCATGTATTAGAGGCATTGAGATATCACATCTCATGCTATAGGAAGGGTCTCAGGATTGGAATTGGAAGGAGTTGGATATCACATCTCATGCTATAGGAAGGGTCTCAGGTTTGGTATAAGCATTGAGATATCACATCTCATGCTATAGGAAGGGTCTCAGGATTGGAATGGGAAGGAGTTGGATATCACATCTCATGTTATAGGAAGGGTCTCAGGATTGGTATTAGCGGCATTGAGATATCACATCTCATGCTATCAGAAGGGTCTCAGGATTGGAATGGGAAGGAGTTGGATATCACATCTCATGTCATAGGAAGGATCTCAGGTTTGGTATTAGAAGCATTGAGATATCAAATCTCATGCTATAGGAATGGTCTCAGGATTGGAATGGGAAGGAGTTGGATATTACATTCTTGCTATAGGAAGGGTCTCATGTTTGGAATGGGAAGGAGTTGGATATCACATATGCTATAGGAAGGGTCTCAGGTTTGCAACGGGAAGGAGTTGGATATCACATCTCATGTTATAGGAAGGGTCTCAGGTTTGGTATAAGCATTGAGATATCACATCTCTGCAATCGGAAGTGTCTCAGGATTGGAATGGGAAGGAGTTGATATCCCATCTCATGTTATAGGACGGGTCTCAGGTTTGTTATTAGAATCATTGAGATATCATATTGCATGCTGTAGAAAGGGTCTAAGGATTGGAATGGGAAGGACTTGGATATCACATCTCATGCTATAGGTAGGCTCTCAGGTTTGGAAAGGAAAGGAGTTGGATATCACATTTCATGTTAGAGGAAGGATCTCAGGTTTGGTATTAGAGGCATTGAGATATCACATCTCATGCTATAGGAAGGGTCTCAGGATTGGAATCGGAAGGAGTTGGATATCACATCTCATGCTATAGGAAGGGTCTCAGGTTTGGTATAAGCATTAAGATATCACATCTCATGCTATAGGAAGGGTCTCAGGATTGGAATGGGAAGGAGTTGTATATCACATCTCATGTTATAGGAAGGATCTCAGGTTTGGTATTAGAAGCATTGAGACATCACATCTCATGCTATAGGAAGGGTCTCAGGTTGAAATGGGAAGGAGTTGGATATCACATCTCATGCTATCAGAAGGGTCTCAGTATTGGAATGGGAAGGAGTTGGATATCACATCTCATGCTAAAGGGAGGGTCTCAGGTTTGGAAGGGGAAGGATTTGGATATCACATCTCATGTTATAGGAAGGATATCAGGTTTGGTATTAGAAGCATTGAGATATCACATCTCATGCTATCGGAAGGATCTCAGGTTTGGTATTAGAAGCATTGAGATATCACATCTCATGCTATCAGAAGGGTCTCAGGATTGGAAAGGGAAGGAGTTGGATATCACATCTCATGCTAAAGGGAGGGTCTCAGGTTTGGAAGGGGAAGGATTTGGATATCACATCTCATGTTATCGGAAGGATCTCAGGTTTGGTATTAGAGGTATTGAGATATCACATCTCATGCTATAGGAAGGGTCTCAGGATTGGAATCGGAAGGAGTTGGATATCACATCTCATGCTAAAGGAAGGGTCTCAGGTTTGGTAGAAGCATTGAGATATCACATCTCATGCTATCGGAAATGTCTCAGGATTGGAATGGGAAGGAGCTGGATATCACATCTCATGCTAAAGGAAGGGTCTCAGGTTTGGAACGGGAAGGAGTTGGATATCACATCTCATGTTATAGGAAGGGTCTCAGGTTTGGTATAAGCATTGAGATATCACATCTTTGCTATCGGAAGTGTCTCAGGATTGGAATGGGAAGGAGTTGGATATCCCATCTCATGTTATAGGACTGGTCTCAGGTTTGTTATTAGAATCATTGAGATATCATATTGCATGCTGTAGGAAGGGTCTAAGTATTGGAATGGGAAGGACTTGGATATCACATCTCATGCTATAGATAGGCTCTCAGGTTTGGAAAGGGAAGGAGTTGGATATCACAATTCATGTTAGAGGAAGGATCTCAGGTTTGGTATTAGAGGCATTGAGATATCACATCTCATGCTATAGGAAGGGTCTCAGGATTGGAATGGGAAGGCGTTGGATATCACATCTCATGCTATAGGAAGGGTCTCAGGTTTGGTATAAGCATTGAGATATCACATCTCATGCTATAGGAAGGGTCTCTGGATTGGAATGGAATGAGTTGGATATCACATCTCATGTTATAGGAAGGATCTCAGGTTTGGTATTAGAAGCATTGAGGCATCACATCCATGCTATAGGAAAGGTCTCAGGATTGGAATTGGAAGGAGTTGGATATCACATCTCATGCCGTAGGAAGCGTCTCAGGTTTGGTATAAGCATTGAGATATCACATCTCTGCAATCGAAAGGGTCTCAGGATTGGAATGGGAAGGAGTTGGATATCCCATCTCATGTTATAGGAAGAGTCTCAGGTTTGGTATTAGAAGCATTGAGATATCACATCTCATGCTATAGGAAGTGTCTCAGGATTGGAATGGGAAGGACTTGGATATCACATCTCATGCTATAGGGAGGGTCTCAAGTTTGATATTAGAAGCATTGAGATATCACATCTCATGCTATAGGAAGGGTCTCAGGATTGGAATGGGAAGGAGTTGGATATCACATCTCATGCTATAGGAAGGGTCTCAGGTTTGGTATAAGCAGTGAGATATCACATCTCATGCTATAGGAAGTGTCTCAGGATTGGAATGGGAAGGAGTTGGATATCACATCTCATGTTATAGGAAGGATCTCAGGTTTGGTATAAGCAGTGAGATATCACATCTCATGCTATAGGAAGTGTCTCAGGATTGGAATGGGAAGGAGTTGGATATCACATCTCATGTTGTAGGAAGGATCTCAGGTTTGGCATAAGCATTCAGATATCACATCTCTGCTATCGGAAGGGTTTCAGGATTGGAATGGGAAGGAGTTGGATATTCCCATCTCATGTTATAGGAAGGGTCTCAGGTTTGGTATTAGAAGCATTGAGATATCACATCTCATGCTATAGGAAGGGTCTCTTGATTGGAATGGGAAGGACTTGGATATCACATCTCATGCTATAGGGAGGGTCTCAAGTTTGATATTAGAAGCATTGTGATATCACATCTCATGATATCGGAAGTGTCTCAGGATTGGAATGGGAAGGAGTTGGATATCCCATCTCATGTTATAGGACGGGTCTCAAGTTTGTTATTAGAATCATTGAGATATCATATTGCATGCTGTAGGAAGGGTCTAAGGATTGGAATGGGAAGGACTTGGATATCACATCTCATGCTATAGGTAGGCTCTCAGGTTTGGAAAGGAAAGGAGTTGGATATCACATTTCATGTTAGAGGAAGGATCTCAGGTTTGGTATTAGAGGCATTGAGATATCACATCTCATGCTATAGGAAGGGTCTCAGGATTGGAATCGGAAGGAGTTGGATATCACATCTCATGCTATAGGAAGGGTCTCAGGTTTGGTATAAGCATTGAGATATCACATCTCATGCTATAGGAAGGGTCTCAGGATTGGAATGGGAAGGAGTTGGATATCACATCTCATGTTATAGGAAGGATCTCATTTATTTAACACTTATAAAGCGCTCACACAGCCCACAGGCATCGAGGCGCTGTTACAGGAATTGTTTGTTTTTCTTAGTTGTGTAATTGTGTTGTTTTTTTTTTTTTTGTTTTTTTTTTGTCTTAGTTACGTATTTGTAACGCGCTTAAACACCCAGAGGTTTCTAAGCGCGGACCCGGGGATCGAACCTGTTGTTGCTTCGTGTTGTCTTGCTTCCAAGACGCGCACGCTGCCGCTGAGCTATCCTCCCGGGATGATTAGAAGCATTGAGACATCACATCTCATGCTATAGGAAGGGTCTCAGGATTGGAATGGGAAGGAGTTTGATATCACATCTCATGCCATAGTATGGGTCTCAGGTTTGGTAGAAGCATTGGGATGTCACATCTCATGCTATCGGAAGGGTATCAGAATTGGATTTGGAAGGAGTTGGATATCCCATGTCATGCTAAAGGAAGGGTCTCAGGTTGAAATGGGAAGGAGTTGGATATCACATCTCATGTTATAGGAAGGGACTCAGGATTGGTATTAGAGGCATTGAGATATCACATCTCATGCTATCAGAAGGGTCTCAGGATTGGAATGGGAAGGAGTTGGATATCACATCTCATGTCATAGGAAGGATCTCAGGTTTGGTATTAGAAGCATTGAGATATCACATCTCATGCTATAGGAATGGTCTCAGGATTGGAATGGGAAGGAGTTGGATATTACATTCTTGCTATAGGAAGGGTCTCATGTTTGGAATGGGAAGGAGTTGGATATCACATATGCTATAGGAAGGGTCTCAGGTTTGGAACGGGAAGGAGTTGGATATCACATCTCATGTTATAGGAATGGTCTCAGGTTTGGTATAAGCATTGAGATATCACACCTCTGCTATCGGAAGTGTCTCAGGATTGGAATGGGAAGGAGTTGATATCCCATCTCATGTTATAGGACGGGTCTCAGGTTTGTTATTAGAATCATTGAGATATCATATTGCATGCTGTAGGAAGGGTCTAAGGATTGGAATGGGAAGGACTTGGATATCACATCTCATGCTATAGGTAGGCTCTCAGGTTTGGAAAGGAAAGGAGTTGGATATCACATTTCATGTTAGAGGAAGGATCTCAGGTTTGGTATTAGAGGCATTGAGATATCACATCTCATGCTATAGGAAGGGTCTCAGGATTGGAATCGGAAGGAGTTGGATATCACATCTCATGCTATAGGAAGGGTCTCAGGTTTGGTATAAGCATTAAGATATCACATCTCATGCTATAGGAAGGGTCTCAGGATTGGAATGGGAAGGAGTTGGATATCACATCTCATGTTATAGGAAGGATCTCAGGTTTGGTATTAGAAGCATTGAGACATCACATCTCATGCTATAGGAAGGGTCTCAGGATTGGAATGGGAAGGAGTTTGATATCACATCTCATGCCATAGTATGGGTCTCAGGTTTGGTAGAAGCATTGGGATATCACATCTCATGCTATCGGAAGGGTATCAGAATTGGATTTGGAAGGAGATGGATATCCCATCTCATGCTATAGGAAGGGTCTCAGGATTGGTATTAGAGGCATTGGGATATCACATCTCATGCTATCAGAAGGATCTCAGGATTGGAATGGGAAGGAGTTGGATATCACATCTCATGCTAAAGGGAGGGTCTCAGGTTTGGAAGGGGAAGGATTTGGATATCACATCTCATGTTATAGGAAGGATATCAGGTTTGGTATTAGAAGCATTGAGATATCACATCTCATGCTATCGGAAGGATCTCAGGTTTGGTATTAGAAGCATTGAGATATCATATCTCATGCTATCAGAAGGGTCTCAGGATTGGAAAGGGAAGGAGTTGGATATCACATCTCATGCTAAAGGGAGGGTCTCAGGTTTGGAAGGGGAAGGATTTGGATATCACATCTCATGTTATCGGAAGGATCTCAGGTTTGGTATTAGAGGTATTGAGATATCACATCTCATGCTATAGGAAGGGTCTCAGGATTGGAATGGGAAGGAGTTGGATATCACATCTCATGCTAAAGGAAGGGTCTCAGGTTTGGTAGAAGCATTGAGATATCACATCTCATGCTATCGGAAATGTCTCAGGATTGGAATGGGAAGGAGCTGGATATCACATCTCATGCTAAAGGAAGGGTCTCAGGTTTGGAACGGGAAGGAGTTGGATATCACATCTCATGTTATAGGAAGGGTCTCAGGTTTGGTATAAGCATTGAGATATCATATCTCTGCTATCGGAAGTGTCTCAGGATTGGAATGGGAAGGAGTTGGATATCCCATCTCATGTTATAGGACTGGTCTCAGGTTTGTTATTAGAATCATTGAGATATCATATTGCATGCTGTAGGAAGGGTCTAAGTATTGGAATGGGAAGGACTTGGATATCACATCTCATGCTATAGATAGGCTCTCAGGTTTGGAAAGGGAAGGAGTTGGATATCACATTTCATGTTAGAGGAAGGGTCTCAGGTTTGGTATAAGCATTGAGATATCACATCTCATGCTATAGGAAGGGTCTCTGGATTGGAATGGAATGAGTTGGATATCACATCTCATGTTATAGGAAGGATCTCAGGTTTGGTATTAGAAGCATTGAGACATCACATCCATGCTATAGGAAAGGTCTCAGGATTGGAATTGGAAGGAGTTGGATATCACATCTCATGCCGTAGGAAGCGTCTCAGGTTTGGTATAAGCATTGAGATATCACATCTCTGCAATCGAAAGGGTCTCAGGATTGGAATAGGAAGGAGTTGGATATCCCATCTCATGTTATAGGAAGAGTCTCAGGTTTGGTATTAGAAGCATTGAGATATCACATCTCATGCTATAGGAAGTGTCTCAGGATTGGAATGGGAAGGACTTGGATATCACATCTCATGCTATAGGGAGGGTCTCAAGTTTGATATTAGAAGCATTGAGATATCACATCTCATGCTATAGGAAGGGTCTCAGGATTGGAATGGGAAGGAGTTGGATATCACATCTCATGCTATAGTAAGGGTCTCAGGTTTGGTATAAGCAGTGAGATATCACATCTCATGCTATAGGAAGTGTCTCAGGATTGGAATGGGAAGGAGTTGGATATCACATCTCATGTTATAGGAAGGATCTCAGGTTTGGTATAAGCAGTGAGATATCACATCTCATGCTATAGGAAGTGTCTCAGGATTGGAATGGGAAGGAGTTGGATATCACATCTCATGTTGTAGGAAGGATCTCAGGTTTGGCATAAGCATTCAGATATCACATCTCTGCTATCGGAAGGGTCTCAGGATTGGAATGGGAAGGAGTTGGATATTCCCATCTCATGTTATAGGAAGGGTCTCAGGTTTGGTATTAGAAGCATTGAGATATCACATCTCATGCTATAGGAAGGGTCTCAGGATTGGAATGGGAAGGACTTGGATATCACATCTCATGCTATAGGGAGGGTCTCAAGTTTGATATTAGAAGCATTGAGATATCACATCTCATGATATCGGAAGGGTCTCAGGATTGGAATGGGAAGGAGTTGGATATCACATCTCAAGCTATAGCATGGGTCTCAGGTTTGGTAGAAGCATTGGGATATCAAATCTCATGCTATCGGAAGGGTATCAGAATTGGATATGGAAGGAGTTGGATATCCCATCTCATGCTATAAGAAGGGTCTCAGGTTGGAATGGGAAGGAGTTGGATATCACATCTCATTGTTAAGAAGGATTTCTGAACTCTGTCCTGGTGGCGCAGAAGTTCAGAAGGCCAACCTAATTACTTGGAACAGGGTAACCTCTGGACGAGCCAGACCAATCAAGGTAGCGATCGCGGCGGTCAAGACTAGGTCTCAAGAGGGGTGAGGGTGACTGAAAGCCCGCAATGAGCACACAAAGCAAGATCACTTACAAACTACTCCAAACAGTTGTTATATTAAAAATATATACACATTTATTTCAAGGCCTTTAAAACAATGACTGTAGCGAGAAAATCACAATATAACTATATTAAACCAACACATACCATATCAACACAATATATATACAAATACGACAGTCTCAAGCGTTATATGCACGAAATGGGTAGTCCACCTAAAAGGGAAGGAAGACAGGCAGTGCGAAATAATGCTTAGACCCAGTTCGCCTTCAGAGGCACCTAACTAGATGGAAGTCTGAGCCCTGCGAAGAGTGGAGCCTTGTGCTCAAAAGTACCTGCACGCGCTGGTGCCAACGGGCAAAAGGAGAAGCTCTTCGAGGGAAATCAGGCAGTTCAGTTTAGTGCACAAAAGAAGAAGAACAAGTTCCGCGACTCAAGCGCAACCTCCACAGTGGGCAGAAGCAGAGCGCGAGTACGGAAAAGGGTTGCTGTTTTACACAGCGGGGAAAAGCAATGGGCTCCTGCAGGAGGGCGACCAGATCCTAGCTATGCTACTCACCGGTCCCCGATGCAAGCAGACCCATGCTTCTCCGCGTCAGTTTCTGCAGCTGGCAGGTTCAGAAGAGCAGGGAACGCCTTGTCGTCGTGTTGAGTAAAAAGACGTCCCAATCGAAGAAACCTGCACAGTTTGTTACCACAGCAGGGCAACGGAGCGGCCGTGTGTATCTGAGCCAAATGTACACTACTCACTTCCGACTTGGGAACGCCAAGTGTACGAAGCGTGTGAGAGTGACAAGGACTTGAAATACTACACAACCTGGCGGCGGTTACAGAGCAAGACTCCCGTGTAAGCTGGTCAGTCAGCTGGATGGCCCAGAGACACTTCCGAAGGCTTACTGGCAGGAGATGGTGAAGATGCCGAGAATAGCTGTTCCCGCTATTCCAAAGGGTCGAAGTACCAGTACAGGCCTTCTGGTTCGATCAAAGGTGAAAAGGGTTTCACAAGACGACATTAGTGCAGAGGAGAAGTCCTTCAGCGGGTCACCAGCGATTCCTCGGTTCAGCCTCTTGGTTGCAGGATACTTGGCTCCCGTATTCCTTCGTTTGTGAGAACTCAGGAGATCGACATGGTAGTGGTGTTTCCAGCCCCCTCTTATCCACGGTTCCCTTCGCGCCAAAACGGAGGGGACCCAATGGGAGATCCGCTCATCAACACTCACACCATTCGTGGACCAATCACGGACCACGGTGGTCCCAGGCATTCACACCACCCTAGACTCTCTGGCACCCAGGATGTGTATTGGGACCAGACATCCCAGCCCACATCCTGGAGGCACACACAAGACATGTAGAAGCCCGCGAAAGCATCCGTGTTTCGTGGGAAAGTACATGCCCAAATAAGGAAGGCCCCGGGTCGGCTCGACCTGGGGAAGGTGAAGGGAGCAAGACGGTCAGCGGACAGGACAAAGGAGCCTCGTGGTCTGGCCATTTTGGGAGCCAGGCCACCATTTTGGGTTAAGCACGGAAAACACGCTTAGAACGCCAAAAGGAGCTCAAAACACAAGAAACGATCGCTGCCACCATTCCCGTCCCTGAATCACTTGCACCGATCAGATACAATCCTAAACAAGTATCTAGGGCCTGTAGAAGGCTAGAGACCCAAGAGAGCTGTAACTTAGCTTACAGTGCCCTCTTGTGTCATGTTGCACGAAAGCCGCAACATTATAAAAGAAACTACGGGAAACAGCGTTCCCCGGTACTGACTGTTTTAAGGGCATGTCAGTTTCCCCGTAAGAAAGGAGCGAAAGCCCAGAGGAGTGCGGCAGAAGGCTGCACTTCTCTGGCAAAGTCAAGAACAAGGTGAAAAACAACAGCAAAAAGTTTAGGGTTTGCCACATGGAAGGAAAATTACCTACAATTACGAAATCTTTCCTAACACTCGCCCCTCCCAGACTATGGACAGGGGGAACTAATCCACCCCTGGATGAGTCTCTTGTTCAGGTCGGTTAAACATTCTGGACAACCCATCAGCATTGCTATGTTGGACACCTGGCCTATGCTCAATAGTGAAGTCGAAGCCTTGTAGACTTATGGACCACCTAAGCAACTTTGGATTCTCCCCCTTCATGTTCATTAGCCACTTTAAAGGCTTATGGTCAGTTTGCACAGTAAAGTGGGTTCCATAGAGGTAGGGCCTCAGCTTCCTTAGGGCCCACACAACAGAGAAACATTCTTTCTCTACCGTGGACCATCTGAGCTCTCTGTCCTTAAGCTGGCGGCTAATAAAACCAATAGGGTGTTCCTTACCCTTCTCATCTACTTGTGATAGTACAGCTCCTATCCCAGTGTCAGAGGCGTCCGTCTGCACGATAAAAGGTCTTTGATAATCAGGGGCCCTGAGGACAGGGGCCTGGCACAAGGAGTCTTTTAAGCCATTGAAGGCCTTCTCACACTCGTCGGTACAAGTTACCTTCTTGGGTTTCTTCGGAGTTGTGAGGGCAGTCAGAGGGGCAGCTATGGTGCCATAGTCTGCCACAAAATTGCGGTAATACCCCGTGAGTCCTAAGAAGGCTCTCACTTGGGTTTGTGTAGTGGGGGTAGGCCAGTCTCGTACTGTTTGTACTTTACTGGGAAGAGGCTGTATCCTCCCTCCACCTACTTCATGTCCAAGGTAAACCACGGAGCCTTGTCCAATCTGGCATTTACTAGCCTTTATGGTCAGGTGTGCTTTCTGAAGAGCCTGGAGCACAATCCCGAGGTGTTTCACATGGTCTTCCCAGGTGGCACTGAAAACTGCTATATCGTCCAGATATGCAAGACAGAATTCGTCCAACCCATTCAACACATGATTCACAAGCCTCTGGAAAGTGGCAGGTGCATTCTTCAACCCGAACGGTATTACCCGGAATTGGTAAAGGCCGTCTGGAGTAGAAAATGCTGTCTTCTCCTAGGCATGTTCTGCTAAATCTATTTGCCAATAGCCAGCAGTGAGGTCAAATGTGCTGAGGTACTTGGAGGCACCCAAAGTATCCACCAGCTCATCTGTTCGAGGCAAGGGGTGTGCATCTGTCTTGGTGACAGCATTCAGAGCCCTGTAGTCCACGCAGAACCTCAATTCAGAAGTGCCTGCCTTTGGAACCAAAACCACAGGGCTGGACCAAGCACTACTAGAGGTTTCAATCACCCCAAGGTCTAACATTTTGTTGACCTCGGTCTTAATATAAGACCGTACTTTATCTGACATCCTGTATCCCCTACTTTTGGTAGGTACACTGTCTCCTGTGTCAATGTTATGTGTGCACCAAGGTGTCAAACCAGGCGACTGTGAGAACAGGGGGGAAAACTGCCTAAGCAAACTTTTCACCTCAGCCTGCTGATCAGAAGTCAGGTGAGGGGCCACTCGGACACCCTCAAAGGAGCTATCTGAAGGACCGCTTTGGAACAGGTCGGGGAGAGGTTCAGACTCCTCTTCCTCAACATCTGAAGACAGTAGCAGTGCTGCGATTTCGACTCTTGGGACGAAAGCCTTCAGCCTATTCACGTGGAACACTTTTGGAGCCTGTCCAGGCCTTCCAAGGTCCACTAAATAGTTAACCTCACCCAGGGGCTCCACCACTGTGTAAGGGCCTGACCATTTGTCCTGTAAATCTCGAGGCCTTATGGGATTCATGATCAGGACTTGCTGACCAGGTGTAAAGTTGATGAGGGAAGCTTTCTGGTCGTACCAATGTTTCACCAGCGCTTGTCCTGCCTTCAATTTATCACTAGCCAAGCCCATCAGAAGTACCATCCGTTTTCTGAGCCCTAGCACATAATCAACTACGTTGGTAGTAACAGGGGGAGTGGGCATCTCCCATCCCTCTTTGACGATGGCTAAGGGTCCCCGTACGGGATGACCGAACAGAAGTTCGAAGGGGCTGAAGCCAACACCCTCCTGTGGTACCTCTCGGTAGGCAAACAGTAAGCATGATAAAAGAAGATCCCATTTTCTTCTCTGAGGTTCCTCCAGAGCCCCAATCATGCTCTTTAACGTTCTGTTGAAACGTTCCATCAGACCATTGGTCTGGGGGTGGTATGCAGAAGAGAACTTGTAGGTGACCCCACATTCTTTCCACATAGCCTGCATATACTTCGACATAAAGTTGGTGCCACGATCCGACACAACTTCTTTAGGGAAGCCAACCCTAGTAAATATGCCAAGTAAAGCTTTTGCAACTGACTTGGCAGTTACAGTTTTCAATGGGATGGCCTCAGGATATCTGGTTGCATGGTCGACCAGCACCAGGATAAACATATTGCCCGAGGATGTTTGCGGGTCAAGGGGACCAACGATGTCGATCCCTACCCTTTCAAATGGTACCCCCACAACTGGGAGCGGTAGCAACGGAGCTTGGATTGTCGCGCCAACCTTACCAGACAACTAGCAGGAGGCACAACTCCTGCAGTGACTTTCTACTTGCACCCCCATCTTGGGCCAGTAGAAGTGCATGGATAACCTTTGCTTGGTCCTCTTCATACCAAGGTGACCAGCAAGGGGAACTTCATGCACCAACTGCAGGAGGAAGGGCCTAACAGCAAGGGGAACCACCAACCTCCTATGGTCTCCTTCTGTAGACTCTGTGGGCTCACTATACAGGAGTCCACCTTCCCAATAAATCCTATGCGTCCCAGGAGGTTCACCCTCAAGCTGGGAGCAGGCATGTCTCCTTAGGCCTTCCAGAGATGGGCACTCACGTTGGCCTTTACTGAATTCGTCCCTATCAGGACCTCCTTCAACTAACAAGTCTTTTAGTTCAGGATGATCGTTGGGGTCAAATACTTCAGGCATCGCCACCTCCTCGTCAGGCCCGGGCGATTGATCAACTTTCTCCACTGCAGTGGTAGGCGAGCTCGGGGGAATATCCTCTTTCCCTCGTCTTGACTTGTCGACTCCTTTCGCCTTGGGTTTCCCCTTCGGCTGGGGCGGCGTATTGGTCTTGGCCAATGCTGCCCGTGCTTGAGACCGTGTGTAGGGTCTTTCGGGAGTGTCTCCTACGAGCCCTAAAGCTCTGAGATCATTACCTAACAAGACCTTTCCCCGGACGTTTCTCTGAATGCTCACTGGAATCCTGACTGCTGTACCATTAAAAGTAAGATTTACAGGTATTACTGGGAACATACGGAGTGGGCCGTCAGCCAACTTAGTGGGCATCAGAGTAGCTCTGGCAACTTCCTCTGAGTCTACCAAGGTAGAATCCACTACAGTGCGACTGCACCCACTATCCCTAAGAGCTGGAGTATCTACCCCATTGATCAGCACACTGTCTTTAAAGTAGTGCTTGGTATTATCCGGAATCCTAGCATAAGCCTCTGCGACTTTAGGCTCCCAGGAACCCAGGGAAACTAAAACTACCTCAGCCTCTATCCCGCTGGGAAATGAGTCTGAGGAGAAGGATGCTCCTGTAATCTCTTCTTCCTCGTAGGAGGAGAAGGCCAGATTAGCGGAGTGGACCCCCAAAGGTCTAACCTTACACCGCGGATCCCCCTTCACGTGGTCAGTTGCTCCACAAGCAAAACAAGATCCATTGGGTCTGTTTACATAGGGAGGCTTATTGTGACCAGAGTTCTGTTTCGGAGGCTGACCTCCACTACCCTGCGAGTTCTCTTGTGTCTTACCCTTATGTTTCTTTTTGTGGCCCTTATGAGAAGAAGATTTAGCAGATTCTCCACCCTCCATATCTTTGGACTTTTTCCCTTCCTCCTGCTTACCAGGATGAGTTTTGTCCTTATGGGACACTCGATGTGACACCCATAAGTCTGCTGCAATGGCCAGCTTCTTAGGATCTATCTCCTTCGAATCGGCCAAATGCTGCTTAAGCTCCGGCGAAGAAGATGCAAAAATGTGTTCCAGCATGACAAGATTTATCATGCCTTCGAAGGTAGAAACCTTATAACCTTCGACCCAGCCAGTTAAGTTTTTCAAGGATTCGGTGACATAAGATACCCAAGTACCACCTTCCTTTTTCTTATACTCTCTGAAAGGTTTCAAATATTGGGCCGGAGTCTTCCCAAACTTTAAAATGAGAGTTTGCTTTAACATTGCGAAATCAGCTTGCTCAGCCTTCGACATTTCCATAATGGCACTACAGCCAGAATGGGGCAGTCTGCTGAGTAACCAGGCAATCTTATCAGCATTGTCAACATGTTGAACTTTGCATGCATACTCAAACGCATTCAGCCAGTCCATAATGTCATTCCTTTCTTCATACACACTGAGCAGATCTTTCGGAAACCGTGGATGAGAAGAGGCCCCAGACCCATGTCTAGGACCCTTGGACCCATTTGCAAACTGAAGCTTGGCCAGTTCCAACTGGTGATCCCTGTCTTTTTGTTTTTCTGCCTGTTCGATTTTTAGTTTGGCTATGCTGAATTCAAGCTCCTGCTGCCTAAACCGCAGCTCTTGCTTCTTGAATTCAAGCATAGCCTCCCCATCAGCACTGGCAGAGGAAACATTAGACATCTCGTCCTCCCTGTCCTCGTAGTCGCGATGGATCAGTGCAGCGGCAGAACCGTCGGTTCTACCAGTGAGAGCAGCCCCACCACCTTCCGCACTATCCTCAGAAGTTATAGCGTCAAGCTGCGCTTCTTGCCACGCCACGATTCTTTGGATCATTTCCAATTTCGTGCCTTGAGAGGAAACACCTCTCTCCGCACACATCTTTTTCAATGTTTCTGATTTGGAAGCATTTAAAGTTAACAAGGTATTTGTTTCCATACTGTTAGATAGGACTATGGCCTTTTTAAAGTTATACTACAACAATTCACTACGTGTCCTGGTTGGAATAACCTGAAATGCCTTAGTTCGTGCGCAACACTGGATACCTTCAGTCGTATCCCACCGCTGTACACCAATTTGTTAAGACAGATTTCTGAACTCTGTCCTGGTGGCGCAGAAGTTCAGAAGGCCAACCTAATTACTTGGAACAGGGTAACCTCTGGACGAGCCAGACCAATCAAGGTAGCGATCTCGGCGGTCAAGACTAGGTCTCAAGAGGGGTGAGGGTGACTGAAAACCCGCAATGAGCACACAAAGCAAGATCACTTACAAACTACTCCAAACAGTTGTTATATTAAAAATATATACACATTTATTTCAAGGCCTTTAAAACAATGACCGTAGCGAGAAAATCACAATATAACTATATTAAACCAACACATACCATATCAACACAATATATATACAAATACGACAGTCTCAAGCGTTATATGCACGAAATGGGTAGTCCACCTAAAAGGGAAGGAAGACAGGCAGTGCGAAATAATGCTTAGACCCAGTTCGCCTTCAGAGGCACCTAACTAGATGGAAGTCCGAGCCCTGCGAAGAGTGGAGCCTTGTGCTCAAAAGTACCTGCACGCGCTGGTGCCAACGGGCAAAAGGAGAAGCTCTTCGAGGGAAATCAGGCAGTTCAGTTTAGTGCACAAAAGAAGAAGAACAAGTTCCGCGACTCAAGCGCAGCCTCCACAGTGGGCAGAAGCAGAGCGCGAGTACGGAAAAGGGTTGCTGTTTTACACAGCGGGGAAAAGCAATGGGCTCCTGCAGGAGGGCGACCAGATCCAAGCTATGCTACTCACCGGTCCCCGATGCAAGCAGACCCAGGCTTCTCCGCATCAGTTTCAGCAGCTGGCAGGTTCAGAAGAGCAGGGAACGCCTCGTCGTCGTGTTGAGTAAAAAGACGTCCCAATCGAAGAAACCTGCAGTTTGTTACCACAGCAGGGCAACGGAGCGGCCATGTGTATCTGAGCCAAATGTACACTACTCACTTCCGACTTGGGAACGCCAAGTGTACGAAGCGTGTGAGAGTGACAAGGACTCGAAATACTACACAACCTGGCGGCGGTTACAGAGCAAGACTCCCGTGTAAGCTGGTCAGTCAGCTGGATGGCCCAGAGACACTTCCGAAGGCTTACTGGCAGGAGATGGTGAAGATGCCGAGAATAGCTGTTCCCGCTATTCCAAAGGGTCGAAGTACCAGTACAGGCCTTCTGGTTCGATCAAAGGTGAAAAGGGTTTCACAAGACGACAGCAGTGCAGAGGAGAAGTCCTTCAGCGGGTCACCAGCGATTCCTCGGTTCAGCCTCTTGGTTGCATGATACTTGGCTCCTGTATTCCTTCGTTTGTGAGAACTCAGGAGATCGACATGGTAGTGGTGTTTCCAGCCCCCTCTTATCCACGGTTCCCTTTGTGCCAAAACAGAGGGGACCCAATGGGAGATCCGCTCATCAACACTCACACCATTCGTGGACCAATCACGGACCACGGTGGTCCCAGACATTCACACCACCCTAGACTCTCTGGCACCCAGGATGTGTATTGGGACCAGACATCCCAGCCCACATCCTGGAGGCACACACAAGACATGTAGAAGCTCGCGAAAGCATCCGTGTTTCGCGGGAAAGTACATGCCCAAATAAGGAAGGCCCTGGGTCGGCTCGACCTGGGGAAGGTGAAGGGAGCAAGACGGTCAGCGGACAGGACAAAGGAGCATCGTGGACTGGCCATTTTGGGAGCCAGGCCACCATTTTGGGTTAAGCGTGGAAAACGCGCTTAGAACGCCAAAAGGAGCTCAAAACACAAGAAACGATCGCTGCCACCATTCCCGTCCCTGAATCACTTGCACCGATCAGATACAATCCTAAACGAGTATCTAGGGCCTGTAGAAGGCTAGAGACCCAAGAGAGCTGTAACTTAGCTTACAGTGCCTTCTTGTGTCATTTTGCACGAAAGCCGCAACATGATAAAATAAACTACGGGAAACAGCGTTCCCCGGTACTGAATGTCTTAAGGGCATGTCAGTTTCCCCGTAAGAAAGGAGCGAAAGCCCAGAGGAGTGCGGCAGAAGCCTGCACTTCTCTGGCAAAGTCAAGAACAAGGTAAAAAACAACAGCAAAAAGTTTAGGGGTTGCCACATGGAAGGAAAATTACCTACAATTACGGAATCTTTCCTAACACTCATGTTATAGGAAGGGTCTCAGGATTGGTATTAGAGGCATTGAGATATTACATCTCATGCTATCAGAAGGGTCTCAGGATTGGAATGGGAAGGAGTTGGATATCACATCTCATGCTAAAGGGAGGGTCTCAGGTTTGGAAGGGGAAGGATTTGGATATCACATCTCATGCTAAAGGGAGGGTCTCAGGTTTGGAAGGGGAAGGAGTTTGATATCACATCTCATGTTATAGGAAGGATCTCAGGTTTGGTATTAGAAGCATTGAGATATCACATCTCATGCTATAGGAAGGGTCTCAGGATTGGAATGGGAAGGAGTTGGATATCACATCTCATGCTATAGGAAGGGTCTCAGGTTTGGTATAAGCATTGAGATATCCCATCTCATGCTATAGGAAGGGTCTCAGGATTGGAATCGGAAGGAGTTGTATATGACATCTCATGCCATAGGAAGGGTCTCAGGTTTGGTATAAGCATTGAGATATCACATCTCTGCTATCGGAAGGGTCTCAGGATTGGAATGGGAAGGAGTTGGATATCCCATCTCGTTATAAGAAGGGTCTCAGGTTTGGTATTAGAAGCATTGAGATATCACATCTCATGCTATAGGAAGGGTCTAAGGTTTGGAAGGGGAAGGATTTGTAAATCACATCTCATGTTATAGGACCGGTCTCAGGTTTGGTATTAGAAGCATTGAGATATCAAGTCTCATGGTATAGGATGGGTCTTAGAATTGGAATGGGAAGGAGTTGGATATCACATCTCAAGCTATAGGAAGGGTCTCAGGATTGGAATGGGAAGGACTTGGATATCACATCTCATGTTATAGGAAGGGTCTCAGGTTTGGTATTAGAAGCATTGAGATATCAAGTCTCATGGTATAGGACGGGTCTCAGAATTGGAATGGGAAGGAGTTGGATATCACATCTCAAGATATAGGAAGGGTCTCAGGATTGGAATGGGAAGGAGTTGGATATCACATCTCATGCTAAAGGGAGGGTCTCAGGTTTTGAAGAGGAAGGATTTGGATATCACATCTCATGCTAAAGGGAGGGTCTCAGGTTTGGAAGGGGAAGGAGTTTGATATCACATCTCATGTTATATGAAGGATCTCAGGTTTGGTATTAGAAGCATTGAGATATCACATCTCATGCTATAGGAAGGGTCTCAGGATTGGAATGGGAAGGAGTTGGATATCACATCTCATGCTATAGGAAGGGTCTCAGGTTTGGTATAAGCATTGAGATATCCCATCTCATGCTATAGGAAGGGTCTCAGGATTGGAATCGGAAGGAGTTGTATATGACATCTCATGCCATAGGAAGGGTCTCAGGTTTGGTATAAGCATTGAGATATCACATCTCTGCTATCGGAAGGGTCTCAGGATTGGAATGGGAAGGAGTTGGATATCCCATCTCGTTATAAGAAGGGTCTCAGGTTTGCTATTAGAAGCATTGAGATATCACATCTCATGCTATAGGAAGGGTCTAAGGTTTGGAAGGGGAAGGATTTGTATATCACATCTCATGTTAACGGACGTGTCTCAGGTTTGGTATTAGAAGCATTGAGATATCAAGTCTCATGGTATAGGATGGGTCTCAGAATTGGAATGGGAAGGAGTTGGATATCACATCTCAAGCTATAGGAAGGGTCTCAGGATTGGAATGGGAAGGACTTGGATATCACATCTCATGTTATAGGAAGGGTCTCAGGTTTGGTATTAGAAGCATTGAGATATCAAGTCTCATGGTATAGGACGGGTCTCAGAATTGGAATGGGAAGGAGTTGGATATCACATCTCAAGCTATAGGAATGGACTCAGGATTGGAATGGGAAGGAGTTGGATATCACATCTCAAGCGCTAGGAAGAGTCTCAGGATTGGAATGGGAAGGAGTTTGATATCACATCTCATGCCATGGTATGGGTCTCAGTTTTTGTAGAAGCATTGGGATATCACATCTCATGCTATCGGAAGGGTATCAGGATTGGATTTGGAAGGAGTTGGATATCCCATCTCATGCTATAGGAAGGGTCTAAGGTTGGAATGGGAAGGATTTGGATATCACATCTCATGTTATAGGAAGGGTCTCAGGATTGGAATGGGAAGGACTTGGAAGTCATATCTCATTCTATAGGAAGGCTCTCAGGGTTGGAAGGGGAAGGGGTTGGATATCACATTTCATGTTAGAGGTAGGATCTCAGGTTTGGCTTTAGAGGCATTGAGATATCACATCTCATGCTATCAGAAGGGTCTCAGGATTGGAATGGGAAGGAGTTGGATATCACATTTCATGCTAAAGGGAGGGTCTACGGTTCGGAAGGAGAAGGATTTGGATATCACATCTCATGTTATAGGAAGGATCTCAGGTTTGGTATTAGAAGCATTGAGATATCACATCTCATGCTATCGGAAGGGTCTCAGGTTTGGTATAAGCATTGAGATATCACATATCTGCTATCGGAAGGGTCTCAGGATTGGAATGGGAAGGACTTGGATATCACAATTCATGTTATAGGAAGGGTCTCAGGTTTGGTATTAGAAGCATTCAGATATCACATCTCATGCTATAGGAAGGGTCTCAGGATTGGAATGGGAAGGACTTGGATATCACATCTCATGTTATACGAAGGGTCTCAGGTTTGGTATTAGAAGCATTGAGATATCACATCTCATTCTATAGGAAGGGTCTCAGGAATGGAATGGGAAGGAGTTGGATATCACATCTCATGATAAAGGAAGGGTCTAAGGTTTGGAAGGGGAAGGATTTGGATATCACATCTCATGGTATTGGACCGGTCTCAGGTTTGGTATTAGAAGCATTGAGATATCAAGTCTCATGGTATAGGACGGGAGTTTGATATCACATCTAATGCCATGGTATGGGTCTCAGGATTTGTAGAAGCATTGGGATATCACATCTCATGCTATCGGAAGGGTATCAGGATTGGATTTGGAAGGAGTTGGATATCCCATCTCATGCTATAGGAAGGGTCTCAGGTTGGAATAGGAAGGAGTTGGATATCACATCTCATGTTATAGGAAGGATCTCAGGTTTGGAAGGGGAAGGATTTGGATATCACATCTCATGTTATAGGAAGGATCTCAGGTTTGGTATTAGAAGCATTGAGATATCACAACTCATGCTATCGGAAGGATCTCAGGTTTGGTATTAGAAGCATTGAGATATCACATCTCATGCTATAGGAAGGGTCTCAGGATTGGAATGGGAAGGAGTTGGATATCACATCTCATGTTATAGGAAGGATCTCAGGTTTGGTATTAGATGCATTGAGATATCACATCTCATGCTATAGGAAGAGTCTCAGGATTGGAATGGGAAGGAGTTGGATATCACGTCTCATGTTATAGGAAGGGTCTCAGGATTGGAATGGGAAGGAGTTGGATATCACATCTCATGCTAAAGGAAGGGTCTCAGGTTTGATAGAAGCATTGAGATATCACATCTCATTCTATAGGAAGGAAGTCGGGATTGGAATGGGAAGGAGTTGGATATCACATCTCATGCCATAGGAAGGGTCATCAGGTATGGTATAAGCATTGAGATATCACATCTCTGCTATCGGAAGGGTCTCAGGATAGGAATGGGAAGGACTTAGATATCACATCTCATACTATAGGGAGGGTCTCAGTTTTGATATTAGAAGCATTGAGATATCACATCTCATGCTATCAGAAGGGTCTCAGGATTGAAATGGGATGGAGTTGGATATCACATTGAATGGGAAGGAGTTTGATATCACATCTCAAGCTATAGGAAAGGTCTCAGGTTTGGAGAGGGAATGATTTGGATTTCACATCTCATGTTATAGGATGGTTCTCATGTTTGGTTTTAGAAGCATTGAGATACCACATCTCATGCTATAGGAAGAGTCTCAGGATTGGAATGGGAAGGAGTTGGATATCACGTCTCATGTTATAGGAAGGGTCTCAGGATTGGAATGGGAAGGAGTTGGATATCACATCACATGCTAAAGGAAGGGTCTCAGGTTTGATAGAAGCAAAGGTTTGGAATGGGAAGGAGTTTGATATCACATTTCATGTAATAGGAAGGATCTCTGGTTTGGTATTAGAAGCATTGAGATATCACATCTCATGCTATAGGAAGGGTCTCAGGATTGGAATGGGAAGGAGTTGGATATCACATCTCATGCTATAGGAAGGGTCTCTGGATTGGAATGGGAAGCAGTTGGATATCACATCTCATGCTAAAGGAAGGGTATCAGGTTTGATAGAAGCATTGAGATATCACATCTCATGCTATAGGAAGGAACTCAGGATTGGAATGGGAAGGAGTTGGATATCACATCTCATGCCATAGGAAGGGTCATCAGGTTTGGTATAAGCATCGAGATATCACATCTCTGCTCTCGGAAGGGTCTCAGGTTTAGAAAGGGAAGGAGTTGGATATCACATCTCATGCTAAAGGAAAGGTCTCAGGTTTGGAAGGGGAAGGATTTGGATCTCACATCTCATGTTTTACGACGGGTCTCAGGTTTGGTATTAGAATCATTGAGATATCACATCTCATGGTATAGGAAGGGTCTCAGGATTGGAATGGGAAGGAGTTGTATATCACATTGAATGGGAAGGAGTTTGATATCACATCTGAAACTATAGGAAGGGTCTCAGGTTTGGAAAGGGAATGATTTGGATTTCACATCTCATGTTATAGGATGGTTCTCATGTTTGGTTTTAGAAGCATTGAGATATCACATCTCATGCTATAGGAAGAGTCTCATGATTGGAATGGGAAGGAGTTGGATATCACGTCTCATGTTATAGGAAGGGTCTCAGGATTGGAATGGGAAGGAGTTGGATATCACATCTCATGCTAAAGGAAGGGTCTCAGGTTTGATAGAAGCAAAGGTTTGGAATGGGAAGGAGTTTGATATCACATTTCATGTTATAGGAAGGATCTCTGGTTTGGTATTAGAAGCATTGAGATATCACATCTCATGCTATAGGAAGGGTCTCAGGATTGGAATGGGAAGGAGTTGGATATCACATCTCATGCTATAGGAAGGGTCTCTGGATTGGAATGGGAAGCAGTTGGATATCACATCTCATGCTAAAGGAAGGGTATCAGGTTTGATAGAAGCATTGAGATATCACATCTCATGCTATAGGAAGGAACTCAGGATTGGAATGGAAAGGAGTTGGATATCACATCTCATGCCATAGGAAGGGTCATCAGGTTTGGTATAAGCATCGAGATATCACATCTCTGCTCTCGGAAGGGTCTCAGGATAGGAATGGGAAGGACTTAGATATCACATCTCATACTATAGGGAGGGTCTCAGTTTTGATATTAGAAGCATTGAGATATCACATCTCATGCTATCAGAAGGGTCTCAGGATTGGAATGGGATGGAGTTGGATATCACATCTCAAGCTATCTCAGGATTGGAATGGGAAGGAGTTTGATATCACATCTCATGCCATAGTATGGGTCTCAGGTTTGGTAGAAGCATTGGGATATCACATCTCATGCTATCGGAAGGGTATCAGTATTGGATTTGGAAGGAGTTGGATATCACATCTCAAGCTATCTCAGGATTGGAATGGGAAGGAGTTTGATATCAAATCTCAAGCTATAGGAATGGTCTCAGGTTTGGAAAGGGAAGGATCTGGATTTCACATCTTATGTTATAGGATGGTTCTCATGTTTGGTTTTAGAAGCATTGAGATATCACATCTCATGCTATCGGAAGGGTCTCAGGTTTGGAAAGGGAAGGATTTGGATTTCACATGTTATAGGATGGTTCTCAGGTTTGGTTTTAGAAGCATTAAGATATAAAATGTCATGCTATAGGAAGGGTCTCAGGTTTGGAATGGGAAGGAGTTGGATATCACATCTCATGCTAAAGGAAAGGTCTCGGGTTTGGAAGGGGAAGGATTTGGATCTCACAGCTCATGTTTTAGGACGGGTCTCAGGTTTGGTATTAGAAGCATTGAGATATCACATCTCTGCTATCGGAAGGGTCTCAGGATTGGATTGGGAAGGAGTTGGATATCCCTTCTCATGCTATAGGAAGGATCTCAGGTTGGAATGGGAAGGAGTTGGATATCACATCTCATGTTATAGGAAGGGTCTCAAGATTGGAATGGGAAGGATTTGGATATCACATCTCATGCTAAAGGAAGGGTCTCAGGTTTGGAAGGGGAAGGATTTGGATATCATATCTCATGTTATAGGACGGGTCCCAGGTTTGGTATTAGAAGCATTGAGATATCACATCTCATGGTATAGGAAGGGTCTCAGGATTGGAATGGGAAGGAGTTGGATATCCCTTCTCATGCTATAGGAAGGGTCTCAGGTTGGAATGGGAAGGAGTTGGATATCACATCTCGTTATAGGAAGGGTCTCAGGATTTGAATGGGAAGGATTTGGATATCACATCTCTTGCTATAGGAAGGTCTCAGGTATTTTATTAGAAACATTGAGATATCACATCTCATGCTATAGGAAGGGTTTCAGGATTGGAATGGGAAGGATTTGGATATCACATCTCATGCTAAAGGAAGGGTCTTAGGTTTGATAGAAGCATTGAGATATAACATCTCATGTTATAGGAAGGAACTCAGGATTGAAATGGGAAGGAGTTGGATATCACATCTCATGCCATAGGAAGGGTCATCAGGTTTGGTATAAGCATTGAGATATCACATCTCTGCTATCGGAAGGGTCTCAGGATAGGAATGGGAAGGACTTAGATATCACATCTCATACTATAGGGAGGGTCTCAGTTTTGATATTAGAAGCATTGAGATATCATATCTCATGCTATCGGAAGGGTCTGGGATTGGAATGGGATGGAGTTGGATATCACATCTCAAGCTATCTCAGGATTGGAATGGGAAGGAGTTTGATATCACATCTCAAGCTTTAGGAATGGTCTCAGGTTTGGAAGGGGAAGGATTAGGATCTCACATCTCATGTTTTAGGACGGGTCTCAGGTTTGGTATTAGAAGCATTGAGATATCACATCTCATGGTATAGGAAGGGTCTCAGGATTGGAATGGGAAGGAGTTGGATATCACATCTCAAGCTATCTCAGGATTGGAATGGGAAGGAGTTTGATATCACATCTCAAGCTATAGGAAGGGTCTCAGGTTTGGAAAGGGAAGGATCTGGATTTCACATCTCATGTTATAGGATGGTTCTCATGTTTGGTTTTCGAAGCATTGAGATATCACATCTCATGCTATCGGAAGGGTCTCAGGTTTAGAAAGGGAAGGAGTTGGATATCACATCTCATGCTAAAGGAAAGGTCTCAGGTTTGGAAGGGGAAGGATTTGGATCTCACATCTCATGTTTTACGACGGGTCTCAGGTTTGGTATTAGAATCATTGAGATATCACATCTCATGGTATAGGAAGAGTCTCAGGATTGGAATGGGAAGGAGTTGTATATCACATTGAATGGGAAGGAGTTTGATATCACATCTGAAACTATAGGAAGGGTCTCAGGTTTGGAAAGGGAATGATTTGGATTTCACATCTCATGTTATAGGATGGTTCTCATGTTTGGTTTTAGAAGCATTGAGATATCACATCTCATGCTATAGGAAGAGTCTCAGGATTGGAATGGGAAGGAGTTGGATATCACGTCTCATGTTATAGGAAGGGTCTCAGGATTGGAATGGGAAGGAGTTGGATATCACATCTCATGCTAAAGGAAGGGTCTCAGGTTTGATAGAAGCAAAGGTTTGGAATGGGAAGGAGTTTGATATCACATCTCATGTTATAGGAAGGATCTCAGGTTTGGTATTAGAAGCATTGAGATATCACATCTCATGCTATATGAAGGGTCTCAGGATTGGAATGGGAAGGAGTTGGATATCACATCTCATGCTATAGGAAAGGTCTCAGGTTTGGTATAAGCATTGAGATATCCCATCTCATGCTATAGGAAGGGTCTCAGGATTGGAATCGGAAGGAGTTGTATATGACATCTCATGCCATAGGAAGGGTCACAGGTTTGGTATAAGCATCGAGATATCACATCTCTGCTATAGGAAGGGTCTCAGGATTGGAATGGGAAGGAGTTGGATATCCCATCTCGTTATCGGAAGGGTCTCAGGTTTGGTATTAGAAGCATTGAGATATCACATCTCATGCTATAGGAAGGGTCTAAGGTTTGGAAGGGGAAGGATTTGGATATCACATCTCATGCTATCGGAAGGGTATCAGGATTGGATTTGAAAGGAGTTGGATATCCCATCTCATGCTATAGGAAGGGTCTAAGGTTGGAATGGGAAGGAGTTAGATATCACATCTCATGTTATAGGAAGGGTCTCAGGATTGGAATGGGAAGGACTTGGATATAACATCTCATTCTATAGGAAGGCTCTCAGGGTTGGAAGGGGAAGGAGTTGGATATCACATTTCATGTTAGAGGTAGGATCTCAGGTTTGGTATTAGAGGCATTGAGATATCACATCTCATGCTATAGGAAGGGTCTAAGGTTGGAATGGGAAGGAGTTGGATATCACATCTCATGTTATAGGAAGGGTCTCAGGATTGGAATGGGAAGGACTTGGATATAACATCTCATTCTATAGGAAGGCTCTCAGGGTTGGAAGGGGAAGGAGTTGGATATCACATTTCATGTTAGAGGTAGGATCTCAGGTTTGGTATTAGAGGCATTGAGATATCACATCTCATGCTATCAGATGGGTCTCAGGATTGGAAGGGGAAGGATTTGGATATCACATCCTACCTCTAACATGAAATGTGATATCCAACTCCTTCCCTTTCCAAACCTGAGAGCCTTCCTACAGCATGAGATGTGATATCCAAGTCCTTCCCATTCCAATCCTGAGATCCATCCTATAACATGAGATGTGATATCCAACTCCTTCAGTCACCCTCACCCCTCTTGAGACCTAGTCTTGACCGCCGCGATCGCTACCTTGATTGGTCTGGCTCGTCCAGAGGTTATCCTGTTCCAAGATGTGATATCAAACTCCTTCCCATTCCAATCCTGAGACCCTTCCTATAGCTTGAGATGTGATATCCAACTCCTTCCCATTCCAATTCTGAGACCCTTCCTATACCATGAGACTTGATATCTCAATGCTTCTAATACCAAACCTGAGACCCGTCCTATAACATGAGATGTGATATCCAAATCCTTCCCCTTCCAAACCTTAGACCCTTCCTTTACCATGAGATGTGATATCCAACTCCTTCCCATTCCAATCCTGAGACCCTTCCGATATCATGAGATGTGATATCTCAATGCTTCTAATATCAAACTTGAGACCCTGCCTATAGCATGAGATGTTATATCCAAGTCCTTCCCATTCCAATCGAGAGACACTTCCTATAGCATGAGATGTGATATCTCAATGCTTCTAATATCAAACTTGAGTCCCTTCCTATAGCATAAGATGTGATATCTCAATGCTTCTAATACCAAACCTGAGAACCTTCCTATAACATGAGATGGGGATATCCAACTCCTTCCCATTCCAATCCTGACACCCTTCCGATAGTGGAGATGTGATATCTCAATGCTTATACCAAACCTGAAATCCTTCCTATAACATGATTTGTGATATCCAACTCCTTCCCATTCCAATCCTGAGACACTTCCTATAGCATGAGATGTGATATCTCACTGCTTATACCAAACCTGAGACCCTTCCTATAGCATGAGATGTGATATCCAACTCCTTCCCATTCCAATCCTGAGACCCTTCCTATAGCATGAGATGTGATATCTCAATGCTTCTAATATCAAACTTGAGACCCTCCCTATAGCATGAGATGTGATATCCAAGTCCTTCCCATTCCAATCCTGAGACACTTCCTATAGCATGAGATGTGATATCTTAATGCTTCTAATACCAAACCTGAGACTCTTCCTATAACATGAGATGGGATATCCAACTCCTTCCCATTCCAATCCTGAGACCCTTCCAATAGCAGAGGTGTGATATCTCAATGCTTATACCAAACCTGAGACCCTTCCTATGGCATGAGATGTGATATCTCAATGTTTATACCAAACCTGAGACCCTTCCTATAGCATGAGATGTGATATCCAACTCCTTCCCATTCCAATCCTGAGACCCTTCCTATAGCATGAGATGTGATATCTCAATGTTTATACCAAACCTGGGACCCTTCCTATAGCATGAGATGTGATATCCAACTCATTCCCATTCCAATCCTGAGACCCTTCCTATAGCATGAGATGTGATGTCTCAATGCTTCTAATACCAAACCTGAGATCCTTCCTATAACATGAGATGTGATATCCAACTCCTTCCCATTCCAATCCTGAGACCCTTCCTATAGCATGAGATGTGATATCTCAATGCTTATACCAAACCTGAGACCCTTCCTATAGCATGAGATGTGATATCCAATTCCTTCCCATTCCAATCCTGAGACCCTTCCTATAGCAGGAGTTGTGATATTTCAATGCCTCTAATACCAAACCTGAGATCCTTCCTCTAACATGAAATGTGATATCCAACTCCTTCCCTTTCCAAACCTGAGAGCCTACCTATAGCATGAGATGTGATATCCAAGTGATTCCCATTCCAATCCTTATACCCTTCTACAGCATGCAATATGATATCTCAATGATTCTAATAACAAACCTGAGACCCGTCCTATAACATGAGATGGGATATCCAACTCCTTCCCATTCCAATCCTGAGACACTTCCGATAGCAGAGATGTGATATCTCAATGCTTATACCAAACCTGAGACCCTTCCTATAGCATATGTGATATCCAACTCCTTCCCATTCCAAACATGAGACCCTTCCTATAGCATGCGATGTGATATCTCAATGCTTCTAATACCAAACCTGAGACCAGTCTCATAACATGAGATGGGATATCCAACTCCTTCCCGTTCCAAACCTGAGACCCTTCCTATAGCATGAGATGTGATATCCAACTCCTTCCCATCCCAATCCTGAGACACTTCCGATTGCAGAGATGTGATATCTCAATCCTTATACCAAACCTGAGACTCTTCCTATAACATGAGATGTGATATCCAACTCCTTCCCGTTCCAAACCTGAGATCCTTCCTATAGCATCAGATGTGATATCCAACTCCTTCCCATTCCAATCCTGAGACCCTTCCGATAGCATGAGATGTGATATCTCAATGCTTCTAATACCAAACCTGAGATCCTTCCTATAACATGAGATGTGATATCCAACTCCTTCCCATTCCAATCCTGAGACCCTTCATATAGCATGAGATGTGATATCTCAATGCCTCTAATACCAAACATGAGATCGTACCTCTAACATGAAATGTAATATCCAACTCCTTCCCTGTCCAAACCTGAGACCCTGCCTATAGCATGAGATGTGATATCCAAGTCCTTACCATTCCAATCCTGAGACCCTTCCTATAGCATGTGATGTGATATCTCAATGCTTATACCAAACCTGGGACCCTTCCTATGGCATGAGATGTCATATACAACTCCCTTCCATTCTAATCCTGAGACCCGTCCTATAGCATGAGATGTGATAGCTCAATGCTTATACCAAACCTGAGACCCTTCCTATAGCATGAGATGTGATATCCAACTTCTTCCCATTACAATCCTGAGACCCTTCCTATAACATGAGATTTGATGTCTCAATGCCTCTAATAGCAAACCTGAGATCTTTCCTATAACATGAGATGTGATATCCAACTCCTTCCCATTCCAAACCTGAGACCCTTCCTATAGCATGAGATGTGATATCTCAATGCTTATACCAAACCTGAGACCCTTCCTATGGCATGAGATGTCATATACAACTCCTTCCCATTCCAATCATGAGACCCTTCCTATAGCATGAGATGTGATATCTCAATGCTTATACCAAACCTGAGACCCTTCCTATAGCATGAGATGTGATATCCAACTTCTTCCCATTCCAATCCTGAGACCCTTCCTATAACATGAGATGTGATGTCTCAATGCTTCTAATACCAAACCTGAGATCTTTCCTATAACATGAGATGTGATATCCAACTCCTTCCCATTCCAATCCTGAGACCCTTCCTATAGCATGAGATGTGATATCTCAATGCTTATACCAAAACTGAGACCCTTCCTATAGCTTGAGATGTGATATCCAACTCCTCCCCATTCCAATCCTGAGACCCTTCCTATAGCATGAGATGTGATATCTCAATGCCTCTAGTACCAAACCTAAGATCCTTCCTCTAACATGAAATATGATATCCAACTCCTTCCCCTTCCAAACCTGAGAGCCTTCCTATAGCATGAGATATGTTATCCAAGTCCTTCCCATTCCAATCCTGAGACCCTTCCTATAACATGAGATGTGATATCCAACTCCTTCCCATTCCAACCTGAGACACTTCCGATAGCAGATATGTGATATCTCAATGCTTATACCAAACCTGAGATCCTTCCTATAGCATATGTGATATCCAACTCCTTCCCATTCCAAACATGAGACCCTTCCTATAGCAAGAATGTAATATCCAACTCCTTCCCATTCCAATCCTGAGACCATTCCTATAGCATGAGATGTGATATCTCAATGCTTCTAATACCAAACCTGAGATCCTTCCTATGACATGAGATGTGATATCCAATTCCTTCCCATTCCAAACCTGAGACCCTTCCTACAGCATGCGATGTGATATCTCAATGCTTCTAATACCAAACCTGAGACCAGTCTTATAACATGAGATGGGATATCCAACTCCTTCCCGTTCCAAACCTGAGACCCTTCCTATAGCATGAGATGTGATATCCAACTCCTTCCCATCCCAATCCTGAGACACTTCTGATTGCAGAGATGTGATATCTCAATGCTTATACCAAACCTGAGACTCTTCCTATAACATGAGATGTGATATACAACTCCTTCCCGTTCCAAACCTGAGACCCTTCCTATAGCATGAGATGTGATATCCAACTCCTTCCCATTCCAATCCTGAGACCCTTCCAATAGCATGAGATGTGATATCTCAATGCTTCTAATACCAAACCTGAGATCCTTCCTATAACATGTGATGTGATATCCAAATCCTTCCCCTTCCAAACCTGAGACCCTCCCTTTAGCATGAGATGTGATATCCAACTCCTTCCCATTCCAATCCTGAGACCCTTATGATAGCATGAGATGTGATATCTCAATGCCTCTAATACCAAACCTGAGATACTTCCGATAGCATGAGATGTGATATCTCAATGCTTCTAATACCAAACCTGAGACCCTTCCTAAAACATGAGATGTGATATCCAAATCCTCCCCCTTCCAAACCTGAGACCCTGCCTATAGCATGAGATGTGATATCCAAGTCCTTCCCATTCCAATCCTGAAACCCTTCCTATAGCATGTGATGTGATATCTCAATGCTTATACCAAACCTGAGACCCTTCCTATGGTATGAGATGTCATATACAACTCCTTCCCATTCCAAACCTGAGACCCTTCCTATAGCATGAGATGTGATATCTCAATGCTTATACCAAAGCTGAGACCCTTCCTATAGCATGAGATGTGATATCCAACTTCTTCCCATTCCAATCATGAGACCCTTCCTATAACATGAGATGTGATGTCTCACTGCTTCTAATACCAAACCTGAGATCTTTCCTATAACATGAGATGTGATATCCAACTCCTCCCCATTCCAATCCTGAGACCCTTCCTATAGCATGAGATGTGATATCTCAATGCTTATACCAAACCTGAGAACCTTCCTATAGCTCGAGATGTGATATCCAACTCCTTCCCATTCCAATCCTGAGACCCTTCCTATAGCATGAGATGTGATATCTCAATGCCTCTAATACCAAACCTGAGATCCTTCCTCTAACATGAAATGTGATATCCAACCCCTTCCCCTTCCAAACCTGAGAGCCTTCCTATAGCATGAGATATGATATCCACGTCCTTCCCATTCCAATCCTGAGACCCTTCCTATAACATGAGATGTGATATCCAACTCCTTCCCATTCCAACCTGAGACCCTTCCTATAGCATGAAATGGGATATCCAACTCCTTCCAAATCCAATCCTGATACCCTTCCGATAGCATGAGATGTGATATCCTAATGCTTCTACCAAACCTGAGACCCATACTATGGCATGAGATGTGATATCAAACTCCTTCCCATTCCAATCCTGAGACCCTTCCTATAGCTTGAGATGTGATATCCAACTCCTTCCCATTCCAATTCTGAGACCCTTCCTATACCATGAGACTTGATATCTCAATGCTTCTAATACCAAACCTGAGACACGTCCTATAACATGAGATGTGATATCCAAATCCTTCCCCTTCCAAACCTTAGACCCGTCCTTCATCATGAGATGTGATATCCAACTCCTTCCCATTCCAATCCTGAGACCCTTCCGATATCATGAGATTTGTTATCTCAATGCTTCTAATATCAAACTTGAGACCCTCCCTAGAGCATGAGATGTGACATCCAAGTCCTTCCCATTCCATTCCTGAGACCCTTCCTATAGCATGAGGTGTGATATCTCAATGCTTATACCAAATCTGAGACCCTTCCTATAGCATGAGATGTGATATCCAACTCCTTCCCATTCCAATCCTGAGACCCTTCCTATAGCATGAGGTGTGATATCCCAATGCTTATACCAAACCTGAGACCCTTCCTATGGCATGAGATGTGATATCCAACTCCTTGCCATTCAAATCCTGAGACCCTCCCTATAACAAGAGATGTCATATCCAACTCCTTCCCATTCCAAACCTGAGACCCTTCCTTTAGCATGAGATGTGATATCCAATTCCTTCACATTCCAATCCTGAGACCCTTCCTATAGCAAGAATGTAATATCCAACTCCTACCCATTCCAATCCTGAGACCGTTCCTATAGCATGAGATGTGATATATCAATGCTTCTAATACCAAACCTGAGATCCTTCCTATGACATGAGATAGTGATATCCAAATCCTTCCCATTCCAATCCTGAGACCCTTCCTATAGCAAGAGATGTGATATCCAAATCCTTCCCATTCCAACCTGAGACCCTTCCTATAGCATGAGATGTGATATCCAACTCCTTCCCATTCCAATCCTGAGACCCTTCCGATAGCATGAGATGTGATATCTCAATGCTTCTAATACCAAACCTGAGATCCTTCCTATAACATGTGATGTGATATCCAAATCCTTCCCCTTCCAAACCTGAGACCCTCCCTTTAGCATGAGATGTGATATCCAACTCCTTCCCATTCCAATCCTGAGACCCTTATGATAGCATGAGATGTGATATCTCAATGCCTCTAATACCAAACCTGAGATACTTCCGATAGCATGAGATGTGATATCTCAATGCTTCTAATACCAAACCTGAGATCCTTCCTAAAACATGAGATGTGATATCCAAATCCTCCCCCTTCCAAACCTGAGACCCTGCCTATAGCATGAGATGTGATATCCAAGTCCTTGCCATTCCAATCCTGAGACCCTTCCTATAGCATGTGATGTGATATCTCAATGCTTATACCAAACCTGAGACCCTTCCTATGGTATGAGATGTCATATACAACTCCTTCCCATTCCAAACCTGAGACCCTTCCTATAGCATGAGATGTGATATCTCAATGCTTATACCAAAGCTGAGACCCTTCCTATAGCATGAGATGTGATATCCAACTTCTTCCCATTCCAATCATGAGACCCTTCCTATAACATGAGATGTGATGTCTCACTGCTTCTAATACCAAACCTGAGATATTTCCTATAACATGAGATGTGATATCCAACTCCTCCCCATTCCAATCCTGAGACCCTTCCGATATCATGAGATTTGTTATCTCAATGCTTCTAATATCAAACTTGAGACCCTCCCTAGAGCATGAGATGTGACATCCAAGTCCTTCCCATTCCAAACCTTAGACCCGTCCTTCATCATGAGATGTGATATCCAACTCCTTCCCATTCCAATCCTGAGACCCTTCCGATATCATGAGATTTGTTATCTCAATGCTTCTAATATCAAACTTGAGACCCTCCCTAGAGCATGAGATGTGACATCCAAGTCCTTCCCATTCCATTCCTGAGACCCTTCCTATAGCATGAGATGTGATATCTCAATGCTTCTAATACCAAACCTGAGACCCTTCCTATAACATGAGATGGGATATCCAACTCCTTCCCATTCCAATCCTGAGACCCTTCCGATAGCAGAGATGTAATATCTCAATGCTTATACCAATCCTGAGACCCTTCCTATAGCATGAGGTGTGATATCTCAATGCTTATACCAAATCTGAGACCCTTCCTATAGCATGAGATGTGATATCCAACTCCTTCCCATTCCAATCCTGAGACCCTTCCTATGGCATGAGGTGTGATATCCCAATGCTTATACCAAACCTGAGACCCTTCCTATGGCATGAGATGTGATATCCAACTCCTTGCCATTCAAATCCTGAGACCCTCCCTATAACAAGAGATGTCATATCCAACTCCTTCCCATTCCAAACCTGAGACCCTTCCTTTAGCATGAGATGTGATATCCAATTCCTTCACATTCCAATCCTGAGACCCTTCCTATAGCAAGAATGTAATATCGAACTCCTACCCATTCCAATCCTGAGACCATTCCTATAGCATGAGATGTGATATATCAATGCTTCTAATACCAAACCTGAGATCCTTCCTATGACATGAGATGTGATATCCAAATCCTTCCCATTCCAATCCTGAGACCCTTCCTATAGCAAGAGATGTGATATCCAAATCCTTCCCATTCCAACCTGAGACCCTTCCTATAGCATGAGAAGGGATATCCAACTCCTTCCCAATCCAATCCGGAGACCCTTCCAATAGCAGAGATGTGATATCTCAATGCTTCTAATACCAAACCTGGGACCCGTCCTATAACATGAGATATGATATCCAAATCCTTCCCATCCAAAACCTGAGACTCTTCCTATAGCATGAGATGTGATATCTCAATGCTTCTACCAAACCTGAAACCCTTCCTATAGCATGAGATGTGATATCCAACTCCTTCCCATTCCAATCCTGAGACACTTCCTATAGCATGAGATGTGATATCTCAATGCTTCTAATAGCAAACCTGAGACCCGTCCTATAACATGAGATGTGATATCCAAATCCTTCCCCTTCCAAACCTGAGACCCTTCCTTTAGCATGAGATGTGATATCCAGCTCCTCCCATTCCAATCCTGAGACCCTTCCTATACCATGGGATGTGATATCTCAATGCTTCTAATACCAAACCTGGGACCCGTCCTATAACATGAGATATGATATCCAAATCCTTCCCATTCCAATCCTGAGACCCTTCCTATAGCATGAGGTGTGATATCCCAATGCTTATACCAAACCTGAGACCCTTCCTATGGCATGAGATGTGATATCCAACTCCTTGCCATTCAAATCCTGAGACCCTCCCTATAACAAGAGATGTCATATCCAACTCCTTCCCATTCCAAACCTGAGACCCTTCCTTTAGCATGAGATGTGATATCCAATTCCTTCACATTCCAATCCTGAGACCCTTCCTATAGCAAGAATGTAATATCCAACTCCTACCCATTCCAATCCTGAGACCATTCCTATAGCATGAGATGTGATATATCAATGCTTCTAATACCAAACCTGAGATCCTTCCTATGACATGAGATGTGATATCCAAATCCTTCCCATTCCAATCCTGAGACCCTTCCTATAGCAAGAGATGTGATATCCAAATCCTTCCCATTCCAACCTGAGACCCTTCCTATAGCATGAGATGTGATATCCAACTCCTTCCCATTCCAATCCTGAGACCCTTCCGATAGCATGAGATGTGATATCTCAATGCTTCTAATACCAAACCTGAGATCCTTCCTATAACATGTGATGTGATATCCAAATCCTTCCCCTTCAAAACCTGAGACCCTCCCTTTAGCATGAGATGTGATATCCAACTCCTTCCCATTCCAATCCTGAAACCCTTATGATAGCATGAGATGTGATATCTCAATGCCTCTAATACCAAACCTGAGATACTTCCGATAGCATGAGATGTGATATCTCAATGCTTCTAATACCAAACCTGAGATCCTTCCTAAAACATGAGATGTGATATCCAAATCCTCCCCCTTCCAAACCTGAGACCCTGCCTATAGCATGAGATGTGATATCCAAGTCCTTCCCATTCCAATCCTGAGACCCTTCCAATAGCATGTGATGTGATATCTCAATGCTTATACCAAACCTGAGACCCTTCCTATGGTATGAGATGTCATATACAACTCCTTCCCATTCCAAACCTGAGACCCTTCCTATAGCATGAGATGTGATATCTCAATGCTTATACCAAAGCTGAGACCCTTCCTATAGCATGAGATGTGATATCCAACTTCTTCCCATTCCAATCATGAGACCCTTCCTATAACATGAGATGTGATGTCTCACTGCTTCTAATACCAAACCTGAGATCTTTCCTATAACATGAGATGTGATATCCAACTCCTCCCCATTCCAATCCTGAGACCCTTCCGATATCATGAGATTTGTTATCTCAATGCTTCTAATATCAAACTTGAGACCCTCCCTAGAGCATGAGATGTGACATCCAAGTCCTTCCCATTCCAAACCTTAGACCCGTCCTTCATCATGAGATGTGATATCCAACTCCTTCCCATTCCAATCCTGAGACCCTTCCGATATCATGAGATTTGTTATCTCAATGCTTCTAATATCAAACTTGAGACCCTCCCTAGAGCATGAGATGTGACATCCAAGTCCTTCCCATTCCATTCCTGAGACCCTTCCTATAGCATGAGATGTGATATCTCAATGCTCCTAATACCAAACCTGAGACCCTTCCTATAACATGAGATGGGATATCCAACTCCTTCCCATTCCAATCCTGAGACCCTTCCGATAGCAGAGATGTGATATCTCAATGCTTATACCAATCCTGA
Organism: Ambystoma mexicanum; assembly: GCF_040938575.1. Taxonomy (NCBI): domain Eukaryota; kingdom Metazoa; phylum Chordata; class Amphibia; order Caudata; family Ambystomatidae; genus Ambystoma; species Ambystoma mexicanum. The sequence continues at coordinate 505,491,336 of NC_090931.1, read as the reverse complement.
GACCCTTCCTATAGCATGAGGTGTGATATCTCAATGCTTATACCAAATCTGAGACCCTTCCTATAGCATGAGATGTGATATCCAACTCCTTCCCATTCCAATCCTGAGACCCTTCCTATAGCATGAGGTGTGATATCCCAATGCTTATACCAAACCTGAGACCCTTCCTATGGCATGAGATGTGATATCCAACTCCTTGCCATTCAAATCCTGAGACCCTCCCTATAACAAGAGATGTCATATCCAACTCCTTCCCATTCCAAACCTGAGACCCTTCCTTTAGCATGAGATGTGATATCCAATTCCTTCACATTCCAATCCTGAGACCCTTCCTATAGCAAGAATGTAATATCCAACTCCTACCCATTCCAATCCTGAGACCATTCCTATAGCATGAGATGTGATATATCAATGCTTCTAATACCAAACCTGAGATCCTTCCTATGACATGAGATGTGATATCCAAATCCTTCCCATTCCAATCCTGAGACCCTTCCTATAGCAAGAGATGTGATATCCAAATCCTTCCCATTCCAACCTGAGACCCTTCCTATAGCATGAGAAGGGATATCCAACTCCTCCCCAATCCAATCCTGAGACCCTTCCGATAGCAGAGATGTGATATCTCAATGCTTCCAATACCAAACCTGGGACCCGTCCTATAACATGAGATATGATATCCAAATCCTTCCCATCCAAAACCTGAGACTCTTCCTATAGCATGAGATGTGATATCTCAATGCTTCTACCAAACCTGAAACCCTTCCTATAGCATGAGATGTGATATCCAACTCCTTCCCATTCCAATCCTGAGACACTTCCTATAGCATGAGATGTGATATCTCAATGCTTCTAATAGCAAACCTGAGACCCGTCCTATAACATGAGATGTGATATCCAAATCCTTCCCCTTCCAAACCTGAGACCCTTCCTTTAGCATGAGATGTGATATCCAGCTCCTCCACTTCCAATCCTGAGACCCTTCCTATACCATGGGATGTGATATCTCAATGCTTCTAATACCAAACCTGGGACCCGTCCTATAACATGAGATATGATATCCAAATCCTTCCCCTTCCAAACCTGAGACCCTTCCTTTAGCATGAGATGTGATATCCAAATCCTTCCCATTACAATCCTGAAACCCTTCCTATAGCATGAGATGTGATATCTCAATGTTTCTAATAAAGAACCTGAGACTCTTCCTATTGCAAGAGATGTGATATCCACATCCTTCCCATTCCAATCCTGAGACCCTTCCTGTAACATGAGATGTGATATCCAACTCCTTCCCATTCCAACCTGACACCCTTCCTATAGCATGAGAAGTGATATCCAACTCCTTCCCAATCCAATCCTGAGACCCTTCCGGTAGCAGAGATTTGATATCTCAATGCTTATACCAAACCTGAGACCCTTCCTATGGCATGAGATGTGATATCCAACTCCTTGCCATTCAAATCCTGAGACCCTTCCTATAGCATGAGATGTGATATCTTAATGCTTCTACCAAACCTGAGACCCTTCTTTTAGAATGAGATGTGATATCCAAGCCCTTCACATTCCAATCCTGAGACCCTTCCTATAGCATGAGATGTGATATCTCAATGCTTCTAATACCAAACCTGAGATCCTTCCTATAACATGAGATGTGATATCCAATTCCTTCCCATTCCAAACCTGAGACCCTTCCTATTGGATGAGATGTGATATCTCAATGCTTCTAATACCAAACCTGAGACCCTTCCTATAACATGAGATGGGATATCCAACTCTTTCCCATTCCAATCCTGAGACCCTTCCGATAGCAGAGATGTGATATCTCAATGCTTATACCAATCCTGAGACCCTTCCTATAGCATGAGGTGTGATATCTCAATGCTTATACCAAATCTGAGACCCTTCCTATAGCATGAGATGTGATATCAAACTCCTTCCCATTCCAATCCTGAGACCCTTCCTATAGCATGAGGTGTGATATCTCAATGCTTATACCCTTCCTATAGCATGAGATGTGATATCCAACTCCTTCCCATTCCAATCCTGAGATCCTTCCTATAACATGAGATGTGATATCCAACTCCTTCCCGTTCCAAACCTGAGACACTTCCTATAGCATATGTGATATCCAACTCCTTCCCATTCCAAACATGAGACCCTTCTTATAGCAAGAATGTAATATCCAACTCCTACCCATTCCAATCCTGAGACCATTCCTATAGCATGAGATGTGATATATCAATGCTTCTAATACCAAACCTGAGATCCTTCCTATGACATGAGATGTGATATCCAAATCCTTCCCATTCCAATCCTGAGACCCTTCCTATAGCAAGAGATGTGATATCCAAATCCTTCCCATTCCAACCTGAGACCCTTCCTATAGCATGAGAAGGGATATCCAACTCCTTCCCAATCCAATCCTGAGACCCTTCCGATAGCAGAGATGTGATATCTCAATGCTTCTAATACCAAACCTGGGACCCGTCCTATAACATGAGATATGATATCCAAATCCTTCCCATCCAAAACCTGAGACTCTTCCTATAGCATGAGATGTGATATCTCAATGCTTCTACCAAACCTGAAACCCTTCCTATAGCATGAGATGTGATATCCAACTCCTTCCCATTCCAATCCTGAGACACTTCCTTTAGCATGAAATGTGATATCCAGCTCCTCCCATTCCAATCCTGAGAACCTTCCTATACCATGGGATGTGATATCTCAATGCTTCTAATACCAAACCTGGGACCCGTCCTATAACATGAGATGTGATATCCAAATCCTTCCCCTTCCAAACCTGAGACCCTTCCTTTAGCATGAGATGTGATATCCAGCTCCTCCCATTTCAATCCTGAGACCCTTCCTATACCATGGGATGTGATATCTCAATGCTTCTAATACCAAACCTGGGACCCGTCCTATAACATGAGATATGATATCCAAATCCTTCCCCTTCCAAACCTGAGACCCTTCCTTTAGCATGAGATGTGATATCCAAATCCTTCCCATTACAATCCTGAAACCCTTCCTATAGCATGAGATGTGATATCTCAATGTTTCTAATAAAGAACCTGAGACTCTTCCTATAGCAAGAGATGTGATATCCACATCCTTCCCATTCCAATCCTGAGACCCTTCCTATAGCATGAGAAGTGATATCCAACTCCTTCCCAATCCAATCCTGAGACCCTTCCGATAGCAGAGATTTGATATCGCAATGCTTATACCAAACCTGAGACCCTTCCTATGGCATGAGATGTGATATCCAACTCCTTGCCATTCAAATCCTGAGACCCTTCCTATAGCATGAGATGTGATATCTTAATGCTTCTACCAAACCTGAGACCCTTCCTTTAGAATGAGATGTGATATCCAAGTCCTTCACATTCCAATCCTGAGACCCTTCCTATAGCATGAGATGTGATATCTCAATGCTTCTAATACCAAACCTGAGATCCTTCCTATAACATGAGATGTGATATCCAATTCCTTCCCATTCCAAACCTGAGACCCTTCCTATTGGATGAGATGTGATATCTCAATGCTTCTAATACCAAACCTGAGACCCTTCCTATAACATGAGATGGGATATCCAACTCCTTCCCATTCCAATCCTGAGACCCTTCCGATAGCAGAGATGTGATATCTCAATGCTTATACCAATCCTGAGACCCTTCCTATAGCATGAGGTGTGATATCTCAATGCTTATACCAAATCTGAGACCCTTCCTATAGCATGAGATGTGATATCAAACTCCTTCCCATTCCAATCCTGAGACCCTTCCTATAGCATGAGGTGTGATATCTCAATGCTTATACCAAATCTGAGACCCTTCCTATAGCATGAGATGTGATATCCAACTCCTTCCCGTTCCAAACCTGAGACACTTCCTATAGCATATGTGATATCCAACTCCTTCCCATTCCAAACATGAGACCCTTCCTATAGCAAGAATGTAATATCCAACTCCTACCCATTCCAATCCTGAGACCATTCCTATAGCATGAGATGTGATATATCAATGCTTCTAATACCAAACCTGAGATCCTTCCTATGACATGAGATGTGATATCCAAATCCTTCCCATTCCAACCTGAGACCCTTCCTATAGCATGAGAAGGGATATCCAACTCCTTCCCAATCCAATCCTGAGACCCTTCCGATAGCAGAGATGTGATATCTCAATGCTTATACCAAACCCGAGACCCTTCCTATGGCATGTGATGTGATATCCAACTCCTTGCCATTCAAATCCTGAGACCCTTCCTATAGCATGAGATGTGATATCTTAATGCTTCTACCAAACCTGAGACCCTTCCTTTAGCATGAGATGTGATATCCAAATCCTTCACATTCCAATCCTGGGACCCTTCCAATAGCATGAGATGTGTTATCTCAATGCTTCTAATACAAACCTGAGATCCTTCCTATAACATGAGATGTGATATCCAATTTCTTCCCATTCCAAACCTGAGACCCTTCCTATTGGATAAGGTGTGATATCCAACTCCTTCCCATTCCAACCCTGAGACCCTTCCTATACCATGAGATGTGATATCTCAATGCTTCTAATACCAAACCTGGGACCCGTCCTATAACATGAGATATGATATCCAAATCCTTCCCCTTCCAAACCTGAGACCCTTCCTTTAGCATGAGATGTGATATCCAAATCCTTCCCATTCCAATCCTGAAACCCTTCCTATAGCATGAGATGTGATATCTCAATGTTTCTAATAAAAAACCTGAGACTCTTCCTATAGCAAGAGATGTGATATCCACATCCTTCCCATTCCAATCCTGAGACCCTTCCTGTAACATGAGATGTGATATCCAACTCCTTCCCATTCCAACCTGACACCCTTCCTATAGCATGAGAAGGGATATCCAACTCCTTCCCAATCCAATCCTGAGACCCTTCTGATAGCAGAGATGTGATATCTCAATGCTTATACCAAACCTGAGACCCTTCCTATGGCATGAGATGTGATATCCAACTCTTTGCCATTCAAATCCTGAGACCCTTCCTATAGCATGAGATGTGATATCTTAATGCTTCTACCAAACCTGAGACCCTTCCTTTAGCATGAGATGTGATAGCCAAATCCTTCACATTCCAATCCTGAGACCCTTCCTATAGCATGAGATGTGATATCTCAATGCTTCTAAAACCAAACCTGAGATCCTTCCTATAACATGAGATGTGATATCCAATTCCTTCCCATTCCAAACCTGAGACCCTTCCTATTGGATGAGGTGTGATATCCAACTCCTTCCCATTCCAACCCTGAGACCCTTCCTATACCATGAGATGTGATATCTCAATGCTTCTAATACAAAACCTGGGACCCGTCCTATAACATGAGATATGATATCCAAATCCTTCCCCTTCCAAACCTGAGACCCTTCCTATAGCAAGAGATGTGATATCCAAATCCTACCCATTCCAATCCTGAAACCCTTCCTATAACATGAGATGTGATATCCAACTCCTTCCCATTCCAACCTGAGCCCCTTCCTATAGCATGAGAAGGGATATCCAACTCCTTCCCAATCCAATCCTGAGACCCTTCCGATAGCAGAGATGTGATATCTCAATGCTTATACCAAACCTGAGACCCTTCCTATGGCATGAGATGTGATATCCAACTCCTTGCCATTCAAATCCTGAGACCCTCCCTATAACAAGAGATGTCATATCCAACTCCTTCCCATTCCAAACCTGAGACCCTTCCTTTAGCATGAGATGTGATATCCAATTCCTTCACATTCCAATCCTGAGACCCTTCCTATAGCATGAGATGTGATATCTCAATGCTTCTAATACCAAACCTGAGATCCTTCCTATAATATGAGATGTGATATCCAACTCCTTCCCATTCCAATCCTGAGATCCTTCCTATAACATGAGATGTGATATCCAACTCCTTCCCATTCCAAACCTGAGACCCTTCCTATTGGATGAGATGTGATATCTCAATGCTTCTAATACCAAACCTGAGACCCTTCCTATAACATGAGATGGGATATCCAACTCCTTCCCATTCCAATCCTGAGACCCTTCCGATAGCAGAGATGTGATATCTCAATGCTTATACCAATCCTGAGACCCTTCCTATAGCATGGGGTGTGATATCTCAATGCTTATACCAAATCTGAGACCCTTCCTATAGCATGAGATGTGATATCAAACTCCTTCCCATTCCAATCCTGAGACCCTTCCTATAGCATGAGGTGTGATATCTCAATGCTTATACCAAATCTGAGACCCTTCCTATAGCATGAGATGTGATATCCAACTCCTTCCCATTCCAATCCTGAGACCCTTCCTATAACATGAGATGTGATATCCAACTCCTTCCCGTTCCAAACCTGAGACACTTCCTATAGCATATGTGATATCCAACTCCTTCCCATTCCAAACATGAGACCCTTCCTATAGCAAGAATGTAATATCCAACTCCTACCCATTCCAATCCTGAGACCATTCCTATAGCATGAGATGTGATATATCAATGCTTCTAATACCAAACCTGAGATCCTTCCTATGACATGAGATGTGATATCCAAATCCTTCCCATTCCAATCCTGAGACCCTTCCTATAGCAAGAGATGTGATATCCAAATCCTTCCCATTCCAACCTGAGACCCTTCCTATAGCATGAGAAGGGATATCCAACTCCTTCCCAATCCAATCCTGAGACCCTTCCGATAGCAGAGATGTGATATCTCAATGCTTATACCAAACCCGAGACCCTTCCTATGGCATGTGATGTGATATCCAACTACTTGCCATTCAAATCCTGAGACCCTTCCTATAGCATGAGATGTGATATCTTAATGCTTCTACCAAACCTGAGACCCTTCCTTTAGCATGAGATGTGATATCCAAATCCTTCACATTCCAATCCTGAGACCCTTCCAATAGCATGAGATGTGATATCTCAATGCTTCTAATACAAACCTGAGATCCTTCCTATAACATGAGATGTGATATCCAATTCCTTCCCATTCCAAACCTGAGACCCTTCCTATTGGATAAGGTGTGATATCCAACTCCTTCCCATTCCAACCCTGAGACCCTTCCTATACCATGAGATGTGATATCTCAATGCTTCTAATACCAAACCTGGGACCCGTCCTATAACATGAGATATGATATCCAAATCCTTCCCCTTCCAAACCTGAGACCCTTCCTTTAGCATGAGATGTGATATCCAAATCCTTCCCATTCCAATCCTGAAACCCTTCCTATAGCATGAGATGTGATATCTCAATGTTTCTAATAAAAAACCTGAGACTCTTCCTATAGCAAGAGATGTGATATCCACATCCTTCCCATTCCAATCCTGAGACCCTTCCTGTAACATGAGATGTGATATCCAACTCCTTCCCATTCCAACCTGACACCCTTCCTATAGCATGAGAAGGGATATCCAACTCCTTCCCAATCCAATCCTGAGAACCTTCTGATAGCAGAGATGTGATATCTCAATGCTTATACCAAACCTGAGACCCTTCCTATGGCATGAGATGTGATATCCAACTCCTTGCCATTCAAATCCTGAGACCCTTCCTATAGCATGAGATGTGATATCTTAATGCTTCTACCAAACCTGAGACCCTTCCTTTAGCATGAGATGTGATAGCCAAATCCTTCACATTCCAATCCTGAGACCCTTCCTATAGCATGAGATGTGATATCTCAATGCTTCTAAAACCAAACCTGAGATCCTTCCTATAACATGAGATGTGATATCCAATTCCTTCCCATTCCAAACCTGAGACCATTCCTATTGGATGAGGTGTGATATCCAACTCCTTCCCATTCCAACCCTGAGACCCTTCCTATACCATGAGATGTGATATCTCAATGCTTCTAATACCAAACCTGGGACCCGTCCTATAACATGAGATATGATATCCAAATCCTTCCCCTTCCAAACCTGAGACCCTTCCTATAGCAAGAGATGTGATATCCAAATCCTACCCATTCCAATCCTGAAACCCTTCCTATAACATGAGATGTGATATCCAACTCCTTCCCATTCCAACCTGAGCCCCTTCCTATAGCATGAGAAGGGATATCCAACTCCTTCCCAATCCAATCCTGAGACCCTTCCGATAGCAGAGATGTGATATCTCAATGCTTATACCAAACCTGAGACCCTTCCTATGGCATGAGATGTGATATCAAACTCCTTGCCATTCAAATCCTGAGACCCTCCCTATAACAAGAGATGTCATATCCAACTCCTTCCCATTCCAAACCTGAGACCCTTCCTTTAGCATGAGATGTGATATCCAATTCCTTCACATTCCAATCCTGAGACCCTTCCTATAGCATGAGATGTGATATCTCAATGCTTCTAATACCAAACCTGAGATCCTTCCTATAATATGAGATGTGATATCCAACTCCTTCCCATTCCAATCCTGAGATCCTTCCTATAACATGAGATGTGATATCCAACTCCTTCGCATTCCAACCTGAGACCCTTCCTATAGCATGAGATGGGATATCCAACTCCTTCCAAATCCAATCCTGATACCCTTCCATGAGATGTGATATCCCAATACTTCTACAAAACCTGAGACCCATACCATGGCATGAGATGTGATATCAAACTCCCGTCCTATACCATGAGACTTGATATCTCAATGCTTCTAATACCAAACCTGAGACTGGTCCAATAACATGAGATGTGATATCCAAATCCTTCCCCTTCCAAACCTTAGACCCTTCCTTTATCATGAGATGTGATATCCAAGTCCTTCCCATGCCATTCCTGAGACCCTTCCTATAGCATGAGATGTGATATCTCAATGCATCTAATACCAAACCTGAGACCCTTCCAATAACATGAGATGTGATATCCAAGTCCTTCCCATTCCAATCCTGAAACCCTTCCTATAGCATGAGATGTGATATCTCAATGCTTCTAATACCAAACCTGAGACCTTTCCTATAACATGAATTGTAATATCCAAGTCCTTCCCATTCCAATCCTGAGACCCTTCCGATAGCAGAGATGTGATATCTCAATGCTTATACCAAACCTGAGACCCTTCCGATAGCATGAGATGTGATATCTCAATGCTTCTAATACCAAACCTGAGATCCTTCCTATAACATGAGATGTGATATCCAAATCCTTCCCCTTCCAAACCTTAGACCCTCCCTTTAGCATGAGATGTGATATCCAACTCCTTCCCATTCCAATCCTGAGACCCTTCTGATAGCATGAGATGTGACATCTCAATGCCTCTAATACCAAACCTGAGATCCTACCTCTAACATGAAATGTGATATCCAACTCCTTCCCCTTCCAACCCTGAGAGCCTTCCTATAGAATGAGATGTTATATCCAAGTCCTTCCCATTCCAATCCTGAGACCCTTCCTATAACATGAGATGTGATATCCAACTCCTTCCCATTCCAACCTTAGACCCTTCCTATAGCATGAGATGGGATATCCAACTCCTTCCAAATCCAATCCTGATACCCTTCCGATAGCATGAGATGTGATATCCCAATGCCTCTACAAAACCTCAGACCCATACCATGGCATGAGATGTGATATCAAACTCCTTCCCATTCCAATCCTGAGACGCTTCCTATAGCTTGAGATGTGATATCCAACTCCTTCCCATTCCGATTCTGAGACCCGTCCTATACCATGAGACTTGATATTTCAATGCTTCTAATACCAAACCTGAGACTGGTCCTATAACATGAGATGTGATATCCAAATCCTTCCCCTTCCAAACCTGAGACCCTTCCTATAGCAGAGATGTGATATCTCAATGCTTATACCAAACCTGTGACCCTTCCTATGGCATGAGATGTCATATACAACTCCTTCCGATTCCAATCCTGAGACCCTTCCTATAGCATGAGATGGGATATCTCACTGCTTATACCAAACCTGAGACCCTTCCTATAGCATGAGATGTGATATCCAACTCCTTCCCATTCCAATCCTGAGACCCTTCATATAGCATGAGATGTGATATTTCAATGCTTCTAATACCAAACTTGAGATCCTTCCTATAACATGAGGTGTGATATCAAACTCCTTCCCATTCCAAACCTTTGCTTCTATCAAACCTGAGACCCTTCCTTTAGCATGAGATGTGATATCCAACTCCTTCCCATTCCAATACTGAGACCCTTCCTATAACATGAGACGTGATATCCAACTCCTTCCCATTCCAAACCTTTGCTTCTATCAAACCTGAGACCCTTCCTTTAGCATGAGATGTGATATCCAACTCCTTCCCATTCCAATACTGAGACCCTTCCTATAACATGAGACGTGATATCCAACTCCTTCCCATTCCAAACCTTTGCTTCTATCAAACCTGAGACCCTTCCTTTAGCATGAGATGTGATATCCAACTCCTTCCCATTCCAATCCTGAGACTCTTCCTATAGCATGAGATGTTATATCTCAATGCTTCTAAAACCAAACATGAGAACCATCCTAAAACATGAGCTGTGAGATCCAAATCCTTCCCCTTCCAAACCTGAGACCTTTCCTTTAGCATGAGATGTCATATCCAACTCCTTCCCATTCCAAACCTGAGGCCCTTCCTATAGCATGAGATGTTATATCTTAATGCTTCTAAAACCAAACCTGAGAACCATCCTATAACATGTGAAATCCAAATCCTTCCCTTTCTAAACCTGAGACCCTTCCGATAGCATGAGATGTGATATCTCAATGCTTCGAAAACCAAACATGAGAACCATCCTATAACATGAGATGTGAAATCCAGATCCTTCCCTTTCCAAACCTGAGACCCTTCCTATAGCTTGAGATGTGATATCAAACTCCTTCCCATTCCAATCCTGAGATAGCTTGAGATGTGATATCCAACTCCTTCCCACTCCAATCCTGAGACCCTTCCTATACCATGAGATGTGATATCTCAATGCTTCTAATACCAAACCTGAGACCCGTCCTAAAACATGAGATGTGAGATCCTAATCCTTCCCCTTCCAAACCTGAGACCTTTCCTATAGCTTGAGATGTGATATCAAACTCCTTCCCATTCCAATCCTGAGATAGCTTGAGATGTGATATCCAACTCCATCCCATTCCAATCCTGAGACCCTTCCGATAGCATGAGATATGATATCTCAATGCTTCTAATATCAAAACTGAGACCCTCCCTATAGTATGAGATGTGATATCTAAGTCCTTCCCATTCCTATCCTGAGACCCTTCCGATAGCAGAGATGTGATATCTCAATCCTTATACCAAACCTGATGATCCTTCCTATGGCATGAGATGTGATATCCAACTCCTTCCCATTTCAATCCTGAGTTCCTTCCTATAACATGAGACGTGATATCCAACTCCTTCCCATTCCAATCCTGAGACTCTTCCTATAGCATGAGATGTGATATCTCAATGCTTCTAATACCAAACCTGGGACCAGTCCTATAACATGAGATATGATATCCAAATCCTTCCCCTTCCAAACCTGAGACCCTTCCTTTAGCATGAGATGTGATATCCAAATCCTTCCCATTCCAATCCTGAAACCCTTCCTATAGCATGAGATGTGATATCTCAATGTTTCTAATAACAAACCTGAGACCTTCCTATAGCAAGAGATGTGATATCCAAATCCTTCCCAGTCAAATCCTGAGACCCTTCCTATAATGAGATGTGATATCCAACTCTTTCCCATTCCAACCTGAGACCCTTCCTATAGCATGAGAAGGGATATCCAACTCCTTCCCATTCCAATCCTGAGACCCTTCCTATACCATGAGATGTGATATCTCAATGCTTCTAATACCAAACCTGGGACCCATCCTATAACATGAGATATGATATCCAAATCCTTCCCCTTCCAAACCTGAGACCCTTCCTTTAGCATGAGATGTGATATCCAAATCCTTCCCATTCCAATCCTCAAACCCTTCCTATAGCATGAGATGTGATATCTCAATGTTTCTAATAAAAAACCTGAGACCCTTCCTTTAACATGAGATGTAATATCCAAATCCTTCCCATTCCAATCTTGAGACCCTTCCTATAACATGAGATGTGATATCCAACTCCTTCCCATTCCAACCTGAGATCCTTCCTATAGCATGAGAAGGGATATCCAACTCCTTCCCAATCCAATCCTGAGACCCTTCTGATAGCAGAGATGTGATATCTCAATGCTTTTAATACGAAACCTGAGACCCGTCCTAAAACATGAGATGTGAAATACAAATCCTTCCCCTTCCAAACCTGAGACCTTTCCTTTAGCATGAGATGTGATATCCAACTCCTTCCCATTCCAAACCTGAGACCCTTCCTATAGCATGAGATTTTATATCTTAATGCTTCTAAAACCAAACCTGACAACCATCCTATAACATGTGAAATCCAAATCCTTCCCTTTCCAAACCTGAGACCCTTCCGATAGCATATGTGATATCTCAATGCTTCTAAAACCAAACATGAGAACCATCCTATAACATTAAATGTGAAATCCAGATCCTTCCGTTTCCAATCCTGAGACCCTTCCTATAGCCTGAGATGTGATATCAAACTTCCCATTCCAATCCTGAGATAGCTTGAGATGTGATATCCAACTCCTTCCCATTCCAATCCTGAGACCCTTCCTATACCATGAGATGTGATATCTCAATGCTTCTAATACCAAACCTGCGACCCGTCCTAAAACATGAGATGTGAGATCCTAATCCTTCCCCTTCCAAACCTGAGACCGTTCCTATAGCTTGAGATGTGATATCAAACTCCTTCCCATTCCAATCCTGAGATAGCTTGAGATGTGATATCCAACTCCATCCCATTCCAATCCTGAGACCCTTCCGATAGCATGAGATGTGATATCTCAATGCTTCTAATATCAAAACTGAGACCCTCCCTATAGTATGAGATGTGATATCTAAGTCCTTCCCATTCCTATCCTGAGACCCTTCCGAGAGCAGAGATGTGATATCTCAATGCTTATACCAAACCTGATGACCCTTCCTATGGCATGAGATGTGATATCCAACTGCTTCCCATTCCAATCCTGAGACCCTTCCTATAACATGAGATGTGATATCCAACTCCTTCCCATTCCAATCCTGAGACTCTTCCTGTAGCATGAGATGTGATATCTCAATGCTTCTAATACCAAACCTGGGACCAGTCATATAGCATGAGATATGATATCCAAATCCTTCCCCTTCCAAACCTGAGACCCTTCCTTTAGCATGAGATGTGATATCCAACTCCTTCCCATTCCAACCTGAGATGCTTCCTATAGCATGAGAAGGGATATCCAACTCCTTCCCAATCCAATCCTGAGACCCTTCCGATAGCAGAGATGTGATATCTTAATGCTTCTAATACGAAACCTGAGACCCGTCCTAAAACATGAGATGTGAGATACAAATCCTTCCCCTTCCAAACCTGAGACCTTTCCTTTAGCATGAGATGTGATATCCAACTCCTTCCCATTCCAAACCTGAGACCCTTCCTATAGCATGAGATTTTATATCTTAATGCTTCTAAAACCAAACCTGAGAACCATCCTATAACATGTGAAATCCAAATCCTTCCCTTTCCAAACCTGAGACCCTTCCGATAGCATATGTGATATCTCAATGCTTCTAAAACCAAACATGAGAACCATCCTATAACATGAGATGTGAAATCCAGATCCTTTCGTTTCCAATCCTGAGACCATTCCTATAGCTTGAGATGTGATATCAAACTTCCCATTCCAATCCTGAGATAGCTTGAGATGTGATATCCAACTCCTTCCCATTCCAATCCTGAGACCCTTCCTATACCATGAGATGTGATATCTCAATGCTTCTAATACCAAACCTGCGACCCGTCCTAAAACATGAGATGTGAGATCCTAATCCTTCCTCTTCCAAATCTGAGACCATTCCTATAGCTTGAGATGTGATATCAAACTCCTTCCCATTCCAATCCTGAGATAGCTTGAGATGTGATATCCAACTCCATCCCATTCCAATCCTGAGACCCTTCCGATAGCATGAGATGTGATATCTCAATGCTTCTAATATCAAAACTGAGACCCTCCCTATAGTATTTGTTTGTTTGTTTATTTATTTGGTAATGCGCTCCGAGCCCGTGGGCATCTGGGCGCAGCAGTACAAGAGGACTCGAAACTTAGTTACAATGCCTGACACAGGCTAACACAGCAAAACAGTGGTCACTTACAGTGGGTGATACAATGCATATAAAATAACAGGGTTAAGCGCATAAGAGTAACATTTTAACAGGTTGTACCGTTTCCGCTAGGGTGAGGGTCGTTGCATGTCGTTGTTGTGCAGCCATTTGAGAGCGTAGGATCTGAATCTTGTGTAGGGTAAAGGGCATCTAAGGTCGGATGGGAGTGTGTTCCATGATTGTGCAGCTCTAACTGGGAAGCTAGCACCGCCCGCTGTGGTAAGTTTGAATCTGGGGACTTCCAGTAGGAAGGTGTTGGCAGATCTTGTCAGTCGGTTAGAGGGTCTCCAGTTGATTCTTTCCACTAGGTAGGGGGGTGCTTGATTGTTGAGGCATTTAGAAGTGAGGGAAATAGTTTTAAGTAGGATTCTGTCCTTTATTTTTAGCCAATGGGCTTCTGTCCGGTGTTTGGAGATATGTTCTCTGCGTGGGATGTTCAGAGCTGCTCTAAGAGCGTTATTTTGTAATCTCTGGAGTTTGTCAGTGACCGACTTGTTGGCACCTGAGTATAAGGCGTTGCAATAGTCCAGTCTGGACATGACAAGGGCATTGGCCAAGGTGAGGCAGCTGGCACTGGACAGGAAGGGTCTGGCGGCACGGATGAGTTTACACGTGTAGGTGGTTGAGGAGGCAAGGGAGTTCACTTGTTTTTTGAGGGTGAGAGCTGAGTCGAGGTAAAAACCCAACGTTTTGACCTCGCGCATAACCTTGATAGTATTGTTATCAATGTTAAATGAGGTATAGTCCGGGATGAGTTTGGATAATTTGAGGTTGAACCGAGGAGCAGGATTTCAGTTTTATCGTCGTTCAGGCAGAGGCCATGTGTGGCCATCCATGCTTGAATGAGGATGTAAATTTTATTCACCAGAGCCAAGTCCACTTCATAGTTGCCCGAAATGGGTATGAGGATCTGGGTGTCATCTGCGTAATTAGTGTAGGTGACGCCCAGTCTGTCCAACTTGTCGAACAATGGCTTGGTGAAGATATTGTACATAGTGGGTGAGACACAGGAACCCTGTGGGTCTCCACATGTGATTTGGATAGGGTCAGCACAAGTGGAAGAGGAGAACACTCTCATAGTCCGGTTGGCTAGAAAGGATTGGACCCATGCTATAGCGTCTCCTGTGAAGTTGGCAGCCAGCTTGAGGTGGTTGCATAAGACTGCATGGTCCACCAGATCAAAAGCTGCTGACAAGTCCAGTAAGAGTAGCAGCACTGTTTTCCCATTATCCTTAAATTCCTCCATTTTGGTTTTGAGATCTAGCAGGGCTGTTTCCGTGCCTTGGAGGGGGCGGAAGCCCGATTGGCGCGAGCCTAGAAGATGATTAGCTTCTAGGTACTCTTGAATTTGGAGATAGACTACTCTGTCGATAATTTTTAGTAGGAAGGGTACCGTGGTGATAGGCCTATAGTTAGTCGGGATAGATGGATCAAGGGTTTGTTTTTTGAGAAGGGGGAGGACCCAGGATTCCTTTAAGTTGGCTGGCACTGTGTTGGATTTGAAGGATGAGTTGATAAGCTTCGAGATGAAAGGGGCTAAGTCTCTGGCAGCGTCCTTTATTATTTGAGCTGGGCAGCTGTCGCCCTTACAGTTAGAGGGCTTCAGTGAGAGGATAGCCTTTTCAGTGTCAATGATGGAGATGGGTTTAAAGCTAAAAGGGGGGATAGTGATAGGTTCAGTTACTGGAGGCACTTGTTGATCAGTAAGAGAGAGGGTGTCTTTTTTATTCATTATTTTAAGTTGGAGGGTGGAGATTTTGTTTGATAGGGCATTCTGTATATTAGTGCACCATATCTTGTCCTTTGGGACCGTGTCAGATGGTTGGATAGGGGATTCCATTTCCCGGAGGATGGCAAATAGTTCCTTGGTATTCGATTTGGCATTGGTAATTCTGTCATTGAATATGTTTTTTTTAGTGTTGATAATTTCAGACTTGTAATGTTTTGTAGCTTGGGTTAGCTTGGCGTTGTTATCGTTGGTGGGTGAATTACGCCAGATGGTTTGGAGTTTCCATTTCTGCTTTCTAAGGTCCTTAAACTGGGGGGTGAACCAGGCATTGAGGTGGGCTTCTTGCTTAGCTTTGCGTAGTTTTGCAGGTGCAATGGTGTCTAGTGCGTGAGACATAGCTTTGTTAAAGGTGTCTACTAGTGTGTCTGGGTCGGTGTTGTCCTTCAGACCGTTAATAGTGGGCAGGAGGAGGGGGATAAGTTTTTCTGTAGTGATATCTTTTTTACTTCTGGTAGGGTGTGGTGGTATCATTTTGATAGTTTTGGGGCTGGGGAGGTCAAGTGTGGCAGTGAAATTTATTAGAAAGTGGTCAGTCCATAGTTGAGGGGTGATGGCAGTGATGACTATGTTACAGTTGAGTTCTGAGACCCAATCAAGGGTTCTGCCTTTAGCATGTGTGGGGGAGAGAACTTTTTGGGTAAGGCCTTGGTCATTTAGGATAGATGTTATAGAAAGGGCATTTTTATTGCCTGGCTCATTGAAACCGATGTTGAAGTCACCCATCAGCAGCGTTTGTGAGTGTTTTTGAGTATTGTTCGCTATGAGGGTAGTAAGGTCATCTTCAAAGGTTCCCAGGGGACCTGGGGGCCTGTAGATCAGGTGAATGGCTAGCGTGCGGTTGTTGGAGAGTTGCATTTTTGCTGAGAGTACTTCGCAGGAAGCACAGGGGTATGAGGTGGTGAGTCGGATAGGCAAGGTGGTTTTCGCGATGATTGCTAGGCCACCGCCTTTAGCATTGGGTCTGTCTACTCTGTGGATCTGGTAGTTGTCAGGTATGTCTAACATCAGTGAGGGTCCTGCTGCCTCATGGAGCCAGGTTTCAGTTACGGCAAGGAAGTCAATGCTACTGTTGTTTAGTATGTCAGCAATTTCAATTGCATGAGCTACCATGGATCTGGCATTGATAAGGGATCCAGTAAGAGTTAGGGTGTTATTGGGAATAGGATGACTTGCAAGTGTATCTGTATGCTTATTTTGACTCCGGCGTTTCTTTTGGTGGGGGTGAGTAGGAGTTGGGGTTGGAGTTAAAGGTGTCGTAGCTAGAGTTTGCTTATCCATGTGTGTCTGTATAGATGGGAATCTAGCAGTATTGTTAGTACTGTTTCTTTTAGGTTCGTATATGCAGGGTAGCCTTGCCCTGAGTCTCAGGTTTCTATCTGTGGGGGGGCGAGAACTGAGGGTAGCAAAGGTCATGATTGTAGCTAGGAGGGTCAGGGAGGTCAAGTTTCTGCACATGGTAGTTGGTGTGGTCCGCTGATGGAATTTACTTCCCTTGTTTCGCTAAGATGTCTGGCTAGGGTGACGCAAAGTGTAGTGCAGGTGGCTAGTTGAAGCTGGGGCTGCGCCTAGTGATAAAGGGCATGATATTCACGAAACACAGTATGGGCTAGAGTGCATGGTCTGTTAATGATGATAGGGTACTACAAATCAAGGTGGCCCATTAGCGACCATAAGGCACAACACAGTTAAAGTGGTCCGTTAGCGACCGTAAGGCACAACGCAGTTAAAGTGGCCCGTTAGCGACCATAAGGCACAACACAATTAAAGTGGCCAGTTAGCGACCATAAGGCACAACACAATTAAAGTGGTCCGTTAGCGACCATAAGGCACAACACAGTTAAAGTGGTCCGTTAGCGACCGTAAGGCACAACACAGTTAAAGTGGTCCGTTAGCGACCGTAAGGCACAACACACTGAGGTGAGCCATGAACACCTGGGTATAAGTAGCACCCAGAGAACTAGGGTCTAAGTAAGTGTACACAGCTATGGTAGTTATCATGGGTACGGGTGTAGATCAGATCATGCAAGCATGAATCGATACATTAACAATGCAATGGGACGCAAATTAAATGCATAGGTTCAGGGGTACCTAGATTCGAATTTAGCAAGAGGATAGGCGCAGTACAAGGACATCTAGATGGGAAATGGCACAATTAGGCAGCCAGCAGCAGTGCAACACAATTTACTAGGCGCAGTATAAGGTCATCTAGATACAAGATGGCATTAGGCAGGCATTACAGTCTGAGTCAGGAGATGAAATGCGAGGTATCCAAGTGGCACGTTATAGGCAAGGACAGCATAGGCATGTGCAGCCGTGCGGGGTGGCAACGTTAAATAGACAGGAACGTAAGTAATGCGCTGTGAATTAGATGCTTCTGGTCAACAGATGGTGTTATGCATGTGGCAGTATGAGATGTGATATCTAAGTCCTTCCCATTCCTATCCTGAGACCCTTCCGAGAGCAGAGATGTGATATCTCAATGCTTATACCAAACCTGATGACCCTTCCTATGGCATGAGATGTGATATCCAACTGCTTCCCATTACAATCCTGAGACCCTTCCTATAACATGAGACGTGATATCCAACTCCTTTCCATTCCAATCCTGAGACTCTTCCTGCAGCATGAGATGTGATATCTCAATGCTTCTAATACCAAACCTGGGAGCCTTCCTACAGCATGAGATGTGATATCCAAGTCCTTCCCATTCCTATCCCGAGACCCTTCCTATAGCATGAGATGTGATATCTCAATGCTTCTAATACCAAACCTGAGAGCCTTCCTACAGCATGAGATGTGATATCCAAGTCCTTCCCATTCCAATCCTGAGATCCTTCCTATAACATGAGATGTGATATCCAACTCCTTCCCATTCCAACCTGAGACCCTTCCTATAGCATGAGATGGGATATCCAACCCCTTCCAAATCCAATCGTGATACCCTTCCATGAGATGTGATATCCCAATGCTTCTACAAAACCTGAGACCCATACCATGGCATGAGATGTGATATCAAACTCCCGTCCTATACCATGAGACTTGATATCTCAATGCTTCTAATACCAAACCTGAGACCGGTCCAATAACATGAGATGTGATATCCAAATCTTCCCCTTCCAAACCTAAGACCCTTCCTTTATCATGAGATGTGATATCCAAGTCCTTCCCATGCCATTCCTGAGACCCTTCCTATAGCATGAGATGTGATATCTCAATGCTTCTAATACAAAACCTGAGACCCTTCCTATAACATGAGATGTGATATCCAAGTCCTTCCCATTCCAATCCTGAAACCCTTCCTATAGCATGGGATGTGATATCTCAATGCTTCTAATACCAAACCTGAGACCTTTCCTATAACATGAATTGTAATATCCAAGTCCTTCCCATTCCAATCCTGAGACCCTTCCGATAGCAGAGATGTGATATCTCAATGCTTATACCAAACCTGAGACCGTTCCGATAGCATGAGATGTGATATCTCAATGCTTCTAATACCAAACCTGAGATCCTTCCTATAACATGAGATGTGATATCCAAATCCTTCCCCTTCCAAACCTTAGACCCTCCCTTTAGCATGAGATGTGATATCCAACTCCTTCCCATTCCAATCCTGAGACCCTTCTGATAGCATGAGATGTGATATCTCAATGCCTCTATTACCAAACCTGAGATCCTACATCTAACATGAAATGTGATATCCAACTCCTTCCCCTTCCAACCCTGAGAGCCTTCCTATAGAATGAGATGTTATATCCAAGTCCTTCGAATTCCAATCCTGAGACCCTTCCTATAACATGAGATGTGATATCCAACTCCTTCCCATTACAACCTTAGACCCTTCCTATAGCATGAGATGGGATATCCAACTCCTTCCAAATCCAATCCTGATACCCTTCCGATAGCATGAGATGTGATATCCCAATGCCTCTACAAAACCTGAGACCCATACCATGGCACGAGATGTGATATCAAACTCCTTCCCATTCCAATCCTGAGACCCTTCCTATAGCTTGAGATGTGATATCCAACTCCTTCCCATTCCAATTCTGAGACCCGTCCTATACCATGAGACTTCATATCTCAATGCTTCTACCAAACCTGAGACCCTTCCTATAGCTTGAGATGTGATATCCAACTCCTTCCCATTCCAATCCTGAGACCCTTCCTATAGCATGAGATGTGATATCTCAATGCTTCTACCAAAACTGAGGCCCTTCCTTTAGCATCAGATGTGATATCCAAGACCTTCCCATTCCAATCCTGAGACCCTTCCTATAACATGAGATGTGATATCCAACTCCTTCCCATTCCAACCTGAGACCCTTCCTATAGCTTGAGATGTGATATCCAACTCCTTCCCATTCCAATCCTGAGACCCTTCCTATAGCATGAGATGTGATATCTCAATGCTTCTAATACCAAACCTGAGAGCCTTCCTACAGCATGAGATGTGATATCCAAGTCCTTCCCATTCCAATCCTGAGATCCTTCCTATAACATGAGATGTGATATCCAACTCCTTCCCATTCCAACCTGAGACCCTTCCTATAGCATGAGATGGGATATCCAACTCCTTCCAAATCCAATCCTGATACCCTTCCATGAGATGTGATATCCCAATGCTTCTACAAAACCTGAGACCCATACCATGGCATGAGATGTGATATCACACTCCCGTCCTATACCATGAGACTTGATATCTCAATGCTTCTAATACCAAACCTGAGACCGGTCCAATAACATGAGATGTGATATCCAAATCTTCCCCTTCCAAACCTAAGACCCTTCCTTTATCATGAGATGTGATATCCAAGTCCTTCCCATGCCATTCCTGAGACCCTTCCTATAGCATGAGATGTGATATCTCAATGCTTCTAATACCAAACCTGAGACCCTTCCTATAACATGAGATGTGATATCCAAGTCCTTCCCATTCCAATCCTGAAACCCTTCCTATAGCATAAGATGTGATATCTCAATGCTTCTAATACCAAACCTGAGACCTTTCCTATAACATGAATTGTAATATCCAAGTACTTCCCATTCCAATCCTGAGACCCTTCCGATAGCAGAGATGTGATATCTCAATGCTTATACCAAACCTGAGACCCTTCCGATAGCATGAGATGTGATATCTCAATGCTTCTAATACCAAACCTGAGATCCTTCCTATAACATGAGATGTGATATCCAAATCCTTCCCCTTCCAAACCTTAGACCCTCCCTTTAGCATGAGATGTGATATCCAACTCCTTCCCATTCCAATCCTGAGACCCTTCTGATAGCATGAGATGTGATATCTCAATGCCTCTATTACCAAACCTGAGATCCTACCTCTAACATGAAATGTGATATCCAACTCCTTCCCCTTCCAACCCTGAGAGCCTTCCTATAGAATGAGATGTTATATCCAAGTCCTTCCCATTCCAATCCTGAGACCCTTCCTATAACATGAGATGTGATATCCAACTCCTTCCCATTCCAACCTTAGACCCTTCCTATAGCATGAGATGTGATATCCAAATCCTTCCCCTTCCAAACCTTAGACCCTCCCTTTAGCATGAGATGTGATATCCAACTCCTTCCCATTCCAATCCTGAGACCCTTCTGATAGCATGAGATGTGATATCTCAATGCCTCTATTACCAAACCTGAGATCCTACCTCTAACATGAAATGTGATATCCAACTCCTTCCCCTTCCAACCCTGAGAGCCTTCCTATAGAATGAGATGTTATATCCAAGTCCTTCCCATTCCAATCCTGAGACCCTTCCTATAACATGAGATGTGATATCCAACTCCTTCCCATTCCAACCTTAGACCCTTCCTATAGCATGAGATGGGAATTCCAACTCCTTCCAAATCCAATCCTGATACCCTTCCGATAGCATGAGATGTGATATCCCAATGCCTCTACAAAACCTGAGACCCATACCATGGCACGAGATGTGATATCAAACTCCTTCCCATTCCAATCCTGAGACCCTTCCTATAGCTTGAGATGTGATATCCAACTCCTTCCCATTCCAATTCTGAGACCCGTCCTACACCATGAGACTTCATATCTCAATGCTTCTACCAAACCTGAGACCCTTCCTATAGCATGAGATGTGATATCCAACTCCTTCCCATTCCAATCCTGAGACCCTTCCTATAGCATGAGATGTGATATCTCAATGCTTCTACCAAAACTGAGGCCCTTCCTTTAGCATCAGATGTGATATCCAACTCCTTCCCATTCCAATCCTGAGACCCTTCCTATAGCATGTGATGTGATATCTCAATGCTTCTAATACCAAACCTGAGATCCTTCCTATAACATGAGATGCGATATCCAACTCCTTCCCATTCCAATCCTGAGACCCTTCCTATAGCATGAGATGTGATATCTCAATGCTTCTAATACCAAACCTGAGATCCTTCCTATAACATGAGATGTGATATCCAAATCCTTCCCCTTCCAAACCTGAGACCCTCCCTTTAGCATGAGATGTGATATCCAACTCCTTCCCATTCCAATCCTGAGACCCTTCCTATAGCATGAGATGTGATATCTCAATGCTTCTACCAAAACTGAGACCCTTCCTTTAGCATCAGATGTGATATCCAACTCCTTCCCATTCAAATCCTGAGACCCTTCCTATAGCATGAGATGTGACATCTCAATGCTTCTAATACCAAACCTGAGATCCTTCCTATAACATGAGATGCGATATCCAACTCCTTCCCATTCCAATCCTGAGACCCTTCCTATAGTATGAGATGTGATATCTCAATGCTTCTAATACCAAACCTGAGAGCCTTCCTACAGCATGAGATGTGATATCCAAGTCCTTCCCATTCCAAACCTGAGATCCTTCCTATAACATGAGATGTGATATCCAACTCCTTCCCATTCCAACCTGAGACCCTTCCTATAGCATGAGATGGGATATCCAACTCCTTCCAAATCCAATCCTGATACCCTTCCATGAGATGTGATATCCCAATGCTTCTACAAAACCTGAGACCCATACCATGGCATGAGATGTGATATTAAACTCCCGTCCTATACCATGAGACTTGATATCTCAATGCTTCTAATACCAAACCTGAGACCGGTCCAATAACATGAGATGTGATATCCAAATCTTCCCCTTCCAAACCTAAGACCCTTCCTTTATCATGAGATGTGATATCCAAGTCCTTCCCATGCCATTCCTGAGACCCTTCCTATAGCATGAGATGTGATATCTCAATGCTTCTAATACCAAACCTGAGACCCTTCCTATAACATGAGATGTGATATCCAAGTCCTTCCCATTCCAATCCTGAAACCCTTCCTATAGCATGAGATGTGATATCTCAATGCTTCGAATACCAAACCTGAGACCTTTCCTATAACATGAATTGTAATATCCAAGTCCTTCCCATTCCAATCCTGAGACCCTTCCGATAGCAGAGATGTGATATCTCAATGCTTATACCAAACCTGAGACCCTTCCGATAGCATGAGATGTGATATCTCAATGCTTCTAATACCAAACCTGAGATCCTTCCTATAACATGAGATGTGATATCCAAATCCTTCCCCTTCCAAACCTTAGACCCTCCCTTTAGCATGAGATGTGATATCCAACTCCTTCCCATTCCAATCCTGAGACCCTTCTGATAGCATGAGATGTGATATCTCAATGCCTCTATTACCAAACCTGAGATCCTACCTCTAACATGAAATGTGATATCCAACTCCTTCCCCTTCCAACCCTGAGAGCCTTCCTATAGAATGAGATGTTATATCCAAGTCCTTCGAATTCCAATCCTGAGACCCTTCCTATAACATGAGATGTGATATCCAACTCCTTCCCATTACAACCTTAGACCCTTCCTATAGCATGAGATGGGATATCCAACTCCTTCCAAATCCAATCCTGATACCCTTCCGATAGCATGAGATGTGATATCCCAATGCCTCTACAAAACCTGAGACCCATACCATGGCACGAGATGTGATATCAAACTCCTTCCCATTCCAATCCTGAGACCCTTCCTATAGCTCGAGATGTGATATCCAACTCCTTCCCATTCCAATTCTGAGACCCGTCCTATACCATGAGACTTCATATCTCAATGCTTCTACCAAACCTGAGACCCTTCCTATAGCATGAGATGTGATATCCAACTCCTTCCCATTCCAATCCTGAGACCCTTCCTATAGCATGAGATGTGATATCTCAATGCTTCTACCAAAACTGAGGCCCTTCCTTTAGCATCAGATGTGATATCCAAGTCCTTCCCATTCCAATCCTGAGACCCTTCCTATAGCATGAGATGTGATATCTCAATGCTTCTAATACCAAACCTGAGAGCCTTCCTACAGCATGAGATGTGATATCCAAGTCCTTCCCATTCCAATCCTGAGATCCTTCCTATAACATGAGATGTGATATCCAACTCCTTCCCATTCCAACCTGAGACCCTTCCTATAGCATGAGATGGGATATCCAACTCCTTCCAAATCCAATCCTGATACCCTTCCGATAGCATGAGATGTGATATCCCAATGCCTCTACAAAACCTGAGACCCATACCATGGCACGAGATGTGATATCAAACTCCTTCCCATTCCAATCCTGAGACCCTTCCTATAGCTCGAGATGTGATATCCAACTCCTTCCCATTCCAATTCTGAGACCCGTCCTATACCATGAGACTTCATATCTCAATGCTTCTACCAAACCTGAGACCCTTCCTATAGCATGAGATGTGATATCCAACTCCTTACCATTCCAATCCTGAGACCCTTCCTATAGCATGAGATGTGATATCTCAATGCTTCTACCAAAACTGAGGCCCTTCCTTTAGCATCAGATGTGATATCCAAGTCCTTCCCATTCCAATCCTGAGACCCTTCCTATAGCATGAGATGTGATATCTCAATGCTTCTAATACCAAACCTGAGAGCCTTCCTACAGCATGAGATGTGATATCCAAGTCCTTCCCATTCCAATCCTGAGATCCTTCCTATAACATGAGATGTGATATCCAACTCCTTCCCATTCCAACCTGAGACCCTTCCTATAGCATGAGATGGGATATCCAACTCCTTCCAAATCCAATCCTGATACCCTTCCATGAGATGTGATATCCCAATGCTTCTACAAAACCTGAGACCCATACCATGGCATGAGATGTGATATCAAACTCCCGTCCTATACCATGAGACTTGATATCTCAATGCTTCTAATACCAAACCTGAGACCGGTCCAATAACATGAGATGTGATATCCAAATCTTCCCCTTCCAAACCTAAGACCCTTCCTTTATCATGAGATGTGATATCCAAGTCCTTCCCATGCCATTCCTGAGACCCTTCCTATAGCATGAGATGTGATATCTCAATGCTTCTAATACCAAACCTGAGACCCTTCCTATAACATGAGATGTGATATCCAAGTCCTTCCCATTCCAATCCTGAAACCCTTCCTATAGCATGAGATGTGATATCTCAATGCTTCTAATACCAAACCTGAGACCTTTCCTATAACATGAATTGTAATATCCAAGTCCTTCCCATTCCAATCCTGAGACCCTTCCGATAGCAGAGATGTGATATCTCAATTCTTATACCAAACCTGAGACCCTTCCTATAGCATGAGATGTGATATCTCAATGCTTCTAATACCAAACCTGAGATCCTTCCTATAACATGAGATGTGATATCCAAATCCTTCCCCTTCCAAACCTTAGACCCTCCCTTTAGCATGAGATGTGATATCCAACTCCTTCCCATTCCAATCCTGAGACCCTTCTGATAGCATGAGATGTGATATCTCAATGCCTCTATTACCAAACCTGAGATCCTACCTCTAACATGAAATGTGATATCCAACTCCTTCCCCTTCCAACCCTGAGAGCCTTCCTATAGAATGAGATGTTATATCCAAGTCCTTCCCATTCCAATCCTGAGACCCTTCCTATAACATGAGATGTGATATCCAACTCCTTCCCATTACAACCTTAGACCCTTCCTATAGCATGAGATGGGATATCCAACTCCTTCCAAATCCAATCCTGATACCCTTCCGATAGCATGAGATGTGATATCCCAATGCCTCTACAAAACCTGAGACCCATACCATGGCACGAGATGTGATATCAAACTCCTTCCCATTCCAATCCTGAGACCCTTCCTATAGCTTGAGATGTGATATCCAACTCCTTCCCATTCCAATTCTGAGACCCGTCCTATACCATGAGACTTCATATCTCAATGCTTCTACCAAACCTGAGACCCTTCCTATAGCTGAGCAAATAGGAAAGCTCTATACAGCGCAAAAACAACCTTCCAAAGAGGGGGCTGATGGCCATAGCAATGACCGGGGGGCTTCCGAAAAGTGACTAAGTACTCATGATAACTGCAGTGCCAAAATGACAGATTGCTCTGATATAATTTTGCATAACGACTCTGAGATGCCTAATGGATTAAAAATGAAAGTACCAGTAAATGAAATTGTGATAGAAAGTGCAAATACTTCTAAAAAAGAGGTACGGTTTAACTTAGAGCTAAATAAAACAGTAAAGATTTGCACAAATGAAAAAGAAACATTAGGAATTCCAAAAGAACAAAGGAACAGATTTAAGAAAAATGACTCATGCATGGGGAATACCAGTGAACAGGGAGTAAGTGGGGATGCCATAGCTCCTTCCCTGGGCAAGCAAAACAATGACCAAACACAGACAGAAAAAGGAAATACTCACAAGGAGGGTACAAGTCAATCACCTGAAGAATTCTTTGAGCCACATATTTTTGAAGAGGCTGAAAGGGCTGGTATTACACTAAATGATCACAAATGCACAGAATTAAAAAATGACAAATTGCTGAATGATGTTGTTACACATGTTCAGTTGGAAGGTTGTAATGTGGTCTCTGATGTTACCCAAATGGATGGGCGAACAGTGGCCACACTCCAAAAAACCTCTGAACATGGAGAAATGAATAAAATATCTCGCACAGAAATGGGTAAAAAGGAGGGAAAAATGTCTTTTCATTTACCAATGTGCTTAGCCAAAAGTGAAAAAGATCTGAGAAAGGTGAGCCCTGAAATCAATAAGAATTCAAATTTCTTATGTGTATTAGAGGAAGTTGAGGACAGATATTATGCACCCATCACTGTAGAAGAAAAATGCCACACCTTCGCTATGATTGACACTGGCGCACAGGCCACAATTATGTCCAAGGAGCTGGTAAAGAGTATCAATGAAGGGAGGCCTCCACAGAGTCAGATCACAGTGAAGGCAAATCAAGGCCCAGTGCATAACTTTAATGGGGAGGAGGTGCCCATCATAGGTGTAACTGAGGTTGACATAAAAATAGGAAAGCACAGAATGAAACAAGAGGTATTGATCACATCTATTTGTGAAATTCCATTTCTGATGGGGACAGATTGCCTGAAAAGATTGTCTCCTCTCATAGATGGGGTGAATGGAGTGCTGTGGTCCTTAACCAAAAAACCATTGAGGCCTAAGAAACTAAAATCACAAAACAGCAATATAAATGAATGTCACACCGTTGCCAAAACAAATGATGCTGTGGAGGTATATCTCCAGAATAGCTGCATACCTAGTGTCACTGTTATATTAATGTGTCAAGACAAAATGCAGAGCGACAGTGAAAAACTACCTGTACAAATATACTTGGATCCAAGGAAAGATTGGCAGACTGCCATAGATGAGCACACATTACGTTTCTATTTAAAAGAGAAAACATGCAAACAGAATATTGCTCCTAAAACAGATTCAGAAAAACACATTACCACTCTGGCAGAAATACACATGGAAGATGAGCAACCATGGGTTCATGTTGGTATAAATGATTATCTTAAAACAATAAAAGCCACTTTAGCACTTGAACATGAAAGGAGTTTCATTAATGAGAAATTGTTGCAAAGAATTATGGAGAGGGAAGAAATCCCGAAATTTAGGATTAAAAACCAATATGTTTCTGGGTTGGACAGTCCAGACTTTGAAAACCGAATTGCAGGCAGATGCATGCTTAAAATTAGCATTGGGCAGAAAACAATTTACCATAATGTATGGATAGTGAGTGGAGCACAAAATGAATTTTACATGGGCAATGACATCATGCACAGAATGTGTATGGTGTTAGATTTCCTTAATCAAAAAATATGGTCACGCCTGGGTGGTCCGGCACCTGAATTTGAAGACAAAAGAAGGGCTTATCATTGTGCACAACTGGTTCCTTATGCAGTCGAATTACAAATAAGGAAAGATACTATTATTCCTGCATTTACAAAACAGTTTGCAATAACACTGAAATGCAAAAATGGGCAGCAGATGAAAGGCTCTGATGCATTTGTATGCCTGAATGAATCCATAAAACAGCAAGGCCTGGATTATGAATACATTCCATTGGTAGACATTGGTGAGGGATCTGTAAAAATCATGGTAAATAATAAAGGTTATCAGGATATTCATTTAGAGGAAAACTCCCCATTAGGAATGGCCATACAAAAGTCACATTATACGGCAGATTTAAATAACATGGTGATTGGGAATATTCCTGAAAAATATGTAGATGCCAAGGGCGAGTTGCCAGAACACCTGGACTCTCAGCCCAAAGGAATATTTAAAATTCATTCTGTGTATCCTTATGATTCAAATGAGACAGTGTGCTGCCATCAAGAGGATTGCATAATATTTAATTTAAATGAAAATGAAACAGGAAATCAGCCCATTGAAGTGGAAGCTGATATGCCAAAATATTTAAAAGTGGCAGCTCTACAAAAAGACACAGCCACACAGTTAGAGGAAAGCGCTGAGATTCCTTTACCAGAAGAGTTTCCAGAATTTTCCAGAATGGTAGAAGAGCAGATCTCCTTAGCGGATGCATGTGACAGCGATAAGGATAGAGACGACCTGAGGGAAATATTTATGGAGTTTAAGGATGTATTTGCAAAAGATGCTTATGATTGTGGTTTAACTGATTTACATGTGGCCACACTACCAGAAGGTTGTAGCAGAAATCCAGTGTTTGTACGCCAGTATAGACTACCGCTGGCATGTTTAGAATCATTGGCAGAGATTATTAAAAATTTGGAATCACGGGGAATAATCAGGCCCATTCATAGCACATCCAATACGCCTATTTTAGGTGTGTTAAAGCCAAATGGTCAATGGCGGCTGTGTGCAGACTTAAGAGAGTTAAATAAAAGAGTACCAGTATCTAGATGGCCACTGCCATTCATTGATCAGGGCCTAGCTCAGATACATGGTTCAAATGTATTTACCACATTAGATCTCACATCTGGATATTGGTGTGTGCCATTGGCAGAGGGGATACAACACATATTTTCCTTTACATTTGACAGGACTCAATATGCCTGGCTTAGAGCTCCGTTCGGGTACATCAATAGTGGGAGTGAATTTGGCATATTTTTGAGAAAGGCCATGCCGGATGCAGCGGAAAGAGGAACAATAGTTTATGTGGATGATGTCCTGATAAAAAATGAAAGCCTGAAAAGCCATTTTGATGAAATAAGACATGTACTTGGCCAATTGCAGAAAGCAGGCGCCAAAGTATCTTTGCAAAAAGCACAATGGTGCAAGAAAAAAAGTGAACTTTCTAGGGCATGAAGTAACTGAACATGGGCTAAATCCACAAAGGAAGAAAATAGAGGCCATACAAAGATTAAAAGATCCTAAAAATGTGAAACGAGTAAAAAGTTTATTAGGGATGACAGGCTATAACAGAAAGTTCATTCAGAATTATGCAGAAATCACTCAACCATTGACTAAACTGCTTAAACTAAATACTCCCTGGAGATGGGAAAGAGAGCAGTCTGATGCAGTGGCTAGATTGAAGGAATGTCTTGTAAAGGCACCATGTTTAGCATACCCCATAAAGGACAGGGATTTCTTTATAGAAATAGGTTTTTCTGAACATTGTATGTCAGCAGTATTATCAAAAAAACACGATTTGAATCACAAAACCATTGCATATGCAAGTAAGGCATTTTCCCAAGTTGAAATGAAATTTAATGAATGTGAAAAGGCCCTATTAACCACTGTGTGGGCGCTACAACATTTCCGCCCCATTGTTCAGGGAGAAAAGGTGATTATTGAAACAAATCATCAACCTTTGCAATTTTTAGAGAGTAAAAGAATTAGATCAGGCAATCTAGCACAATCCAGAATCACTTCATGGACGCTGGCATTACAAGGTTTTCCCGTAGAAGTGAGATATGGACAAAATAAAAAGAGCCCAATTGCTCAAGGGTTAGCTGACTTACATGACTGTGCAGCTGAACAAATACCAAATGAAATGGAAGTGGAAACTAGTTTGCAGGAATTTGAACAATCACCACACAAAGCTTTTGATGAAAAAACATGCAAGGATTTGCCAACTGTATATGTGGATGGTTGTGCTTTTCACATTGAAAATGACAGTAATAAACAATTAGTGGCAGGAATAGGAAATGTCTGGTTGAAATGTGAAGGCGTCCCCAGTATAGGGATGAGGATTGGGGATAGGAGCAGTCAGGTGGCGGAATTGGCAGCCATCTATAAAGCAATTGCTACTGCAGTTGATAAAAAGTTCAGTGAAATTGTCCTGGTGACTGATTCTGACTATGCACGGAATAGCTTTGTGGAGTATTTGCCTGGTTGGAAAGCAAGAGGCATGGTTACATACAACAAAAAGCCACTTAAACATGGAAAAATGATACAAGCCATAGACAAATTGGTGTCAGAAAATAATTTAACAATATACTGGAGAAAAATTCGTGGGCATTTAAAAACACCAGGAGAGGATAAGGAGGGAAATGATAAGGCAGACCATCTGGCTAAGATTGGGGCTGTGATGGGAGAATTGCTACATATTGATTATTTAATGGGTGAAATACAAATTGATGCAGTCACACGTTCTAAAGCACCAAAGGAGGTAGATCAACCGGTGGTGCAGTGGAGTCATGACACGCCAGACCAAGATTTGATTGAGGCACAAAAGAATGATCAAATTTTGGGAATCTATTATAATCATTTGATAGATCCTGAACAAAATCCTTTAACAGAAAATGATTGTATGGGAAAAGAAGAGTTGAGGGTGTTATTAAAGAACAAAACACGAATCAGATTACAGGATGGACTCATGATTAGAGAGTCCATAACAGGACAAATACAGTGGGTAGTACCCCTTTCATTCAGAGGACTGATGCTACACCATGCACATGATGCCATAACTGCAGGCCATAGAGGTTCACAAAAAACATTAGAAATATTAAAAGATTATGCTTACTGGCCACATATGTCCCAAGATGTGGAATTATATACTAGAGGATGTCTAGTATGCACCCAATTTAAACCTGCTTCACCAATGCATAGAGCACCATTGATGAAAAGAGGCCTAACTCTCCCATGGTCAGATTTGCAAATAGACTATGTAGGTCCTTTAAAAAGGTCGAGCAGGGGACACCGTTATATTTTGAGTGTGGTATGTTTGATGTCAAAGTGGATTGAATGCATTCCTGCACCAGATTGTAGTGCGCAAACAGCAGCCACATTGCTGGTGAACCATGTGTTCTCAAGGTTTGGGTTGCCACAAAGAATTGAGTCAGACAGAGGAAGTCATTTCACAAGTACTCTAACGAGTAAAGTATGGCAAATACTAGGTGTGAAAAGGAAACTACATATCGCATATCGGGCGGCGTCTTCAGGTACAGTTGAAAGAAGCAATAGGTCTGTTGTGGATATTTTAAAGAAATTTGTGGCAGAAGCAGGTTCCAGCTGGGATTTACGTTTACCATTGGTTCTGATGGCAATCAGGTCGACTCCTGCCAAAGCAACAGGTGTTAGCCCCCATGAGGTCTTAACAGGTAGGAAAATGGTGTTACCACAACACCTACTATACAGAACACATGAGCAAACCCTTGTGAGTGCATCCACAGTTCATGAATATATTGATGAACTGAGGAGGCATTTGCAACATGCATTTGCTTTTGTGCAGAGAAATCTGGAAAGAGCTGCTGACAGTGCAAAGTCATATTATGATAAAAAGACATCAGCAAAGGAATACAGTGTAGGGGATCAGGTGTACAAGTTTCATTTTGGAAAAAGTAAACAGAAAAATTCTAAATTTCTAGCAGCCTGGCAGGGGCCATTTCGGATTATAGATAAGGTCTCTCCTGTAGTGTATAAAATTTTGAAAAATGAAGGTGAAACAGCAATAGAGCAGTTTGTCCATGTAAATCAAATCAAACCATGCCATCCCAGACATGAGATCAGGCGGCTTGAGCATGTAGAAACAGATAAAATCCCTTGAACACAAAAAGAGAAAATAAATGGGTACAATCAGGAGGCAGTGACAAAGAAGTTAAAAAGTTGATTGTTATGAAGGCATATAAACACTGTAGTATATGTAAAATATAATATAAAATAAATATAAATAAATAAATAAATAAATAAATGCACATATAATGGAAGCTCATGGTTGGTGTGCAGAGAGAAAGTGTGTTAAATATTGAATATCTGTTTGTTTTCTTTTAACTTGTGTTTAATTTCAGAAAAAAAAAAATGAAATATTTTTACCAAGCATGTTTTATTTTTGGCAAAAGGATGAAGTTAGTATTGTGCTATGTACTTAATCTGTTTATTTTCTATTTTGATTTAGACAATTAACATTATTTGGTCGGAGGTTCCGGGATCAGAGGCCACGGGAGACGATGGAGTCCTGGAGTCCCCTGGATGAAGACCAAAAGATGCTTGCCTCCAGGTGGAGGTGAAGACAAAATAACCGGAATGCCAAAAGAGATGACTACTGTGGATTCAAGATTGCCAAGATGAAAGAGTACTCGAATGAACCGAATAACATCGCTGGTCGGGGCATACCAAAAGAGACAAAACAAAAGTTCTGGCATATGAAGTTCCACGTATTTATTATTTTAATTATTTATTTTAATTTGTTATATTAATTATTTGTTTTAGTTAGTTGTTTTATTTCGTTGTTTTTAATTGACTTGGAAAATTTAAACTTAAAGTAATGCCACTTCAACTGAGAAGGCAAATGTGGAACATTTTATGAACTGATGGACTCAGATGAAATGTTGATTGCAAATTTTCATTGATGCACATGAATATTCATTTTGTTGGATTGCTATATTGTAAAAAAAAAAAAAAAAGAACAAGTTGTTTTTAGGAATTGGCTTGGATTATAGCCAAGTTCTAAAAACAAAAGGAGGGTATATGTAAGGATATTTGGCATGTTACAGCACAGAGTACAGCACTACTACACAGGTAGCAAACAGCACAGAGTACAGCACTACTGCACAGGTAGCAAACAGCACAGAGTACAGCACTACTACACAGGTAGCAAACAGCACAGAGTACAGCACTACTGCACAAGTAGCACATTTTTTTTTTGCAGCACCACCACAAGGGTGCGGTGCATTGCTATATGGGTTACCAGATTAACAAGGAAAGACAGGCTATTCAGTCAAAAACGATTTTAACATATAAGATGCAAATCTATTTTTACAGTTAAAAGCACACGTGCTCATTTAAAAATGCACACTATTTTTCACCTGAAATGCCTATGGTGCGAGAGACACATTTGAAAATTAACAGCTAACCTATTAACCATTAACCTGACTAATAAAACCTTATTTAACATAACCCACTAATAAAATGTGTTCTCCACTGCAGAATTAGGCATACTCTGAAAGCCATTTAAATGTGTGTGCAGATTTTTTTTTCTTCTCTTCTCTGCCTGATTCTCCGTGTTTTTGTGCACAGTAACTGCAGGAAGAAGGAAGTCAGATTTGCAACAATTGCAAATGTATAAGCGAAGCTATTGTTGAGAGTAGGAGGATGAGAGATGATGGATTTCATTGGGACACGTCATACAGAGGGCTGAGATGAAATTTTTAGTGGGCAGTATCGGGGAAAAAGACAGGGAGACATTTTTCTGCACTACTGGGGAGAAGACCTGGCTGTGGGACTCCTGACTGAATGCAGATTCCTGCGTCCTGCTGCAGTCGAGATTGGGGAGAGCTGAAAGAAGGACCTTTCCACTGGCTGAGGCATTCCTATCTGCAAAAGCTGAGAATTCCAGGCAATGACCCCGGTTTGAGAAGGCAAGCGTTCCTTTTTGCTGGAGTTAATCTTCAAGGGAGTCACATTCACAAAGAGAACAGCCAAAGAGAACAACTAAAAAGATAAGCTAATGAGAAGTGTGGGAGCTGAGTGTGTACGGTAATATGCAGTCAGTGTAGGATTCCTGTGCATGCCTTAATCAAATGCTAATGTTGTAATTTGAGTTCTGTTCTCCGCCACTCTCTTTGCAGTGTGTCATAGACAATGCTTTTACTGTACCATTTTATTTATTTCTGTAAAGAGTGAGATCGTGTTTAAATGCAACTTTTATAATACAGAAAAATATTTGAAAACAGACGGGTGGTGTATTTTCTATTTACCATTACAATGCCGATGATGTGGGGAGATTTTTAAACAGTGCAATGGTCATTTTAAGACAGATGTGTGCATGTCAGAATCAGTATGAATAATTGTGAGTGACTGTAGCATAGCTTGTTGGAGGTACATGAGCCAACGGGAAGAGAGACTCTCTGAACATAGCTCCCTACCGTATATAAGGTAGTGGAAATTACCACAAGACTACCATATATAGCTCTCTGTCGTAAATAAGTCAGTGAGTTCGCCCATGGTGGCACACCAACACTATCACTGAAAAATGTGGTATTCCTAAAATGTAGGTCTGAGGTCTCTCTAGTGATCACACGAAAAATCTAAGCAAAGATAAGGGATTCTGGACATTGGGGCCACAAATAAAACAAGGGAATTATGCTCACCAAAATACCACCAACCGCGCCTACCACCCACGCATACCAAATATGCATGCCTGGGTGCTGAAATAATGCATGTTCACTGTATTATTGTTGTACATGGCCCAATCTGAATACAAGGAGTGATTGTTGCTAAGTTATATTTCGGCGGTAAGAAAATACCGTCAGGCCCCAAATCTCCACAAAATACCCTACACTCCACAAGCAAAACAAGATCCATTGGGTCTGTTTACATAGGGAGGCTTATTGTAACCAGAGTTCTGTTTCGGAGGCTGACCTCCACTACCCTGCGCGTTCTCTTGTGTCTTACCCTTATGTTTCTTTTTGTGGCCCTTATGAGAAGAAGATTTAGCAGATTCTCCACCCTCCATATCTTTGGACTTTTTCCCTTCCTCCTGCTTACCAGGATGAGTTTTGTCCTTATGGGACACTCGATGTGACACCCATAAGTCTGCTGCAATGGCCAGCTTCTTAGGATCTATCTCCTTCGAATCGGCCAAATGCTGCTTAAGCTCCGGGGAAGAAGATGCAAAAATGTGTTCCAGCATGACAAGATTTATCATGCCTTCGAAGGTCGAAACCTTATAACCTTCGACCCAGCCAGTTAAGTTTTTCAAGGATTCAGTGACATAAGATACCCAAGTACCACCTTCCTTTTTCTTATACTCTCTGAAACGTTTCAAATATTGGGCCGGAGTCTTCCCAAACTTTAGAATGAGAGTTTGCTTTAACATTGCGAAATCAGCTCGCTCAGCCTTCGACATTTCCATAATGGCACTACAGCCAGAATGGGGCAGTCTGCTGAGTAACCAGGCAATCTTATCAGCATTGTCAACTTGTTGAACTTCGCATGCATACTCAAACGCATTCAGCCAGTCCATAATGTCATTCCTTTCTTCATACACACTGAGCAGATCTTTCGGAAACCGTGGATGAGAGGAGGCCCCAGACCCATGTCTAGGACCCTTGGACCCATTTGCAAACTGAAGCTTGGCCAGTTCCAACTGGTGATCCCTGTCTTTTTGTTTTTCTGCCTGTTCGATTTTTAGTTTGGCTATGCTGAATTCAAGCTCCTGCTGCCTAAACCGCAGCTCTTGCTTCTTGAATTCAAGCATAGCCTCCCCATCAGCACTGGCAGAGGAAACATAAGACATCTCGTCCTCCCTGTCCTCGTAGTCGCGATGGATCAGTGCAGCGGCAGAACCGTCGGTTCTACCAGTGAGAGCAGCCCCACCACCTTCCGCACTATCCTCAGAAGTTATAGCGTCAAGCTGCGCTTCTTGCCACGCCATGATTCTTTGGATCATTTCCAATTTCGTGCCTTGAGAGGAAACACCTCTCTCCGCACACATCTTTTTCAATGTTTCTGATTTGGAAGCATTTAAAGTTAACAAGGTATTTGTTTCCATACTGTTAGATAGGACTATGGCCGTTTTAAAGTTATACTACAACAATTCACTACGTGTCCTGGTTGGAATAACCTGAAATGCCTCAGTTCGTGCGCAACACTGGATACCTTCAGTCGTATCCCACCGCTGTACACCAATTTGTTAAGACAGATTTCTGAACTCTGTCCTGGTGGCGCAGAAGTTCAGAAGGCCAACCTAATTACTTGGAACAGGGTAACCTCTGGACGAGCCAGACCAATCAAGGTAGCGATCTCGGCGGTCAAGACTAGGTCTCAAGAGGGGTGAGGGTGACTGAAAACCCGCAATGAGCACACAAAGCAAGATCATTTACAAACTACTCCAAACAGTTATATTAAAAATATATACACATTTATTTCAAGGCCTTTAAAACAATGACCGTAGCGAGAAAATCACAATATAACTATATTAAACCAACACAAACCATATCAACACAATATATATACAAATACGACAGTCTCAAGCGTTATATGCACGAAATGGGTAGTCCACCTAAAAGGGAAGGAAGACAGGCAGTGCGAAATAATGCTTAGACCCAGTTCGCCTTCAGAGGCACCTAACTAGATGGAAGTCCGAGCCCTGCGAAGAGTGGAGCCTTGTGCTCAAAAGTACCTGCAAGAGCTGGTGCCAACGGGCAAAAGGAGAAGCTCTTCGAGGGAAATCAGGCAGTTCAGTTTAGTGCACAAAAGAAGAAGAACAAGTTCCGCGACTCAAGCGCAGCCTCCACAGTGGGCAGAAGCAGAGCGCGAGTACGGAAAAGGGTTGCTGTTTTACACAGCGGGGAAAAGCAATGGGCTCCTGCAGGAGGGCGACCAGATCCTAGCTATGCTACTCACCGGTCCCCGATGCAAGCAGACCCAGGCTTCTCCGCATCAGTTTCAGCAGCTGGCAGGTTCAGAAGAGCAGGGAACGCCTCGTCGTCGTGTTGAGTAAAAAGACGTCCCAATCGAAGAAACCTGCACAGTTTGTTACCACAGCAGGGCAACGGAGCGGCCATGTGTATCTGAGCCAAATGTACACTACTCACTTCCGACTTGGGAACGCCAAGTGTACGAAGCGTGTGAGAGTGACAAGGACTCGAAATACTACACAACCTGGCGGCTGTTACAGAGCAAGACTCCCGTGTAAGCTGGTCAGTCAGCTGGATGGCCCAGAGACACTTCCGAAGGCTTACTGGCAGGAGATGGTGAAGATGCCGAGAATAGCTGTTCCCGCTATTCCAAAGGGTCGAAGTACCAGTACAGGCCTTCTGGTTCGATCAAAGGTGAAAAGGGTTTCACAAGACGACAGCAGTGCAGAGGAGAAGTCCTTCAGCGGGTCACCAGCGATTCCTCGGTTCAGCCTCTTGGTTGCAGGATACTTGGCTCCTGTATTCCTTCGTTCGTGAGAACTCAGGAGATCGACATGGTAGTGGTGTTTCCAGCCCCCTCTTATCCACGGTTCCCTTTGTGCCAAAACAGAGGGGACCCAATGGGAGATCTGCTCATCAACACTCACACCATTCGTGGACCAATCACGGACCACGGTGGTCCCAGACATTCACACCACCCTAGACTCTCTGGCACCCAGGATGTGTATTGGGACCAGACATCCCAGCCCACATCCTGGAGGCACACACAAGACATGTAGAAGCTCGCGAAAGCATCCGTGTTTCGCGGGAAAGTACATGCCCAAATAAGGAAGGCCCCGGGTCGGCTCGACCTGGGGAAGGTGAAGGGAGCAAGACGGTCAGCGGACAGGACAAAGGAGCCTCGTGGTCTGGCCATTTTGGGAGCCAGGCCACCATTTTGGGTTAAGCGTGGAAAACGCGCTTAGAACGCCAAAAGGAGCTCAAAACACAAGAAACGATCGCTGCCACCATTCCCGTCCCTGAATCACTTGCACCGATCAGATACAATCCTAAACGAGTATCTAGGGCCTGTAGAAGGCTAGAGACCCAAGAGAGCTGTAACTTAGCTTACAGTGCCTTCTTGTGTCATGTTGCACGAAAGCCGCAACATGATAAAAGAAACTACGGGAGACAGCGTTCCCCGGTACTGACTGTCTTAAGGGCATGTCAGTTTCCCCGTAAGAAAGGAGCGAAAGCCCAGAGGAGTGCGGCAGAAGGCTGCACTTCTCTGGCAAAGTCAAGAACAAGGTAAAAAACAACAGCAAAAAGTTTAGGGGTTGCCACATGGAAGGAAAATTACCTACAATTACGGAATCTTTCCTAACACTCATGTTATAGGAAGGGTCTCAGGAATGGTATTAGAGGCATTGAGATATCACATCTCATGCTATCAGAAGGGTCTCAGGATTGGAATGGGAAGGAGTTGGATATCACATCTCATGCTAAAGGGAGGGTCTCAGGTTTGGAAGGGGAAGGATTTGGATATCACATCTCATGCTAAAGGGAGGGTCTCAGGTTTGGAAGGGGAAGGAGTTTGATATCACATCTCATGTTATAGGAAGGATCTCAGGTTTGGTATTAGAAGCATTGAGATATCACATCTCATGCTATAGGAAGGGTCTCAGGATTGGAATGGGAAGGAGTTGGATATCACATCTCATGCTATAGGAAGGGTCTCAGGTTTGGTATAAGCATTGAGATATCCCATCTCATGCTATAGGAAGGGTCTCAGGATTGCAATCGGAAGGAGTTGTATATGACATCTCATGCCATAGGAAGGGTCTCAGGTTTGATATAAGCATTGAGATATCACATCTCTGCTATCGGAAGGGTCTCAGGATTGGAATGGGAAGGAGTTGGATATCCCATCTCGTTATAAGAAGAGTCTCAGGTTTGTTATTAGAAGCATTGAGATATCACATCTCATGCTATAGGAAGGGTCTAAGGTTTGGAAGGGGAAGGATTTGTATATCACATCTCATGTTAACGGACCGGTCTCAGGTTTGGTATTAGAAGCATTGAGATATCAAGTCTCATGGTATAGGATGGGTCTCAGAATTGGAATGGGAAGGAGTTGGATATCACATCTCAAGCTATAGGAAGGGTCTCAGGATTGGAATGGGAAGGACTTGGATATCACATCTCATGTTATAGGAAGGGTCTCAGGTTTGGTATTAGAAGCATTGAGATATCAAGTCTCATGGTATAGGACGGGTCTCAGAATTGGAATGGGAAGGAGTTGGATATCACATCTCAAGCTATAGGAAGGGTCTCAGGATTGGAATGGGAAGGAGTTGGATATCACATCTCAAGCTATAGGAAGAGTCTCAGGATTGGAATGGGAAGGAGTTTGATATCACATCTCATGCCATCGTATGGGTCTCAGGTTTTGTAGAAGCATTGGGATATCACATCTCATGCTATCGGAAGGGTATCAGGATTGGATTTGGAAGGAGTTGGATATCCCATCTCATGCTATAGGAAGGGTCTAAGGTTGGAATGGGAAGGATTTGGATATCACATCTCATGTTATAGGAAGGGTCTCAGGATTGGAATGGGAAGGACTTGGATTTCATATCTCATTCTATAGGAAGGCTCTCAGGGTTGGAAGGGGAAGGGGTTGGATATCACATTTCATGTTAGAGGTAGGATCTCAGGTTTGGCTTTAGAGGCATTGAGATATCACATCTCATGCTATCAGAAGGGTCTCAGGATTGGAATGGGAAGGAGTTGGATATCACATTTCATGCTAAAGGGAGGGTATACGGTTCGGAAGGAGAAGGATTTGGATATCACATCTCATGTTATAGGAAGGATCTCAGGTTTGGTATTAGAAGCATTGAGATATCACATCTCATGCTATCGGAAGGGTCTCAGGTTTGGTATAAGCATTGAGATATCACATCTCTGCTATCGGAAGGGTCTCAGGATTGGAATGGGAAGGACTTGGATATCACAATTCATGTTATAGGAAGGATCTCAGGTTTGGTATTAGAAGCATTGAGATATCACATCTCATGCTATAGGAAGGGTCTCAGGATTGGAATGGGAAGGACTTGGATATCACATCTCATGTTATAGGAAGGGTCTCAGGTTTGGTATTAGAAGCATTGAGATATCACATCTCATGCTATAGGAAGGGTCTCAGGAATGGAATGGGAAGGAGTTGGATATCATATCTCATGATAAAGGAAGGGTCTAAGGTTTGGAAGGAGAAGGATTTGGATATCACATCTCATGTTATTGGACCGGTCTCAGGTTTGTTATTAGAAGCATTGAGATATCAAGTCTCATGGTATAGGACGGGAGTTTGATATCACATCTCATGCCATGGTATGGGTCTCAGGTTTTGTAGAAGCATTGGGATATCACATCTCATGCTATCGGAAGGGTATCAGGATTGGATTTGGAAGGAGTTGGATATCCCATCTCATGCTATAGGAAGGGTCTCAGGATTGGAATGGGAAGGACTTGGAAATCACATCTCATGCTGTAGGAAGGCTCTCAGGTTTGGAAAGGGAAGGAGTGGGCTATCACATTTCATGTTAGAGGTAGGATCTCAGGTTTGGTATTAGAGGCATTGAGATATCACATCTCATGGTATCAGAAGTGCATCAGGATTGGAATGGGAAGGAGTTGGTTATCACATCTCCTGCTAAAGGGAGGGTCTCAGGTTTGGAAGGGGAAGGATTTGGATATCACATCTCATGTTATAGGAAGGATCTCAGGTTTGGTATTAGAAGCATTGAGATATCACAACTCATGCTATCGGAAGGATCTCAGGTTTGGTATTAGAAGCATTGAGATATCACATCTCATGCTATAGGAAGGGTCTCAGGATTGGAATGGGAAGGAGTTGGATATCACATCTCATGTTATAGGAAGAATCTCAGGTTTGGTATTAGATGCATTGAGATATCACATCTCATGCTATAGGAAGGGTCTCAGGATTGGAATGGGAAGGAGTTGGATATCACATCTCATGCTAAAGGAAGGGTCTCAGTTTTGGTAGAAGCATTGAGATATCAAATCTCATGCTATAGGAAGGGTCTCAGGATTGGAATGGGAAGGAGTTGGATATCACATCTCATGCTATAGGAAGGGTCTCAGGTTTGGTATAAGCATTGAGATATCACATCTCTGCTATCGGAAGGGTCTCAGGATTGGAATGGGAAGGACTTAGATATCACATCTCATGTTATAGGACGGGTCTCAGGTTTGGTATTAGAAGCATTGAGATATCACATCTCATGCTATAGGAAGTGTGTCAGGATTGGAATGGGAAGGAGTTGGATATCACATCTCATGCTATAGGAAGGGTTTCAGGTTTGGTAGAAGCATTGAGATATCACATCTCATGCTATAGGAAGGGTCTCAGGATTGGAATGGAAGGAGTTGGATATCACATCTCATGCTAAAGGGAGGGTCTCAGGTTTGGAAGGGGAAGGATTTGGATATCACATCTCATTTTATAGGAAGGATCTCAGGTTTGGTATTAGAAGCATTGAGATATCACATCTCATGCTATCGGAAGGATCTCAGGTTTGGTATTAGAAGCATTGAGATATCACATCTCATGCTATAGGAAGGGTCTCAGGATTGGAATGGGAAGGAGTTGGATATCGCATCTCATGTTATAGGAAGGATCTCAGGTTTGGTATTAGAAGCATTGAGATATCACATCTCATGCTATAGGAAGGGTCTCAGGATTGGAATGGGAAGGAGTTGGATATCACATCTGATGCTAAAGGAAGGGTCTCAGTTGTAGAAGCATTGAGATATCACATCTCATGCTATAGGAAGGGTCTCAGGATTGGAATGGGAAGGAGTTGGATATCACATCTCATGCTATAGGAAGGGTCTCAGGTTTGGTATAAGCATTGAGATATCACATCTCTGCTATCGGAAGGGTCTCAGGATTGGAATGGGAAGGACTTAGATATCACATCTCATGCTATAGGGATGGTCTCAGTTTTGATATTAGAAGCATTGAGATATCACATCTGATGCTATCGGAAGGGTCTCAGGATTGGAATGGGAGGAGCTGGATATCACATCTCATGCTAAAGGAAGGATCTCAGGTTTGGAAGGGGAAGGATTTGGATAGCACATCTCATGTTATAGGACGGGTCTCAGGTTTGGTATTAGAAGCATTGAGATATCACATCTCATTCTATAGGAAGTGTCTCATGATTGGAATGGGAAGGAGTTGGATATCACA
Organism: Ambystoma mexicanum; assembly: GCF_040938575.1. Taxonomy (NCBI): domain Eukaryota; kingdom Metazoa; phylum Chordata; class Amphibia; order Caudata; family Ambystomatidae; genus Ambystoma; species Ambystoma mexicanum. The sequence goes on along the minus strand of NC_090931.1, from coordinate 505,448,920 downwards.
TCTCATGCTCTAGGAAGGGTTTCAGGTTTGGTAGAAGCATTGAGATATCACATCTCATGCTATAGGAAGAGTCTCAGGATTGGAATGGGAAGGAGTTGGATATCACATCTCATATTATAGGAAGGATCTCAGGTTTGGTATTAGAAGCATTGAGATATCACATCTCATGCTATAGGAAGGGTCTCAGGATTGGAATGTAAAGGATTTTGATATCACATCTCATGCTAAAGGAAGGGTCTCAGGTTTGGTATAAGCATTGAGATATCACATCTCATGCTATAGGAAGGGTCTCAGGATTGGAATGGGAAGGATTTGGATATCACATCTCATGCCATAGGAAGGGTCTCAGGTTTGGTATAAGCATTGAGATATCACATCTCTGCTATCGGAAGGGTCTCAGGATTGGATTGGGAAGGAGGTGGATATCCCTTCTCATGCAATAGGAACGGTCTCTGGTTGGAATGGGAAGGAGTTGGATATCACATCTCATGTTATAGGAAGGGTCTCAAGATTGGAATGGGAAGGATTTGGATATTACATCTCTTGCTATAGGAAGGGTCTCAGGTTTTCTATTAGAACCATTGAGATATCACATCTCATGCTATAGGAAGGGTTTCAGGATTGGAATGGGAAGGATTTGGATATCACATCTCATGCTAAAGGAAGGGTCTCAGGTTTGGAAGGGGAAGGATTTGGATATCATATCTCATGTTATAGGACGGGTCCCAGGTTTGGTATTAGAAGCATTGAGATATCACATCTCATGGTATAGGAAGGGTCTCAGGATTGGAATGGGAAGGAGTTGGATATCACATCTCATCCAATAGGAAGGGTCTCAGGTTTGGAATGGGAAGGAATTGGATATCACATCTCATGTTATAGGAAGGATCTCAGGATTGGAATGGGAAGGATTTGGATATCACATCTCTTGCTATAGGAAGGGTCTCAGGTTTTTTATTAGAAGCATTGAGATATCACATCTCATGGTATAGGAAGGGTCTCAGGATTGGAATGGGAAGGAGTTGGATATCCCTTCTCATGCTATAGGAAGGGTCTCAGGTTGGAATGGGAAGGAGTTGGATATCACATCTCTTGCTATAGGAAGGGTCTCAGGTTTTTTATTAGAAACATTGAGATATCACATCTCATGCTATAGGAAGGGTTTCAGGATTGGAATGGGAAGGATTTGGATATCAAATCTCATGCTAAAGGAAGGGTCTCAGGTTTGGAAGGGGAAGGATTTGGATATCATATCTCATGTTATAGGACGGGTCCCAGGTTTGGTATTAGAAGCATTGAGATATCACATCTCATGCTATAGGAAGGGTCTAAGGTTTGGAAGGGGAAGGATTTGTATATCACATCTCATGTTAACGGACCGGTCTCAGGTTTGGTATTAGAAGCATTGAGATATCAAGTCTCATGGTATAGGATGGGCCTCAGAATTGGAATGGGAAGGAGTTGGATATCACATCTCAAGCTATAGGAAGGGTCTCAGGATTGGAATGGGAAGGACTTGGATATCACATCTCATGTTATAGGAAGGGTCTCAGGTTTGGTATTAGAAGCATTGAGATATCAAGTCTCATGGTATAGGACGGGTCTCAGAATTGGAATGGGAAGGAGTTGGATATCACATCTCAAGCTATAGGAAGGGTCTCGGGATTGGAATGGGAAGGAGTTGGATATCACATCTCAAGCTATAGGAAGAGTCTCAGGATTGGAATGGGAAGGAGTATGATATCACATCTCATGCCATGGTATGGGTCTCAGGTTTTGTAGAAGCATTGGGATATCACATCTCATGCTATCGGAAGGGTATCAGGATTGGATTTGGAAGGAGTTGGATATCCCATCTCATGCTATGGGAAGGGTCTAAGGTTGGAATGGGAAGGATTTGGATATCACATCTCATGTTATAGGAAGGGTCTCAGGATTGGAATGGGAAGGACTTGGATGTCATATCTCATTCTATAGGAAGGCTCTCAGGGTTGGAAGGGGAAGGGGTTGGATATCACATTTCATGTTAGAGGTAGGATCTCAGGTTTGGCTTTAGAGGCATTGAGATATCACATCTCATGCTATCAGAAGGGTCTCAGGATTCGAATGGGAAGGAGTTGGATATCACATTTCATGCTAAAGGGAGGGTCTACGGTTCGGAAGGAGAAGGATTTGGATATCACATCTCATGTTATAGGAAGGATCTCAGGTTTGGTATTAGAAGCATTGAGATATCACATCTCATGCTATCGGAAGGGTCTCAGGTTTGGTATAAGCATTGAGATATCACATCTCTGCTATCGGAAGGGTCTCAGGATTGGAATGGGAAGGACTTGGATATCACAATTCATGTTATAGGAAGGGTCTCACGTTTGGTATTAGAAGCATTGAGATATCACATCTCATGCTATAGGAAGGGTCTCAGGATTGGAATGGGAAGGACTTGGATATCACATCTCATGTTATAGGAAGGGTCTCAGGTTTGGTATTAGAAGCATTGAGATATCACATCTCATGCTATAGGAAGGGTCTCAGGAATGGAATGGGAAGGAGTTGGATATCACATCTCATGATAAAGGAAGGGTCTAAGGTTTGGAAGGAGAAGGATTTGGATATCACATCTCATGTTATTGGACCGGTCTCAGGTTTGTTATTAGAAGCATTGAGATATCAAGTCTCATGGTGTAGGACGGGAGTTTGATATCCCATCTCATGCCATGGTATGGGTCTCAGGTTTTGTAGAAGCATTGGGATATCACATCTCATGCTATCGGAAGGGTATCAGGATTGGATTTGGAAGGAGTTGGATATCCCATCTCATGCTATAGGAAGGGTCTCAGGATTGGAATGGGAAGGACTTGGAAATCACATCTCATGCTGTAGGAAGGCTCTCAGGTTTGGAAAGGGAAGGAGTGGGCTATCACATTTCATGTTAGAGGTAGGATCTCAGGTTTGGTATTAGAGGCATTGAGATATCACATCTCATGGTATCAGAAGTGCATCAGGATTGGAATGGGAAGGAGTTGGATATCACATCTCCTGCTAAAGGGAGGGTCTCAGGTTTGGAAGGGGAAGGATTTGGATATCACATCTCATGTTATAGGAAGGATCTCAGGTTTGGTATTACAAGCATTGAGATATCACAACTCATGCTATCGGAAGGATCTCAGGTTTGGTATTAGAAGCATTGAGATATCACATCTCATGCTATAGGAAGGGTCTCAGGATTGGAATGGGAAGGAGTTGGATATCACATCTCATGTTATAGGAAGAATCTCAGGTTTGGTATTAGATGCATTGAGATATCACATCTCATGCTATAGGAAGGGTCTCAGGATTGGAATGGGAAGGAGTTGGATATCACATCTCATGCTAAAGGAAGGGTCTCAGTTTTGGTAGAAGCATTGAGATATCTAATCTCATGCTATAGGAAGGGTCTCAGGATTGGAATGGGAAGGAGTTGGATATCACATCTCATGCTATAGGAAGGGTCTCAGGTTTGGTATAAGCATTGAGATATCACATCTCTGCTATCGGAAGGGTCTCAGGATTGGAATGGGAAGGACTTAGATATCACATCTCATGCTATAGGGAGGGTCTCAGTTTTGATATTAGAAGCATTGAGATATCACATCTCATGTTATCGGAAGGGTCAAAGGATTGGAATGGGAGGAGCTGGATATCACATCTCATGCTAAAGGAAGGGTCTCAGGTTTGGAAGGGGAAGGATTTGGATATCACATCTCATGTTATAGGACGGGTCTCAGGTTTGGTATTAGAAGCATTGAGATATCACATCTCATGCTATAGGAAGTGTGTCAGGATTGGAATGGGAAGGAGTTGGATATCACATCTCATGCTATAGGAAGGGTTTCAGGTTTGGTAGAAGCATTGAGATATCACATCTCATGCTATAGGAAGGGTCTCAGGATTGGAATGGAAGGAGTTGGATATCACATCTCATGCTAAAGGGAGGGTCTCAGGTTTGGAAGGGGAAGGATTTGGATATCACATCTCATTTTATAGGAAGGATCTCAGGTTTGGTATTAGAAGCATTGAGATATCACATCTCATGCTATCGGAAGGATCTCAGGTTTGGTATTAGAAGCATTGAGATATCACATCTCATGCTATAGGAAGGGTCTCAGGATTGGAATGGGAAGGAGTTGGATATCGCATCTCATGTTATAGGAAGGATCTCAGGTTTGGTATTAGAAGCATTGAGATATCACATCTCATGCTATAGGAAGGGTCTCAGGATTGGAATGGGAAGGAGTTGGATATCACATCTGATGCTAAAGGAAGGGTCTCAGTTGTAGAAGCATTGAGATATCACATCTCAAGCTATAGGAAGGGTCTCAGGATTGGAATGGGAAGGAGTTGGATATCACATCTCATGCTATAGGAAGGGTCTCAGGTTTGGTATAAGCATTGAGATATCACATCTCTGCTATCGGAAGGGTCTCAGGATTGGAATGGGAAGGACGTAGATATCACATCTCATGCTATAGGGATGGTCTCAGTTTTGATATTAGAAGCATTGAGATATCACATCTGATGCTATCGGAAGGGTCTCAGGATTGGAATGGGAGGAGCTGGATATCACATCTCATGCTAAAGGAAGGATCTCAGGTTTGGAAGGGGAAGGATTTGGATAGCACATCTCATGTTATAGGACGGGTCTCAGGTTTGGTATTAGAAGCATTGAGATATCACATCTCATTCTATAGGAAGTGTCTCAGGATTGGAATGGGAAGGAGTTGGATATCACATCTCATGCTCTAGGAAGGGTTTCAGGTTTGGTAGAAGCATTGAGATATCACATCTCATGCTATAGGAAGAGTCTCAGGATTGGAATGGGAAGGAGTTGGATATCACATCTCATATTATAGGAAGGATCTCAGGTTTGGTATTAGAAGCATTGAGATATCACATCTCATGCTATAGGAATGGTCTCAGGATTGGAATGGGAAGGATTTTGATATCACATCTCATGCTAAAGGAAGGGTCTCAGGTTTGGTATAAGCATTGAGATATCACATCTCATGCTATAGGAAGGGTCTCAGGATTGGAATGGGAAGGATTTGGATATCACATCTCATGCCATAGGAAGGTTCCAGGTTTGGTATAAGCATTGAGATATCACATCTCTGCTATCGGAAGGGTCTCAGGATTGGATTGGAAGGAGGTGGATATCCCTTCTCATGCAATAGGAAGGGTCTCTGGTTGGAATGGGAAGGAGTTGGATATCACATCTCATGTTATAGGAAGGGTCTCAAGATTGGAATGGGAAGGATTTGGATATTACATCTCTTGCTATAGGAAGGGTCTCAGGTTTTTTATTAGAACCATTGAGATATCACATCTCATGCTGTAGGAAGGGTTTCAGGATTGGAATGGGAAGGATTTGGATATCACATCTCATGCTAAAGGAAGGGTCTCAGGTTTGGAAGGGGAAGGATTTGGATATCATATCTCATGTTATAGGACGGGTCCCAGGTTTGGTATTAGAAGCATTGAGATATCACATCTCATGGTATAGGAAGGGTCTCAGGATTGGAATGGGAAGGAGTTGGATATCACATCTCATCCAATAGGAAGGGTCTCAGGTTTGGAATGGGAAGGAATTGGATATCACATCTCATGTTATAGGAAGGATCTCAGGATTGGAATGGGAAGGATTTGGATATCACATCTCTTGCTATAGGAAGGGTCTCAGGTTTTTTATTAGAAGCATTGAGATATCACATCTCATGGTATAGGAAGGGTCTCAGGATTGGAATGGGAAGGAGTTGGATATCCCTTCTCATGCTATAGGAAGGTTCTCAGGTTGGAATGGGAAGGAGTTGGATATCACATCTCTTGCTATAGGAAGGGTCTCAGGTTTTTTATTAGAAACATTGAGATATCACATCTCATGCTATAGGAAGGGTTTCAGGATTGGAATGGGAAGGATTTGGATATCACATCTCATGCTAAAGGAAGGGTCTCAGGTTTGGAAGGGGAAGGATTTGGATATCATATCTCATGTTATAGGACGGGTCCCAGGTTTGGTATTAGAAGCATTGAGATATCACATCTCATGCTATAGGAAGAGTCTCAGGATTGGAATGGGAATGAGTTGGATATCACGTCTCATGTTATAGGAAGGGTCTCAGGATTGGAATGGGAAGGAGTTGGATATCACATCTCATGCTAAAGGAAGGGTCTCAGGTTTGATAGAAGCATTGAGATATCACATCTCATGCTATAGGAAGGAACTGAGGATTGGAATGGGAAGGAGTTGGATATCACATCTCATGCCATAGGAAGGGTCATCAGGTTTGGTATAAGCATTGAGATATCACATCTCTGCTATCGGAAGGGTCGCAGGATAGGAATGGGAAGGACTTAGATATCACATCTCATACTATAGGGAGGGTCTCAGTTTTGATATTAGAAGAATTGAGATATCACATCTCATGCTATCGGAAGGGTCTCAGGATTGGAATAGGATGGAGTTGGATATCACATCTCAAGCTATCTCAGCATTGGAATGGGAAAGAGTTTGATATCACCTCTCAAGCTATAGGAAGGGTCTCAGGTTAGGAAGGGGAAGGATTTGGATCTCACATCTCATGTTTTAGGACGTGTCTCAGGTTTGGTATTAGAATAATTGAGATATCACATCTCATGGTATAGGAAGGGTCTCAGGATTGGAATGGGAAGGAGTTGGATATCACATATCATGTTATAGGAAGGATCTCAGGATTGGAATGGGAAGGACTTGGATATCACATCTCATGCTATAGGAAGGCTCTCAGGTTTGGAAAGGGAAGGAGTTGGATATCACATTTCATGTTAGAGGTAGGATCTCAGGTTTGGTATTAGAGGCATTGAGATATCACATCTCATGGTATCAGAAGGGTATCAGGATTGGAATGTGAAGGAGTTGGATATCACATCTCATGCTAAAGGGAGGGTCTCAGGTTTGGAAGGGGAAGGATTTGGATATCACATCTCATTTTATAGGAATGATCTCAGGTTTGGTATTAGAAGCATTGAGATACCACATCTCATGCTATCGGAAGGATCTCAGGTTTGGTATTAGAAGCATTGAGATATCACATCTCATGCTATAGGAAGGGTCTCAGGATTGGAATGGGAAGGAGTTGGATATCGCATCTCATGTGATAGGAAGGATCTCATGTTTGGTATTAGAAGCATTGAGATATCACATCTCATGCTATAGGAAGGGTCTCAGGATTGGAATGGGAAGGAGTTGGATATCACATCTGATGCTAAAGGAAGGGTCTCAGTTGTAGAAGCATTGAGATATCACATCTCATGCTATAGGAAGGGTCTCAGGATTGGAATGGGAAGGAGTTGGATATCACATCTCATGCTATAGGAAGGGTCTCAGGTTTGGTATAAGCATTGAGATATCACATCTCTGCTATCGGAAGGGTCTCAGGATTGGAATGGGAAGGACTTAGACATCACATCTCATGCTATAGGGATGGTCTCAGTTTTGATATTAGAAGCATTGAGATATCACATCTCATGCTATCGGAAGGGTCTCAGGATTGGAATGGGAGGAGCTGGATATCACATCTCATGCTAAAGGAAGGGTCTCAGGTTTGGAAGGGGAAGGATTTGGATAGCACATCTCATGTTATAGGACGGGTCTCAGGTTTGGCATTAGAAGCATTGAGATATCACATCTCATGCTATAGGAAGTGTCTCAGGATTGGAATGGGAAGGAGTTGGATATCACATCTCATGCTCTAGGAAGGGTTTCAGGTTTGGTAGAAGCATTGAGATATCACATCTCATGCTATAGGAAGAGTCTCAGGTTTGGGAAGGGAAGGATTTGGATTTCACATCTCATGTTATAGGATGGTTCTCATGTTTGGTTTTTGAAGCATTGAGATATTACATCTCATGCTATCGGAAGGGTCTCAGGTGTGGAATGGGAAGGAGTTGGATATCACATCTCATGTTATAGGAAGGATCTCAGGTTTGGTATTATAAGCATTGAGATATCACATCTCATGCTATAGGAAGGGTATCATGATTGGAATGGGAAGGAGTTGGATATCACATCTCATGCTATAGGGAGGGTCTCAGTTTTGATATTAGAAGCATTGAGATATCACATATGCTATTGGAAGAGTCTCAGTATTGGATTTGGAAGGAGTTGGATATCACATCTCGTGCTATAGGGAGGTTCTCAGGTTTTATATTAGAAGCATTGAGATATCACATCTCATGCTATCGGAAGGGTTTCAGGATTGGAATGGGAAGGTGTTGGATATCACATCTCATGCTAAAGGAAAGGTCTCAGCTTTGGAAGGGGAAGGATTTGGATCTCACATCTCATGTTTTAGGACGGGTCTCAGGTTTGGTATTAGAAGCATTGAGATATCACATCTCATGGTATAATAAGGGTCTCAGGATTGGTAATGGAAGGAGTTGAATATCACATCTCAAGCTATCTCAGGATTGGAATGGGAAGGAGTTTGATATCACATCTCAAGCTATAGGAAGGGTCTCAGGTTTGGGAAGGGAAGGATTTGGATTTCACATCTCATGTTATAGGATGGTTCTCATGTTTGGTTTTAGAAGCATTGAGATATCACATCTCATGCTATCGGAAGGGTCTCAGGTTTGGAATGGGAAGGAGTTGGATATCACATCTCATGTTATAGGAAGGATCTCAGGTTTGGTATTAGACGCATTGAGATAACACATCTCATGCTATAGGAAGGGTCTCAGGATTGGTATGTGAAGGATTTGGATATCACATCTCATGCTAAAGGAAGGGTCTCAGGATTGGAATGGGAAGGAGTTGGATATCACATCTCATGCCATAGGAAGGGTCTCAGGTTTGGTATTAGAAGCATTGAGATAACACATCTCATGCTATAGGAAGGGTCTCAGGATTGGAATGTGAAGGATTTGGATATCACATCTCATGCTAAAGGAAGGGTCTCAGGATTGGAATGGGAAGGAGTTGGATATCACATCTCATGCCATAGGAAGGGTCTAGGGTTTCGTATAAGCATTGAGATATCACATCTCTGCTATCGCAACGGTCTCAGGATTGGATTGGGAAGGAGTTGGATATCCCTTCTCATGCTATAGGAAGGGTCTCAGGTTGGAATGGGAAGGAGTTGGATATCACATCTCATGTTATAGGAAGGGTCTCAAGATTGGAATGGGAAGGATTTGGATATTACATCTCTTGCTATACGAAGGGTCCCAGGTTTGATATTAAAAGCATTGAGATATCACATCTCATGGTATAGGAAGGGTCTCAGGATTGGATTGGGAAGGAGTTGGATATCACATCTCATCCAATAGGAAGGGTCTCAGGTTTGGAATGGGAAGGAATTGGATATCACATCTCATGTTATAGGAAGGATCTCAGGATTGGAATAGGAAGGATTTGGATATCACATCTCTTGCTATAGGAAGGGTCTCAGGTTTTTTATTAGAAGCATTGAGATATTACATCTCATGGTATAGGAAGGGTCTCAGGATTGGAATGGGAAGGAGTTGGATATCCCTTCTCATGCTATAGGAAGGGTCTCAGGTTGGAATGGGAAGGAGTTGGATATCACATCTCATGCCATAGGAAGGGTCTCAGGTTTGGTAAAAGCATTGAGATATCACATCTCTGCTATCGGAACGCTCTCAGGATTGGATTGGGAAGGAGTTGGATATCCCTTCTCATGGTAAAGGAAGGGTCTCAGGTTGGAATGGGAAGGAGTTGGATATCACATCTCATGTTATAGGACGGATCTCAAGATTGGAATGGGAAGGATTTCGATATTACATCTCTTGCTATAGGAAGGGTCTCAGGTTTTTTATTAGAAACATTGAGATATCACATCTCATGCTATAGGAAGGGTTTCAGGATTGGAATGGGAAGGATCTGGATATCACATCTCATGCTAAAGGAAGGGTCTCAGGTTTGGAAGGGGAAGGATTTGGATATCATATCTCATGTTATAGGACGGGTCCCAGGTTTGATATTAGAAGCATTGAGATATCACATCTCATGGTATAGGAAGGGTCTCAGGATTGGATTGGGAAGGAGTTGGATATCACATCTCATCCAATAGGAAGGGTCTCAGGTTTGGAATGGGAAGGAATTGGATATCACATCTCATGTTATAGGAAGGATCTCAGGATTGGAATGGGAAGGATTTGGATATCACATCTCTTGCTATAGGAAGGGTCTCAGGTTTTTTAAAAGAAGCATTGAGATATTACATCTCATGGTATAGGAAGGGTCTCAGGATTGGAATGGGAAGGAGTTGGATATCCCTTCTCATGCTATAGGAAGGGTCTCAGGTTGGAACGGGAAGGAGTTGGATATCACATCTCGTTATAGGAAGGGTCTCAGGATTGGAATGGGAAGGATTTGGATATCACATCTCTTGCTATAGGAAGAGTCTCAGGTTTTTTATTAGAAACATTGAGATATCACATCTCATGCTATAGGAGGGGTTTCAGTATTGGAATGGGAAGGATTTGGATATCACATCTCATGCTAAAGGAAGGGTCTCAGGTTTGGAAGGGGAAGGACTTGGATATCATATCTCATGTTATAGGACTGGTCCCAGGTTTGGTATTAGAAGCATTGAGATATCACATCTCATGCTATAGGAAGAGTCTCAGGATTGGAATGGGAAGGAGTTGGATATCACGTCTCATGTTATAGGAAGGGTCTCAGGATTGGAATGGGAAGGAGTTGGATATCACATCTCATGCTAAAGGAAGGGTCTCAGGTTTATAGAAGCATTGAGATATCACATCTCATGCTATAGGAAGGAACTCAGGATTGGAATGGGAAGGAGATGGATATCACATCTCATGCCATAGGAAGGGTCATCAGGTTTGGTATAAGCATTGAGATATCACATCTCTGCTATCGGAAGGGTCTCAGGATAGGAATGGGAAGGACTTAGATATCACATCTCATACTATAGGGAGGGTCTCAGTTTTGATATTAGAAGCATTGAGATATCACATCTCATGCTATCGGAAGGGTCTCAGGATTGGAATGGGAAGGAGTTGGATATCACATCTCATGTTATAGGAAGGATCTCAGGTTTGGTATTAGACGCATTGAGATAACACATCTCATGCTATAGGAAGGGTCTCAGGATTGGTATGTGAAGGATTTGGATATCACATCTCATGCTAAAGGAAGGGTCTCAGGATTGGAATGGGAAGGAGTTGGATATCACATCTCATGCCATAGGAAGGGTCTCAGGTTTGGTATTAGAAGCATTGAGATAACACATCTCATGCTATAGGAAGGGTCTCAGGATTGGAATGTGAAGGATTTGGATATCACATCTCATGCTAAAGGAAGGGTCTCAGGATTGGAATGGGAAGGAGTTGGATATCACATCTCATGCCATAGGAAGGGTCTAGGGTTTCGTATAAGCATTGAGATATCACATCTCTGCTATCGCAACGGTCTCAGGATTGGATTGGGAAGGAGTTGGATATCCCTTCTCATGCTATAGGAAGGGTCTCAGGTTGGAATGGGAAGGAGTTGGATATCACATCTCATGTTATAGGAAGGGTCTCAAGATTGGAATGGGAAGGATTTGGATATTACATCTCTTGCTATACGAAGGGTCCCAGGTTTGATATTAAAAGCATTGAGATATCACATCTCATGGTATAGGAAGGGTCTCAGGATTGGATTGGGAAGGAGTTGGATATCACATCTCATCCAATAGGAAGGGTCTCAGGTTTGGAATGGGAAGGAATTGGATATCACATCTCATGTTATAGGAAGGATCTCAGGATTGGAATAGGAAGGATTTGGATATCACATCTCTTGCTATAGGAAGGGTCTCAGGTTTTTTATTAGAAGCATTGAGATATTACATCTCATGGTATAGGAAGGGTCTCAGGATTGGAATGGGAAGGAGTTGGATATCCCTTCTCATGCTATAGGAAGGGTCTCAGGTTGGAATGGGAAGGAGTTGGATATCACATCTCATGCCATAGGAAGGGTCTCAGGTTTGGTATAAGCATTGAGATATCACATCTCTGCTATCGGAACGCTCTCAGGATTGGATTGGGAAGGAGTTGGATATCCCTTCTCATGGTAAAGGAAGGGTCTCAGGTTGGAATGGGAAGGAGTTGGATATCACATCTCATGTTATAGGACGGGTCTCAAGATTGGAATGGGAAGGATTTCGATATTACATCTCTTGCTATAGGAAGGGTCTCAGGTTTTTTATTAGAAACATTGAGATATCACATCTCATGCTATAGGAAGGGTTTCAGGATTGGAATGGGAAGGATCTGGATATCACATCTCATGCTAAAGGAAGGGTCTCAGGTTTGGAAGGGGAAGGATTTGGATATCATATCTCATGTTATAGGACGGGTCCCAGGTTTGATATTAGAAGCATTGAGATATCACATCTCATGGTATAGGAAGGGTCTCAGGATTGGATTGGGAAGGAGTTGGATATCACATCTCATCCAATAGGAAGGGTCTCAGGTTTGGAATGGGAAGGAATTGGATATCACATCTCATGTTATAGGAAGGATCTCAGGATTGGAATGGGAAGGATTTGGATATCACATCTCTTGCTATAGGAAGGGTCTCAGGTTTTTTATTAGAAGCATTGAGATATTACATCTCATGGTATAGGAAGGGTCTCAGGATTGGAATGGGAAGGAGTTGGATATCCCTTCTCATGCTATAGGAAGGGTCTCAGGTTGGAACGGGAAGGAGTTGGATATCACATCTCGTTATAGGAAGGGTCTCAGGATTGGAATGGGAAGGATTTGGATATCACATCTCTTGCTATAGGAAGAGTCTCAGGTTTTTTATTAGAAACATTGAGATATCACATCTCATGCTATAGGAGGGGTTTCAGTATTGGAATGGGAAGGATTTGGATATCACATCTCATGCTAAAGGAAGGGTCTCAGGTTTGGAAGGGGAAGGACTTGGATATCATATCTCATGTTATAGGACTGGTCCCAGGTTTGGTATTAGAAGCATTGAGATATCACATCTCATGCTATAGGAAGAGTCTCAGGATTGGAATGGGAAGGAGTTGGATATCACGTCTCATGTTATAGGAAGGGTCTCAGGATTGGAATGGGAAGGAGTTGGATATCACATCTCATGCTAAAGGAAGGGTCTCAGGTTTATAGAAGCATTGAGATATCACATCTCATGCTATAGGAAGGAACTCAGGATTGGAATGGGAAGGAGATGGATATCACATCTCATGCCATAGGAAGGGTCATCAGGTTTGGTATAAGCATTGAGATATCACATCTCTGCTATCGGAAGGGTCTCAGGATAGGAATGGGAAGGACTTAGATATCACATCTCATACTATAGGGAGGGTCTCAGTTTTGATATTAGAAGCATTGAGATATCACATCTCATGCTATCGGAAGGGTCTCAGGATTGGAATGGGATGGAGTTGGATATCACATCTCAAGCTATCTCAGGATTGGAATGGGAAGGAGTTTGATATCACATCTCAAGCTATAGGAAGGGTCTCAGGTTTGGAAGGGGAAGGATTTTGATCTCACATCTCATGTTTTAGGACGGGTCTAAGGTTTGGTATTAGAAGCATTGAGATATCACATCTCATGGTATAGGAAGGGTCTCAGGATTGGAATGGGAAGGAGTTGGATATCACATCTCAAGCTATCTCAGGATTGGAATGGGAAGGAATTTGATATCACATCTCAAACTATAGGAAGGCTCTCAGGTTTGGAAAGGGAAGGATTTGGATTTCACATCTCATGTTATAGGATGGTTCAGATGTTTGGTTTTAGAAGCATTGAGATATCACATCTCATGCTATCGGAAGGGTCTCAGGTTTGGAAAGGGAAGGATTTGGATTTCACATGTTATAGGATGGTTCTCAGGTTTGGTTTTAGAAGCATTAAGATATAACATCTCATGCTATAGGAAGGGACTCAGGTTTGGAAGGGGAAGGATGTGGATCTCACATCTCATGTTTTAGGACGGGTCTCAGGTTTGGTATTAGAAGCATTGAGATACCACATCTCATGCTATCGGAAGGATCTCAGGTTTGGTATTAGAAGCATTGAGATATCACATCTCATGCTATAGGAAGGGTCTCAGGATTGGAATGGGAAGGAGTTGGATATCGCATCTCATGTTATAGGAAGGATCTCAGGTTTGGTATTAGAAGCATTGAGATATCACATCTCATGCTATAGGAAGGGTCTCAGGATTGGAATGGGAAGGAGTTGGATATCACATCTGATGCTAAAGGAAGGGTCTCAGTTGTAGAAGCATTGAGATATCACATCTCATGCTATAGGAAGGGTCTCAGGATTGGAATGGGAAGGAGTTGGATATCACATCTCATGCTATAGGAAGGGTCTCAGGTTTGGTATAAGCACTGAGATATCACATCTCTGCTATCGGAAGGGTCTCAGGATTGGAATGGGAAGGACTTAGATATCACATCTCATGCTATAGGGATGGTCTCAGTTTTGATATTAGAAGCATTGAGATATCACATCTCATGCTATCGGAAGGGTCTCAGGATTGGAATGGGAGGAGCTGGATATCACATCTCATGCTAAAGGAAGGGTCTCAGGTTTGGAAGGGGAAGGATTTGGATAGCACATCTCATTTTATAGGACGGGTCTCAGGTTTGGCATTAGAAGCATTGAGATATCACATCTCATGCTATAGGAAGTGTCTCAGGATTGGAATGGGAAGGAGTTGGATATCACATCTCATGCTCTAGGAAGGGTTTCAGGTTTGGTAGAAGCATTGAGATATCACATCTCATGCTATAGGAAGAGTCTCAGGTTTGGGAAGGGAAGGATTTGGATTTCACATCTCATGTTATAGGATGGTTCTCATGTTTGGTTTTTGAAGCATTGAGATATTACATCTCATGCTATCGGAAGGGTCTCAGGTGTGGAATGGGAAGGAGTTGGATATCACATCTCATGTTATAGGAAGGATCTCAGGTTTGGTATTATAAGCATTGAGATATCACATCTCATGCTATAGGAAGGGTATCATGATTGGAATGGGAAGGAGTTGGATATCACATCTCATGCTATAGGGAGGGTCTCAGTTTTGATATTAGAAGCATTGAGATATCACATATGCTATTGGAAGAGTCTCAGTATTGGATTTGGAAGGAGTTGGATATCACATCTCGTGCTATAGGGAGGTTCTCAGGTTTGATATTAGAAGCATTGAGATATCACATCTCATGCTATCGGAAGGGTTTCAGGATTGGAATGGGAAGGAGTTGGATATCACATCTCATGCTAAAGGAAAGGTCTCAGCTTTGGAAGGGGAAGGATTTGGATCTCACATCTCATGTTTTAGGACGGGTCTCAGGTTTGGTATTAGAAGCATTGAGATATCACATCTCATGGTATAATAAGGGTCTCAGGATTGGAAATGGAAGGAGTTGAATATCACATCTCAAGCTATCTCAGGATTGGAATGGGAAGGAGTTTGATATCACATCTCAAGCTATAGGAAGGGTCTCAGGTTTGGGAAGGGAAGGATTTGGATTTCACATCTCATGTTATAGGATGGTTCTCATGTTTGGTTTTAGAAGCATTGAGATATCACATCTCATGCTATCGGAAGGGTCTCAGGTTTGGAATGGGAAGGAGTTGGATATCACATCTCATGTTATAGGAAGGATCTCAGGTTTGGTATTAGAAGCATTGAGATAACACATCTCATGCTATAGGAAGGGTCTCAGGATTGGTATGTGAAGGATTTGGATATCACATCTCATGCTAAAGGAAGGGTCTCAGGATTGGAATGGGAAGGAGTTGGATATCACATCTCATGCCATAGGAAGGGTCTCAGGTTTGGTATTAGAAGCATTGAGATAACACATCTCATGCTATAGGAAGGGTCTCAGGATTGGAATGTGAAGGATTTGGATATCACATCTCATGCTAAAGAAAGGGTCTCAGGATTGGAATGGGAAGGAGTTGGATATCACATCTCATGCCATAGGAAGGGTCTAGGGTTTCGTATAAGCATTGAGATATCACATCTCTGCTATCGGAACGGTCTCAGGATTGGATTGGGAAGGAGTTGGATATCCCTTCTCATGCTATAGGAAGGGTCTCAGGTTGGAATGGGAAGGAGTTGGATATCACAGCTCATGTTATAGGAAGGGTCTCAAGATTGGAATGGGAAGGATTTGGATATTACATCTCTTGCTATACGAAGGGTCCCAGGTTTGATATTAAAAGCATTGAGATATCACATCTCATGGTATAGGAAGGGTCTCAGGATTGGATTGGGAAGGAGTTGGATATCACATCTCATCCAATAGGAAGGGTCTCAGGTTTGGAATGGGAAGGAATTGGATATCACATCTCATGTTATAGGAAGGATCTCAGGATTGGAATAGGAAGGATTTGGATATCACATCTCTTGCTATAGGAAGGGTCTCAGGTTTTTTGTTAGAAGCATTGAGATATTACATCTCATGGTATAGGAAGGGTCTCAGGATTGGAATGGGAAGGAGTTGGATATCCCTTCTCATGCTATAGGAAGGGTCTCAGGTTGGAATGGGAAGGAGTTGGATATCACATCTCATGCCATAGGAAGGGTCTCAGGTTTGGTATAAGCATTGAGATATCACATCTCTGCTATCGGAACGGTCTCAGGATTGGATTGGGAAGGAGTTGGATATCCCTTCTCATGGTAAAGGAAGGGTCTCAGGTTGGAATGGGAAGGAGTTGGATATCACATCTCATGTTATAGGACGGGTCTCAAGATTGGAATGGGAAGGATTTCGATATTACATCTCTTGCTATAGGAAGGGTCTCAGGTTTTTTATTAGAAACATTGAGATATCACATCTCATGCTATAGGAAGGGTTTCAGGATTGGAATGGGAAGGATCTGGATATCACATCTCATGCTAAAGGAAGGGTCTCAGGTTTGGAAGGGGAAGGATTTGGATATCATATCTCATGTTATAGGACGGGTCCCAGGTTTGATATTAGAAGCATTGAGATATCACATCTCATGGTATAGGAAGGGTCTCAGGATTGGATTGGGAAGGAGTTGGATATCACATCTCATCCAATAGGAAGGGTCTCAGGTTTGGAATGGGAAGGAATTGGATATCACATCTCATGTTATAGGAAGGATCTCAGGATTGGAATGGGAAGGATTTGGATATCACATCTCTTGCTATAGGAAGGGTCTCAGGTTTTTTATTAGAAGCATTGAGATATTACATCTCATGGTATAGGAAGGGTCTCAGGATTGGAAAGGGAAGGAGTTGGATATCCCTTCTCATGCTATAGGAAGGGTCTCAGATTGGAATGGGAAGGAGTTGGATATCACATCTCGTTATAGGAAGGGTCTCAGGATTGGAATGGGAAGGATTTGGATATCACATCTCTTGCTATAGGAAGGGTCTCAGGTTTTTTATTAGAAACATTGAGATATCACATCTCATGCTATAGGAGGGGTTTCAGTATTGGAATGGGAAGGATTTGGATATCACATCTCATGCTAAAGGAAGGGTCTCAGGTTTGGAAGGGGAAGGATTTGGATATCATATCTCATGTTATAGGACTGGTCCCAGGTTTGGTATTAGAAGCATTGAGATATCACATCTCATGCTATAGGAAGAGTCTCAGGATTGGAATGGGAAGGAGTTGGATATCACGTCTCATGTTATAGGAAGGGTCTCAGGATTGGAATGGGAAGGAGTTGGATATCACATCTCATGCTAAAGGAAGGGTCTCAGGTTTATAGACGCATTGAGATATCACATCTCATGCTATAGGAAGGAACTCAGGATTGGAATGGGAAGGAGATGGATATCACATCTCATGCCATAGGAAGGGTCATCAGGTTTGGTATAAGCATTGAGATATCACATCTCTGCTATCGGAAGGGTCTCAGGATAGGAATGGGAAGGACTTAGATATCACATCTCATACTATAGGGAGGGTCTCAGTTTTGATATTAGAAGCATTGAGATATCACATCTCATGCTATCGGAAGGGTCTCAGGATTGGAATGGGATGGAGTTGGATATCACATCTCAAGCTATCTCAGGATTGGAATGGGAAGGAGTTTGATATCACATCTCAAGCTATAGGAATGGTCTCAGGTTTGGAAGGGGAAGGATTAGGATCTCACATCTCATGTTTTAGGGCGGGTCTCAGGTTTGGTATTAGAAGCTTTGAGATATCACATTTCATGGTATAGGAAGGGTCTCTAGATTGGAATGGGAAGGAGTTGGATATCACATTGAATGGGAAGGAGTTTGATATCACATCTCAAGCTATAGGAAGGGTCTCAGGTTTGGAAAGGGAATGATTTGGATTTCACATCTCATGTTATAGGATGGTTCTCAAGTTTGGTTTTAGAAGCATTGAGATATCACATCTCATGCTATAGGAAGGGTCTCAGGATTGGAATGGGAAGGAGTTGGATATCACATCGCATGCTAAAGGAAGGGTCTCAGGTTTGATAGAAGCAAAGGTTTGGAATGGGAAGGAGTTTGATATCACATCTCATGTTATAGGAAGGATCTCAGGTTTGGTATTAGAAGCATTGAGATATCGCATCTCATGCTATAGGAAGGGTCTCAGGATTGGAATGGGAAGGAGTTGGATATCACATCTCATGCTATAGGAAGGGTCTCAGGTTTGGTATAAGCATTGAGATATCCCATCTCATGCTATAGGAAGGGTCTCAGGATTCGAATCGGAAGGAGTTGTATATGACATCTCATGCCATAGGAAGGATCACAGGTTTGGTATAAGCATTGAGATATCACATCTCTGCTATCGGAAGGGTCTCAGGATTGGAATGGGAAGGAGTTGGATATCCCATCTCGTTATAGGAAGGGTCTCAGGTTTGGTATTAGAAGCATTGAGATATCACATCTCATGCTATAGGAAGGGTATCAGGATTGGAATGGGAAGGATTTGGATATCACATCTCATGTTATAGGACCGGTCTCAGGTTTGGTATTAGAAGCATTGAGATATCAAGTCTCATGGTATAGGACGGGTCTCAGAATTGGAATGGGAACGAGTTGGAAATCACATCTCAAGCTATAGGAAGAGTCTCAGGATTGGAATGGGAAGGAGTTTGATATCACATCTCATGCCATGGTATGGGTCTCAGGTTTTGTTGAGGCATTGGGATATCACATCTCATGCTATCGGGAGGGTATCAGGATTGGATTTGGAAGGAGTTGGATATCCCATCTCATGTTATAGGAAGGGTCTAAGGTTGGAATGGGAAGGAGTTGGATATCACATCTCATGTTATAGGAAGGGTCTCAGGATTGGAATGGGAAGGACTTGCATATCACATCTCAAACTATAGGAAGGGTCTCAGGTTTGGAAAGGGAAGGATTTGGATTTCACATCTCATGTCATAGGATGGTTCTCATGTTTGGTTTTAGAAGGATTGAGATATCACATCTCATGCTATCGGAAGGGTCTCAGGTTTGGAAAGGGAAGGATTTGGATTTCACATGTTATAGGATGGTTCTCAGGTTTGGTTTTAGAAGCATTAAGATATAACATCTCATGCTATAGGAAGGGTCTCAGGTTTGGAATGGGAAGGAGTTGGATATCACATTGAATGGGAAGGAGTTTGATATCACATCTCAAGCTATAGGAAGGGTCTCAGGTTTGGAAAGGGAATGATTTGGATTTCACATCTCATGTTATAGGATGGTTCTCAAGTTTGGTTTTAGAAGCATTGAGATATCACATCTCATGCTAAAGGAAGGGTCTCAGGATTGGAATGGGAAGGAGTTGGATATCACATCTCATGCTAAAGGAAGGGTCTCAGGTTTGGTAGAAGCATTGAGATATCACATCTCATGCTATAGGAAGGGTCTCAGGATTGGAATGGGAAGGAGTTGGATATCACATCTCATGCTAAAGGAAGGGTCTCAGGTTTGGAAGGGGAAGGATTTGGATAGCACATCTCATTTTATAGGACGGGTCTCAGGTTTGGCATTAGAAGCATTGAGATATCACATCTCATGCTATAGGAAGTGTCTCAGGATTGGAATGGGAAGGAGTTGGATATCACATCTCATGCTCTAGGAAGGGTTTCAGGTTTGGTAGAAGCATTGAGATATCACATCTCATGCTATAGGAAGAGTCTCAGGTTTGGGAAGGGAAGGATTTGGATTTCACATCTCATGTTATAGGATGGTTCTCATGTTTGGTTTTTGAAGCATTGAGATATTACATCTCATGCTATCGGAAGGGTCTCAGGTGTGGAATGGGAAGGAGTTGGATATCACATCTCATGTTATAGGAAGGATCTCAGGTTTGGTATTATAAGCATTGAGATATCACATCTCATGCTATAGGAAGGGTATCATGATTGGAATGGGAAGGAGTTGGATATCACATCTCATGCTATAGGGAGGGTCTCAGTTTTGATATTAGAAGCATTGAGATATCACATATGCTATTGGAAGAGTCTCAGTATTGGATTTGGAAGGAGTTGGATATCACATCTCGTGCTATAGGGAGGTTCTCAGGTTTGATATTAGAAGCATTGAGATATCACATCTCATGCTATCGGAAGGGTTTCAGGATTGGAATGGGAAGGAGTTGGATATCACATCTCATGCTAAAGGAAAGGTCTCAGCTTTGGAAGGGGAAGGATTTGGATCTCACATCTCATGTTTTAGGACGGGTCTCAGGTTTGGTATTAGAAGCATTGAGATATCACATCTCATGGTATAATAAGGGTCTCAGGATTGGAAATGGAAGGAGTTGAATATCACATCTCAAGCTATCTCAGGATTGGAATGGGAAGGAGTTTGATATCACATCTCAAGCTATAGGAAGGGTCTCAGGTTTGGGAAGGGAAGGATTTGGATTTCACATCTCATGTTATAGGATGGTTCTCATGTTTGGTTTTAGAAGCATTGAGATATCACATCTCATGCTATCGGAAGGGTCTCAGGTTTGGAATGGGAAGGAGTTGGATATCACATCTCATGTTATAGGAAGGATCTCAGGTTTGGTATTAGAAGCATTGAGATAACACATCTCATGCTATAGGAAGGGTCTCAGGATTGGTATGTGAAGGATTTGGATATCACATCTCATGCTAAAGGAAGGGTCTCAGGATTGGAATGGGAAGGAGTTGGATATCACATCTCATGCCATAGGAAGGGTCTCAGGTTTGGTATTAGAAGCATTGAGATAACACATCTCATGCTATAGGAAGGGTCTCAGGATTGGAATGTGAAGGATTTGGATATCACATCTCATGCTAAAGAAAGGGTCTCAGGATTGGAATGGGAAGGAGTTGGATATCACATCTCATGCCATAGGAAGGGTCTAGGGTTTCGTATAAGCATTGAGATATCACATCTCTGCTATCGGAACGGTCTCAGGATTGGATTGGGAAGGAGTTGGATATCCCTTCTCATGCTATAGGAAGGGTCTCAGGTTGGAATGGGAAGGAGTTGGATATCACAGCTCATGTTATAGGAAGGGTCTCAAGATTGGAATGGGAAGGATTTGGATATTACATCTCTTGCTATACGAAGGGTCCCAGGTTTGATATTAAAAGCATTGAGATATCACATCTCATGGTATAGGAAGGGTCTCAGGATTGGATTGGGAAGGAGTTGGATATCACATCTCATCCAATAGGAAGGGTCTCAGGTTTGGAATGGGAAGGAATTGGATATCACATCTCATGTTATAGGAAGGATCTCAGGATTGAAATAGGAAGGATTTGGATATCACATCTCTTGCTATAGGAAGGGTCTCAGGTTTTTTGTTAGAAGCATTGAGATATTACATCTCATGGTATAGGAAGGGTCTCAGGATTGGAATGGGAAGGAGTTGGATATCCCTTCTCATGCTATAGGAAGGGTCTCAGGTTGGAATGGGAAGGAGTTGGATATCACATCTCATGCCATAGGAAGGGTCTCAGGTTTGGTATAAGCATTGAGATATCACATCTCTGCTATCGGAACGGTCTCAGGATTGGATTGGGAAGGAGTTGGATATCCCTTCTCATGGTAAAGGAAGGGTCTCAGGTTGGAATGGGAAGGAGTTGGATATCACATCTCATGTTATAGGACGGGTCTCAAGATTGGAATGGGAAGGATTTCGATATTACATCTCTTGCTATAGGAAGGGTCTCAGGTTTTTTATTAGAAACATTGAGATATCACATCTCATGCTATAGGAAGGGTTTCAGGATTGGAATGGGAAGGATCTGGATATCACATCTCATGCTAAAGGAAGGGTCTCAGGTTTGGAAGGGGAAGGATTTGGATATCATATCTCATGTTATAGGACGGGTCCCAGGTTTGATATTAGAAGCATTGAGATATCACATCTCATGGTATAGGAAGGGTCTCAGGATTGGATTGGGAAGGAGTTGGATATCACATCTCATCCAATAGGAAGGGTCTCAGGTTTGGAATGGGAAGGAATTGGATATCACATCTCATGTTATAGGAAGGATCTCAGGATTGGAATGGGAAGGATTTGGATATCACATCTCTTGCTATAGGAAGGGTCTCAGGTTTTTTATTAGAAGCATTGAGATATTACATCTCATGGTATAGGAAGGGTCTCAGGATTGGAAAGGGAAGGAGTTGGATATCCCTTCTCATGCTATAGGAAGGGTCTCAGATTGGAATGGGAAGGAGTTGGATATCACATCTCGTTATAGGAAGGGTCTCAGGATTGGAATGGGAAGGATTTGGATATCACATCTCTTGCTATAGGAAGGGTCTCAGGTTTTTTATTAGAAACATTGAGATATCACATCTCATGCTATAGGAGGGGTTTCAGTATTGGAATGGGAAGGATTTGGATATCACATCTCATGCTAAAGGAAGGGTCTCAGGTTTGGAAGGGGAAGGATTTGGATATCATATCTCATGTTATAGGACTGGTCCCAGGTTTGGTATTAGAAGCATTGAGATATCACATCTCATGCTATAGGAAGAGTCTCAGGATTGGAATGGGAAGGAGTTGGATATCACGTCTCATGTTATAGGAAGGGTCTCAGGATTGGAATGGGAAGGAGTTGGATATCACATCTCATGCTAAAGGAAGGGTCTCAGGTTTATAGACGCATTGAGATATCACATCTCATGCTATAGGAAGGAACTCAGGATTGGAATGGGAAGGAGATGGATATCACATCTCATGCCATAGGAAGGGTCATCAGGTTTGGTATAAGCATTGAGATATCACATCTCTGCTATCGGAAGGGTCTCAGGATAGGAATGGGAAGGACTTAGATATCACATCTCATACTATAGGGAGGGTCTCAGTTTTGATATTAGAAGCATTGAGATATCACATCTCATGCTATCGGAAGGGTCTCAGGATTGGAATGGGATGGAGTTGGATATCACATCTCAAGCTATCTCAGGATTGGAATGGGAAGGAGTTTGATATCACATCTCAAGCTATAGGAATGGTCTCAGGTTTGGAAGGGGAAGGATTAGGATCTCACATCTCATGTTTTAGGACGGGTCTCAGGTTTGGTATTAGAAGCTTTGAGATATCACATTTCATGGTATAGGAAGGGTCTCTAGATTGGAATGGGAAGGAGTTGGATATCACATTGAATGGGAAGGAGTTTGATATCACATCTCAAGCTATAGGAAGGGTCTCAGGTTTGGAAAGGGAATGATTTGGATTTCACATCTCATGTTATAGGATGGTTCTCAAGTTTGGTTTTAGAAGCATTGAGATATCACATCTCATGCTATAGGAAGGGTCTCAGGATTGGAATGGGAAGGAGTTGGATATCACATCGCATGCTAAAGGAAGGGTCTCAGGTTTGATAGAAGCAAAGGTTTGGAATGGGAAGGAGTTTGATATCACATCTCATGTTATAGGAAGGATCTCAGGTTTGGTATTAGAAGCATTGAGATATCGCATCTCATGCTATAGGAAGGGTCTCAGGATTGGAATGGGAAGGAGTTGGATATCACATCTCATGCTATAGGAAGGGTCTCAGGTTTGGTATAAGCATTGAGATATCCCATCTCATGCTATAGGAAGGGTCTCAGGATTCGAATCGGAAGGAGTTGTATATGACATCTCATGCCATAGGAAGGATCACAGGTTTGGTATAAGCATTGAGATATCACATCTCTGCTATCGGAAGGGTCTCAGGATTGGAATGGGAAGGAGTTGGATATCCCATCTCGTTATAGGAAGGGTCTCAGGTTTGGTATTAGAAGCATTGAGATATCACATCTCATGCTATAGGAAGGGTATCAGGATTGGAATGGGAAGGATTTGGATATCACATCTCATGTTATAGGACCGGTCTCAGGTTTGGTATTAGAAGCATTGAGATATCAAGTCTCATGGTATAGGACGGGTCTCAGAATTGGAATGGGAACGAGTTGGAAATCACATCTCAAGCTATAGGAAGAGTCTCAGGATTGGAATGGGAAGGAGTTTGATATCACATCTCATGCCATGGTATGGGTCTCAGGTTTTGTTGAGGCATTGGGATATCACATCTCATGCTATCGGGAGGGTATCAGGATTGGATTTGGAAGGAGTTGGATATCCCATCTCATGTTATAGGAAGGGTCTAAGGTTGGAATGGGAAGGAGTTGGATATCACATCTCATGTTATAGGAAGGGTCTCAGGATTGGAATGGGAAGGACTTGCATATCACATCTCAAACTATAGGAAGGGTCTCAGGTTTGGAAAGGGAAGGATTTGGATTTCACATCTCATGTCATAGGATGGTTCTCATGTTTGGTTTTAGAAGGATTGAGATATCACATCTCATGCTATCGGAAGGGTCTCAGGTTTGGAAAGGGAAGGATTTGGATTTCACATGTTATAGGATGGTTCTCAGGTTTGGTTTTAGAAGCATTAAGATATAACATCTCATGCTATAGGAAGGGTCTCAGGTTTGGAATGGGAAGGAGTTGGATATCACATTGAATGGGAAGGAGTTTGATATCACATCTCAAGCTATAGGAAGGGTCTCAGGTTTGGAAAGGGAATGATTTGGATTTCACATCTCATGTTATAGGATGGTTCTCAAGTTTGGTTTTAGAAGCATTGAGATATCACATCTCATGCTAAAGGAAGGGTCTCAGGATTGGAATGGGAAGGAGTTGGATATCACATCTCATGCTAAAGGAAGGGTCTCAGGTTTGGTAGAAGCATTGAGATATCACATCTCATGCTATAGGAAGGGTCTCAGGATTGGAATGGGAAGGAGTTGGATATCACATCTCATGCCATAGGAAGGGTCTCAGGTTTGGTATAAGCATTGAGATATCACATCTCTGCTATCGGAACGGTCTCAGGATTGGATTGGGAAGGAGTTGGATATCCCTTCTCATGCTATAGGAAGGGTCTCAGGTTGGAATGGGAAGGAGTTGGATATCACATCTCATGTTATAGGACGGGTCTCAAGATTGGAATGGGAAGGATTTGGATATTACATCTCTTGCTATAGGAAGGGTCTCAGGTTTTTTATTAGAAACATTGAGATATCACATCTCATGCTATAGGAAGGGTTTCAGGATTGGAATGGGAAGGATTTGGATATCACATCTCATGCTAAAGGAAGGGTCTCAGGTTTGGAAGGGGAAGGATTTGGATATCATATCTCATGTTATAGAACGGGTCCCAGGTTTGATATTAGAAGCATTGAGATATCACATCTCATGGTATAGGAAGGGTCTCAGGATTGGATTGGGAAGGAGTTGGATATCACATCTCATCCAATAGGAAGGGTCTCAGGTTTGGAATGGGAAGGAATTGGATATCACATCTCATGTTATAGGAAGAATCTCAGGATTGGAATGGGAAGGATTTGGATAGCACATCTCCTGCTATAGGAAGGGTCTCAGGTTTTTTATTAGAAGCATTGAGATATTACATCTCATGGTATAGGAAGGGTCTCAGGATTGGAATGGGAATGAGTTGGATATCC